>NW_027328740.1:6132060-6778146 GCF_048564905.1 Vicugna pacos
CATGTTCTGAATTCTGGATTCTGTATTCCCTTTCCGAATTCTATATTCTGTGTTTTATATTCTATATTCTGTATTTTATATTCTACATTCCGTTTTCTATATTCTATATTCTGTGTTTTTCATTCTATATTCTATATTCTGTATTCATTATTCTGTATTCTATATTCTAAATCCTCTGTTCTGAATTCCATTTTCTAAATTCTGTGTTCTATATTTTTTGTCCTATATTCTATATTTTGCGTTCTTCATTCTATTCTACATTCTATATTCTGCATTCCGTATTCTATACTCTATTTTCTGTGTTCTAAATTCTATACTCTAAATTCAATATTCAGTATTCTGTATTCTATATTCTAAATTCTGTGTTCTGCGTTCCATGTTCTAAATTCTTGGTTCTATATTCTGTAGTCTATATTCTGTGTTCAACATTCTATATTCTAAATTCTATATTCTGTATTCTGTATTCTATATTCTAAATTCTGTGATACAATTCTATATTCTACATTCTATATTCAGTACTCTGTGTTCTATATTCTAAATTCTGTGTTCTACATTCAATGTTCTAATTTCAATATTCAGATTTTTATATTCTATATTCTAAATTCTGTGTTCTGCATTCCATGCTCTAAATTCTGGGTTCTATATTCTCCCTTATTTATTCGATATTCTGTGTACTACGTTCCATATTCTAAATAGTATATTCAGTATTCTGTATTCTATATCCTACATCCTCAGTTCTGCATTCCTTTTTCTATATTCTGTGTCCTATATTCTGTATTCTATATTCTAGATTTTGTGTACCTAATTCTATATTCTAAATTCTATATTCTGCATTCGGTTTTCTATTTTCTAAACTCTGTGTCTACATTCAAAAATCTGAATTCTGTCTTAAGCATTCCATTTTCTAAATTCTTGGTTCAGTATTCTTTATTCTATATTCTAAATTCTGTGTTCTACATTATATAATCTAAATTGTATACTTAGTATTCTGTATAATATATTCTAATTTCTGTGTTCTGCATTCTATGTTCTAAATTCTGGGTTCTATATTTTGTAATCTATATTCAATATTCTGTGTTCTTCATTCTATATTCTAAATTCTATATTCTGCATTCTGTAATCTATATTCTACATTCTGTGTTCTTCATTCTATATTCTAAATTCTATATTCAGTATTCTGTATTCTATATTCTAAATTCTGTGTTCTGCATTCCATGTTATAATTTCTGTGTTCTATATTCTATATTCTATATTCTGTGCTCTACTTTCTATATTCTAAATTCTATATTCAGTATTCTGTATTCTATATTTTTAAATATGTGTTCTACATTCCATGTTTAAATTGTGTGTTTTATATTCTCAATTCTATATACAAATTTGGGGTTCTTCATTCTATATTCTACAGTCTATATTCTTCATTTTGAATTCTCTATTCTATATTCTGTGTTCTACATTCTAAATTCTAAATTCTATTTTCACTATTTTGTATTCTTTATTCTAAATTCTGTGTTCTGCATTCCATGTTCTAAATTCTGGGTTCTCTATTCTCTATTCTCTATTCTATATTCTGTTTTCTACATTCTATATTCTAAATTCTATATTAAGTATTCTGTATACTATATTCTTAAATATGTGTTCTACATTCCATGTTTAAATTCTGTGTTCTATATTCACAATTCTATATACAAAATTTTGGGTTTTTCATTGGATGTTCTACAATCTATATTCTGCATTTCGAATTCTATACTCTATATTCTGTGTTCTACATTCTAAATTCAAAATTCTATATTCAGTATTTTGTATTATTTATTCTAAATTCTGTGTTCTGCATTCCATGTTCTAAATTCTGGGTTCTATATTCTCTATTTTCTATTCTTTATTCTATATTCTGTTTTCTACATTCTATATTCTAAGTTCTATATTCAGTATTTTGTATTCTATATTCTAAATTCTGTGTTCTTCATTCCATGCTCTAAATCTATATTCAGTATTCTGTAATATATATTCGAAATTCTGTGTTCTGCATTCTATGTTCTAAATTGTATACCCAGTATTAGGTATTCTATATTCTATATTCTATGTTCTATATTGTATATTCTAATGTCTATATACAGTCTACTGTAGTCTATATTCTAAATACTGTGTTCTGCATTCCATGTTCTACATTCTGATTTCTGTATTCTGTTTTCCATATTCTAAATTCTGTGTTCTACATTTTATATTCGGTATTCTATTTTCTACATTCCATATTCTGTATTCTATATTCTACAATCCGTATTCTATATTGTATATTCTGTGTTCTTCATTCTATATTCTATATTCTGTATTCATTATTCTGTATTCTATATTCTAAATTCTGTGTTCTGCATTCCATGTTGTAAATTCTGTTTTCTATATTCTCTCTCCTATATACTATATTTTGTGTCCTTCATTCTATATTCTACATTCTATATTCTGCATTCCGTATTCTATATTTTAATTTCTGTGTTCTACATTCTCTACTCTAAATTCTATCTTCAGTATTCTGTATTCTGTATTCTAAATTCTGTGTTCTGCATTCCATGTTCTAAATTCTGGGTCCTATATTCTCTATCGTCTATTCTATATTCTGTGTTCTACATTCTATATTGTAAACTCTATATTCAGTGTTCTGTATTCTATATTCTAAATTCTGTGTTTTTCATTCCATGTTCTAAATCTATTTTCAGAATTCTGTAATATATATTCTAAATTCTGTGTTTCGCATTCTATGTTCTAAATTGTATACTCACTATTCCGTTTTCTATATTCTATATTCTGTGTTCTTCATTCTATATTCTAAATTCTATATAGAGTATTGTGTATTCTATACTCTAAATTCTGGGTTCTGCATTCCATGTTTTAAATTCTGGGTTCTGTATTCTGTTTCCCATATGCCATATTCTGTGTTCTACATTCTATTTTCTGTATTCTACATTATGCATTCCTTATACTATATTCCATATTCTGTGTTCTACATTCTATATTCTAAATGGTATAATCTGTATTCCATATTCTATATTCTTTATTCTGTGTTCTACATTCTATATTCTAAATTCTATATACAGTATTCTGTATTCTATATTCTAAATTCTGTGTTCTGCATTCCATGCTCTAAATTCTGGGTTCTATATTATCTCTTCTTTATTCGATATTCTGTGTCCTACATTCTATATTCTAAATTGTATATTCAGTATTCTGTATTCTATATCCTACATCCTCAGTTCTGCATTCCTTTTTCTATATTCTGTGTCCTATATTCTGTATTCTATATTCTAGATTTTGTGTTCCTAATTCTATATTCTAAATTCTATATTCTGCATTCGGTATTCTATTTTCTAAACTCTGTGTCTACATTCAAAAATCTGAATTCTGTTTTAAGCATTCCATTTTCTAAATTCTTTGTTCAATATTCTTTATTCTATATTCTAAATTCTGTGTTCTACCTTATATAATCTAAATTGTATATTTAGTATTCTGTATTATATATTCTAATTTCTGTGTTTTGCATTCTATGTTCTAAATTCTGGGTTCTATATTTTGTAATCTATATTCAATATTCTGTGTTCTTCATTCTATATTCTAAATTCTATATTCTGAATTCCGTAATCTATATTCTACATTCTGTGTTCTACATTCTATATTCTAAATTCTATATTCAGTATTCTGTATTCTATATTCTAAATTCTGAGTTCTGCATTCCATGTTATAATTTCTGTGTTCTATATTCTATATTCTATATTCTGTGCTCTTCTTTCTATATTCTAAATTCTATATTCAGTATTCTATATTCTATATTTTTAAATATGTGTTCTACATTCCATGTTTAATTTGTGTGTTCTATATTCTCAATTTTATATACAAATTTTTGGTTTTTCATTCTATATTCTACAGTCTATATTCTTCATTTTGAATTCTATATTCTATAATCTGTGTTCTACATTCTAAATTCTAAATTCTATATAGAGTATTGTATATTCTATACTCTAAATTCTGGGTTCTGCATTCCATGTTTTAAATTCTGGGTTCTGTATTCTGTTTCCCATATTCCATATTCTGTGTTCTACATTCTATTTTCTGTATTCTACATTATGCATTCCTTATACTATATTCCATATTCTGTGTTCTACATTCTATATTCTAAATGGTATACTCTGTATTCCGTATTCTATATTCTATATTCTGTGTTCTACATTCTATATTCTAAATTCTATATACAGTATTCTGTATTCTATACTATAAATTCTGTGTTCTGCATTCCATGTTCTAAATTCTGGATTCTATATTCTCTAAACTATCTTCGATATTTTGTGTTCTTCATTCTATATTCTTCATACAATATTCTGCATTTCGTATATTATATTCTATATTCTGTGTTGTACATTCTATATACTTTTTTCTGTATTCAGTATTCTGTATTCTATATTCTAAATTCTGTGTTCTGAATTTAATGTTCTCAATTCTGGGTTCTCTATTCTCTATTCTCTATTCTATATACTGTGTTCTTTTTCTATATTTTAAATAGTATTTTCTGCATTCCGTAATCTATATTCTAAATTCTGTGTTCTACATTCTATATTCTAAATTCTACGTTCTGCATTCCATTTTCTAAATTATTGGTTCTATATTCTCTATTCTATATTCTATATTCTGGGTTCTAGGTTCTATATCCTAAATTTTATTTTCAGTATTCTGTATTCTATTTTCTAATTTCTGTGTTCTGCATTCGATGTTGAAAATTCTGGCTTCTATATACTCTATTCTATATTCTATGTTCTGTGATCTTCATTCTATAATTTAAATTCAATTTTCTGCATTCCTTTCAGTATTCTGTATACTATATTATAAATTCTGTGTTCTACATGCCATATTCTGCTTTCCGTACTCTATATTCTATTTTCTGTGTTTTACATACTATATTCTAAATTCTATATTCTGTATTCTGTATTCTATATTCTAAGTCCTGAGTTCTACATTCCTTGTTCTATATACTGTGTTCTATATCCTGTATTCTATATTCAATTTTCTGTGTTATTCATTCTTTATACTTAATTCTATATTCTGCATTCTGTATTCTATATTCTAAGCTCTGTGTTCTATATTCTATATCCTAAATTCTGTGTTCTGCATTCCATGATCTAAATTCTGGATTCTATATTCTCTATTCTCTATTCTATAGTCTGTGTTCTACATTATATATTCGAAATTCTATATTCATTATTCTGTATTCTATATTCTAAATTCTGTGTTCTGCATTCTATTTTCTAAATTATATATTCAGTATATTGTATTCTATATTCAAAATTCTGTGTTCCGCATTCAATATTCTAAATTCTATATTCAGTATTCTTTATTCTTTATTCTAAATTCTGTGTTCTGTAATCCATGTTCTAAATTCTGGATTCTGTATTCTCTTTTCCGTATTGTTTATTCTGTGTTCTATATTCTATATTCTTTATTTTATATTCTACATTCCATTTTCTATATTCTATACCCTGTGTTCTTCATTCTATATTCTATATTCTGTATTCATTATTCTTTATTCTATATTCTGAATCCTCTGTTCTGTATTCCATGTTCTAAATTCTGTGTTCTATATTTTTTGTCCTATATTCTATATTTTGCTTTCTTCATTCTATATTCTACATTCTATATTCTGCATTCCGTATTCTATACACTATTTTCCGTTTTCTAAATTCTATATTCTAAATTCAATATTCAGTATACTGTATTCTATATTCTAAAATCTGTGTTCTGCATTCCATGTTATAATTTCTGTGTTCTATATTCTATATTCTATATTCTATATTCTGTGCTCTTCATTCTATATTCTAAATTCTATATTCAGTATTCTGTATTCCATATTTATAATATGTGTTCTACATTCCATGTTTAAATTCTGTGTTCTATATTCTCAATTCTATATACAAAATTTTGGGTTTTACATTCTATATTCTACATTCTATAATCTGCTTTTCGAATTCTATATTCTATATTCTGTGTTCTACATTCTAAATTCTAAATTCTATTTTCACTATTTTGTATTCTTTATTCTAAATTCTGTGTTCTGAATTCCATGTTCTAAATTTTGGGTTCTCTATTCTCTATTCTCTATTCTATATTCTGTTTTCTACATTCTATTTTCTAATTTCTATATTAAGTATTCTCTATATTATATTCTTAAATATGTGTTCTACATTCCATGTTTAAATTCTGTGTTCTATATTCTCAATTCTATATACAAAATTTTGTGTTTTTCATTGGATATTCTACAATCTATATTCTGCATTTCGAATTCTATACTCTATATTCTGTGTTCTACATTCTAAATTCAAAATTCCATATTCAGTATTTTGTATTCTTTATTCTAAATTCTGTGTTCTGCATTCCATGTTCTACATTCTGGGTTCTATATTCTCTATTTTCTATTCTCTATTATATATTCTGTTTTCTACATTCTATATTCTAAATTCTATATTCAGTATTTTGTATTCTATATTCTAAATTCTGTGTTCTTCATTCCATGTTCTAAATCTATATTCAGTGTTCTGTAATATATATTCTAAATTCTGTGTTCCGCATTGTATGTTCTAAATTGTATACCCAGTATTCCGTATTTTATATTCTATATTCTGTGTTCTATATTGTATATTCTAATGTCTATATACAGTATACTGTAGTCTTTATTCTAAATAATGTGTTCTGCATTCCATGTTCTACATTCTGAGTTCTGTATTCTGTTTTCCATATTCTAAATTCTGTGTTCTACGTTTTATATTCTGTATTATATATTCTACATTCCGTATTCTATATTGTATATTCTGTGTTCTTCATTCTATATTCTATATTGTGTATTTATTATTCTGTATTCTATATTCTAAATTCTGTGTTCTGCATTCCATGTTCTAAATTCTGTTTTCTATATTCTCTCCCCTATATTCTATATTTTGTGTTCTTCATTCTATATTCTATATTCTATACTCTGCATTCTGTATTCTATAATGTAATTTCTGTGTTCTACATTCTATATTCTGCATTCCGTATTCTATATTCTAATTTCTGTGTTCTACATTCTATACTCTAAATTCTACCTTCAGTATTCTGTATTCTGTATTTTAAATTCTGTGTTCTGCATTCCATGTTCTAAATTCTGGCTTCTATATTCTCTATCGTCTATTCTATATTCTGTGTTCTACATTCTATATTGTAAACTCTATATTCAGTGTTCTGTATTCTATATTCTAAATTCTGTGTCCTGCAATCCATGTTCTAAATCCTTGGTTCTATATTCTCTAATCAATATTCTATATTCTGTGTTCTTTTTCTATATTCAAATTCTATATTCTGAATTCGCTAATCAATATACTATATTCTGTGTTTTACATTCTATATTCTAAATTCTTAATTCATTTTTCTGTATTCTATATTCTAAATCCTGTGTTCTGCATTTCATGTTCTAAATTCTGGATTCTATATTTTGTAATCTATATTCAATATTCTGTGTTCTTCATTCTATATTCTAATTTTAATATTCTGCATTCCGTATTCTATATTCTACATTCTAAGTGCTACATACTATATTCTAATTTCTATATTCAGTATTCTGTATTCTATATTCTAAATTCAGTGTTATGCATTCCATGTTATAATTTCTGTGTTCTATATTCTATATTCTATATTCTGTGTTCTTCATTCTATATTCTAATTTCTATATTCAGTATTCTGTATTCTATAGTCTTAAATATGTGTTCTTCTTTCCATGTTTAAATATTGTGTTCTATATACTTAATTGTATATACTAATTTTTGTGTTCTTATTTCTATATTCTACATTCTATTTTCTGCATTTCGAATTCTATATTCTATATTCTGTGTTCTAGATTCTAAATTCTACATTCTATTTTCACTGTTTTGTATTCTTTATTCTAAATTCTGTGTTCTGCATTCCATGTTCTAAATTTTGGGTTCTCTATTCTCTATTCTCTATTCTATATTCTGCTTTCTACATTCAATATTCTAAATTCTATATTAAGTATTCTGCATACTATATTCTTAAATATGTGTTCTACATTCCATGTTTAAATTCTGTGTTCTATATTCTCAATTCTATATACAAAATTTTGTGTTTTTCATTGGATATTCTACAATCTATATTCTGCATTTCGAATTCTATACTCTATATACTGTGTTCTACATTCTAAATTCAAAATTCTATATTCAGTATTCTGTATACTATATTCTAAATTCTGTGATATACATTCTATATTCTAGATTATATATTCAGTATTCTGTATTCTATATTCTAAATTCTGTGTTCTGCATTCCATGCTCTATATTCTGGGTTCTATATTCTATATTCTGTGTTCTACATTGTATATTCTAAATTCTATATTCAGTATTCTGTATTCTATATTCTAAATTCTGTGTTATATATTCTATATTCTAGATTATATATTCTGCATTCTGTATTCTATATTCTAAGCTCTGTGTTCTACATTCTATATTCTATATTCTGTGTTCTGCATTCCATGATCTAAATTCTGGATTCAATATTCTCTATTCTATATTCTATATTCTGTGTTCTACATTATATATTCTAAACTGTGTATTCAGTATTCTGTATTATATATTCTAAATTCTGAGAACTGCATTCCATGTTCTAAATTATGAGTTCTGTATTCTGTTTTCCATATTCTATATTCTGTGTTCTACATTCTATATTCTGTTTATCATATTATGCATTCCTTATTCTATATTCTATATTCTGTGTTCTACATTCTATTTTCTAAATTCTATTTACAGAATTCTGTATTCAATACACTAAATTCTGTGTTCTGCATTTCATGTTCTAAATTCTGGGTTATATATTCTCTATTCTATATTCTATATTCTGTGTTCTACATTCTATATTCGAAATTCTATATTCATTATTCTGTATTCTATATTCTAAATTCTGTGTTCTGCATTTCATTTTCTAAATTATATATTCAGTATATTTTATTCTATATACAAAATTCTGTGTTCCGCATTCAATATTCTAAATTCTATATTCAGTATTCTGTTTTCTATATTCTAAATTCTGTGTTCTGTAATACATGTTCTGAATTCTGGATTCTGTATTCCCTTTCCAAATTCTATATTCTGTGTTTTATATTCTATATTCTGTATTTTATATTCTACATTCCGTTTTCTATATTCTATATTCTGTGTTTTTCATTCTATATTCTATATTCTGTATTCATTATTCTGTATTCTATATTCTAAATCCTCTGTTCTGAATTCCATTTTCTAAATTCTGTGTTCTATATTTTTTGTCCTATATTATATATTTTGCGTTCTTCATTCTATTCTACATTCTATATTCTGCATTCCGTATTCTATACTCTATTTTCTGTGTTCTAAATTCTATACTCTAAATTCAATATTCAGTATTCTGTATTCTATATTCTAAATTCTGTGTTCTGCGTTCCATGTTCTAAATTCTTGGTTCTATATTCTGTAGTCTATATTCTGTGTTCAACATTCTATATTCTAAATTCTATATTCTGTATTCTGTATTCTATATTCTAAATTCTGTGATACAATTCTATATTCTACATTCTATATTCAGTACTCTGTGTTCTATATTCTAAATTCTGTGTTCTACATTCAATGTTCTAATTTCAATATTCAGATTTTTATATTCTATATTCTAAATTCTGTGTTCTGCATTCCATGCTCTAAATTCTGGGTTCTATATTCTCCCTTATTTATTCGATATTCTGTGTACTACGTTCCATATTCTAAATAGTATATTCAGTATTCTGTATTCTATATCCTACATCCTCAGTTCTGCATTCCTTTTTCTATATTCTGTGTCCTATATTCTGTATTCTATATTCTAGATTTTGTGTACCTAATTCTATATTCTAAATTCTATATTCTGCATTCAGTTTTCTATTTTCTAAACTCTGTGTCTACATTCAAAAATCTGAATTCTGTCTTAAGCATTCCATTTTCTAAATTCTTGGTTCAGTATTCTTTATTCTATATTCTAAATTCTGTGTTCTACATTATATAATCTAAATTGTATACTTAGTATTCTGTATAATATATTCTAATTTCTGTGTTCTGCATTCTATGTTCTAAATTCTGGGTTCTATATTTTGTAATCTATATTCAATATTCTGTGTTCTTCATTCTATATTCTAAATTCTATATTCTGCATTCTGTAATCTATATTCTACATTCTGTGTTCTTCATTCTATATTCTAAATTCTATATTCAGTATTCTGTATTCTATATTCTAAATTCTGTGTTCTGCATTCCATGTTATAATTTCTGTGTTCTATATTCTATATTCTATATTCTGTGCTCTACTTTCTATATTCTAAATTCTATATTCAGTATTCTGTATTCTATATTTTTAAATATGTGTTCTACATTCCATGTTTAAATTGTGTGTTTTATATTCTCAATTCTATATACAAATTTGGGGTTCTTCATTCTATATTCTACAGTCTATATTCTTCATTTTGAATTCTCTATTCTATATTCTGTGTTCTACATTCTAAATTCTAAATTCTTTTTTCACTATTTTGTATTCTTTATTCTAAATTCTGTGTTCTGCATTCCATGTTCTAAATTCTGGGTTCTCTATTCTCTATTCTCTATTCTATATTCTGTTTTCTACATTCTATATTCTAAATTCTATATTAAGTATTCTGTATACTATATTCTTAAATATGTGTTCTACATTCCATGTTTAAATTCTGTGTTCTATATTCTCAATTCTATATACAAAATTTTGGGTTTTTCATTGGATGTTCTACAATCTATATTCTGCATTTCGAATTCTATACTCTATATTCTGTGTTCTACATTCTAAATTCAAAATTCTATATTCAGTATTTTGTATTATTTATTCTAAATTCTGTGTTCTGCATTCCATGTTCTAAATTCTGGGTTCTATATTCTCTATTTTCTATTCTTTATTCTATATTCTGTTTTCTACATTCTATATTCTAAGTTCTATATTCAGTATTTTGTATTCTATATTCTAAATTCTGTGTTCTTCATTCCATGCTCTAAATCTATATTCAGTATTCTGTAATATATATTCGAAATTCTGTGTTCTGCATTCTATGTTCTAAATTGTATACCCAGTATTAGGTATTCTATATTCTATATTCTATGTTCTATATTGTATATTCTAATGTCTATATACAGTCTACTGTAGTCTATATTCTAAATACTGTGTTCTGCATTCCATGTTCTACATTCTGATTTCTGTATTCTGTTTTCCATATTCTAAATTCTGTGTTCTACATTTTATATTCGGTATTCTATTTTCTACATTCCATATTCTGTATTCTATATTCTACAATCCGTATTCTATATTGTATATTCTGTGTTCTTCATTCTATATTCTATATTCTGTATTCATTATTCTGTATTCTATATTCTAAATTCTGTGTTCTGCATTCCATGTTGTAAATTCTGTTTTCTATATTCTCTCTCCTATATACTATATTTTGTGTCCTTCATTCTATATTCTACATTCTATATTCTGCATTCCGTATTCTATATTTTAATTTCTGTGTTCTACATTCTCTACTCTAAATTCTATCTTCAGTATTCTGTATTCTGTATTCTAAATTCTGTGTTCTGCATTCCATGTTCTAAATTCTGGGTCCTATATTCTCTATCGTCTATTCTATATTCTGTGTTCTACATTCTATATTGTAAACTCTATATTCAGTGTTCTGTATTCTATATTCTAAATTCTGTGTTTTTCATTCCATGTTCTAAATCTATTTTCAGAATTCTGTAATATATATTCTAAATTCTGTGTTTCGCATTCTATGTTCTAAATTGTATACTCACTATTCCGTTTTCTATATTCTATATTCTGTGTTCTTCATTCTATATTCTAAATTCTATATAGAGTATTGTGTATTCTATACTCTAAATTCTGGGTTCTGCATTCCATGTTTTAAATTCTGGGTTCTGTATTCTGTTTCCCATATGCCATATTCTGTGTTCTACATTCTATTTTCTGTATTCTACATTATGCATTCCTTATACTATATTCCATATTCTGTGTTCTACATTCTATATTCTAAATGGTATAATCTGTATTCCGTATTCTATATTCTTTATTCTGTGTTCTACATTCTATATTCTAAATTCTATATACAGTATTCTGTATTCTATATTCTAAATTCTGTGTTCTGCATTCCATGCTCTAAATTCTGGGTTCTATATTATCTCTTCTTTATTCGATATTCTGTGTCCTACATTCTATATTCTAAATTGTATATTCAGTATTCTGTATTCTATATCCTACATCCTCAGTTCTGCATTCCTTTTTCTATATTCTGTGTCCTATATTCTGTATTCTATATTCTAGATTTTGTGTTCCTAATTCTATATTCTAAATTCTATATTCTGCATTCGGTGTTCTATTTTCTAAACTCTGTGTCTACATTCAAAAATCTGAATTCTGTTTTAAGCATTCCATTTTCTAAATTCTTTGTTCAATATTCTTTATTCTATATTCTAAATTCTGTGTTCTACCTTATATAATCTAAATTGTATATTTAGTATTCTGTATTATATATTCTAATTTCTGTGTTTTGCATTCTATGTTCTAAATTCTGGGTTCTATATTTTGTAATCTATATTCAATATTCTGTGTTCTTCATTCTATATTCTAAATTCTATATTCTGAATTCCGTAATCTATATTCTACATTCTGTGTTCTACATTCTATATTCTAAATTCTATATTCAGTATTCTGTATTCTATATTCTAAATTCTGAGTTCTGCATTCCATGTTATAATTTCTGTGTTCTATATTCTATATTCTATATTCTGTGCTCTTCTTTCTATATTCTAAATTCTATATTCAGTATTCTATATTCTATATTTTTAAATATGTGTTCTACATTCCATGTTTAATTTGTGTGTTCTATATTCTCAATTTTATATACAAATTTTTGGTTTTTCATTCTATATTCTACAGTCTATATTCTTCATTTTGAATTCTATATTCTATAATCTGTGTTCTACATTCTAAATTCTAAATTCTATATAGAGTATTGTATATTCTATACTCTAAATTCTGGGTTCTGCATTCCATGTTTTAAATTCTGGGTTCTGTATTCTGTTTCCCATATTCCATATTCTGTGTTCTACATTCTATTTTCTGTATTCTACATTATGCATTCCTTATACTATATTCCATATTCTGTGTTCTACATTCTATATTCTAAATGGTATACTCTGTATTCCGTATTCTATATTCTATATTCTGTGTTCTACATTCTATATTCTAAATTCTATATACAGTATTCTGTATTCTATACTATAAATTATGTGTTCTGCATTCCATGTTCTAAATTCTGGATTCTATATTCTCTAAACTATCTTCGATATTTTGTGTTCTTCATTCTATATTCTTCATACAATATTCTGCATTCCGTATATTATATTCTATATTCTGTGTTGTACATTCTATATACTTTTTTCTGTATTCAGTATTCTGTATTCTATATTCTAAATTCTGTGTTCTGAATTTAATGTTCTCAATTCTGGGTTCTCTATTCTCTATTCTCTATTCTATATACTGTGTTCTTTTTCTATATTTTAAATAGTATTTTCTGCATTCCGTAATCTATATTCTAAATTCTGTGTTCTACATTCTATATTCTAAATTCTACGTTCTGCATTCCATTTTCTAAATTATTGGTTCTATATTCTCTATTCTATATTCTATATTCTGGGTTCTAGGTTCTATATCCTAAATTTTATTTTCAGTATTCTGTATTCTATTTTCTAATTTCTGTGTTCTGCATTCGATGTTGAAAATTCTGGCTTCTATATACTCTATTCTATATTCTATGTTCTGTGATCTTCATTCTATAATTTAAATTCAATTTTCTGCATTCCTTTCAGTATTCTGTATACTATATTATAAATTCTGTGTTCTACATGCCATATTCTGCTTTCCGTACTCTATATTCTATTTTCTGTGTTTTACATACTATATTCTAAATTCTATATTCTGTATTCTGTATTCTATATTCTAAGTCCTGAGTTCTACATTCCTTGTTCTATATACTGTGTTCTATATCCTGTATTCTATATTCAATTTTCTGTGTTATTCATTCTTTATACTTAATTCTATATTCTGCATTCTGTATTCTATATTCTAAGCTCTGTGTTCTATATTCTATATCCTAAATTCTGTGTTCTGCATTCCATGATCTAAATTCTGGATTCTATATTCTCTATTCTCTATTCTATAGTCTGTGTTCTACATTATATATTCGAAATTCTATATTCATTATTCTGTATTCTATATTCTAAATTCTGTGTTCTGCATTCTATTTTCTAAATTATATATTCAGTATATTGTATTCTATATTCAAAATTCTGTGTTCCGCATTCAATATTCTAAATTCTATATTCAGTATTCTTTATTCTTTATTCTAAATTCTGTGTTCTGTAATCCATGTTCTAAATTCTGGATTCTGTATTCTCTTTTCCGTATTGTTTATTCTGTGTTCTATATTCTATATTCTTTATTTTATATTCTACATTCCATTTTCTATATTCTATACCCTGTGTTCTTCATTCTATATTCTATATTCTGTATTCATTATTCTTTATTCTATATTCTGAATCCTCTGTTCTGTATTCCATGTTCTAAATTCTGTGTTCTATATTTTTTGTCCTATATTCTATATTTTGCTTTCTTCATTCTATATTCTACATTCTATATTCTGCATTCCGTATTCTATACACTATTTTCCGTTTTCTAAATTCTATATTCTAAATTCAATATTCAGTATACTGTATTCTATATTCTAAAATCTGTGTTCTGCATTCCATGTTATAATTTCTGTGTTCTATATTCTATATTCTATATTCTATATTCTGTGCTCTTCATTCTATATTCTAAATTCTATATTCAGTATTCTGTATTCCATATTTATAATATGTGTTCTACATTCCATGTTTAAATTCTGTGTTCTATATTCTCAATTCTATATACAAAATTTTGGGTTTTACATTCTATATTCTACATTCTATAATCTGCTTTTCAAATTCTATATTCTATATTCTGTGTTCTACATTCTAAATTCTAAATTCTATTTTCACTATTTTGTATTCTTTATTCTAAATTCTGTGTTCTGAATTCCATGTTCTAAATTTTGGGTTCTCTATTCTCTATTCTCTATTCTATAATCTGTTTTCTACATTCTATTTTCTAATTTCTATATTAAGTATTCTCTATATTATATTCTTAAATATGTGTTCTACATTCCATGTTTAAATTCTGTGTTCTATATTCTCAATTCTATATACAAAATTTTGTGTTTTTCATTGGATATTCTACAATCTATATTCTGCATTTCGAATTCTATACTCTATATTCTGTGTTCTACATTCTAAATTCAAAATTCCATATTCAGTATTTTGTATTCTTTATTCTAAATTCTGTGTTCTGCATTCCATGTTCTACATTCTGGGTTCTATATTCTCTATTTTCTATTCTCTATTATATATTCTGTTTTCTACATTCTATATTCTAAATTCTATATTCAGTATTTTGTATTCTATATTCTAAATTCTGTGTTCTTCATTCCATGTTCTAAATCTATATTCAGTGTTCTGTAATATATATTCTAAATTCTGTGTTCCGCATTGTATGTTCTAAATTGTATACCCAGTATTCCGTATTTTATATTCTATATTCTGTGTTCTATATTGTATATTCTAATGTCTATATACAGTATACTGTAGTCTTTATTCTAAATAATGTGTTCTGCATTCCATGTTCTACATTCTGAGTTCTGTATTCTGTTTTCCATATTCTAAATTCTGTGTTCTACGTTTTATATTCAGTATTATATATTCTACATTCCGTATTCTATATTGTATATTCTGTGTTCTTCATTCTATATTCTATATTGTGTATTTATTATTCTGTATTCTATATTCTAAATTCTGTGTTCTGCATTCCATGTTCTAAATTCTGTTTTCTATATTCTCTCCCCTATATTCTATATTTTGTGTTCTTCATTCTATATTCTATATTCTATACTCTGCATTCTGTATTCTATAATGTAATTTCTGTGTTCTACATTCTATATTCTGCATTCCGTATTCTATATTCTAATTTCTGTGTTCTACATTCTATACTCTAAATTCTACCTTCAGTATTCTGTATTCTGTATTTTAAATTCTGTGTTCTGCATTCCATGTTCTAAATTCTGGCTTCTATATTCTCTATCGTCTATTCTATATTCTGTGTTCTACATTCTATATTGTAAACTCTATATTCAGTGTTCTGTATTCTATATTCTAAATTCTGTGTCCTGCAATCCATGTTCTAAAACCTTGGTTCTATATTCTCTAATCAATATTCTATATTCTGTGTTCTTTTTCTATATTCAAATTCTATATTCTGAATTCGCTAATCAATATACTATATTCTGTGTTTTACATTCTATATTCTAAATTCTTAATTCATTTTTCTGTATTCTATATTCTAAATCCTGTGTTCTGCATTTCATGTTCTAAATTCTGGATTCTATATTTTGTAATCTATATTCAATATTCTGTGTTCTTCATTCTATATTCTAATTTTAATATTCTGCATTCCGTATTCTATATTCTACATTCTAAGTGCTACATACTATTTTCTAAATTCTATATTCAGTATTCTGTATTCTATATTCTAAATTCAGTGTTATGCATTCCATGTTATAATTTCTGTGTTCTATATTCTATATTCTATATTCTGTGTTCTTCATTCTATATTCTAATTTCTATATTCAGTATTCTGTATTCTATAGTCTTTAATATGTGTTCTTCTTTCCATGTTTAAATATTGTGTTCTATATACTTAATTGTATATACTAATTTTTGTGTTCTTATTTCTATATTCTACATTCTATTTTCTGCATTTCGAATTCTATATTCTATATTCTGTGTTCTACATTCTAAATTCTACATTCTATTTTCACTGTTTTGTATTCTTTATTCTAAATTCTGTGTTCTGCATTCCATGTTCTAAATTTTGGGTTCTCTATTCTCTATTCTCTATTCTATATTCTGCTTTCTACATTCAATATTCTAAATTCTATATTAAGTATTCTGCATACTATATTCTTAAATATGTGTTCTACATTCCATGTTTAAATTCTGTGTTCTATATTCTCAATTCTATATACAAAATTTTGTGTTTTTCATTGGATATTCTACAATCTATATTCTGCATTTCGAATTCTATACTCTATATTCTGTGTTCTACATTCTAAATTCAAAATTCTATATTCAGTATTCTGTATACTATATTCTAAATTCTGTGATATACATTCTATATTCTAGATTATATATTCAGTATTCTGTATTCTATATTCTAAATTCTGTGTTCTGCATTCCATGCTCTATATTCTGGGTTCTATATTCTATATTCTGTGTTCTACATTGTATATTCTAAATTCTATATTCAGTATTCTGTATTCTATATTCTAAATTCTGTGTTATACATTCTATATTCTAGATTATATATTCTGCATTCTGTATTCTATATTCTAAGCTCTGTGTTCTACATTCTATATTCTATATTCTGTGTTCTGCATTCCATGATCTAAATTCTGGATTCAATATTCTCTATTCTATATTCTATATTCTGTGTTCTACATTATATATTCTAAACTGTGTATTCAGTATTCTGTATTATATATTCTAAATTCTGAGAACTGCATTCCATGTTCTAAATTATGAGTTCTGTATTCTGTTTTCCATATTCTATATTCTGTGTTCAACATTCTATATTCTGTTTATCATATTATGCATTCCTTATTCTATATTCTATATTCTGTGTTCTACATTCTATTTTCTAAATTCTATTTACAGAATTCTGTATTCAATACACTAAATTCTGTGTTTTGCATTTCATGTTCTAAATTCTGGGTTATATATTCTCTATTCTATATTCTATATTCTGTGTTCTACATTCTATATTCGAAATCCTATATTCATTATTCTGTATTCTATATTCTAAATTCTGTGTTCTGCATTTCATTTTCTAAATTATATATTCAGTATATTTTATTCTATATACAAAATTCTGTGTTCCGCATTCAATATTCTAAATTCTATATTCAGTATTCTGTTTTCTATATTCTAAATTCTGTGTTCTGTAATCCATGTTCTGAATTCTGGATTCTGTATTCCCTTTCCAAATTCTATATTCTGTGTTTTATATTCTATATTCTGTATTTTATATTCTACATTCCTTTTTCTATATTCTATATTCTGTGTTTTTCATTCTATAATCTATATTCTGTATTCATTATTCTGTATTCTATATTCTAAATCCTCTGTTCTGAATTCCATTTTCTAAATCCTGTGTTCTATATTTTTTGTCCTATATTCTATATTTTGCGTTCTTCATTCTATTCTACATTCTATATTCTGCATTCCGTATTCTATACTCTATTTTCTGTGTTCTAAATTCTATACTCTAAATTCAATATTCAGTATTCTGTATTCTATATTCTAAATTCTGTGTTCTGCGTTCCATGTTCTAAATTCTTGGTTCTATATTCTGTAGTCTATATTCTGTGTTCAACATTCTATATTCTAAATTCTATATTCTGTATTCTGTATTCTATATTCTAAATTCTGTGATACAATTCTATATTCTACATTCTATATTCAGTATTCTGTGTTCTATATTCTAAATTATGTGTTCTACATTCAATGTTCTAATTTCAATATTCAGATTTTTATATTCTATATTCTAAATTCTGTGTTCTGCATTCCATGCTCTAAATTCTGGGTTCTATATTCTCCCTTATTTATTCGATATTCTGTGTACTACGTTCCATATTCTAAATAGTATATTCAGTATTCTGTATTCTATATCCTACATCCTCAGTTCTGCATTCCTTTTTCTATATTCTGTGTCCTATATTCTGTATTCTATATTCTAGATTTTGTGTACCTAATTCTATATTCTAAATTCTATATTCTGCATTCGGTTTTCTATTTTCTAAACTCTGTGTCTACATTCAAAAATCTGAATTCTGTCTTAAGCATTCCATTTTCTAAATTCTTGGTTCAGTATTCTTTATTCTATATTCTAAATTCTGTGTTCTACATTATATAATCTAAATTGTATACTTAGTATTCTGTATAATATATTCTAATTTCTGTGTTCTGCATTCTATGTTCTAAATTCTGGGTTCTATATTTTGTAATCTATATTCAATATTCTGTGTTCTTCATTCTATATTCTAAATTCTATATTCTGCATTCTGTAATCTATATTCTACATTCTGTGTTCTTCATTCTATATTCTAAATTCTATATTCAGTATTCTGTATTCTATATTCTAAATTCTGTGTTCTGCATTCCATGTTATAATTTCTGTGTTCTATATTCTATATTCTATATTCTGTGCTCTACTTTCTATATTCTAAATTCTATATTCAGTATTCTGTATTCTATATTTTTAAATATGTGTTCTACATTCCATGTTTAAATTGTGTGTTTTATATTCTCAATTCTATATACAAATTTGGGGTTCTTCATTCTATATTCTACAGTCTATATTCTTCATTTTGAATTCTCTATTCTATATTCTGTGTTCTACATTCTAAATTCTAAATTCTATTTTCACTATTTTGTATTCTTTATTCTAAATTCTGTGTTCTGCATTCCATGTTCTAAATTCTGGGTTCTCTATTCTCTATTCTCTATTCTATATTCTGTTTTCTACATTCTATATTCTAAATTCTATATTAAGTATTCTGTATACTATATTCTTAAATATGTGTTCTACATTCCATGTTTAAATTCTGTGTTCTATATTCTCAATTCTATATACAAAATTTTGGGTTTTTCATTGGATGTTCTACAATCTATATTCTGCATTTCGAATTCTATACTCTATATTCTGTGTTCTACATTCTAAATTCAAAATTCTATATTCAGTATTTTGTATTATTTATTCTAAATTCTGTGTTCTGCATTCCATGTTCTAAATTCTGGGTTCTATATTCTCTATTTTCTATTCTTTATTCTATATTCTGTTTTCTACATTCTATATTCTAAGTTCTATATTCAGTATTTTGTATTCTATATTCTAAATTCTGTGTTCTTCATTCCATGCTCTAAATCTATATTCAGTATTCTGTAATATATATTCGAAATTCTGTGTTCTGCATTCTATGTTCTAAATTGTATACCCAGTATTAGGTATTCTATATTATATATTCTATGTTCTATTTTGTATATTCTAATGTCTATATACAGTCTACTGTAGTCTATATTCTAAATACTGTGTTCTGCATTCCATGTTCTACATTCTGATTTCTGTATTCTGTTTTCCATATTCTAAATTCTGTGTTCTACATTTTATATTCGGTATTCTATTTTCTACATTCCATATTCTGTATTCTATATTCTACAATCCGTATTCTATATTGTATATTCTGTGTTCTTCATTCTATATTCTATATTCTGTATTCATTATTCTGTATTCTATATTCTAAATTCTGTGTTCTGCATTCCATGTTGTAAATTCTGTTTTCTATATTCTCTCTCCTATATACTATATTTTGTGTCCTTCATTCTATATTCTACATTCTATATTCTGCATTCCGTATTCTATATTTTAATTTCTGTGTTCTACATTCTCTACTCTAAATTCTATCTTCAGTATTCTGTATTCTGTATTCTAAATTCTGTGTTCTGCATTCCATGTTCTAAATTCTGGGTCCTATATTCTCTATCGTCTATTCTATATTCTGTGTTCTACATTCTATATTGTAAACTCTATATTCAGTGTTCTGTATTCTATATTCTAAATTCTGTGTTCTGCAATCCATGTTCTAAAACTTTGGTTGTATATTCTCTAATCAATATTCTATATTCGTTGTTCTTTATTCTATATTCTAAATTCTATATTCTGAATTCGTTAATCAATATACTATATTCTGTGATTTACATTCTATATTCTAAATTCTACATTCAGTATTCTGTATTCTATATTCTAAATTCTGTGTTCTGCATTCCATGTTCTAAATTCAGGGTTCTCTATTCTCTATTCTCTATTCTATATTCTGTTTTCTACATTCAATTTTCTAAATTATATACTCAGTATTCTGTATTCTATATTCTAAATTTTTTGTAATAAATTCTATATTCTAAATTATATATTCAGTATTCTGTTTTCTATATTCTAAATTCTGTGTTTTCCATTCCATGTTCTAAATCTATATTCAGAATTCTGTAATATATATTCTAAATTCTGTGTTCTTCATTCTATGTTCTAAATTGTATACTCACTATTCCGTATTCTATATTCTATATTCTGTGTTCTACATTCTATATTCTAAATTCTATATACAGTATTCTGTATTCTATACTCTAAATTCTGTGTTCTGCATTCCATGTTCTAAATTCTGGATTCTATATTCTCTAAACTATCTTCGATATTTTGTGTTCTTCATTCTATATTCTACATACAATATTCTGCATTCCGTATTTTATATTCTATATTCTGTGTTGTACATTCTATATACTTTTTTCTGTATTCAGTATTCTGTATTCTATATTCTAAATTCTGTGTTCTGAATTTAATGTTCTCAATTCTGGGTTCTCTATTCTCTATTCTCTATTCTATATATTGTCTTCTTTTTCTATATTTTAAATAGTATTTTCTGCATTCCGTAATCTATATTCTAAATTCTGTGTTCTATATTCTATATTCTAAATTCTACGTTCTGCATTCCATTTTCTAAATTATTGGTTCTATATTCTCTATTCTATATTCTATATTCTGGGTTCCAGGTTCTATATCCTAAATTTTATTTTCAGTATTCTGTATTCTATTTTCTAAATTCTGTGTTCTGCATTCGATGTTGAAAATTCTGGCTTCTATATACTCTATTCTATATTCTATGTTCTGTGATATTCATTCAATACTTTAAATTCAATTTTCTGCATTATGTTCAGTATTCTGTATACTATATTATAAATTCTGTGTTCTACATGCCATATTCTGCTTTCCGTACTCTATATGCTATTTTCTGTGTTTTACATACTATATTCTAAATTCTATATTCTGTATTCTGTTTTCTATATTCTAAGTCCTGAGTTCTACATTCCTTGTTCTATATACTGTGTTCTATATCCTGTATTCTATATTCAATTTTCTGTGTTATTCATTCTATATTCTTAATTCTATATTCTGCATTCTTTATTCTATATTCTAAGCTCTGTGTTCTATATTCTATATCCTAAATTCTGTGTTCTGCATTCCATGATCTAAATTCTAGATTCAATATTCTCTTTTCTATATTCTATAATCTGCGTTCTACATTATATATTCTAAATTGTGTATTCAGTATTCTGTATTCTATATTCTAAATTCTGAGTTCTGCATTCCATGTTCTAAATTCTGAGTTCTGTATTCTGTTTCCCATATGCTATATTCTGTGTTCTACATTCTATTTTCTGTATTCTACATTATGCATTCCTTATACTATATTCTATATTCTGTGTTCTACATTCTATATTCTAAATTGTGTACTCTGTATCCCGTATTCTATATTCTATATTCTGTGTTCTACATTCTATATTCTAAATTCTATACACAGTATTCTGTATTCTATACTCTAAATTCTGTGTTCTGCATTCCATGTTCTAAATTCTAGATTCTATATTCTCTATTCTCTATTCTACATTCTGTGTTCTACATTCTATATTCATTATTCTGTAATCTATTTTCTAAATTCTGTGTTCTGCATTCCATTTTCTAAATTATATATTCAGTATATTGTATTCTATATTCAAAATTCTGTGTTCCGCATTCAATATTCTAAATTCTATATTCAGTATTCTGTATTATTTATTCTAAATTCTGTGTTCTGTAATCCATGCTCTAAATTCTGGATTCTGTATTCTCTTTTCCATATTGTATATTCTGTGTTCTATATTCTATATTCTGTATTTTATATTCTACATTCCATTTTCTATATTCTATATTCTGTGTTCTTCATTCTTTATTCTATATTCTGTATTCATTATTCTTTATTCTATATTCTAAATCCTCTGTTCTGAATTCCATGTTCTAAATTCTCTGTTCTATATTTTTTGTCCTATATTGGATATTTTGCTTTCTTCATTCTATATTCTACATCCTATATTCTGCATTCCGTATTCTATACACTATTTTCCGTGTTCTAAATTCTATATTCTAAATTCAATATTCAGTATACTGTATTTTATATTCTAAAATCTGTGTTCTGCATTCCATATTATAATTTCTGTGTTCTATATTCTCTATTCTATATTCTGTGCTCTATATTCAGTATTCTGTATTCTTTATTTTTAAATATGTGTTCTACATTCCATGTTTAATTTCTGTGTTCTATATTCTCAATTCTATATACAAAATTTTGGGTTTTTCATTCTATATACTGCATTCTATATTCTGCATTTCGAATTCTATAGTCTATATTCTGTGTTCTACATTCTAAATTCTAAATCCTATTTTCACTATTTTGTATTCTTTATTCTAAATTCTGTGTTCTGCATTCCATGTTCTAAATTTTGGGTTCTCTATTCTCTATTCTCTATTCTATATTCTGTTTTCTACATTCTATATTCTAAATTCTATATTAAATATTCTGTATACTATATTCTTATATATGTGTTCTACATTCCATGTTTATATTCTGTGTTCTATAATCTCAATTCTATATACAAAATTTTGGGTTTTTAATTGGATATTCTACAATCTATAATCTGCAGTTCGAATTCTATACTCTATATTCTGTGTTCTATATTCTAAATTCAAAATTCTATATTCAGTATTCTGTATTCTATATTCTTAATTCTGTGATATACATTGTGTATTCTAGATTATATATTCACTATTCTGTATTCTATATTCTAAATTCTGTGTTCTGCATTCCATGCTCTATATTCTGGGTTCTATATTCTATATTCTGTGTTCTATATTCTATATTCTAAATTCTTTATTCAGTATTCTCTATTCTATATTCTAAATTCTGTGATATACATTTTATATTCTAGATTATATATTCAGTATTCTGTATTCTATATTCTAAGCCCTGAGTTCTGCATTCCTTGTTCTATATACTGTGTTCTATATCCTGTATTCTATATTAAATTTTCTGTGTTCTTCATTCTATATTCTTAATTCTATATTCTGCATTCTGTATTCTATATTCTAAGCTCTGTGTTCTACATTCTATATTCTAAATTCTGTGTTCTGCATTCCATGATCTAAATTCTGGATTCAATATTCTCTATTCTCTATTCTATATTCTGTGTTCTACATTATATATTCTAAACTGTGTATTCAGTATTCTGTATTATATATTCTAAAATCTGAGTTCTGCATTCCATGTTCTAAATTCTGAGTTCTGTATTCTGTTTTCCATATTCTATATTCTGTGTTCTACATTCTATATTCTGTATGTCATATTATTCATTCTTATACTATATTCTATATTCTGTGTTTTACATTGTATATTCTAAATTGTATACTCAGTGTTCCGTCTTCTATATTCTATATTCTGTTCTCTACATTCAATTTTCTATATTCTATTTACAGAATTCTGTATTCAATACAGTAAATTCTGTGTTCTGCATTCCATGTTCTAAATTCTGGGTTATATATTCTCTATTCTATATTCTATATTCTGTGTTCTACATTCTATATTCGAAATTCTATATTCATTATTCTGTATTCTATATTCTAAATTCTGTGTTCCGCATTCAATATTCTAAATTCTATATTCAGTATTCTGTATTCTATATTCTAAATTCTGTGTTCTGTAATCCTTGTTCTGAATTCTGGATTCTGTATTCTCTTTCCAAATTCTATATTCTGTGTTTTATATTCTATATTCTGTATTTTATATTCTACATTCCGTTTTCTATATTCTATATTCTGTGTTTTTCATTCTATATTCTATATTCTGTATTCATTATTCTGTATTCTATATTCTAAATCCTCTGTTCTGAATTCCATGTTCTAAATTCTGTGTTCTATATTTTTTGTCCTATATTCTATATTTTGCGTTCTTCATTCTATTCTACATTCTATATTCTGCATTCCGTATTCTATACACTATTTTCTGTGTTCTAAATTCTATATTCACTATTCTGTATTCTATATTCTAAATTCTGTGTTCTGCGTTCCATGTTCTAAATTCTGGGTTCTATATTCTGTAGTCTATATTCTGTGTTTAACATTCTATATTCTAAATTCTATATTCTGTATTCTGTATTCTATATTCTAAATTCTGTGATACAATTCTATATTCTACATTCTATATTCAGTATACTGTGTTCTATATTCTAAATTCTGTGTTCTACATTCAATGTTCTAAATTCAATATTCAGTTTTATATATTCTATATTCTAAATTCTGTGTTCTGCATTCCATGCTCTAAATTCTTGGTTCTATATTCTCCTTCTTTATTCGATATTCTGTGTACTACATTCTATATTCTAAATTGTATTTTCAGTATGCTGTATTCTATATCCTACATCCTCAGTTCTGCATTCCTTTTTCTATATTCTGTGTTCTACATTATATATTCTAAACTGTGTATTCAGTATTCTGTATTATATATTCTAAATTTTGAGAACTGCATTCCATGTTCTAAATTATGAGTTCTGTATTCTGTTTTCCATATTCTATATTCTGTGTTCAACATTCTATATTCTGTTTATCATATTATGCATTCCTTATTCTATATTCTATATTCTGTGTTCTACATTCTATTTTCTAAATTCTATTTACAGAATTCTGTATTCAATACACTAAATTCTGTGTTCTGCATTTCATGTTCTAAATTCTGGGTTATATATTCTCTATTCTATATTCTATATTCTGTGTTCTACATTCTATATTCGAAATTATATATTCATTATTCTGTATTCTATATTCTAAATTCTGTGTTCTGCATTTCATTTTCTAAATTATATATTCAGTATATTTTATTCTATATACAAAATTCTGTGTTCCGCATTCAATATTCTAAATTCTATATTCAGTATTCTGTTTTCTATATTCTAAATTCTGTGTTCTGTAATCCATGTTCTGAATTCTGGATTCTGTATTCCCTTTCCAAATTCTATATTCTGTGTTCTATATTCTATATTCTGTATTTTATATTCTACATTCCGTTTTCTATATTCTATATTCTGTGTTTTTCATTCTATATTCTATATTCTGTATTCATTATTCTGTATTCTATATTCTAAATCCTCTGTTCTGAATTCCATTTTCTAAATTCTGTGTTCTATATTTTTTGTCCTCTAGTCTATATTTTGCGTTCTTCATTCTATTCTACATTCTATATTCTGCATTCCGTATTCTATACTCTATTTTCTGTGTTCTAAATTCTATACTCTAAATTCAATATTCAGTATTCTGTATTCTATATTCTAAATTCTGTGTTCTGCGTTCCATGTTCTAAATTCTGGGTTCTATATTCTGTAGTCTATATTCTGTGTTCAACATTCTATATTCTAAATTCTATATTCTGTATTCTGTATTCTATATTCTAAATTCTGTGATACAATTCTATATTCTACATTCTATATTCAGTATTCTGTGTTCTATATTCTAAATTCTGTGTTCTACATTCAATGTTCTAATTTCAATATTCAGATTTTTATATTCTATATTCTAAATTCTGTGTTCTGCATTCCATGCTCTAAATTCTGGGTTCTATATTCTCCCTTATTTATTCGATATTCTGTGTACTACGTTCCATATTCTAAATAGTATATTCAGTATTCTGTATTCTATATCCTACATCCTCAGCTCTGCATTCCTTTTTCTATATTCTGTGTCCTATACTCTGTATTCTATATTGTAGATTTTGTGTTCCTAATTCTATATCCTAAATTCTATATTCTGCATTCGGTATTCTATTTTGTAAACTCTGTGTCTACATTCAAAAATCTGAATTCTGTCTTAAGCATTCCATTTTCTAAATTCTTGGTTCAGTATTCTTTATTCTATATTCTAAATTCTGTGTTCTACATTATATAATCTAAATTGTATATTTAGTATTCTGTATAATATATTCTAATTTCTGTGTTCTGCATTCTATGTTCTAAATTCTGGGTTCTATATTTTGTAATCTATATTCTACATTCTGTGTTCTTCATTCTATATTCTAAATTCTATATTCAGTATTCTGTATTCTATATTCTAAATTCTGTGTTCTGCATTCCATGTTATAATTTCTGTGTTCTATATTCTATATTCTATATTCTGTGCTCTACTTTCTATATTCTAAATTCTATATTCAGTATTCTGTATTCTATATTTTTAAATATGTGTTCTACATTCCATGTTTAAATTGTGTGTTTTATATTCTCAATTCTATATACAAATTTGGGGTTCTTCATTCTATATTCTACAGTCTATATTCTTCATTTTGAATTCTCTATTCTATATTCTGTGTTCTACATTCTAAATTCTAAATTCTATTTTCACTATTTTGTATTTTTTATTCTAAATTCTGTGTTCTGCATTCCATGTTCTAAATTCTGGGTCTCTATTCTCTATTCTCTATTCTATATTCTGTTTTCTACATTCTATATTCTAAATTCTATATTAAGTATTCTGTATACTATATTCTTAAATATGTGTTCTACATTCCATGTTTAAATTCTGTGTTCTATATTCTCAATTCTATATACAAAATTTTGGGTTTTTCATTGGATGTTCTACAATCTATATTCTGCATTTCGAATTCTATACTCTCTATTCTGTGTTCTACATTCTAAATTCAAAATTCTATATTCAGTATTTTGTATTATTTATTCTAAATTCTGTGTTCTGCATTCCATGTTCTAAATTCTGGGTTCTATATTCTCTATTTTCTATTCTTTATTCTATATTCTGTTTTCTACATTCTATATTCTAAGTTCTATATTCAGTATTTTGTATTCTATATTCTAAATTCTGTGTTCTTCATTCCATGCTCTAAATCTATATTCAGTATTCTGTAATATATATTCGAAATTCTGTGTTCTGCATTCTATGTTCTAAATTGTATACCCAGTATTAGGTATTCTATATTCTATATTCTGTGTTCTATATTGTATATTCTAATGTCTATATACAGTCTACTGTAGTCTATATTCTAAATACTGTTTTCTGCATTCCATGTTCTACATTCTGATTTCTGTATTCTGTTTTCCATATTCTAAATTCTGTGTTCTACATTTTATATTCGGTATTCTATTTTCTACATTCCATATTCTGTATTCTATATTCTACAATCCGTATTCTATATTGTATATTCTGTGTTCTTCATTCTATATTCTATATTCTGTATTCATTATTCTGTATTCTATATTCTAAATTCTGTGTTCTGCATTCCATGTTGTAAATTCTGTTTTCTATATTCTCTCTCCTGTATACTATATTTTGTGTCCTTCATTCTATATTCTACATTCTATATTCTGCATTCCGTATTGTATTTTTTAATTTCTGTGTTCTACATTCTCTACTCTAAATTCTACCTTCAGTATTCTGTATTCTGTATTCTAAATTCTGTGTTCTGCATTCCATGTTCTAAATTCTGGGTCCTATATTCTCTATCGTCTATTCTATATTCTGTGTTCTACATTCTATATTGTAAACTCTATATTCAGTGTTCTGTATTCTATATTCTAAATTCTGTGTTCTGCAATCCATGTTCTAAAACTTTGGTTGTATATTCTCTAATCAATATTCTATATTCGTTGTTCTTTATTCTATATTCTAAATTCTATATTCTGAATTCGTTAATCAATATACTATATTCTGTGATTTACATTCTATATTCTAAATTCTACATTCAGTATTCTGTATTCTATATTCTAAATTCTGTGTTCTGCATTCCATGTTCTAAATTCAGGGTTCTCTATTCTCTATTCTCTATTCTATATTCTGTTTTCTACATTCTATTTTCTAAATTATATATTCAGTATTCTGTATTCTATATTCTAAATTTTTTGTAATAAATTCTATATTCTAAATTATATATTCAGTATTCTGTTTTCTATATTCTAAATTCTGTGTTTTCCATTCCATGTTCTAAATCTATATTCAGAATTCTGTAATATATATTCTAAATTCTGTGTTCTTCATTCTATGTTCTAAATTGTATACTCACTATTCCGTATTCTATATTCTATATTCTGTGTTCTACATTCTATATTCTAAATTCTATATAAAGTATTCTGTATTCTATACTCTAAATTCTGTGTTCTGCATTCCATGTTCTAAATTCTGGATTCTATATTCTCTATACTATCTTCTATATTTTGTGTTCTTCATTCTATATTCTACATACAATATTCTGCATTCCGTATTTTATATTCTATATTCTGTGTTGTACATTCTATATACTTTTTTCTGTATTCAGTATTCTGTATTCTATATTCTAAATTCTGTGTTCTGAATTTAATGTTCTCAATTCTGTGTTCTCTATTCTCTATTCTCTATTCTATATATTGTCTTCTTTTTCTATATTTTAAATAGTATTTTCTGCATTCCGTAATCTATATTCTAAATTCTGTGTTCTATATTCTATATTCTAAATTCTACGTTCTGCATTCCATTTTCTAAATTATTGGTTCTATATTCTCTATTCTCTATTCTATATTCTGGGTTCCAGGTTCTATATCATAAATTTTATTTTCAGTATTCTGTATTCTATTTTCTAAATTCTGTGTTCTGCATTCGATGTTGAAAATTCTGGCTTCTATATACTCTATTCTATATTCTATGTTCTGTGATATTCATTCAATATTTTAAATTCAATTTTCTGCATTATGTTCAGTATTCTGTATACTATATTATAAATTCTGTGTTCTACATGCCATATTCTGCTTTCCGTACTCTATATGCTATTTTCTGTGTTTTACATACTATATTCTTAATACTATATTCTGTATTCTATTTTCTATATTCTAAGTCCTGAGTACTACATTCCTTGTTCTATATACTGTGTTGTATATCCTGTATTCTATATTCAATTTTCTGTGTTATTCATTCTATATTCTTAATTCTATATTCTGCATTCTTTATTCTATATTCTAAGCTCTGTGTTCTATATTCTATATCCTAAATTCTGTGTTCTGCATTCCATGATCTAAATTCTAGATTCAATATTCTCTTTTCTATATTCTATAATCTGTGTTCTACATTATATATTCTAAATTGTGTATTCAGTATTCTGTATTCTATATTCTAAATTCTGAGTTCTGCATTCCATGTTCTAAATTCTGAGTTCTGTATTCTGTTTCCCATATGCTATATTCTGTGTTCTACATTCTATTTTCTGTATTCTACATTATGCATTCCTTATACTATATTCTATATTCTGTGTTCTACATTCTATATTCTAAATTGTGTACTCTGTATCCCGTATTCTATATTCTATATTCTGTGTTCTACATTCTATATTCTAAATTCTATACACAGTATTCTGTATTCTATACTCTAAATTCTGTGTTCTGCATTCCATGTTCTAAATTCTAGATTCTATATTCTCTATTCTCTATTCTACATTCTGTGTTCTACATTCTATATTCATTATTCTGTAATCTATTTTCTAAATTCTGTGTTCTGCATTCCATTTTCTAAATTATATATTCAGTATATTGTATTCTATATTCAAAATTCTGTGTTCCGCATTCAATATTCTAAATTCTATATTCAGTATTCTGTATTATTTATTCTAAATTCTGTGTTCTGTAATCCATGTTCTAAATTCTGGATTCTGTATTCTCTTTTCCATATTGTATATTCTGTGTTCTATATTCTATATTCTGTATTTTATATTCTACATTCCATTTTCTATATTCTATATTCTGTGTTCTTCATTCTTTATTCTATATTCTGTATTCATTATTCTTTATTCTATATTCTAAATCCTCTGTTCTGAATTCCATGTTCTAAATTCTCTGTTCTATATTTTTTGTCCTATATTGGATATTTTGCTTTCTTCATTCTATATTCTACATCCTATATTCTGCATTCCGTATTCTATACACTATTTTCCGTGTTCTAAATTCTATATTCTAAATTCAATATTCAGTATACTGTATTTTATATTCTAAAATCTGTGTTCTGCATTCCATATTATAATTTCTGTGTTCTATATTCTCTATTCTATATTCTGTGCTCTATATTCAGTATTCTGTATTCTTTATTTTTAAATATGTGTTCTACATTCCATGTTTAATTTCTGTGTTCTATATTCTCAATTCTATATACAAAATTTTGGGTTTTTCATTCTATATACTGCATTCTATATTCTGCATTTCGAATTCTATAGTCTATATTCTGTGTTCTACATTCTAAATTCTAAATCCTATTTTCACTATTTTGTATTCTTTATTCTAAATTCTGTGTTCTGCATTCCATGTTCTAAATTTTGGGTTCTCTATTCTCTATTCTCTATTCTATATTCTGTTTTCTACATTCTATATTCTAAATTCTATATTAAATATTCTGTATACTATATTCTTATATATGTGTTCTACATTCCATGTTTATATTCTGTGTTCTATAATCTCAATTCTATACACAAAATTTTGGGTTTTTAATTGGATATTCTACAATCTATAATCTGCAGTTCGAATTCTATACTCTATATTCTGTGTTCTATATTCTAAATTCAAAATTCTATATTCAGTATTCTGTATTCTATATTCTTAATTCTGTGATATACATTGTGTATTCTAGATTATATATTCACTATTCTGTATTCTATATTCTAAATTCTGTGTTCTGCATTCCATGCTCTATATTCTGGGTTCTATATTCTATATTCTGTGTTCTATATTCTATATTCTAAATTCTTTATTCAGTATTCTCTATTCTATATTCTAAATTCTGTGATATACATTTTATATTCTAGATTATATATTCAGTATTCTGTATTCTATATTCTAAGCCCTGAGTTCTGCATTCCTTGTTCTATATACTGTGTTCTATATCCTGTATTCTATATTAAATTTTCTGTGTTCTTCATTCTATATTCTAAATTCTATATTCTGCATTCTGTATTCTATATTCTAAGCTCTGTGTTCTACATTCTATATTCTAAATTCTGTGTTCTGCATTCCATGATCTAAATTCTGGATTCAATATTCTCTATTCTCTATTCTATATTCTGTGTTCTACATTATATATTCTAAACTGTGTATTCAGTATTCTGTATTATATATTCTAAAATCTGAGTTCTGCATTCCATGTTCTAAATTCTGAGTTCTGTATTCTGTTTTCCATATTCTATATTCTGTGTTCTACATTCTATATTCTGTATGTCATATTATTCATTCTTATACTATATTCTATATTCTGTGTTTTACATTGTATATTCTAAATTGTATACTCAGTGTTCCGTCTTCTATATTCTATATTCTGTTCTCTACATTCAATTTTCTATATTCTATTTACAGAATTCTGTATTCAATACAGTAAATTCTGTGTTCTGCATTCCATGTTCTAAATTCTGGGTTATATATTCTCTATTCTATATTCTATATTCTGTGTTCTACATTCTATATTCGAAATTCTATATTCATTATTCTGTATTCTATATTCTAAATTCTGTGTTCCGCATTCAATATTCTAAATTCTATATTCAGTATTCTGTATTCTATATTCTAAATTCTGTGTTCTGTATTCTCTTTTCCATATTGTATATTCTGTGTTCTATATTCTATATTCTGTATTTTATATTCTACATTCCATTTTCTATATTCTATATTCTGTGTTCTTCATTCTTTATTCTATATTCTGTATTCATTATTCTTTATTCTATATTCTAAATCCTCTGTTCTGAATTCCATGTTCTAAATTCTCTGTTCTATATTTTTTGTCCTATATTGGATATTTTGCTTTCTTCATTCTATATTCTACATCCTATATTCTGCATTCCGTATTCTATACACTATTTTCCGTGTTCTAAATTCTATATTCTAAATTCAATATTCAGTATACTGTATTTTATATTCTAAAATCTGTGTTCTGCATTCCATATTATAATTTCTGTGTTCTATATTCTATATTCTATATTCTGTGCTCTATATTCAGTATTCTGTATTCTTTATTTTTAAATATGTGTTCTACATTCCATGTTTAATTTCTGTGTTCTATATTCTCAATTCTATATACAAAATTTTGGGTTTTTCATTCTATATACTGCATTCTATATTTTGCATTTCGAATTCTATAGTCTATATTCTGTGTTCTACATTCTAAATTCTAAATCCTATTTTCACTATTTTGTATTCTTTATTCTAAATTCTGTGTTCTGCATTCCATGTTCAAAATTTTGGGTTCTCTATTCTCTATTCTCTATTCTATATTCTGTTTTCTACATTCTATATTCTAAATTCTATATTAAATATTCTGTATACTATATTCTTATATATGTGTTCTACATTCCATGTTTATACTCTGTGTTCTATAATCTCAATTCTATACACAAAATTTTGGGTTTTTAATTGGATATTCTACAATCTATAATCTGCAGTTCGAATTCTATACTCTATATTCTGTGTTCTATATTCTAAATTCAAAATTCTATATTCAGTATTCTGTATTCTATATTCTTAATTCTGTGATATACATTGTGTATTCTAGATTATATATTCACTATTCTGTATTCTATATTCTAAATTCTGTGTTCTGCATTCCATGCTCTATATTCTGGGTTCTATATTCTATATTCTGTGTTCTATATTCTATATTCTAAATTCTTTATCCAGTATTCTCTATTCTATATTCTAAATTCTGTGATATACATTTTATATTCTAGATTATATATTCAGTATTCTGTATTCTATATTCTAAGCCCTGAGTTCTGCATTCCTTGTTCTATATACTGTGTTCTATATCCTGTATTCTATATTAAATTTTCTGTGTTCTTCATTCTATATTCTAAATTCTATATTCTGCATTCTGTATTCTATATTCTAAGCTCTGTGTTCTACATTCTATATTCTAAATTCTGTGTTCTGCATTCCATGATCTAAATTCTGGATTCAATATTCTCTATTCTCTATTCTATATTCTGTGTTCTACATTATATATTCTAAACTGTGTATTCAGTATTCTGTATTATATATTCTAAAATCTGAGTTCTGCATTCCATGTTCTAAATTCTGAGTTCTGTATTCTGTTTTCCATATTCTATATTCTGTGTTCAAAATTCTATATTCTGTATGTCATATTATTCATTCTTATACTATATTCTATATTCTGTGTTTTACATTCTATATTCTAAATTGTATACTCAGTGTTCCGTATTCTATATTCTATATTCTGTGCTCTACATTCTATTTTCTATATTCTATTTACAGAATTCTGTATTCAATACACTAAATTCTGTGTTCTGCATTCCATGTTCTAAATTCTGGGTTATATATTCTCTATTCTATATTCTATATTCTGTGTTCTACATTTTATATTCGAAATTCTATATTCATTATTCTGTATTCTATATTCTAAATTCTGTGTTCTGCATTCCATTTTCTAAATTATATTTTCAGTATATTGTATTGTATATACAAAATTCTGTGTTCCGCATTCAATATTCTAAATTCTATATTCAGTATTCTGTATTCTATATTCTAAATTCTGTGTTCTGTAATCCATGTTCTGAATTCTGGATTCTGTATTCTCTTTCCAAATTCTATATTCTGTGTTTTATATTCTATATTCTGTATTTTATATTCTACATTCCGTTTTCTATATTCTATATTCTGTGTTTTTCATTCTATATTCTATATTCTGTATTCATTATTCTGTATTCTATATTCTAAATCCTCTGTTCTGAATTCCATGTTCTAAATTCTCTGTTCTATATTTTTTGTCCTATATTGGATATTTTGCTTTCTTCATTCTATATTCTACATCCTATATTCTGCATTCCGTATTCTATACACTATTTTCCGTGTTCTAAATTCTATATTCTAAATTCAATATTCAGTATACTGTATTTTATATTCTAAAATCTGTGTTCTGCATTCCATATTATAATTTCTGTGTTCTATATTCTCTATTCTATATTCTGTGCTCTATATTCAGTATTCTGTATTCTTTATTTTTAAATATGTGTTCTACATTCCATGTTTAATTTCTGTGTTCTATATTCTCAATTCTATATACAAAATTTTGGGTTTTTCATTCTATATACTGCATTCTATATTCTGCATTTCGAATTCTATAGTCTATATTCTGTGTTCTACATTCTAAATTCTAAATCCTATTTTCACTATTTTGTATTCTTTATTCTAAATTCTGTGTTCTGCATTCCATGTTCTAAATTTTGGGTTCTCTATTCTCTATTCTCTATTCTATATTCTGTTTTCTACATTCTATATTCTAAATTCTATATTAAATATTCTGTATACTATATTCTTATATATGTGTTCTACATTCCATGTTTATATTCTGTGTTCTATAATCTCAATTCTATACACAAAATTTTGGGTTTTTAATTGGATATTCTACAATCTATAATCTGCAGTTCGAATTCTATACTCTATATTCTGTGTTCTATATTCTAAATTCAAAATTCTATATTCAGTATTCTGTATTCTATATTCTTAATTCTGTGATATACATTGTGTATTCTAGATTATATATTCACTATTCTGTATTCTATATTCTAAATTCTGTGTTCTGCATTCCATGCTCTATATTCTGGGTTCTATATTCTATATTCTGTGTTCTATATTCTATATTCTAAATTCTTTATTCAGTATTCTCTATTCTATATTCTAAATTCTGTGATATACATTTTATATTCTAGATTATATATTCAGTATTCTGTATTCTATATTCTAAGCCCTGAGTTCTGCATTCCTTGTTCTATATACTGTGTTCTATATCCTGTATTCTATATTAAATTTTCTGTGTTCTTCATTCTATATTCTAAATTCTATATTCTGCATTCTGTATTCTATATTCTAAGCTCTGTGTTCTACATTCTATATTCTAAATTCTGTGTTCTGCATTCCATGATCTAAATTCTGGATTCAATATTCTCTATTCTCTATTCTATATTCTGTGTTCTACATTATATATTCTAAACTGTGTATTCAGTATTCTGTATTATATATTCTAAAATCTGAGTTCTGCATTCCATGTTCTAAATTCTGAGTTCTGTATTCTGTTTTCCATATTCTATATTCTGTGTTCTACATTCTATATTCTGTATGTCATATTATTCATTCTTATACTATATTCTATATTCTGTGTTTTACATTGTATATTCTAAATTGTATACTCAGTGTTCCGTCTTCTATATTCTATATTCTGTTCTCTACATTCAATTTTCTATATTCTATTTACAGAATTCTGTATTCAATACAGTAAATTCTGTGTTCTGCATTCCATGTTCTAAATTCTGGGTTATATATTCTCTATTCTATATTCTATATTCTGTGTTCTACATTCTATATTCGAAATTCTATATTCATTATTCTGTATTCTATATTCTAAATTCTGTGTTCCGCATTCAATATTCTAAATTCTATATTCAGTATTCTGTATTCTATATTCTAAATTCTGTGTTCTGTATTCTCTTTTCCATATTGTATATTCTGTGTTCTATATTCTATATTCTGTATTTTATATTCTACATTCCATTTTCTATATTCTATATTCTGTGTTCTTCATTCTTTATTCTATATTCTGTATTCATTATTCTTTATTCTATATTCTAAATCCTCTGTTCTGAATTCCATGTTCTAAATTCTCTGTTCTATATTTTTTGTCCTATATTGGATATTTTGCTTTCTTCATTCTATATTCTACATCCTATATTCTGCATTCCGTATTCTATACACTATTTTCCGTGTTCTAAATTCTATATTCTAAATTCAATATTCAGTATACTGTATTTTATATTCTAAAATCTGTGTTCTGCATTCCATATTATAATTTCTGTGTTCTATATTCTATATTCTATATTCTGTGCTCTATATTCAGTATTCTGTATTCTTTATTTTTAAATATGTGTTCTACATTCCATGTTTAATTTCTGTGTTCTATATTCTCAATTCTATATACAAAATTTTGGGTTTTTCATTCTATATACTGCATTCTATATTTTGCATTTCGAATTCTATAGTCTATATTCTGTGTTCTACATTCTAAATTCTAAATCCTATTTTCACTATTTTGTATTCTTTATTCTAAATTCTGTGTTCTGCATTCCATGTTCAAAATTTTGGGTTCTCTATTCTCTATTCTCTATTCTATATTCTGTTTTCTACATTCTATATTCTAAATTCTATATTAAATATTCTGTATACTATATTCTTATATATGTGTTCTACATTCCATGTTTATATTCTGTGTTCTATAATCTCAATTCTATACACAAAATTTTGGGTTTTTAATTGGATATTCTACAATCTATAATCTGCAGTTCGAATTCTATACTCTATATTCTGTGTTCTATATTCTAAATTCAAAATTCTATATTCAGTATTCTGTATTCTATATTCTTAATTCTGTGATATACATTGTGTATTCTAGATTATATATTCACTATTCTGTATTCTATATTCTAAATTCTGTGTTCTGCATTCCATGCTCTATATTCTGGGTTCTATATTCTATATTCTGTGTTCTATATTCTATATTCTAAATTCTTTATCCAGTATTCTCTATTCTATATTCTAAATTCTGTGATATACATTTTATATTCTAGATTATATATTCAGTATTCTGTATTCTATATTCTAAGCCCTGAGTTCTGCATTCCTTGTTCTATATACTGTGTTCTATATCCTGTATTCTATATTAAATTTTCTGTGTTCTTCATTCTATATTCTAAATTCTATATTCTGCATTCTGTATTCTATATTCTAAGCTCTGTGTTCTACATTCTATATTCTAAATTCTGTGTTCTGCATTCCATGATCTAAATTCTGGATTCAATATTCTCTATTCTCTATTCTATATTCTGTGTTCTACATTATATATTCTAAACTGTGTATTCAGTATTCTGTATTATATATTCTAAAATCTGAGTTCTGCATTCCATGTTCTAAATTCTGAGTTCTGTATTCTGTTTTCCATATTCTATATTCTGTGTTCTACATTCTATATTCTGTATGTCATATTATTCATTCTTATACTATATTCTATATTCTGTGTTTTACATTGTATATTCTAAATTGTATACTCAGTGTTCCGTCTTCTATATTCTATATTCTGTTCTCTACATTCAATTTTCTATATTCTATTTACAGAATTCTGTATTCAATACAGTAAATTCTGTGTTCTGCATTCCATGTTCTAAATTCTGGGTTATATATTCTCTATTCTATATTCTATATTCTGTGTTCTACATTCTATATTCGAAATTCTATATTCATTATTCTGTATTCTATATTCTAAATTCTGTGTTCCGCATTCAATATTCTAAATTCTATATTCAGTATTCTGTATTCTATATTCTAAATTCTGTGTTCTGTATTCTCTTTTCCATATTGTATATTCTGTGTTCTATATTCTATATTCTGTATTTTATATTCTACATTCCATTTTCTATATTCTATATTCTGTGTTCTTCATTCTTTATTCTATATTCTGTATTCATTATTCTTTATTCTATATTCTAAATCCTCTGTTCTGAATTCCATGTTCTAAATTCTCTGTTCTATATTTTTTGTCCTATATTGGATATTTTGCTTTCTTCATTCTATATTCTACATCCTATATTCTGCATTCCGTATTCTATACACTATTTTCCGTGTTCTAAATTCTATATTCTAAATTCAATATTCAGTATACTGTATTTTATATTCTAAAATCTGTGTTCTGCATTCCATATTATAATTTCTGTGTTCTATATTCTATATTCTATATTCTGTGCTCTATATTCAGTATTCTGTATTCTTTATTTTTAAATATGTGTTCTACATTCCATGTTTAATTTCTGTGTTCTATATTCTCAATTCTATATACAAAATTTTGGGTTTTTCATTCTATATACTGCATTCTATATTTTGCATTTCGAATTCTATAGTCTATATTCTGTGTTCTACATTCTAAATTCTAAATCCTATTTTCACTATTTTGTATTCTTTATTCTAAATTCTGTGTTCTGCATTCCATGTTCAAAATTTTGGGTTCTCTATTCTCTATTCTCTATTCTATATTCTGTTTTCTACATTCTATATTCTAAATTCTATATTAAATATTCTGTATACTATATTCTTATATATGTGTTCTACATTCCATGTTTATATTCTGTGTTCTATAATCTCAATTCTATACACAAAATTTTGGGTTTTTAATTGGATATTCTACAATCTATAATCTGCAGTTCGAATTCTATACTCTATATTCTGTGTTCTATATTCTAAATTCAAAATTCTATATTCAGTATTCTGTATTCTATATTCTTAATTCTGTGATATACATTGTGTATTCTAGATTATATATTCACTATTCTGTATTCTATATTCTAAATTCTGTTTTCTGCATTCCATGCTCTATATTCTGGGTTCTATATTCTATATTCTGTGTTCTATATTCTATATTCTAAATTCTTTATCCAGTATTCTCTATTCTATATTCTAAATTCTGTGATATACATTTTATATTCTAGATTATATATTCAGTATTCTGTATTCTATATTCTAAGCCCTGAGTTCTGCATTCCTTGTTCTATATACTGTGTTCTATATCCTGTATTCTATATTAAATTTTCTGTGTTCTTCATTCTATATTCTAAATTCTATATTCTGCATTCTGTATTCTATATTCTAAGCTCTGTGTTCTACATTCTATATTCTAAATTCTGTGTTCTGCATTCCATGATCTAAATTCTGGATTCAATATTCTCTATTCTCTATTCTATATTCTGTGTTCTACATTATATATTCTAAACTGTGTATTCAGTATTCTGTATTATATATTCTAAAATCTGAGTTCTGCATTCCATGTTCTAAATTCTGAGTTCTGTATTCTGTTTTCCATATTCTATATTCTGTGTTCAAAATTCTATATTCTGTATGTCATATTATTCATTCTTATACTATATTCTATATTCTGTGTTTTACATTCTATATTCTAAATTGTATACTCAGTGTTCCGTATTCTATATTCTATATTCTGTGCTCTACATTCTATTTTCTATATTCTATTTACAGAATTCTGTATTCAATACACTAAATTCTGTGTTCTGCATTCCATGTTCTAAATTCTGGGTTATATATTCTCTATTCTATATTCTATATTCTGTGTTCTACATTTTATATTCGAAATTCTATATTCATTATTCTGTATTCTATATTCTAAATTCTGTGTTCTGCATTCCATTTTCTAAATTATATTTTCAGTATATTGTATTGTATATACAAAATTCTGTGTTCCGCATTCAATATTCTAAATTCTATATTCAGTATTCTGTATTCTATATTCTAAATTCTGTGTTCTGTAATCCATGTTCTGAATTCTGGATTCTGTATTCTCTTTCCAAATTCTATATTCTGTGTTTTATATTCTATATTCTGTATTTTATATTCTACATTCCGTTTTCTATATTCTATATTCTGTGTTTTTCATTCTATATTCTATATTCTGTATTCATTATTCTGTATTCTATATTCTAAATCCTCTGTTCTGAATTCCATGTTCTAAATTCTGTGTTCTATATTTTTTGTCCTATATTCTATATTTTGCGTTCTTCATTCTATTCTACATTCTATATTCTGCATTCCGTATTCTATACTCTATTTTCTGTGTTCTAAATTCTATATTCACTATTCTGTATTCTATATTCTAAATTCTGTGTTCTGCGTTCCATGTTCTAAATTCTGGGTTCTATATTCTGTAGTCTATATTCTGTGTTCAACATTCTATATTCTAAATTCTATATTCTGTATTCTGTATTCTATATTCTAAATTCTGTGATACAATTCTATATTCTACATTCTATATTCAGTATACTGTGTTCTATATTCTAAATTCTGTGTTCTACATTCAATGTTCTAAATTCAAAGTTCAGTTTTATATATTCTATATTCTAAATTCTGTGTTCTGCATTCCATGCTCTAAATTCTTGGTTCTATATTCTCCCTTCTTTATTCGATATTCTGTGTACTACATTCTATATTCTAAATTGTATTTTCAGTATGCTGTATTCTATATCCTACATCCTCAGTTCTGCATTCCTTTTTCTATATTCTGTGTACTATATTCTGTATTCTATATTCTAAATTTTGTGTTCCTAATTCTATATTCTAAATTCTATATTCTGCATTCGATATTCTATTTTCTAAACTCTGTGTCTACATTCAAAAATCTGAATTCTCTTTTAAGCATTCCATTTTCTAAATTCTTGGTTCAATATTCTTTATTCTATATTCTAAATTCTGTGTTCTACATTATATAATCTAAATTGTATATTTAGTATTCTGTATTATATATTCTAATTTCTGTGTTCTGCATTCTATGTTCTAAATTCTGGGTTCTATATTTTGTAATCTATATTCAATATTCTGTGTTCTTCATTCTATATTCTAAATTCTATATTCTGCATTCCGTAATCTATATTCTACATTCTGTGTCCTACATTCTAAATTCAAAATTCTATATTCAGTATTCTTTTTTCTAAATTCTGTGTTCTGCATTCCATGCTCTATATTCTGGGTTCTATATTCTATATTCTGTGTTCTGCATTCTATATTCTAAATTCTATATTCAGTGTTCTGTATTTATATTCTAAATTCTGTGATATACATTCTATATTCTAGATTATATATTCAGTATTCTGTTTTCTATATTCTAAGTCCTGAGTTCTGCATTGCTTGTTCTATACACTGTGTTCTATATCCTGTATTCTATATTCAATTTTCTGTGTTCTTCATTCTATATTCTTAATTCTATATTCTGAATTCTGTATTCTAAATTCTAACCTCTGTGTTCTACATTCTATATTCTAAATTCTGTGTTCTGCATTCCATGATCTAAATTCTGGATTCAATATTCTCTATTCTATATTCTATATTCTGTGTTCTACATTATATATTCTAAACTGTGTATTCAGTATTCTGTATTATATATTCTAAATTCTGAGTACTGCATTCCATGTTCTAAATTCTGAGTTCTGTATTCTGTTTTCCATATTCTATATTCTGTGTTAAACATTCTATATTCTGTATAACATATTATGCTTTCCTTATTCTATATTCTAAATTCTGTGTTTTAAATTCTATATTCTTAATTGTATACTCAGTGTTCCGTATTCTATAGTCTATAATCTGTGTTCTACATTCTATTTTCTAAATTCTATTTACAGGATCCTGTATTCAATACACTAAATTCTGTGTCCTGCATTCCATGTTCTAAATTCTGGGTTATATATTCCCTATTCTCTATTCTATATTCTGTGTTCTACATTCTATATTCGAAATTCTATATTCATTATTCTGTATTCTATATTCTAAATTCTGTGTTCTGCATTCCATTTTCTAAATTATATATTCAGTATATTTTATTCTATATACAAAATTCTGTGTTCCGCATTCAATATTCTAAATTCTATATTCAGTATTCTGTTTTCTATATTCTAAATTCTGTGTTCTGTAATCCATGTTCTGAATTCTGGATTCTGTATTCCCTTTCCAAATTCTATATTCTGTGTTCTATATTCTATATTCTGTATTTTATATTCTACATTCCGTTTTCTATATTCTATATTCTGTGTTTTTCATTCTATATTCTATATTCTGTATTCATTATTCTGTATTCTATATTCTAAATCCTCTGTTCTGAATTCCATTTTCTAAATTCTGTGTTCTATATTTTTTGTCCTCTAGTCTATATTTTGCGTTCTTCATTCTATTCTACATTCTATATTCTGCATTCCGTATTCTATACTCTATTTTCTGTGTTCTAAATTCTATACTCTAAATTCAATATTCAGTATTCTGTATTCTATATTCTAAATTCTGTGTTCTGCGTTCCATGTTCTAAATTCTGGGTTCTATATTCTGTAGTCTATATTCTGTGTTCAACATTCTATATTCTAAATTCTATATTCTGTATTCTGTATTCTATATTCTAAATTCTGTGATACAATTCTATATTCTACATTCTATATTCAGTATTCTGTGTTCTATATTCTAAATTCTGTGTTCTACATTCAATGTTCTAATTTCAATATTCAGATTTTTATATTCTATATTCTAAATTCTGTGTTCTGCATTCCATGCTCTAAATTCTGGGTTCTATATTCTCCCTTATTTATTCGATATTCTGTGTACTACGTTCCATATTCTAAATAGTATATTCAGTATTCTGTATTCTATATCCTACATCCTCAGCTCTGCATTCCTTTTTCTATATTCTGTGTCCTATACTCTGTATTCTATATTGTAGATTTTGTGTTCCTAATTCTATATCCTAAATTCTATATTCTGCATTCGGTATTCTATTTTGTAAACTCTGTGTCTACATTCAAAAATCTGAATTCTGTCTTAAGCATTCCATTTTCTAAATTCTTGGTTCAGTATTCTTTATTCTATATTCTAAATTCTGTGTTCTACATTATATAATCTAAATTGTATATTTAGTATTCTGTATAATATATTCTAATTTCTGTGTTCTGCATTCTATGTTCTAAATTCTGGGTTCTATATTTTGTAATCTATATTCTACATTCTGTGTTCTTCATTCTATATTCTAAATTCTATATTCAGTATTCTGTATTCTATATTCTAAATTCTGTGTTCTGCATTCCATGTTATAATTTCTGTGTTCTATATTCTATATTCTATATTCTGTGCTCTACTTTCTATATTCTAAATTCTATATTCAGTATTCTGTATTCTATATTTTTAAATATGTGTTCTACATTCCATGTTTAAATTGTGTGTTTTATATTCTCAATTCTATATACAAATTTGGGGTTCTTCATTCTATATTCTACAGTCTATATTCTTCATTTTGAATTCTCTATTCTATATTCTGTGTTCTACATTCTAAATTCTAAATTCTATTTTCACTATTTTGTATTTTTTATTCTAAATTCTGTGTTCTGCATTCCATGTTCTAAATTCTGGGTCTCTATTCTCTATTCTCTATTCTATATTCTGTTTTCTACATTCTATATTCTAAATTCTATATTAAGTATTCTGTATACTATATTCTTAAATATGTGTTCTACATTCCATGTTTAAATTCTGTGTTCTATATTCTCAATTCTATATACAAAATTTTGGGTTTTTCATTGGATGTTCTACAATCTATATTCTGCATTTCGAATTCTATACTCTCTATTCTGTGTTCTACATTCTAAATTCAAAATTCTATATTCAGTATTTTGTATTATTTATTCTAAATTCTGTGTTCTGCATTCCATGTTCTAAATTCTGGGTTCTATATTCTCTATTTTCTATTCTTTATTCTATATTCTGTTTTCTACATTCTATATTCTAAGTTCTATATTCAGTATTTTGTATTCTATATTCTAAATTCTGTGTTCTTCATTCCATGCTCTAAATCTATATTCAGTATTCTGTAATATATATTCGAAATTCTGTGTTCTGCATTCTATGTTCTAAATTGTATACCCAGTATTAGGTATTCTATATTCTATATTCTGTGTTCTATATTGTATATTCTAATGTCTATATACAGTCTACTGTAGTCTATATTCTAAATACTGTTTTCTGCATTCCATGTTCTACATTCTGATTTCTGTATTCTGTTTTCCATATTCTAAATTCTGTGTTCTACATTTTATATTCGGTATTCTATTTTCTACATTCCATATTCTGTATTCTATATTCTACAATCCGTATTCTATATTGTATATTCTGTGTTCTTCATTCTATATTCTATATTCTGTATTCATTATTCTGTATTCTATATTCTAAATTCTGTGTTCTGCATTCCATGTTGTAAATTCTGTTTTCTATATTCTCTCTCCTGTATACTATATTTTGTGTCCTTCATTCTATATTCTACATTCTATATTCTGCATTCCGTATTGTATTTTTTAATTTCTGTGTTCTACATTCTCTACTCTAAATTCTACCTTCAGTATTCTGTATTCTGTATTCTAAATTCTGTGTTCTGCATTCCATGTTCTAAATTCTGGGTCCTATATTCTCTATCGTCTATTCTATATTCTGTGTTCTACATTCTATATTGTAAACTCTATATTCAGTGTTCTGTATTCTATATTCTAAATTCTGTGTTCTGCAATCCATGTTCTAAAACTTTGGTTGTATATTCTCTAATCAATATTCTATATTCGTTGTTCTTTATTCTATATTCTAAATTCTATATTCTGAATTCGTTAATCAATATACTATATTCTGTGATTTACATTCTATATTCTAAATTCTACATTCAGTATTCTGTATTCTATATTCTAAATTCTGTGTTCTGCATTCCATGTTCTAAATTCAGGGTTCTCTATTCTCTATTCTCTATTCTATATTCTGATTTCTACATTCTATTTTCTAAATTATATATTCAGTATTCTGTATTCTATATTCTAAATTTTTTGTAATAAATTCTATATTCTAAATTATATATTCAGTATTCTGTTTTCTATATTCTAAATTCTGTGTTTTCCATTCCATGTTCTAAATCTATATTCAGAATTCTGTAATATATATTCTAAATTCTGTGTTCTTCATTCTATGTTCTAAATTGTATACTCACTATTCCGTATTCTATATTCTATATTCTGTGTTCTACATTCTATATTCTAAATTCTATATACAGTATTCTGTATTCTATACTCTAAATTCTGTGTTCTGCATTCCATGTTCTAAATTCTGGATTCTATATTCTCTATACTATCTTCTATATTTTGTGTTCTTCATTCTATATTCTACATACAATATTCTGCATTCCGTATTTTATATTCTATATTCTGTGTTGTACATTCTATATACTTTTTTCTGTATTCAGTATTCTGTATTCTATATTCTAAATTCTGTGTTCTGAATTTAATGTTCTCAATTCTGTGTTCTCTATTCTCTATTCTCTATTCTATATATTGTCTTCTTTTTCTATATTTTAAATAGTATTTTCTGCATTCCGTAATCTATATTCTAAATTCTGTGTTCTATATTCTATATTCTAAATTCTACGTTCTGCATTCCATTTTCTAAATTATTGGTTCTATATTCTCTATTCTCTATTCTATATTCTGGGTTCCAGGTTCTATATCCTAAATTTTATTTTCAGTATTCTGTATTCTATTTTCTAAATTCTGTGTTCTGCATTCGATGTTGAAAATTCTGGCTTCTATATACTCTATTCTATATTCTATGTTCTGTGATATTCATTCAATATTTTAAATTCAATTTTCTGCATTATGTTCAGTATTCTGTATACTATATTATAAATTCTGTGTTCTACATGCCATATTCTGCTTTCCGTACTCTATATGCTATTTTCTGTGTTTTACATACTATATTCTTAATACTATATTCTGTATTCTATTTTCTATATTCTAAGTCCTGAGTACTACATTCCTTGTTCTATATACTGTGTTGTATATCCTGTATTCTATATTCAATTTTCTGTGTTATTCATTCTATATTCTTAATTCTATATTCTGCATTCTTTATTCTATATTCTAAGCTCTGTGTTCTATATTCTATATCCTAAATTCTGTGTTCTGCATTCCATGATCTAAATTCTAGATTCAATATTCTCTTTTCTATATTCTATAATCTGTGTTCTACATTATATATTCTAAATTGTGTATTCAGTATTCTGTATTCTATATTCTAAATTCTGAGTTCTGCATTCCATGTTCTAAATTCTGAGTTCTGTATTCTGTTTCCCATATGCTATATTCTGTGTTCTACATTCTATTTTCTGTATTCTACATTATGCATTCCTTATACTATATTCTATATTCTGTGTTCTACATTCTATATTCTAAATTGTGTACTCTGTATCCCGTATTCTATATTCTATATTCTGTGTTCTACATTCTATATTCTAAATTCTATACACAGTATTCTGTATTCTATACTCTAAATTCTGTGTTCTGCATTCCATGTTCTAAATTCTAGATTCTATATTCTCTATTCTCTATTCTACATTCTGTGTTCTACATTCTATATTCATTATTCTGTAATCTATTTTCTAAATTCTGTGTTCTGCATTCCATTTTCTAAATTATATATTCAGTATATTGTATTCTATATTCAAAATTCTGTGTTCCGCATTCAATATTCTAAATTCTATATTCAGTATTCTGTATTATTTATTCTAAATTCTGTGTTCTGTAATCCATGTTCTAAATTCTGGATTCTGTATTCTCTTTTCCATATTGTATATTCTGTGTTCTATATTCTATATTCTGTATTTTATATTCTACATTCCATTTTCTATATTCTATATTCTGTGTTCTTCATTCTTTATTCTATATTCTGTATTCATTATTCTTTATTCTATATTCTAAATCCTCTGTTCTGAATTCCATGTTCTAAATTCTCTGTTCTATATTTTTTGTCCTATATTGGATATTTTGCTTTCTTCATTCTATATTCTACATCCTATATTCTGCATTCCGTATTCTATACACTATTTTCCGTGTTCTAAATTCTATATTCTAAATTCAATATTCAGTATACTGTATTTTATATTCTAAAATCTGTGTTCTGCATTCCATATTATAATTTCTGTGTTCTATATTCTCTATTCTATATTCTGTGCTCTATATTCAGTATTCTGTATTCTTTATTTTTAAATATGTGTTCTACATTCCATGTTTAATTTCTGTGTTCTATATTCTCAATTCTATATACAAAATTTTGGGTTTTTCATTCTATATACTGCATTCTATATTCTGCATTTCGAATTCTATAGTCTATATTCTGTGTTCTACATTCTAAATTCTAAATCCTATTTTCACTATTTTGTATTCTTTATTCTAAATTCTGTGTTCTGCATTCCATGTTCTAAATTTTGGGTTCTCTATTCTCTATTCTCTATTCTATATTCTGTTTTCTACATTCTATATTCTAAATTCTATATTAAATATTCTGTATACTATATTCTTATATATGTGTTCTACATTCCATGTTTATATTCTGTGTTCTATAATCTCAATTCTATACACAAAATTTTGGGTTTTTAATTGGATATTCTACAATCTATAATCTGCAGTTCGAATTCTATACTCTATATTCTGTGTTCTATATTCTAAATTCAAAATTCTATATTCAGTATTCTGTATTCTATATTCTTAATTCTGTGATATACATTGTGTATTCTAGATTATATATTCACTATTCTGTATTCTATATTCTAAATTCTGTGTTCTGCATTCCATGCTCTATATTCTGGGTTCTATATTCTATATTCTGTGTTCTATATTCTATATTCTAAATTCTTTATTCAGTATTCTCTATTCTATATTCTAAATTCTGTGATATACATTTTATATTCTAGATTATATATTCAGTATTCTGTATTCTATATTCTAAGCCCTGAGTTCTGCATTCCTTGTTCTATATACTGTGTTCTATATCCTGTATTCTATATTAAATTTTCTGTGTTCTTCATTCTATATTCTAAATTCTATATTCTGCATTCTGTATTCTATATTCTAAGCTCTGTGTTCTACATTCTATATTCTAAATTCTGTGTTCTGCATTCCATGATCTAAATTCTGGATTCAATATTCTCTATTCTCTATTCTATATTCTGTGTTCTACATTATATATTCTAAACTGTGTATTCAGTATTCTGTATTATATATTCTAAAATCTGAGTTCTGCATTCCATGTTCTAAATTCTGAGTTCTGTATTCTGTTTTCCATATTCTATATTCTGTGTTCTACATTCTATATTCTGTATGTCATATTATTCATTCTTATACTATATTCTATATTCTGTGTTTTACATTGTATATTCTAAATTGTATACTCAGTGTTCCGTCTTCTATATTCTATATTCTGTTCTCTACATTCAATTTTCTATATTCTATTTACAGAATTCTGTATTCAATACAGTAAATTCTGTGTTCTGCATTCCATGTTCTAAATTCTGGGTTATATATTCTCTATTCTATATTCTATATTCTGTGTTCTACATTCTATATTCGAAATTCTATATTCATTATTCTGTATTCTATATTCTAAATTCTGTGTTCCGCATTCAATATTCTAAATTCTATATTCAGTATTCTGTATTCTATATTCTAAATTCTGTGTTCTGTATTCTCTTTTCCATATTGTATATTCTGTGTTCTATATTCTATATTCTGTATTTTATATTCTACATTCCATTTTCTATATTCTATATTCTGTGTTCTTCATTCTTTATTCTATATTCTGTATTCATTATTCTTTATTCTATATTCTAAATCCTCTGTTCTGAATTCCATGTTCTAAATTCTCTGTTCTATATTTTTTGTCCTATATTGGATATTTTGCTTTCTTCATTCTATATTCTACATCCTATATTCTGCATTCCGTATTCTATACACTATTTTCCGTGTTCTAAATTCTATATTCTAAATTCAATATTCAGTATACTGTATTTTATATTCTAAAATCTGTGTTCTGCATTCCATATTATAATTTCTGTGTTCTATATTCTATATTCTATATTCTGTGCTCTATATTCAGTATTCTGTATTCTTTATTTTTAAATATGTGTTCTACATTCCATGTTTAATTTCTGTGTTCTATATTCTCAATTCTATATACAAAATTTTGGGTTTTTCATTCTATATACTGCATTCTATATTTTGCATTTCGAATTCTATAGTCTATATTCTGTGTTCTACATTCTAAATTCTAAATCCTATTTTCACTATTTTGTATTCTTTATTCTAAATTCTGTGTTCTGCATTCCATGTTCAAAATTTTGGGTTCTCTATTCTCTATTCTCTATTCTATATTCTGTTTTCTACATTCTATATTCTAAATTCTATATTAAATATTCTGTATACTATATTCTTATATATGTGTTCTACATTCCATGTTTATACTCTGTGTTCTATAATCTCAATTCTATACACAAAATTTTGGGTTTTTAATTGGATATTCTACAATCTATAATCTGCAGTTCGAATTCTATACTCTATATTCTGTGTTCTATATTCTAAATTCAAAATTCTATATTCAGTATTCTGTATTCTATATTCTTAATTCTGTGATATACATTGTGTATTCTAGATTATATATTCACTATTCTGTATTCTATATTCTAAATTCTGTGTTCTGCATTCCATGCTCTATATTCTGGGTTCTATATTCTATATTCTGTGTTCTATATTCTATATTCTAAATTCTTTATCCAGTATTCTCTATTCTATATTCTAAATTCTGTGATATACATTTTATATTCTAGATTATATATTCAGTATTCTGTATTCTATATTCTAAGCCCTGAGTTCTGCATTCCTTGTTCTATATACTGTGTTCTATATCCTGTATTCTATATTAAATTTTCTGTGTTCTTCATTCTATATTCTAAATTCTATATTCTGCATTCTGTATTCTATATTCTAAGCTCTGTGTTCTACATTCTATATTCTAAATTCTGTGTTCTGCATTCCATGATCTAAATTCTGGATTCAATATTCTCTATTCTCTATTCTATATTCTGTGTTCTACATTATATATTCTAAACTGTGTATTCAGTATTCTGTATTATATATTCTAAAATCTGAGTTCTGCATTCCATGTTCTAAATTCTGAGTTCTGTATTCTGTTTTCCATATTCTATATTCTGTGTTCAAAATTCTATATTCTGTATGTCATATTATTCATTCTTATACTATATTCTATATTCTGTGTTTTACATTCTATATTCTAAATTGTATACTCAGTGTTCCGTATTCTATATTCTATATTCTGTGCTCTACATTCTATTTTCTATATTCTATTTACAGAATTCTGTATTCAATACACTAAATTCTGTGTTCTGCATTCCATGTTCTAAATTCTGGGTTATATATTCTCTATTCTATATTCTATATTCTGTGTTCTACATTTTATATTCGAAATTCTATATTCATTATTCTGTATTCTATATTCTAAATTCTGTGTTCTGCATTCCATTTTCTAAATTATATTTTCAGTATATTGTATTGTATATACAAAATTCTGTGTTCCGCATTCAATATTCTAAATTCTATATTCAGTATTCTGTATTCTATATTCTAAATTCTGTGTTCTGTAATCCATGTTCTGAATTCTGGATTCTGTATTCTCTTTCCAAATTCTATATTCTGTGTTTTATATTCTATATTCTGTATTTTATATTCTACATTCCGTTTTCTATATTCTATATTCTGTGTTTTTCATTCTATATTCTATATTCTGTATTCATTATTCTGTATTCTATATTCTAAATCCTCTGTTCTGAATTCCATGTTCTAAATTCTCTGTTCTATATTTTTTGTCCTATATTGGATATTTTGCTTTCTTCATTCTATATTCTACATCCTATATTCTGCATTCCGTATTCTATACACTATTTTCCGTGTTCTAAATTCTATATTCTAAATTCAATATTCAGTATACTGTATTTTATATTCTAAAATCTGTGTTCTGCATTCCATATTATAATTTCTGTGTTCTATATTCTCTATTCTATATTCTGTGCTCTATATTCAGTATTCTGTATTCTTTATTTTTAAATATGTGTTCTACATTCCATGTTTAATTTCTGTGTTCTATATTCTCAATTCTATATACAAAATTTTGGGTTTTTCATTCTATATACTGCATTCTATATTCTGCATTTCGAATTCTATAGTCTATATTCTGTGTTCTACATTCTAAATTCTAAATCCTATTTTCACTATTTTGTATTCTTTATTCTAAATTCTGTGTTCTGCATTCCATGTTCTAAATTTTGGGTTCTCTATTCTCTATTCTCTATTCTATATTCTGTTTTCTACATTCTATATTCTAAATTCTATATTAAATATTCTGTATACTATATTCTTATATATGTGTTCTACATTCCATGTTTATATTCTGTGTTCTATAATCTCAATTCTATACACAAAATTTTGGGTTTTTAATTGGATATTCTACAATCTATAATCTGCAGTTCGAATTCTATACTCTATATTCTGTGTTCTATATTCTAAATTCAAAATTCTATATTCAGTATTCTGTATTCTATATTCTTAATTCTGTGATATACATTGTGTATTCTAGATTATATATTCACTATTCTGTATTCTATATTCTAAATTCTGTGTTCTGCATTCCATGCTCTATATTCTGGGTTCTATATTCTATATTCTGTGTTCTATATTCTATATTCTAAATTCTTTATCCAGTATTCTCTATTCTATATTCTAAATTCTGTGATATACATTTTATATTCTAGATTATATATTCAGTATTCTGTATTCTATATTCTAAGCCCTGAGTTCTGCATTCCTTGTTCTATATACTGTGTTCTATATCCTGTATTCTATATTAAATTTTCTGTGTTCTTCATTCTATATTCTAAATTCTATATTCTGCATTCTGTATTCTATATTCTAAGCTCTGTGTTCTACATTCTATATTCTAAATTCTGTGTTCTGCATTCCATGATCTAAATTCTGGATTCAATATTCTCTATTCTCTATTCTATATTCTGTGTTCTACATTATATATTCTAAACTGTGTATTCAGTATTCTGTATTATATATTCTAAAATCTGAGTTCTGCATTCCATGTTCTAAATTCTGAGTTCTGTATTCTGTTTTCCATATTCTATATTCTGTGTTCTACATTCTATATTCTGTATGTCATATTATTCATTCTTATACTATATTCTATATTCTGTGTTTTACATTGTATATTCTAAATTGTATACTCAGTGTTCCGTCTTCTATATTCTATATTCTGTTCTCTACATTCAATTTTCTATATTCTATTTACAGAATTCTGTATTCAATACAGTAAATTCTGTGTTCTGCATTCCATGTTCTAAATTCTGGGTTATATATTCTCTATTCTATATTCTATATTCTGTGTTCTACATTCTATATTCGAAATTCTATATTCATTATTCTGTATTCTATATTCTAAATTCTGTGTTCCGCATTCAATATTCTAAATTCTATATTCAGTATTCTGTATTCTATATTCTAAATTCTGTGTTCTGTATTCTCTTTTCCATATTGTATATTCTGTGTTCTATATTCTATATTCTGTATTTTATATTCTACATTCCATTTTCTATATTCTATATTCTGTGTTCTTCATTCTTTATTCTATATTCTGTATTCATTATTCTTTATTCTATATTCTAAATCCTCTGTTCTGAATTCCATGTTCTAAATTCTCTGTTCTATATTTTTTGTCCTATATTGGATATTTTGCTTTCTTCATTCTATATTCTACATCCTATATTCTGCATTCCGTATTCTATACACTATTTTCCGTGTTCTAAATTCTATATTCTAAATTCAATATTCAGTATACTGTATTTTATATTCTAAAATCTGTGTTCTGCATTCCATATTATAATTTCTGTGTTCTATATTCTATATTCTATATTCTGTGCTCTATATTCAGTATTCTGTATTCTTTATTTTTAAATATGTGTTCTACATTCCATGTTTAATTTCTGTGTTCTATATTCTCAATTCTATATACAAAATTTTGGGTTTTTCATTCTATATACTGCATTCTATATTTTGCATTTCGAATTCTATAGTCTATATTCTGTGTTCTACATTCTAAATTCTAAATCCTATTTTCACTATTTTGTATTCTTTATTCTAAATTCTGTGTTCTGCATTCCATGTTCAAAATTTTGGGTTCTCTATTCTCTATTCTCTATTCTATATTCTGTTTTCTACATTCTATATTCTAAATTCTATATTAAATATTCTGTATACTATATTCTTATATATGTGTTCTACATTCCATGTTTATATTCTGTGTTCTATAATCTCAATTCTATACACAAAATTTTGGGTTTTTAATTGGATATTCTACAATCTATAATCTGCAGTTCGAATTCTATACTCTATATTCTGTGTTCTATATTCTAAATTCAAAATTCTATATTCAGTATTCTGTATTCTATATTCTTAATTCTGTGATATACATTGTGTATTCTAGATTATATATTCACTATTCTGTATTCTATATTCTAAATTCTGTTTTCTGCATTCCATGCTCTATATTCTGGGTTCTATATTCTATATTCTGTGTTCTATATTCTATATTCTAAATTCTTTATCCAGTATTCTCTATTCTATATTCTAAATTCTGTGATATACATTTTATATTCTAGATTATATATTCAGTATTCTGTATTCTATATTCTAAGCCCTGAGTTCTGCATTCCTTGTTCTATATACTGTGTTCTATATCCTGTATTCTATATTAAATTTTCTGTGTTCTTCATTCTATATTCTAAATTCTATATTCTGCATTCTGTATTCTATATTCTAAGCTCTGTGTTCTACATTCTATATTCTAAATTCTGTGTTCTGCATTCCATGATCTAAATTCTGGATTCAATATTCTCTATTCTCTATTCTATATTCTGTGTTCTACATTATATATTCTAAACTGTGTATTCAGTATTCTGTATTATATATTCTAAAATCTGAGTTCTGCATTCCATGTTCTAAATTCTGAGTTCTGTATTCTGTTTTCCATATTCTATATTCTGTGTTCAAAATTCTATATTCTGTATGTCATATTATTCATTCTTATACTATATTCTATATTCTGTGTTTTACATTCTATATTCTAAATTGTATACTCAGTGTTCCGTATTCTATATTCTATATTCTGTGCTCTACATTCTATTTTCTATATTCTATTTACAGAATTCTGTATTCAATACACTAAATTCTGTGTTCTGCATTCCATGTTCTAAATTCTGGGTTATATATTCTCTATTCTATATTCTATATTCTGTGTTCTACATTTTATATTCGAAATTCTATATTCATTATTCTGTATTCTATATTCTAAATTCTGTGTTCTGCATTCCATTTTCTAAATTATATTTTCAGTATATTGTATTGTATATACAAAATTCTGTGTTCCGCATTCAATATTCTAAATTCTATATTCAGTATTCTGTATTCTATATTCTAAATTCTGTGTTCTGTAATCCATGTTCTGAATTCTGGATTCTGTATTCTCTTTCCAAATTCTATATTCTGTGTTTTATATTCTATATTCTGTATTTTATATTCTACATTCCGTTTTCTATATTCTATATTCTGTGTTTTTCATTCTATATTCTATATTCTGTATTCATTATTCTGTATTCTATATTCTAAATCCTCTGTTCTGAATTCCATGTTCTAAATTCTGTGTTCTATATTTTTTGTCCTATATTCTATATTTTGCGTTCTTCATTCTATTCTACATTCTATATTCTGCATTCCGTATTCTATACTCTATTTTCTGTGTTCTAAATTCTATATTCACTATTCTGTATTCTATATTCTAAATTCTGTGTTCTGCGTTCCATGTTCTAAATTCTGGGTTCTATATTCTGTAGTCTATATTCTGTGTTCAACATTCTATATTCTAAATTCTATATTCTATATTCTGTATTCTATATTCTAAATTCTGTGATACAATTCTATATTCTACATTCTATATTCAGTATTCTGTGTTCTATATTCTAAATTCTGTGTTCTACATTCAATGTTCTAAATTCAAAGTTCAGTTTTATATATTCTATATTCTAAATTCTGTGTTCTGCATTCCATGCTCTAAATTCTTGGTTCTATATTCTCCCTTCTTTATTCGATATTCTGTGTACTACATTCTATATTCTAAATTGTATTTTCAGTATGCTGTATTCTATATCCTACATCCTCAGTTCTGCATTCCTTTTTCTATATTCTGTGTACTATATTCTGTATTCTATATTCTAAATTTTGTGTTCCTAATTCTATATTCTAAATTCTATATTCTGCATTCGATATTCTATTTTCTAAACTCTGTGTCTACATTCAAAAATCTGAATTCTCTTTTAAGCATTCCATTTTCTAAATTCTTGGTTCAATATTCTTTATTCTATATTCTAAATTCTGTGTTCTACATTATATAATCTAAATTGTATATTTAGTATTCTGTATTATATATTCTAATTTCTGTGTTCTGCATTCTATGTTCTAAATTCTGGGTTCTATATTTTGTAATCTATATTCAATATTCTGTGTTCTTCATTCTATATTCTAAATTCTATATTCTGCATTCCGTAATCTATATTCTACATTCTGTGTCCTACATTCTAAATTCAAAATTCTATATTCAGTATTCTTTTTTCTAAATTCTGTGTTCTGCATTCCATGCTCTATATTCTGGGTTCTATATTCTATATTCTGTGTTCTGCATTCTATATTCTAAATTCTATATTCAGTGTTCTGTATTTATATTCTAAATTCTGTGATATACATTCTATATTCTAGATTATATATTCAGTATTCTGTTTTCTATATTCTAAGTCCTGAGTTCTGCATTGCTTGTTCTATACACTGTGTTCTATATCCTGTATTCTATATTCAATTTTCTGTGTTCTTCATTCTATATTCTTAATTCTATATTCTGAATTCTGTATTCTAAATTCTAACCTCTGTGTTCTACATTCTATATTCTAAATTCTGTGTTCTGCATTCCATGATCTAAATTCTGGATTCAATATTCTCTATTCTATATTCTATATTCTGTGTTCTACATTATATATTCTAAACTGTGTATTCAGTATTCTGTATTATATATTCTAAATTCTGAGTACTGCATTCCATGTTCTAAATTCTGAGTTCTGTATTCTGTTTTCCATATTCTATATTCTGTGTTAAACATTCTATATTCTGTATAACATATTATGCTTTCCTTATTCTATATTCTAAATTCTGTGTTTTAAATTCTATATTCTTAATTGTATACTCAGTGTTCCGTATTCTATAGTCTATAATCTGTGTTCTACATTCTATTTTCTAAATTCTATTTACAGGATCCTGTATTCAATACACTAAATTCTGTGTCCTGCATTCCATGTTCTAAATTCTGGGTTATATATTCCCTATTCTCTATTCTATATTCTGTGTTCTACATTCTATATTCGAAATTCTATATTCATTATTCTGTATTCTATATTCTAAATTCTGTGTTCTGCATTCCATTTTCTAAATTATATATTCAGTATATTGTATTCTATATACAAAATTCTGTGTTCTGCATTCAATTCTCTAAATTCTATATTCAGTATTCTGTATTCTATATTCTAAATTCTGTGTTCTGTAATCCATGTTCTAAATTCTGGATTCTGTATTCTCTTTCCAAATTCTATATTCTGTGTTTTATATTCTATATTCTGTATTTTATATTCTACATTCCGTTTTCTATATTCTATATTCTGTGTTCTTAATTCTATATAGTATATTCTTTATTCATTATTCTGTATTCTATGTTCTAAATCCTCTGTTCTGAATTCCATGTTCTAAGTTCTGTGTTCTATATTTTTTGTCCTATATTCTATAATTTGCGTTCTTCATTCTATTCTACATTGTATATTCTGCATTCCGTATTCTATACTCTATTTTCTGTGTTCTAAATTCTATACTCTAAATTCAATATTCAGTATTCTGTATTCTATATTCTAAATTCTGTGATACAATTCTATATTCTACATTCTATAATCAGTATTCTGTGTTCTATATTCTAAATTCTGTGTTCTACATTCAATGTTCTAATTTCAATATTCAGTTTTATATATTCTATATTCTAAATTCTGTGTTCTGCATTCCATGCTCTAAATTCTGGGTTCTATATTCTCCCTTCTTTATTCGATATTCTGTGTACTACATTCTATATTCTAAATTGTATATTCAGAATTCTGTATTCTATATCCTACATCCTCAGTTCTGCATTCCTTTTTCTATATTCTGTGTCCTATATTCTGTATTCTATATTCTAGATTTTGTGTTCCTAATTCTATATTCTAAATTCAATATTCTGCATTCGGTATTCTATTTTCTAAACTCTGTGTCTACATTCAAAAATCTGAATTCGGTCTTAAGCATTCCATTTTCTAAATTCTTGGTTCAATATTCTTTATTCTATATTCTAAATTCTGTGTTCTACATTATATAATCTATATTGTATATTTAGTATTCTGTATTATATATTCTAATTTCTGTGTTCTGCATTCTATGTTCTAAATTCTGGGTTCTATATTTTGTAATCTATATTCAATATTCTGTGTTCTTCATTCTATATTCTAAATTCTATATTCTGCATTCCGTAATCTATATTCTACATTCTGTGTTCTACATTCTATATTCTAAATTCTATATTCAGTATTCTGTATTCTATATTCTAAATTCTGTGTTCTGCATTCCATGTTATAATTTCTGTGTTCTATATTCTAAATTCTATATTCTGTGCTCTAATTTCTATATTCTAAATTCTATATTCAGTATTCTGTATTCTATATTTTTAAATATGTGTTCTACATTCCATGTTTAAATTGTGTGTTCTATATTCTCAATTCTATATACAAATTTGGGGTTTTTCCTTCTATATTCTACAGTCTATAATCTTCATTTTGAATTCTATATTCTATATTCTGTGTTCTACATTCTAAATTCTAAATTCTATATTCACTATTTTGTATTCTTTATTCTAAATTCTGTGTTCTGCATTCCATGTTCTAAATTCTGGGTTCTCTATTCTCTATTCTCTATTCTATATTCTGTTTTCTACATTCTATATTCTAAATTCTATATTAAGTATTTATTCTGTATACTGTATTCTTAAATATGTGTTCTACATTCCATGTTTAAATTCTGTGTTCTATATTCTCAATTCTATATACAAAATTTTGGGTTTTTCATTGGATGTTCTACAATCTATATTCTGCATTTCGAATTCTATATTCTATATTCTGTGTTCTACATTCTAAATTCAAAATTCTATATTCAGTATTTTGTATTCTTTATTCTAAATTCTGTGTTCTGCATTCCATGTTCTAAATTCTGGGTTCTATATTCTCTATTTTTTATTCTTTATTCTATATTCTGTTTTCTACATTCTATATTCTAAATTCTATATTCAGTATTTTGTATTCTATATTCTAAATTCTGTGTTCTTCATTCCATGTTCTAAATCTATATTCAGTATTCTGTAATATATATTCTAAATTCTGTGTTCCGCATTCTATGTTCTAAATTGTATACCCAGTATTAGGTATTCTATATTCTATATTCTGTGTTCTATATTGTATATTCTAATGTCTATATACAGTCTACTGTAGTCTATATTCTAAATACTGTGTTCTGCATTCCATGTTCTACATTCTGAGTTCTGTATTCTGTTTTCCATATTCTAAATTCTGTGTTCTACATTTTATATTCGGTATTCTATTTTCTACATTCCATATTCTGTATTCTATATTCTACAATCCGTATTCTATATTGTATATTCTGTGTTCTTCATTCTATATTCTATATTCTGTATTCATTATTCTGTATTCTATATTCTAAATTCTGTGTTCTGCATTCCATGTTCTAAATTCTGTTTTCTATATTCTCTCTCCTATATACTATATTTTGTGTCCTTCATTCTATATTCTACATTCTATATTCTGCATTCCGTATTCTATATTCTAATTTCTGTGTTCTACATTCTATACTCTAAATTCTATCTTCAGTATTCTGTATTCTGTATTCTAAATTCTGTGTTCTGCATTCCATGTTCTAAATTCTGGGTCCTATATTCTCTATCGTCTATTCTATATTCTGTGTTCTACATTCTATATTGTAAACTCTATATTCAGTGTTCTGTATTCTATATTCTAAATTCAGTGTTATGCATTCCATGTTATAATTTCTGTGTTCTATATTCTATATTCTATATTCTGTGTTCTACATTCTATATTCTAATTTCTATATTCAGTATTCTGTATTCTATAGTCTTAAATATGTGTTCTACTTTCCATGTTTAAATATTGTGTTCTATATTCTTAATTCTATATACTAATTTTTGTGTTCTTCATTCTATATTCTACATTCTATTTTCTGCATTTCGAATTCTATATTCTATCTTCTGTGTTCTACATTCTAAATTCTAAATTCTATTTTCACTATTTTGTATTCTTTATTCTAAATTCTGTGTTCTGCATTCCATGTTCTAAATTTTGGGTTCTCTATTCTCTATTCTCTATTCTATATTCTGTTTTCTACATTCTTTATTCTAATATCTATATTAAGTATTCTGTATACTATATTCTTAAATATGTGTTCTACATTAAATGTTTAAATTCTGTGTTCTACATTCTCAATTCTATATACAAAATTTTGGGGTTTTCCTTGGATATTCTACAATCTATATTCTGCATTTTGAATTCTATACTCTATATTCTGTGTTCTACATTCTAAATTCAAAATTCTATATTCAGTATTCTGTATTCTATATTCTAAATTCTGTGATATACATTCTATATTCTAGATTATATATTCAGTATTCTGTATTCTATATTCTAAATTCTGTGTTCTGCATTCCATGCTCTATATTCTGGGTTCTATATTCTATATTCTGTGTTCTACATTCTATATTCTAAATTCTATATTCAGTATTCTGTATTCTATATTTTAAATTCTGTGATATACATTCTATATTCTAGATTATATATTCAGTATTCTGTTTTCTATATTCTAAGTCCTGAATTCTGCATTCCTTGTTCTATATACTGTGTTCTATATCCTGTATTCTATATTCAATTTTCTGTGTTCTTCATTCTATATTCTTAATTCTATATTCTGCATTCTGTATTCTATATTCTAAGCTCTGTGTTCTACATTCTATATTCTAAATTCTGTGTTCTGCATTCCATGATCTAAATTCTGGATTCAATATTCTCTATTCTATATTCTATATTCTGTGTTCTACATTATATATTCTAAACTGTGTATTCAGTATTCTTTATTATATATTCTAAATAATGAGTACTGCATTCCATGTTCTAAATTCTGAGTTCTGTATTCTGTTTTCCATATTCTATATTCTGTGTTCAACATTCTATATTTTGTATATCATATTATGCATTCCTTATTCTATATTCTATATTCTGTGTTTTACATTCTATATTCTAAATTGTATACTCAGTGTTCCGTATTCTATATTCTATATTCTGTGTTCTACATTCTATTTTCTAAATTCTATTTACAGAATTCTGTATTCAATACACTATATTCTGTGTTCTGCATTCCATGTTCTAAATTCTGGGTTATATATTCTCTATTCTCTATTCTGTGTTCCACATTCTATATTCGAAATTCTATATTCATTATTCTGTATTCTATATTCTAAATTCTGTGTTCTGCATTCCATTTTCTAAATTATATATTCAGTATATTGTATTCTATATACAAAATTCTGTGTTCCGCATTCAATATTCTTAATTCTATATTCAGTATTCTGTATTCTATATTCTAAATTCTGTGTTCTGTAATCCATGTTCTGAATTCTGGATTCTGTATTCTCTTTCCAAATTCTGTATTCTGTGTTTTATATTCTATATTCTGTATTTTATATTCTACATTCCGTTTTCTATATTCTATATTCTGTGTTCTTCATTCTATATTCTATATTCTGTATTCATTATTCTGTATTCTGTATTCTAAATCCTCTGTTCTGTATTCCATGTTCTAAATTCTGTGTTCTATATTTTTTGTCCTATATTCTATATTTTGCATTCTTCATTCTATTCTACATTGTATATTCTGCATTCCGTATTCTATACTCTATTTTCTGTGTTCTAAATTCTATACTCTAAATTCAATATTCAGTATTCTGTATTCTATATTCTAAATTCTGTGATACAATTCTATATTCTACATTCTATATTCAGTATACTGTGTTCTATATTCTAAATTCTGTGTTCTACATTCAATGTTCTAAATTCAATATTCAGTTTTATATATTCTATATTCTAAATTCTGTGTTCTGCATTCCATGCTCTAAATTCTGGTTTATATATTCTCCCTTATTTATTCGATATTCTGTGTACTACATTCTATATTCTAAATTGTATATTCAGTATTCTGTATTCTATATCCTACATCCTCAGTTCTGCATTCCTTTTTCTATATTCTGTGTCCTATATTCTGTATTCTATATTCTAAATTTTGTGTTCCTAATTCTATATTCTAAATTCTATATTCTGCATTCGGTATTCTATTTTCTAAACTCTGTGTTTACATTCAAAAATCTGAATTCTGTCTTAAGCATTCCATTTTCTAAATTGTTGGTTCAATTTTCTTTATTCTATATTCTAAATTCTGTGTTCTACGTTATATAATCTAAATTTTATATTTAGTATTCTGTATTATATATTCTAATTTCTGTGTTCTGCATTCTATGTTCTAAATTCTGGGTTCTATATTTTGTAATCTATATTCAATATTCTGTGTTCTTCATTCTATATTCTAAATTCTATATTCTGCATTCCGTAATCTATATTCTACATTCTATATTCTAAATTCTATATTCAGTATTCTGTATTCTATATTCTAAATTCTGTGTTCTGCATTCCATGTTATAATTTCTGTGTTCTATATTCTATATTCTATATTCTGTGCTCTACTTTCTATATTCTAAATTCTATATTCAGTATTCTGTATTCTATATTTTTAAATATGTGTTCTACATTCCATGTTTAAATTGTGTGTTCTATATTCTCAATTCTATATACAATTTTGGGGTTTTTCCTTCTATATTCTACAGTCTATATTCTTCATTTTGAATTCTATATTCTATATTCTGTGTTCTACATTCTAAATTCTAAATTCTATATTCACTATTTTGTATTCTTTATTCTAAATTCTGTGTTCTGCATTCCATGTTCTAAATTCTGGGTTCTCTATTCTCTATTCTCTATTCTATATTCTGTTTTCTACATTCTATATTCTAAATTCTATATTAAGTATTCTGTATACTGTATTCTTAAATATGTGTTCTACATTCCATGTTTTAATTCTGTGTTCTATATTCTCAATTCTATATACAAAATTTTGGGTTTTTCATTGGATGTTCTACAATCTATATTCTGCATTTCGAATTCTATACTCTATATTCTGTGTTCTACATTCTAAATTCAAAATTCTTTATTCAGTATTTTGTATTATTCATTCTAAATCCTGTGTTCTGCATTCCATGTTCTAAATTCTGGGCTCTATATTCTCTATTTTCTATTCTTTATTCTATATTCTCTTTTCTAAATTCTATATTCTAAATTCTATATTCAGTATTTTGTATTCTATATTCTAAATTCTGTGTTCTTCATTCCATGTTCTAAATCTATATTCTGTATTCTGCAATATATATTCGAAATTCTGTGTTCCGCATTCTATGTTCTAAATTGTATACCCAGTATTAGGTACTCTATATTCTATATTCTGTGTTTTATATTGTATATTCTAATGTCTATATACAGTCTACTGTAGTCTATATTCTAAATACTGTGTTCTGCATTCCATATTCTACATTCTGAGTTCTGTATTCTGTTTTCCATATTGTAAATTCTGTGTTCTACATTTTATATGCGGTATTCTATTTTCTACATTCCATATTCTGTATTCTATATTCTACAATCCGTATTCTATATTGTATATTCTGTGTTCTTCATTCTATATTCTATATTCTGTATTCATTATTCTGTATTCTATATTCTAAATTCTGTGTTCTGCATTCCATGTTCTAAATTCTGTTTTCTATATTCTCTCTCCTATATACTATATTTTGTGTCCTTCATTCTATATTCTACATTCTATATTCTGCATTCCTTATTCTATATTCTAATTTCTGTGTTCTACATTCTATACTCTAAATTCTATCTTCAGTATTCTGTATTCTGTATTCTAAATTCTGTGTTCTGCATTCCATGTTCTAAATTCTAGGTCCTATATTCTCTATCGTCTATTCTATATTCTGTGTTCTACATTCTATATTGTAAACTCTTTATTCAGTGTTCGGTATTCTATTTTCTAAATTCAGTGTTATGCATTCCATGTTTTAATTTCTGTGTTCTGTATTCTATATTCTATATTCTGTGTTCTACATTCTATTTTGTAATTTCTATATTCAGTATTCTGTATTCTATAGTCTTAAATATGTGTTCTAATTTCCATGTTTTAATATTGTGTTCTATATTCTTAATTCTATATACTAATTTTTGTGTTCTTCATTCTATATTCTACATTCTATTTTCTGCATTTCGAATTCTATATTCTATATTCTGTGTTCTACATTCTAAATTTTAAATTCTATTTTCACTATTTTGTATTCTTTCTTCTAAATTCTGTGTTCTGCATTCCATGTTCTAAATTTTGGGTTCTCTATACTCTATTCTCTATTCTATATTCTGTTTTCTACATTCAATATTCTAATATCTTTATTAAGTTTTCTGTATACTATATTCTTAAATATGTGTTCTATATTCCATTTTTAAATTCTGTGTTCTATATTCTCAATTCTATATACAAAATTTTGGGGTTTTCATTGGATATTCTACAATCTATATTCTGCATTTCGAATTATATACTCTATATTCTGTGTTCTACATTCTAAATTCAAAATTCTATATTCCGTATTCTGTATTCTATATTCTAAATTCTGTGATATACATTCTATATTCTAGATTATATATTCAGAATTCTGTATTCTATATTCTAAATTCTGTGTTCTGCATTCCATGCTCTATATTCTGGGTTCTATATTCTATATTCTGTGTTCTACATTCTATATTCTAAATCCTATATTCAGTATTCTGTATTCTATATTCTAAATTCTGTGATATACATTCTATATTCTAGATTATATATTCAGTATTCTGTTTTCTATATTCTAAGTCCTGAGTTCTGCATTCCTAGTTCTATATACTGTGTTCTATATCCTGTATTCTATATTGAATTTTCTGTGTTCTTCATTCTATATTCTTAATTCTATATTCTGCATTCTGTATTCTATATTCTAAGCTCTGTGTTCTACATTCTATATTCTAAATTCTGTGTTCTGCATTCCATGATCTAAATTCTGGATTCAATATTCTCTATTCTATATTCTATATTCTGTGTTCTACATTATATATTCTAAACTGTGTATTCAGTATTCTGTATTATATATTCTAAATTCTGAGTACTGCATTCCATGTTCTAAATTCTGAGTTCTGTATTCTGTTTTCCATATTCTATATTCTGTGTTCAACATTCTATATTCTGTATATCATATTATGCATTCCTTATTCTATATTCTATATTCTGTGTTTTACATTCTATATTCTAAATTGTATACTCAGTGTTCCGTATTCTATATTGTATATTCTGTGTTCTACATTCTATTTTCTAAATTCTGTTTATAGAATTCTGTATTCAATACACTAAATTCTGTGTTCTGCATTCCATGTTCTAAATTCTGGGTTATATATTCTCTATTCTCTATTCTATATTCTGTGTTCTACATTCTATATTCGAAATTCTATATTAATTATTCTGTATTCTATATTCTAAATTCTGTGTTCTGCATTCCATTTTATAAATTATATATTCAGTATATTGTATTCTATATACAAAATTCTGTGTTCCGCATTCAATATTCTAAATTCTATATTCAGTATTCTGTATTCTATATTCTAAATTCTGTGTTCTGTAATCCATGTTCTGAATTCTGGATTCTGTATTCTCTTTCCAAATCCTATATTCTGGGTTTTATATTCTATATTCTGTATTTTATATTCTACATTCCGTTTTCTATATTCTATATTCTGTGTTCTTCATTCTATATTCTATATTCTGTATTCATTATTCTGTATTCTATATTCTAAATCCTCTGTTCTGAATTCCATGTTCTAAATTCTGTGTTCTATATTTTTTGTTCTATATTCTATATTTTGCGTTCTTCATTCTATTCTACATTGTATATTCTGCACTCCGTATTCTATACTCTATTTTCTGTGTTCTAAATTCTATACTCTAAATTCAATATTCAGTATTCTGTATTCTATATTCTAAATTCTGTGATACAATTCTATATTCTACATTCTATATTCAGTATACTGTGTTCTATATTCTAAATTCTGTGTTCTACATTCAATGTTCTAAATTCAATATTCAGTTTTATATATTCTATATTCTAAATTCTGTGTTCTGCATTCCATGCTCTAAATTCTGGTTTATATATTCTCCCTTATTTATTCGATATTCTGTGTACTACATTCTATATTCTAAATTGTATATTCAGTATTCTGTATTCTATATCCTACATCCTAAGTTCTGCATTCCTTTTTCTATATTCTGTGTCCTATATTCTGTATTCTATATTCTAGATTTTGTGTTCCTAATTCTATATTCTAAATTCTATATTCTGCATTCGGTATTCTATTTTCTAAACTCTGTGTCTACATTCAAAAATCTGAATTCTGTCTTAAGCATTCCATTTTCTAAATTCTTGGTTCAATATTCTTTATTCTATATTCTAAATTCTGTGTTCTACATTATATAATCTAAATTGTATATTTAGTATTCTGTATTATATATTCTAATTTCTGTGTTCTGCATTCTATGTTCTAAATTCTGGGTTCTATATTTTGTAATCTATATTCAATATTCTGTGTTCTTCTTTCTATATTCTAAATTCTATATTCTGCATTCCGTAATCTATATTCTACATTCTATATTCTAAATTCTATATTCAGTATTCTGTATTCTATATTCTAAATTCTGTGTTCTGCATTCCATGTTATAATTTCTGTGTTCTATATACTATATTCTAATTTCTGTGTTCTACATTCTATACTCTAAATTCTATCTTCAGTATTCTGTATTCTGTATTCTAAATTCTGTGTTCTGCATTCCATTTTCTAAATTCTGGGTCCTATATTCTCTATCGTCTATTCTATATTCTGTGTTCTACATTCTATATTGTAAACTCTATATTCAGTGTTCTGTATTCTATTTTCTAAATTCAGTGTTATGCATTCCATGTTATAATTTCTGTGTTCTATATTCTATATTCTATATTCTGTGTTCTACATTCTATATTCTAATTTCTATATTCAGTATTCTGTATTCTATATTCTAAATTCTGTGTTCTGCATTCCATGTTATAATTTCTGTGTTGTATATTCTATATTCTATATTCTGTGCTCTACTTTCTATATTCTAAATTCTATATTCAGTATTCTGTATTCTATATTTTTAAATATGTGTTCTACATTCCATGTTAAAATTGTGTGTTCTATATTCTCAATTCTATATACAAATTTGGGGTTTTTCGTTCTATATTCTACAGTCTATATTCTTCATTTTGAATTCTATATTCTATATTCTGTGTTCTACATTCTAAATTCTAAATTCTATATTCACTATTTTGTATTCTTTATTCTAAATTCTGTGTTCTGCATTCCATGTTCTAAATTCTGGGTTCTCTATTCTCTACTCTATATTCTGTTTTCTACATTCTATATTCTAAATTCTATATTAAGTATTCTGTATACTGTATTCTTAAATATGTGTTCTACATTCCATGTTTAAATTCTGTGTTCTATATTCTCAATTCTTTATACAAAATTTTGGGTATTTCATTGGATATTCTACAATCTATATTCTGCATTTCGAATTCTATACTCTATATTCTGTGTTCTACATTCTAAATTCAAAATTCCATATTCAGTATTTTGTATTATTTATTCTAAATTCTGTGTTCTGCATTCCATGTTCTAAATTCTATGCTCTATATTCTCTATTTTCTATTATTTATTCTATATTCTGTTTTCTACATTCTATATTCTAAATTCTATATTCAGTATTTTGTATTCTATATTCTAAATTCTGTGTTCTTCATTCCATGTTCTAAATCTATATTCATTATTCTGTAATATATATTCGAAATTCTGTGTTGCGCATTATATGTTCTAAATTGTATACCCAATATTAGGTATTCTATATTCTATATTCTGTGTTCTATATTGTATATTCTAATGTCTATATACAGTCTACTGTAGTCTATATTCTAAATACTGTGTTCTGCATTCCATGTTCTACATTCTGAGTTCTGTATTCTGTTTTCCATATTCTAAATTCTGTGTTCTACATTTTATATTCGGTATTCTATTTTCTACATTCCATATTCTGTATTCTATATTCTACAATCCGTATTCTATATTGTATATTCTGTGTTCTTCATTCTATATTCTATATTCTGTATTCATTATTCTGTATTCTATATTCTAAATTCTGTGTTCTGCATTCCATGTTCTAAATTCTGTTTTCTATATTCTCTCTCCTATATACTATATTTTGTGTCCTTCATTCTATATTCTATATTCTATATTCTGCATTCCATATTCTATATTCTAATTTCTGTGTTCTACATTCTATTTTCTAAATTCTATTTATAGAATTCTGTATTCAATACACTAAATTCTGTGTTCTGCATTCCATGTTCTAAATTCTGGGTTATATATTCTCTATTCTCTATTCTATATTCTGTGTTCTACATTCTATATTCGAAATTCTATATTCATTATTCTGTATTCTATATTCTAAATTCTGTGTTCTGCATTCCATTTTCTAAATTATATATTCAGTATATTTTATTCTATATACAAAATTCTGTGTTCCGCATTCAATATTCTAAATTCTATATTCAGTATTCTGTATTCTATATTCTAAATTCTGTGTTCTGTAATCCATGTTCTGAATTCTGGATTCTGTATTCTCTTTCCAAATCCTATATTCTGGGTTTTATATTCTATATTCTGTATTTTATATTCTACATTCCGTTTTCTATATTCTATATTCTGTGTTCTTCATTCTATATTCTATATTCTGTATTCATTATTCTGTATTCTATATTCTAAATCCTCTGTTCTGAATTCCATTTTCTAAATTCTGTGTTCTATATTTTTTGTCCTATATTCTATATTTTGCGTTCTTTATTCTATTCTACATTGTATATTCTGCATTCCGTATTCTATACTCTAATTTCTGTGTTCTAAATTCTATACTCTAAATTCAATATTCAGTATTCTGTATTCTATATTCTAAATTCTGTGATACAATTCTATATTCTACATTCTATATTCAGTATACTGTGTTCTATATTCTAAATTCTGTGTTCTACATTCAATGTTCTAAATTCAATATTCAGTTTTATATATTCTATATTCTAAATTCTGTGTTCTGCATTCCATGCTCTAAATTCTGGTTTATATATTCTCCCTTATTTATTCGATATTCTGTGTACTACATTCTATATTCTAAATTGTATATTCAGTATTCTGTATTCAATATCCTACATCCTCAGTTCTGCATTCCTTTTTCTATATTCTGTGTCCTATATTCTGTATTCTATATTCTAGATTTTGTGTTCCTAATTCTATATTCTAAATTCTATATTCTGCATTCGGTATTCTATTTTCTAAACTCTGTGTCTACATTCAAAAATCTGAATTCTGTCTTAAGCATTCCATTTTCTAAATTCTTGGTTCAATATTCTTTATTCTATATTCTAAATTCTGTGTTCTACATTATATAATCTAAATTGTATATTTAGTATTCTGTATTATATATTCTAATTTCTGTGTTCTGCATTCTATGTTCTAAATTCTGGGTTCTATATTTTGTAATCTATATTCAATATTCTGTGTTCTTCATTCTATATTCTAAATTCTATATTCTGCATTCCGTAATCTATATTCTACATTCTATATTCTAAATTCTATATTCAATATTCTGTATTCTATATTCTAAATTCTGTGTTCTGCATTCCATGTTATAATTTCTGTGTTCTATATTCTATATTCTAATTTCTGTGTTCTACATTCTATACTCTAAATTCTATCTTCAGTATTCTGTATTCTGTATTCTAAATTCTGTGTTCTGCATTCCATTTTCTAAATTCTGGGTCCTATATTCTCTATCGTCTATTCTATATTCTGTGTTCTGAATTCTATATTGTAAACACTATATTCAGTGTTCTGTATTCTATTTTCTAAATTCAGTGTTATGCATTCCATGTTATAATTTCTGTGTTCTATATTCTATATTCTATATTCTGTGTTCTACATTCTATATTCTAATTTCTATATTCAGTATTCTGTATTCTATATTCTAAATTCTGTGTTCTGCATTCCATGTTATAATTTCTGTGTTCTATATTCTATATTCTATATTCTGTGCTCTACTTTCTATATTCTAAATTCTATATTCAGTATTTTGTATTCTATATTCTAAATTCTGTGTTCTTCATTCCATGTTCTAAATCTATATTCAGTATTCTGTAATATATATTCGAAATTCTGTGTTGCGCATTATATGTACTAAATTGTATACCCAATATTAGGTATTCTATATTCTATATTCTGTGTTCTATATTGTATATTCTAATGTCTATATACAGTCTACTGTAGTCTATATTCTAAATACTGTGTTCTGCATTCCATGTTCTACATTCTGAGTTCTGTATTCTGTTTTCCATATTCTAAATTCTGTGTTCTACATTTTATATTCGGTATTCTATTTTCTACATTCCATATTCTGTATTCTATATTCTACAATCCGTATTCTATATTGTATATTCTGTGTTCTTCATTCTATATTCTATATTCTGTATTCATTATTCTGTATTCTATATTCTAAATTCTGTGTTCTGCATTCCATGTTCTAAATTCTGTTTTCTATATTCTCTCTCCTATATACTATATTTTGTGTCCTTCATTCTATATTCTATATTCTATATTCTGCATTCCATATTCTATATTCTAATTTCTGTGTTCTACATTCTATACTCTAAATTCTATCTTCAGTATTCTGTATTCTGTATTCTAAATTCTGTGTTCTGCATTCCATGTTCTAAATTCTGGGTCCTATATTCTCTATCGTCTATTCTTTATTCTGTGTTCTACATTCTATATTGTAAACTCTATATTCAGTGTTCTGTATTCTATTTTCTAAATTCAGTGTTATGCATTCCATGTTATAATTTCTGTGTTCTATATTGTATATTCTATATTCTGTGTTCTACATTCTATATTCTAATTTCTATATTCAGTATTCTGTATTCTATAGTCTTAAATATGTGTTCTACTTTCCATGTTTAAATATTGTGTTCTATATTCTTAATTCTATATACTAATTTTTGTGTTCTTCATTCTATATTCTACATTCTATTTTCTGCATTTCGAATTCTATATTCTATATTCTGTGTTCTACATTCTAAATTCTAAATTCTATTTTCACTATTTTGTATTCTTTATTCTAAATTCTGTGTTCTGCATTCCATGTTCTAAATTTTGGGTTCTCTATTCTTTATTCTCTATTCTATATTCTGTTTTCTACATTCTATATTCTAATATCTTTATTAAGTATTCTGTATACTATATTCTTAAATATGTGTTCTACATTCCATTTTTAAATTCTGTGTTCTATATTCTCAATTCTATATACAAAATTTTGGGGTTTTCATTGGATATTCTACAATCTATATTCTGCATTTCGAATTCTATACTCTATATTCTGTGTTCTACATTCTAAATTCAAAATTCTATATTCAGTATTCTGTATTCTATATTCTAAATTCTGTGATATACATTCTATATTCTAGATTATATATTCAGTATTCTGTATTCTATATTCTAAATTCTGTGTTCTGCATTCCATGCTCTATATTCTGGGTTCTATATTCTATATTCTGTGTTCTACATTCTATATTCTAAATTCTATATTCAGTATTCTCTATTCTATATTCTAAATTCTGTGATATACATTCTATATTCTAGATTATATATTCAGTATTCTGTTTTCTATATTCTAAGTCCTGATTTCTGCATTCCTTGTTCTATATACTGTGTTCTATATCCTGTATTCTATATTCAAGTTTCTGTGTTCTTCATTCTATATTCTTAATTCTATGTTCTGCATTCTGTATTCTATATTCTAAGCTCTGTGTTCTACATTCTATATTCTAAATTCTGTGTTCTGCATTCCATGATCTAAATTCAGGATTCAATATTCTCTATTCTATATTCTATATTCTGTGTTCTACATTATATATTCTAAACTGTGTATTCAGTATTCTGTATTATATATTCTAAATTCTGAGTACTGCATTCCATGTTCTAAATTCTGAGTTCTGTATTCTGTTTTCCATAATCTATATTCTGTGTTCAACATTCTATATTCTGTATATCATATTATGCATTCCTTATTCTATATTCTATATTCTGTGTTTTACATTCTATATTGTAAATTGTATATTCAGTGTTCCGTATTCTATATTCTATATTCTGTGTTCTACATTCTATTTTCTAAATTCTATTTATAGAATTCTGTATTCGATACACTAAATTCTGTGTTCTGCATTCCATGTTCTAAATTCTGGGTTATATATTCTCTATTCTCTATTCTATATTCTGTGTTCTACATTCTATATTCGAAATTCTATATTCATTATTCTGTATTCTATATTCTAAATTCTGTGTTCTGCATTCCATTTTCTAAATTATATATTCAGTATATTGTATTCTATATACAAAATTCTGTGTTCCGCATTCAATATTCTAAATTCTATATTCAGTATTCTGTATTCTATATTCTAAATTCTGTGTTCTGTAATCCACGTTCTGAATTCTGGATTCTGTATTCTCTTTCCAAATCTTATATTCTGTGTTTTATATTCTATATTCTGTATTTTATATTCTACATTCCGTTTTCTATATTCTATATTCTGTGTTCTTCATTCTATATTCTATATTCTGTATTCATTATTCTGTATTCTAAATTCTAAATCCTCTGTTCTGAATTCCATGTTCTAAATTCTGTGTTCTATATTTTTTGTCCTATATTCTATATTTTGCGTTCTTCATTCTATTCTACATTGTATATTCTGCATTCAGTATTCTATACTCTATTTTCTGTGTTCTAAATTCTATACTCTAAATTCAATATTCAGTATTCTGTATTCTATATTCTAAATTCTGTGATACAATTCTAGATTCTACATTCTATATTCAGTATTCTGTGTTCTATATTCTAAATTCTGTGTTCTACATTCAATGTTCTAAATTCAATATTCAGTTTTATATATTCTATATTCTAAATTCTGTGTTCCGCATTCCATGCTCTATATTCTGGTTTATATATTCTCCCTTCTTTATTCGATATTCTGTGCACTACATTCTATATTCTAAATTGTATATTCAGTATTCTGTATTCTATATCCTACATCCTCAGTTCTGCATTCCTTTTTCTATATTCTGTGTCCTATATTCTGTATTCTATATTCTAGATTTTGTGTTCCTAATTCTATATTCTAAATTCTATATTCTGCATTCGGTATTCTATTTTCTAAACTCTGTGTCTACATTCAAAAATCTGAATTCTGTCTTAAGCATTCCATTTTCTAAATTCTTGGTTCAATATTCTTTATTCTATATTCTAAATTCTGTGTTCTACATTATATAATCTAAATTGTATATTTAGTATTCTGTATTATATATTCTAATTTCTGTGGTTTGCATTCTATGTTCTAAATTCTGGGTTCTATATTTTGTAATCTATATTCAATATTCTGTGTTCTTCATTCTATATTCTAAATTCTATATTCTGCATTCCGTAATCTATATTCTACATTCTATATTCTAAATTCTATATTCAGTATTCTGTATTCTATATTCTAAATTCTGTGTTCTGCATTCCATGTTATAATTTCTGTGTTCTATATTCTATATTCTATATTCTGTGCTCTACTTTCTATATTCTAAATTCTATATTCAGTATTCTGTATTCTATATTTTTAAATATGTGTTCTACATTCCATGTTTAAATTGTGTGTTCTATATTCTCAATTCTATATACAAATTTGGGGTTTTTCCTTCTATATTCTACAGCCTATATTCTTCATTTTGAATTCTATATTCTATATTCTGTGTTCTACATTCTAAATTCTAAATTCTATATTCACTATTTTGTATTCTTTATTCTAAATTCTGTGTTCTGCATTCCATGTTCTAAATTCTGGGTTCTCTATTCTCTATTCTCTATTCTATATTCTGTTTTCTACATTCTATATTCTAAATTCTATATTAAGTATTCTGTATACTGTATTCTTAAATATGTGTTCTACATTCCATGTTTAAATTCTGTGTTCTATATTCTCAATTCTATATACAAAATTTTGGGTTTTTCATTGGATGTTCTACAATCTATATTCTGCATTTCGAATTCTATACTCTATATTCTGTGTTCTACATTCTAAATTCAAAATTCTATATTCAGTATTTTGTATTATTTATTCTAAATTCTGTGTTCTGCATTCCATGTTCTAAATTCTGGGTTCTATATTCTCTATTTTCTATTCTTTATCCTATATTCTGTTTTCTACATTCTATATTCTAAATTCTATATTCAGTATTTTGTATTCTATATTCTAAATTCTGTGTTCTTCATTCCATGTTCTAAATCTATATTCAGTATTCTGTTATATATATTCGAAATTCTGTGTTCCGCATTCTATGTTCTAAATTGTATACCCAGTATTAGGTATTCTATATTTTATATACTGTGTTCTATATTGTATATTCTAATGTCTATATACAGTCTACTGTAGTCTATATTCTAAATACTGTGTTCTGCATTCCATGTTCTACATACTGAGTTCTGTATTCTGTTTTCCATATTCTAAATTCTGTGTTCTACATTTTATATGCGGTATTCTATTTTCTACATTCCATATTCTGTATTCTATATTCTACAATCCGTATTCTATATTGTTTATTCTGTGTTCTTCATTCTATATTCTATATTCTGTATTCATTATACTGTATTCTATATTCTAAATTCTGTGTTCTGCATTCCATGTTCTAAATTCTGTTTTCTATATTCTCTCTCCTATATACTATATTTTGTGTCCTTCATTCTATATTCTACATTCTATATTCTGCATTCCGTATTCTATATTCTAATTTCTGTGTTCTACATTCTATACTCTAAATTCTATCTTCAGTATTCTGTATTCTGTATTCTAAATTCTGTGTTCTGCATTCCATGTTCTAAATTCTGGGTCCTATATTCTCTATCGTCTATTCTATATTCTGTGTTCTACATTCTATATTGCAAACTCTATATTCAGTGTTCTGTATTCTATATTCTAAATTCAGTGTTATGCATTCCATGTTATAATTTCTGTGTTCTATATTCTATATTCTATATTCTGTGTTCTACATTCTATATTCTAATTTCTATATTCAGTATTCTGTATTCTATAGTCTTAAATATGAGTTCTACTTTCCATGTTTAAATATTGTGTTCTATATTCTTAATTCTATATACTAATTTTTGTGTTCTTCATTCTATATTCTACATTCTATTTTCTGCATTTCGAATTCTATATTCTATATTCTGTGTTCTACATTCTAAATTCTAAATTCTATTTTCACTATTTTGTATTCTTTATTCTAAATTCTGTGTTCTGCATTCCATGTTCTATATTTTGGGTTCTCTATTCTCTATTCTCTATTCTATATTCTGTTTTCTACATTCTATATTCTAATATCTATATTAAGTATTCTGTATACTATATTCTTAAATATGTGTTCTACATTCCATGTTTAAATTCTGTGTTCTATATTCTCAATTCTATATACAAAATTTTGGGGGTTTCATTCGATATTCTACAATCTATATTCTGCATTTCGAATTCTATACTCTATATTCTGTGTTCTACATTCTAAATTCAAAATTCTATATTCAGTATTCTGTATTCTATATTCTAAATTCTGTGATATACATTCTATATTCTAGATTATATATTCAGTATTCTGTATACTATATTCTAAATTCTGTGTTCTGCATTTAATGCTCTATATTCTGGGTTCTATATTCTATATTCTGTGTTCTACATTCTATATTCTAAATTCTATATTCAGTATTCTGTATTCTATATTCTAAATTCTCTGATATACATTCTATATTCTAGATTATATATTCAGTATTCTGTATTCTATATTGTAAGTCCTGAGTTCTGCATTGCTTGTTCTATATACTGTGTTCTATATCCTGTATTCTATATTCAATTTTCTGTGTTCTTCATTCTACATTCTTAATTCTATATTCTGCATTCTGTATTCTATATTCTAAGCTCTGTGTTCTACATTCTATATTCTAAATTCTGTGTTCTGCATTCCATGATCTAAATTATGGATTCAATATTCTCTATTCTATATTCTATATTCTGTGCTCTACATTATATATTCTAAACTGTGTATTCAGTATTCTGTATTATATATTCTAAATTCTGAGTACTGCATTCCATGTTCTAAATTCTGAGTTCTGTATTCTGTTTTCCATATTCTATATTCTGTGTTCAACATTCTATATTCTGTATATCATATTATGCATTCCTTATTCTATATTCTATATTCTGTGTTTTACATTTTATATTCTAAATTGTATTCTTAGTGTTCCGTATTCTATATTCTATATTCTGTGTTATACATTCTATTTTCTAAATTCTATTTACAGAATTCTGTATTCAATACACTAAATTCTGTGTTCTGCTTTCCATGTTCTAAATTCTGGTTTATATATTCTCTATTCTCTATTCTATATTCTGTGTTCTACATTCTATATTCGAAATTCTATATTCATTATTCTGTATTCTATATTCTAAATTCTGTGTTCTGCATTCCATTTTCTAAATTATATATTCAGTATATTGTATTCTATATACAAAATTCTGTGTTCCGCATTCAATATTCTAAATTCTATATTCAGAATTCTGTATTCTATATTCTAAATTCTGTGATCTGTAATCCATGTTCTGAATTCTGGATTCTGTATTCTCTTTCCAAATTCTATATTCTGTGTTTTATATTCTATATTCTGTATTTTATATTCTACATTCCGTTTTCTATATTCTATATTCTGTGTTCTTCATTCTATATTCTATATTCTGTATTCATTATTCTGTATTCTATATTCTAAATCCTCTGTTCTGAATTCCATGTTCTAAATTCTGTGTTCTATATTTTTTGTCCTATATTCTATATTTTGCGTTCTTCATTCTATTCTACATTCTATATTCTGCATTCCGTATTCTATACTCTATTTTCTGTGTTCTAAATTCTATACTCTAAATTCAATATTCAGTATTCTGTATTCTATATTCTAAATTCTGTGATACAATTCTATATTCTACATTCGATATTCAGTATTCTGTGTTCTATATTCTAAATTCTGTGTTCTACATTCAATGTTCTAAATTCAATATTCAGTTTTATATATTCTATATTCTAAATTCTGTGTTCCGCATTCCATGCTCTAACTTCTGGGTTGTATATCCTCTCTTCTTTTTTCGATATTCTGTGTACTACATTCTATATTCTAAATTGTATATTCAGTATTCTGTATTCTATATCCTACATTCTCAGTTCTGCAGTCCTTTTTCTATATTCTGTGTTATATACTGTATTCTATATTCTAAATTTTGTGTTCCTAATTCTATATTCTAAATTCTATATTCTGCATTCGGTATTCTATTTTCTAAACTCTGTGTCTACATTCAAAAATCTGAATTCTGTTTTAAACATTCCATTTTCTAAATTGTTGGTTCAATATTCTTTATTCTATATTCTAAATTCTGTGTTCTACATTATATAATCTAAATTGTATATTTAGTATTCTGTATTATATATTCAAATCTCTGTGTTCTGCATTCTATGTTCTAAATTCTGGGTTCTATATTTTGTAATCTATATTCAATATTCTGTGTTCTTCATTCTATATTCTAAATTCTATATTCTGCATTCCGTAATCTATATTCTACATTCTGTGTTCTCCATTCTATATTCTAAATTCTATATTCAGTATTCTGTATTCTATATTCTAAATTCTGTGTTCTGCATTCCATGTTATAATTTCTGTGTTCTATATTCTATATTCTATATTCTGTGCTCTACATTCTATATTCTAAATTCTATATTCAGTATTCTATATTCTATATTTTTATATATGTGTTCTACATTCCATGTTTAAATTGTGTGTTCTATATTCTCAATTCTATATACAAATTTGGGGCTTTTCATTCTATATTCTACAGTCTATATTCTTCATTTTGAATTCTATATTCTATATTCTGTGTTCTACATTCTAAATTCTAAATTCTATATTCAGTATTTTGTATTCTTTATTCTAAATTCTGTGTTCTGCATTTCATGTTCGAAATTCTGTGTTCTCTATTCTCTATTCTCTATTCTATATTCTGTTTTCTACATTCTATATTCTAAATTCTATATTAAGTATTCTGTATACTATATTCTTAAATATGTGTTCTACATTCCATGTTTAAATTCTGTGTTCTATATTCTCAAATCTATATACAAAATTTTGGGTTTTTCATTGGATGTTCTACAATCTATATTCTGCATTTCGAATTCTATACTCTATATTCTGTGTTCTACATTCTAAATTCAAAATTCTATATTCAGTATTTTGAATTCTTTATTCTAAATTCTGTATTCTGCATTCCATGTTCTAAATTCGGGGTTCTATATTCTCTATTTTCTATTCTTTATTCTATGTTCTGTTTTCTACATTCTATATTCTAAATTCTATATTCAGTATTTTGTATTCTATATTCTAAATTCTGTGTTCTTCATTCCATGTTCTAAATCTATATTCAGTATTCTGTAATATATATTCTAAATTCTGTGTTCCGCATTCTATGTTCTAAATTGTATACCCAGCATTAGGTATACTATATTTTATATTCTGTGTTCTATATTGTATATTCTAATGTCTATATACAGTCTACTGTAGTCTATATTCTAAATAGTGTGTTCTGCATTCCATGTTCTACATTCTGAGTTCTGTATTCTGTTTTCCATATACTAAATTCTGTGTTCTACATTTTATATTCGGTATTCTATATTCTACATTCCATATTCTGGATTCTATATTCTACATTCCGTATTCTATATTGTATATTCTGTGTTCTTCATTCTATATCCTATATTCTGTATTCTATATTCTAAATTCTGTGTTCTGCATTCCATGTTCTAAATTCTGTTTTCTATATTCTCTCTCTTATATTCTATATTTTGTGTCCTTCATTCTATATTCTACATTCTATATTCTGCATTCCGTATTGTATATTTTAATTTCTGTGTTCTACATTCTATACTCTAAATTCTATCTTCAGTCTTCTGTATTCTGAATTCTAAATTCTGTGTTCTGCATTCTATGTTCCAAATTCTGGGTCCTATATTCTCTATCGTCTATTCTATATTCTGTGTTCTACATTCTATATTGTAAACTCTATATTCAGTGTTCTGTATTCTATATTCTAAATTCTGTGTTCTGCAATCCATGTTCTAAAACTTTGGTTGTATATTCTCTAATCAATATACTATATTCTGTGTTTTACATTCTATATTCTAAATTCTACATTCAGTATTCTGTATTCTATATTCTAAATTCTGTGTTCCGCATTCTATATTCTTAATTGTATACTCACTATTCCGTATTCTATATTCTATATTCTGTGTTCTACATTCTATATTCTAAATTCTATATAGAGTATTGTTTATTCTATACTCTAAATTCTGGGTTCTGCATTCCATGTTTTAAATTCTGGGTTCTGTATTCTGTTTCCCATATTCCATATTCTGTGTTCTACATTCTATTTTCTGTATTCTACATAATGCATTCCTTATACTATATTCTATATTCTATGTTCTACATTCTATATTCTAAATGGTATACTCTGTATTCCGTATTCTATATTCTATATTCTGTGTTCTACATTCTTTATTCTAAATTCTATATACAGTATTCTGTATTCTATACTCTAAATTGTGTGTTCTGCATTCCATGTTCTACATTCTGGATTCTATATTCTCTATACTATCTTCGATATTTTGTGTTCTTCATTCTATATTCTACATAGAATATTCTGCATTCCGTACTTTATATTCTATATTCAGTGTTGTACATTGTATATACTTTCTTCTGTATTCAGTATTCTTTATTCTATATTCTAAATTCTGTGTTCTGAATTTAATGTTCTCAATTCTGGGTTCTCTATTCTCTATTCTGTATTCTATATACTGTGTTCTTTTTCTATATTATAATTGGATTTTCTGCATTCCGTAATCTATATTCTAAATTCTGTGTTCTACATTCTATATTCTAAATTCTATATACAGTATTCTGTATTCTATACTCTAAATTCTGTGTTCTGCATTCCATGTTCTAAATTCTGGATTCTATATTCTCTATACTATCTTCGATATTTTGTGTTCTTCATTCTATATTCTACATACAATATTCTGCATTCCGTATTATATATTCTATATTCTGTGTTGTATATTCTATATACTTTTTTCTGTATTCAGTATTCTGTATTCTATATTCTAAATTCTGTGTTCTGAATTTAATGTTCTCAATTCTGGGTTCTCTATTCTCTATTCTCTATTCTATATACTGTGTTCTTTTTCTATATTTTAAATAGTATTTTCTGCATTCCGTAATCTATATTCTAAATTCTGTGTTCTACATTCTATATTCTAAATTCTACGTTCTGCATTCCATTTTCTAAATTATTGGTTCTATATTCTCTATTCTCTATTCTATATTCTGGGTTCTAGGTTCTATATCCTAAATTTTATTTTCAGTATTCTGTATTCTATTTTCTAAATTCTGTGTTCTGCATTCGATGTTGAAAATTCTGGCTTCTATATACTCTATTCTATATTCTATGTTCTCTGATCTTCATTATATAGTTTAAATTCAATTTTCTGCATTCCGTTCAGTAATCTGTATACTATATTATAAATTCTGTGTTCTACATGCCATATTCTGCTTTCCGTACTCTATATTCTATTTTCTGTGTTTTACATATTATATTCTAATTTCTATATTCTGTATTCTGTATTCTATATTCTAAGTCCTGACTTCTACATTCCTTGTTCTATATACTGTGTTCTATATCCTGTATTCTATATTCAATTTTCTGTGTTCTTCATTCTATATTCTTAATTCTATATTCTGCATTCTGTATTCTATAATCTAAGCTCTGTGTTCTTCATTCTATATTCTAAATTCTGTGTTCTGCATTCCATGATCTAAATTCTGGATTCAATATTCTATATTCTATATTCTATATTCTATATTCTGTATTCTACATTATATATTCTAAACTGTGTATTCAGTATTCTGTATTCTATATTCTAAATTCTGTCATATACATTCTACATTCTAGATTATATATTCAGTATTCTGTATTCTATATTCTAAGTCCTGAGTTCTGCATTGCTTGTTCTATATACTGTGTTCTATATCCTGTATTCTATATTCAATTTTCTGTGTTCTTCATTCTATGTTCTTAATTCTATATTCTGCATTCTGTATTCTATATTCTAAGCTCTGTGTTCTACATTCTATATTCTAAATTCTGTGTTCTGCATTCCATGATCTAAATTCTGGATTCAATATTCTCTATTATATATTCTATATTCTGTGTTCTACATTATATATTCTAAACTGTGTATTCAGTATTCTTTATTATATATTTTAAATTCTGAGTTCTGCATTCCATGTTTAAATTCTGAGTTCTGTATTCTGTTTTCCATATTCTATATTCTGTGTTCAACATTCTATATTCTGTATATCATATTATGCATTCCTTATTCTATATTCTATATTCTGTGTTTTACATTCTATATTCTAAATTGTATATTCAGTGTTCCGTATTCTATATTCTATATTCTGTGTTCTACATTCTATTTTCTAAATTCTATTTATAGAATTCTGTATTCGATACACTAAATTCTGTGTTCTGCATTCCATGTTCTAAATTCTGGGTTATATATTCTCTATTCTCTATTCTATATTCTGTGTTCTACATTCTATATTCGAAATTCTATATTCATTATTCTGTATTCTATATTCTAAATTCTGTGTTCTGCATTCCATTTTCTAAATTATATAATCAGTATATTGTATTCTATATTCAAAATTCTGTGTTCCGCATTCAATATTCTAAATTCTATGTTCAGTATTCTGTATTCTTTATTCTAAATTCTGTGTTCTGTAATCCATGTTTTAATTCTGGATTCTGTATTCTCTTTTCCATATTGTGTATTCTGTGTTCTATATTCTATATTCTGTATTTTATATTCTACATTCCATTTTCTATATTCTATATTCTGTGTTCTTCATTCTATATTCTATATTCTGTATTCATTATTCTTTATTCTATATTCTAAATCCTCTTCTGAATTCCATGTTCTAAATTCTGTGTTCTATATTTTTTGTCCTATATTCTATATTTTGCGTTCTTCATTCTATATTCTACATTCTATATTCTGCATTCCGTAATCTATATTCTACATTCTGTGTTCTCCATTCTATATTCTAAATTCTATATTCATTATTCTGTATTCTATATTTATAATATGTGTTCTACATTCCATGTTTAAATTCTGTGTTCTATATTCTCAATTCTATATACAAACTTTTGCGTTTTTCATTCTATATTCTACATTCTATATTCTGCATTTCGAATTCTATATTCTATATTCTGTGTTCTACATTCTAAATTCTAAATTCTATTTTCACTATTTTGTATTCTTTATTCTAAATTCTGTGTTCTGCATTCCATGTTCTAAATTTTGGGTTCTATATTCTCTATTCTCTATTCTATATTCTGTTTTCTACATTCTATACTCTAAATTCTATATTAAGTATTGTGTATACTATATTCTTAAATATGTGTTCTACATTCCATGTTTAAATTCTGTGTTCTATATTCTCAATTCTATATACAAAATTTTGGGGTTTTCATTGGATATTCTACAATCTATATTCTGCATTTCGAATTCTTTACTCTATATTCTGTGTTCTACAATCTAAATTCAAAATTCTATATTCAGTATTCTGTATTCTATATTCTAAATTCTGTGATATACATTCTATATTCTAGATTATATATTCAGTGTTCTGTATTCTATATTCTAAATTCTGTGTTCTGCATTACATGCTCTATATTCTGGGTTCTATATTCTATATTCTGTGTTCTACATTCTATATTCTAAATTCTATATTCAGTATTCTGTATTCTATATTCTAAATTCTGTCATATACTTTCTACATTCTAGATTATATATTCAGTATTCTGTATTCTATATTCTAAGTCCTGAGTTCTGCATTGCTTGTTCTATATACTGTGTTCTATATCCTGTATTCTATATTCAATTTTCTGTGTTCTTCATTCTATATTCTTAATTCTATATTCTGCATTCTGTATTCTATATTCTAAGCTCTGTGTTCTACATTCTATATTCTAAATTCTGTGTTCTGCATTCCATGATCTAAATTCTGGATTCAATATTCTCTATTCTCTATTCTATATTCTGTGTTCTACATTATATATTCTAAACTGTGTATTCAGTATTCTTTATTATATATTCTAAATTCTGAGTTCTGCATTCCATGTTCTATATTCTGGGTCCTATATTCTCTTTCGTATATTCTGTATTCTGCGTTCTACATTCTATATTTTAAACTCTATATTCAGTGTTCTGTATTCTATATTCTAAATTCTGTGTTCTGCAATCCATGTTCTAATTCTTTGGTTGTATATACTCTAATCAATATTCTATATTCTTTGTTCTTTATTCTATATTCTAAAATCTATATTCTGAATTCGTTAATCAATGTACTATATTCTGTGTTTTACATTCTATATTCTAAATTATACATTCAGTATTCTGTATTCTACATGCTAAATTCTGTGTTCTGCATTTCATGTTCTAAATTCAGGGTTCTCTATTCTCTATTCTCTATTCTATATTCTGTTTTCTACATTCTATTTTCTAAATTATATATTCAGTATTCTGTATTCTATATTCTAAATTTTTTGTACTAAATTCTATATTCTAAATTCTATATTCAGTATTCTGTTTTCTATATTCTAAATTCTGTGTTTTTCATTCCATGTTCTAAATCTATATTCAGAATTCTGTAATATATATTCTAAATTCTGTGTTCCGCATTCTATGTTCTAAATTGTATACTCACTATTCCGTATTCTGTACTCTATATTCTGTGTTCTACATTCTATATTCTAAATTCTATATAGAGTATTGTGTATTCTATACTCTAAATTCTGGGTTCTGCATTCCATGTTTTAAATTCTGGGTTCTGTATTCTGTTTCCCATATGCCATATTCTGTGTTCTACATTCTATTTTCTGTATTCTACATTATGCATTCCTTATACTATATTCCATATTCTGTGTTCTACATTCTATATTCTAAATTGTATAATCTGTATTCCGTATTCTATATTCTTTATTCTGTGTTCTACATTCTATATTCTAAATTCTATATACAGTATTCTGTATTCTATATTCTAAATTCTGTGTTCTGCATTCCATGCTCTAAATTCTGGGTTCTATATTATCTCTTCTTTATTCGATATTCTGTGTACTACATTCTATATTCTAAATTGTATATTCAGTATTCTGTATTCTATATCCTACATCCTCAGTTCTGCATTCCTTTTTCTATATTCTGTGTCCTATATTCTGTATTCTATATTCTAGATTTTGTGTTCCTAATTCTATATTCTAAATTCTATATTCTGCATTCGGTATTCTATTTTCTAAATACTGTGTCTACATTCAAAAATCTGAATTCTGTTTTAAGCATTCCATTTTCTAAATTCTTGGTTCAATATTCTTTATTCTATATTCTAAATTCTGTGTTCTACATTATATAATCTAAATTGTATATTTAGTATTCTGTATTATATATTCTAATTTCTGTGTTTTGCATTCTATGTTCTAAATTCTGGGTTCTATATTTTGTAATCTATATTCAATATTCTGTGTTCTTCATTCTATATTCTAAATTCTATATTCTGCATTCCGTACTCTATATTCTACATTCTGTGTTCTACATTCTATATTCTAAATTCTATATTCAGTATTCTGTATTCTATATTCTAAATTCTGAGTTCTGCATTCCATGTTATAATTTCTGTGTTCTATATTCTATATTCTATATTCTGTGCTCTTCTTTCTATATTCTAAATTCTATATTCAGTATTCTGTATTCTATAGTTTTAAATATGTGTTCTACATTCCATGTTTAATTTGTGTGTTCTATATTCTCAATTTTATATACAAATTTTGGGTTTTTCATTCTATATTCTACAGTCTATATTCTTCATTTTGAATTCTATATTCTATAATCTGTGTTCTACATTCTAAATTCTAAATTCTATATAGAGTATTGTATATTCTATACTCTAAATTCTGGGTTCTGCATTCCATGTTTTAAATTCTGGGTTCTGTATTCTGTTTCCCATATTCCATATTCTGTGTTCTACATTCTATTTTCTGTATTCTACATTATGCATTCCTTATACTATATTCCATATTCTGTGTTCTACATTCTATATTCTAAATGGTATACTCTGTATTCCGTATTCTATATTCTATATTCTGTGTTCTACATTCTATATTCTAATTTCTATATACAGTATTCTGTATTCTATACTATAAATTCTGTGTTCTGCATTCCATGTTCTAAATTCTGGATTCTATATTCTCTATACTATCTTCGATATTTTGTGTTCTTCATTCTATATTCTTCATACAATATTCTGCATTTCGTATTTTATATTCTATATTCTGTGTTGTACATTCTATATACTTTTTTCTGTATTCAGTATTCTGTATTCTATATTCTAAATTCTGTGTTCTGAATTTAATGTTCTCAATTCTGGGTTCTCTCTTCTCTATTCTCTATTCTATATACTGTGTTCTTTTTCTATATTTTAAATAGTATTTTCTGCATTCCGTAATCTATATTCTAAATTCTGTGTTCTACATTCTATATTCTAAATTCTATATTCAGTATTCTGTATTCCATATTTATAATATGTGTTCTATATTCCATGTTTAAATTCTGTGTTCTATATTCTCAATTCTATATACAAAATTTTGGGTTTTACATTCTATATTCTACATTCTATATTCTGCATTTCGAATTCTATATTCTATATTCTGTGTTCTACATTCTAAATTCTAAATTCTATTTTCACTATTTTGTATTCTTTATTCTAAATTCTGTGTTCTGAATTCCATGTTCTAAATTTTGGGTTCTCTATTCTCTATTCTCTATTCTCTATTCTGTTTTCTACATTCTATTTTCTAATTTCTATATTAAGTATTCTCTATATTATATTCTTAAATATGTGTTCTACATTCCATGTTTAAATTCTGTGTTCTATATTCTCAATTCTATATACAAAATTTTGGGGTTTTCATTGGATATTCTACAATCTATATTCTGCATTTCGAATTCTATACTCTATATTCTGTGTTCTACATTCTAAATTCAAAATTCTATATTCAGTATTTTGAATTCTTTATTCTAAATTCTGTATTCTGCATTCCATGTTCTAAATTCGGGGTTCTATATTCTCTATTTTCTATTCTTTATTCTATGTTCTGTTTTCTACATTCTATATTCTAAATTCTATATTCAGTATTTTGTATTCTATATTCTAAATTCTGTGTTCTTCATTCCATGTTCTAAATCTATATTCAGTATTCTGTAATATATATTCTAAATTCTGTGTTCCGCATTCTATGTTCTAAATTGTATACCCAGCATTAGGTATACTATATTTTATATTCTGTGTTCTATATTGTATATTCTAATGTCTATATACAGTCTACTGTAGTCTATATTCTAAATAGTGTGTTCTGCATTCCATGTTCTACATTCTGGGTTCTGTATTCTGTTTTCCATATACTAAATTCTGTGTTCTACATTTTATATTCGGTATTCTATATTCTACATTCCATATTCTGGATTCTATATTCTACATTCCGTATTCTATATTGTATATTCTGTGTTCTTCATTCTATATCCTATATTCTGTATTCTATATTCTAAATTCTGTGTTCTGCATTCCATGTTCTAAATTCTGTTTTCTATATTCTCTCTCTTATATTCTATATTTTGTGTCCTTCATTCTATATTCTACATTCTATATTCTGCATTCCGTATTGTATATTTTAATTTCTGTGTTCTACATTCTATACTCTAAATTCTATCTTCAGTCTTCTGTATTCTGAATTCTAAATTCTGTGTTCTGCATTCTATGTTCCAAATTCTGGGTCCTATATTCTCTATCGTCTATTCTATATTCTGTGTTCTACATTCTATATTGTAAACTCTATATTCAGTGTTCTGTATTCTATATTCTAAATTCTGTGTTCTGCAATCCATGTTCTAAAACTTTGGTTGTATATTCTCTAATCAATATACTATATTCTGTGTTTTACATTCTATATTCTAAATTCTACATTCAGTATTCTGTATTCTATATTCTAAATTCTGTGTTCCGCATTCTATATTCTTAATTGTATACTCACTATTCCGTATTCTATATTCTATATTCTGTGTTCTACATTCTATATTCTAAATTCTATATAGAGTATTGTTTATTCTATACTCTAAATTCTGGGTTCTGCATTCCATGTTTTAAATTCTGGGTTCTGTATTCTGTTTCCCATATTCCATATTCTGTGTTCTACATTCTATTTTCTGTATTCTACATAATGCATTCCTTATACTATATTCTATATTCTATGTTCTACATTCTATATTCTAAATGGTATACTCTGTATTCCGTATTCTATATTCTATATTCTGTGTTCTACATTCTTTATTCTAAATTCTATATACAGTATTCTGTATTCTATACTCTAAATTGTGTGTTCTGCATTCCATGTTCTACATTCTGGATTCTATATTCTCTATACTATCTTCGATATTTTGTGTTCTTCATTCTATATTCTACATAGAATATTCTGCATTCCGTACTTTATATTCTATATTCAGTGTTGTACATTGTATATACTTTCTTCTGTATTCAGTATTCTTTATTCTATATTCTAAATTCTGTGTTCTGAATTTAATGTTCTCAATTCTGGGTTCTCTATTCTCTATTCTGTATTCTATATACTGTGTTCTTTTTCTATATTATAATTGGATTTTCTGCATTCCGTAATCTATATTCTAAATTCTGTGTTCTACATTCTATATTCTAAATTCTATATACAGTATTCTGTATTCTATACTCTAAATTCTGTGTTCTGCATTCCATGTTCTAAATTCTGGATTCTATATTCTCTATACTATCTTCGATATTTTGTGTTCTTCATTCTATATTCTACATACAATATTCTGCATTCCGTATTATATATTCTATATTCTGTGTTGTATATTCTATATACTTTTTTCTGTATTCAGTATTCTGTATTCTATATTCTAAATTCTGTGTTCTGAATTTAATGTTCTCAATTCTGGGTTCTCTATTCTCTATTCTCTATTCTATATACTGTGTTCTTTTTCTATATTTTAAATAGTATTTTCTGCATTCCGTAATCTATATTCTAAATTCTGTGTTCTACATTCTATATTCTAAATTCTACGTTCTGCATTCCATTTTCTAAATTATTGGTTCTATATTCTCTATTCTCTATTCTATATTCTGGGTTCTAGGTTCTATATCCTAAATTTTATTTTCAGTATTCTGTATTCTATTTTCTAAATTCTGTGTTCTGCATTCGATGTTGAAAATTCTGGCTTCTATATACTCTATTCTATATTCTATGTTCTCTGATCTTCATTATATAGTTTAAATTCAATTTTCTGCATTCCGTTCAGTAATCTGTATACTATATTATAAATTCTGTGTTCTACATGCCATATTCTGCTTTCCGTACTCTATATTCTATTTTCTGTGTTTTACATATTATATTCTAATTTCTATATTCTGTATTCTGTATTCTATATTCTAAGTCCTGACTTCTACATTCCTTGTTCTATATACTGTGTTCTATATCCTGTATTCTATATTCAATTTTCTGTGTTCTTCATTCTATATTCTTAATTCTATATTCTGCATTCTGTATTCTATAATCTAAGCTCTGTGTTCTTCATTCTATATTCTAAATTCTGTGTTCTGCATTCCATGATCTAAATTCTGGATTCAATATTCTATATTCTATATTCTATATTCTATATTCTGTATTCTACATTATATATTCTAAACTGTGTATTCAGTATTCTGTATTCTATATTCTAAATTCTGTCATATACATTCTACATTCTAGATTATATATTCAGTATTCTGTATTCTATATTCTAAGTCCTGAGTTCTGCATTGCTTGTTCTATATACTGTGTTCTATATCCTGTATTCTATATTCAATTTTCTGTGTTCTTCATTCTATGTTCTTAATTCTATATTCTGCATTCTGTATTCTATATTCTAAGCTCTGTGTTCTACATTCTATATTCTAAATTCTGTGTTCTGCATTCCATGATCTAAATTCTGGATTCAATATTCTCTATTATATATTCTATATTCTGTGTTCTACATTATATATTCTAAACTGTGTATTCAGTATTCTTTATTATATATTTTAAATTCTGAGTTCTGCATTCCATGTTTAAATTCTGAGTTCTGTATTCTGTTTTCCATATTCTATATTCTGTGTTCAACATTCTATATTCTGTATATCATATTATGCATTCCTTATTCTATATTCTATATTCTGTGTTTTACATTCTATATTCTAAATTGTATATTCAGTGTTCCGTATTCTATATTCTATATTCTGTGTTCTACATTCTATTTTCTAAATTCTATTTATAGAATTCTGTATTCGATACACTAAATTCTGTGTTCTGCATTCCATGTTCTAAATTCTGGGTTATATATTCTCTATTCTCTATTCTATATTCTGTGTTCTACATTCTATATTCGAAATTCTATATTCATTATTCTGTATTCTATATTCTAAATTCTGTGTTCTGCATTCCATTTTCTAAATTATATAATCAGTATATTGTATTCTATATTCAAAATTCTGTGTTCCGCATTCAATATTCTAAATTCTATGTTCAGTATTCTGTATTCTTTATTCTAAATTCTGTGTTCTGTAATCCATGTTTTAATTCTGGATTCTGTATTCTCTTTTCCATATTGTGTATTCTGTGTTCTATATTCTATATTCTGTATTTTATATTCTACATTCCATTTTCTATATTCTATATTCTGTGTTCTTCATTCTATATTCTATATTCTGTATTCATTATTCTTTATTCTATATTCTAAATCCTCTTCTGAATTCCATGTTCTAAATTCTGTGTTCTATATTTTTTGTCCTATATTCTATATTTTGCGTTCTTCATTCTATATTCTACATTCTATATTCTGCATTCCGTAATCTATATTCTACATTCTGTGTTCTCCATTCTATATTCTAAATTCTATATTCATTATTCTGTATTCTATATTTATAATATGTGTTCTACATTCCATGTTTAAATTCTGTGTTCTATATTCTCAATTCTATATACAAACTTTTGCGTTTTTCATTCTATATTCTACATTCTATATTCTGCATTTCGAATTCTATATTCTATATTCTGTGTTCTACATTCTAAATTCTAAATTCTATTTTCACTATTTTGTATTCTTTATTCTAAATTCTGTGTTCTGCATTCCATGTTCTAAATTTTGGGTTCTATATTCTCTATTCTCTATTCTATATTCTGTTTTCTACATTCTATACTCTAAATTCTATATTAAGTATTGTGTATACTATATTCTTAAATATGTGTTCTACATTCCATGTTTAAATTCTGTGTTCTATATTCTCAATTCTATATACAAAATTTTGGGGTTTTCATTGGATATTCTACAATCTATATTCTGCATTTCGAATTCTTTACTCTATATTCTGTGTTCTACAATCTAAATTCAAAATTCTATATTCAGTATTCTGTATTCTATATTCTAAATTCTGTGATATACATTCTATATTCTAGATTATATATTCAGTGTTCTGTATTCTATATTCTAAATTCTGTGTTCTGCATTACATGCTCTATATTCTGGGTTCTATATTCTATATTCTGTGTTCTACATTCTATATTCTAAATTCTATATTCAGTATTCTGTATTCTATATTCTAAATTCTGTCATATACTTTCTACATTCTAGATTATATATTCAGTATTCTGTATTCTATATTCTAAGTCCTGAGTTCTGCATTGCTTGTTCTATATACTGTGTTCTATATCCTGTATTCTATATTCAATTTTCTGTGTTCTTCATTCTATATTCTTAATTCTATATTCTGCATTCTGTATTCTATATTCTAAGCTCTGTGTTCTACATTCTATATTCTAAATTCTGTGTTCTGCATTCCATGATCTAAATTCTGGATTCAATATTCTCTATTCTCTATTCTATATTCTGTGTTCTACATTATATATTCTAAACTGTGTATTCAGTATTCTTTATTATATATTCTAAATTCTGAGTTCTGCATTCCATGTTCTATATTCTGGGTCCTATATTCTCTTTCGTATATTCTGTATTCTGCGTTCTACATTCTATATTTTAAACTCTATATTCAGTGTTCTGTATTCTATATTCTAAATTCTGTGTTCTGCAATCCATGTTCTAATTCTTTGGTTGTATATACTCTAATCAATATTCTATATTCTTTGTTCTTTATTCTATATTCTAAAATCTATATTCTGAATTCGTTAATCAATGTACTATATTCTGTGTTTTACATTCTATATTCTAAATTATACATTCAGTATTCTGTATTCTACATGCTAAATTCTGTGTTCTGCATTTCATGTTCTAAATTCAGGGTTCTCTATTCTCTATTCTCTATTCTATATTCTGTTTTCTACATTCTATTTTCTAAATTATATATTCAGTATTCTGTATTCTATATTCTAAATTTTTTGTACTAAATTCTATATTCTAAATTCTATATTCAGTATTCTGTTTTCTATATTCTAAATTCTGTGTTTTTCATTCCATGTTCTAAATCTATATTCAGAATTCTGTAATATATATTCTAAATTCTGTGTTCCGCATTCTATGTTCTAAATTGTATACTCACTATTCCGTATTCTGTACTCTATATTCTGTGTTCTACATTCTATATTCTAAATTCTATATAGAGTATTGTGTATTCTATACTCTAAATTCTGGGTTCTGCATTCCATGTTTTAAATTCTGGGTTCTGTATTCTGTTTCCCATATGCCATATTCTGTGTTCTACATTCTATTTTCTGTATTCTACATTATGCATTCCTTATACTATATTCCATATTCTGTGTTCTACATTCTATATTCTAAATTGTATAATCTGTATTCCGTATTCTATATTCTTTATTCTGTGTTCTACATTCTATATTCTAAATTCTATATACAGTATTCTGTATTCTATATTCTAAATTCTGTGTTCTGCATTCCATGCTCTAAATTCTGGGTTCTATATTATCTCTTCTTTATTCGATATTCTGTGTACTACATTCTATATTCTAAATTGTATATTCAGTATTCTGTATTCTATATCCTACATCCTCAGTTCTGCATTCCTTTTTCTATATTCTGTGTCCTATATTCTGTATTCTATATTCTAGATTTTGTGTTCCTAATTCTATATTCTAAATTCTATATTCTGCATTCGGTATTCTATTTTCTAAATACTGTGTCTACATTCAAAAATCTGAATTCTGTTTTAAGCATTCCATTTTCTAAATTCTTGGTTCAATATTCTTTATTCTATATTCTAAATTCTGTGTTCTACATTATATAATCTAAATTGTATATTTAGTATTCTGTATTATATATTCTAATTTCTGTGTTTTGCATTCTATGTTCTAAATTCTGGGTTCTATATTTTGTAATCTATATTCAATATTCTGTGTTCTTCATTCTATATTCTAAATTCTATATTCTGCATTCCGTACTCTATATTCTACATTCTGTGTTCTACATTCTATATTCTAAATTCTATATTCAGTATTCTGTATTCTATATTCTAAATTCTGAGTTCTGCATTCCATGTTATAATTTCTGTGTTCTATATTCTATATTCTATATTCTGTGCTCTTCTTTCTATATTCTAAATTCTATATTCAGTATTCTGTATTCTATAGTTTTAAATATGTGTTCTACATTCCATGTTTAATTTGTGTGTTCTATATTCTCAATTTTATATACAAATTTTGGGTTTTTCATTCTATATTCTACAGTCTATATTCTTCATTTTGAATTCTATATTCTATAATCTGTGTTCTACATTCTAAATTCTAAATTCTATATAGAGTATTGTATATTCTATACTCTAAATTCTGGGTTCTGCATTCCATGTTTTAAATTCTGGGTTCTGTATTCTGTTTCCCATATTCCATATTCTGTGTTCTACATTCTATTTTCTGTATTCTACATTATGCATTCCTTATACTATATTCCATATTCTGTGTTCTACATTCTATATTCTAAATGGTATACTCTGTATTCCGTATTCTATATTCTATATTCTGTGTTCTACATTCTATATTCTAATTTCTATATACAGTATTCTGTATTCTATACTATAAATTCTGTGTTCTGCATTCCATGTTCTAAATTCTGGATTCTATATTCTCTATACTATCTTCGATATTTTGTGTTCTTCATTCTATATTCTTCATACAATATTCTGCATTTCGTATTTTATATTCTATATTCTGTGTTGTACATTCTATATACTTTTTTCTGTATTCAGTATTCTGTATTCTATATTCTAAATTCTGTGTTCTGAATTTAATGTTCTCAATTCTGGGTTCTCTCTTCTCTATTCTCTATTCTATATACTGTGTTCTTTTTCTATATTTTAAATAGTATTTTCTGCATTCCGTAATCTATATTCTAAATTCTGTGTTCTACATTCTATATTCTAAATTCTATATTCAGTATTCTGTATTCCATATTTATAATATGTGTTCTATATTCCATGTTTAAATTCTGTGTTCTATATTCTCAATTCTATATACAAAATTTTGGGTTTTACATTCTATATTCTACATTCTATATTCTGCATTTCGAATTCTATATTCTATATTCTGTGTTCTACATTCTAAATTCTAAATTCTATTTTCACTATTTTGTATTCTTTATTCTAAATTCTGTGTTCTGAATTCCATGTTCTAAATTTTGGGTTCTCTATTCTCTATTCTCTATTCTCTATTCTGTTTTCTACATTCTATTTTCTAATTTCTATATTAAGTATTCTCTATATTATATTCTTAAATATGTGTTCTACATTCCATGTTTAAATTCTGTGTTCTATATTCTCAATTCTATATACAAAATTTTGGGGTTTTCATTGGATATTCTACAATCTATATTCTGCATTTCGAATTCTATACTCTATATTCTGTGTTCTACATTCTAAATTCAAAATTCTATATTCAGTATTTTGTATTATTTATTCTAAACTCTGTGTTCTGCATTCCATGTTCTACATTCTGGGTTCTATATTCTCTATTTTCTATTCTCTATTATATATTCTCTTTTCTACATTCTATATTCTAAATTCTATATTCAGTATTTTGTATTCTATATTCTAAATTCAGTGTTCTTCATTCCATGTTCTAAATCTATATTCAGTGTTCTGTAATATATATTCTAAATTCTGTGTTCCGCATTCTATGTTCTAAATTGTATACCTAGTGTTCCGTATTTTATATTCTATATTCTGTGTTCTATATTGTATATTCTAATGTCTATATACAGTATACTGTAGTCTATATTCTAAATAATGTGTTCTGCATTCCATGTTCTACATTCTGAGTTCTGTATTCTGTTTTCCATATTTTAAATTCTGTGTTCTACGTTTTATATTCTGTATTATATATTCTACATTCCGTATTCTATATTGTATATTCTGTGTTCTTCATTCTATATTCTATATTCTGTATTTATTATTCTGTATTCTATATTCTAAATTCTGTGTTCTGCATTCCATGTTCTAAATTCTGTTTTCTATATTCTCTCCCCTATATTCTATATTTTGTGTTCTTCATTCTATATTCTATATTCTATACTCTGCATTCTGTATTCTATAATGTAATTTCTGTGTTCTACATTCTATACTCTAAATTCTATCTTCAGTATTCTGTATTCTGTAGTTTTAATTCTGTGTTCTACATTCCAAGTTCTAAATTCTGGCTTCTATATTCTCTATCGTCTATTCTATAGTCTGTGTTCTATATTCTATATTGTAAACTCTATATTCAGTGTTCTGTATTCTATATTCTAAATTCTGTGTTCTGCAATCCATGTTCTAAAACCTTGGTTCTATATTCTCTAATCAATATTCTATATTCTGTGTTCTTTATTCTGTATTCAAATTCTATATTCTGAATTCGCTAATCAATATACTATATACTGTGTTTTACATTCTATATTCTAAATTCTATATTCAGTATTCTGTATTCTATATTCTAAATTCTGTGTTCTGCATTTCATGTTCTAAATTCTGGATTCTATATTTGGTAATCCATATTCAAAATTCTGTGTTCTTCATTCTATATTCTAAATTCTATATTCTGCATTCCGTATTCAATATTCTACATTCTAAGTTCTACATACTATATTCTAAATTCTATATTCACTATTCTGTATTCTATATTCTAAATTCAGTGTTATGCATTCCATGTTATAATTTCTGTGTTCTATATTCTATATTCTATATTCTGTGTTCTACATTCTATATTCTAATTTCTATATTCAGTATTCTGTATTCTATAGTCTTAAATATGTGTTCTACTTTCCATGTTTAAATATTGTGTTCTATATTCTTAATTCTATATAATAATTTTTGTGTTCTTCATTCCATATTCTACATTCTTTTTTCTGGATTTAGAATTCTATATTCTATATTCTGTGCTCTACATTTTAAATTCTAAATTCTATTTTCACTATTTTGTATTCTTTATTCTAAATTCTGTGTTCTGCATTCCATGTTCTAAATCTTGGGTTCTATATTCTTAATTCTCTATTCTATATTCTGTTTTCTACATTCTATATTCTAATTTCTATATTAAGTATTCTGTATACTATATTCTTAAATATGTGTTCTACATTCCATGTTTAAATTCTGTGTTCTATATTCTCAATTCTATATACAAAATTTTGGGTATTCATTGGATATTCTACAATCTATATTCTGCATTTCGAATTCTATTCTGTATATTCTGTGTTCTATATACTAAATTCAAAATTCTATATTCAGTATTCTGTATTCTATATTCTAAACTCTGTGATATACATTCTATACTCTAGATTATATATTCAGTATTCTGTATTCTATATTCTAAATTCTGTGTTCTGCATTCCATGTTATAAATTCTGGGTTCTATATTTTGTAATCTATATTCAAAATTCTGTGTTCTTCATTCTATATTCTAAATTCTATATTCTGCATTCCGTAATCTATATTCTACATTCTGTGTTCTACTTTCTATATTCTAAATTCTATATTCAGTATTCTGTATTCTATATTCTAAATTCTGTGTTCTGCATTCCATGTTATAATTTCTGTGTTCTATATTCTATATTCTATATTCTGTGCTCTACTTTCTATATTCTAAATTCTATATTCAGTATTCTGTATTCTATATTTTTAGATATGTGTTCTACATTCCATGTTTAAATTGTGTGTTCTATATTCTCAAATCTATATACAAATTTTGGGTTTTTCATTCTATATTCTACAGTCTATATTCTTCATTTTGAATTCTATATTCTATATTCTGTGTTCTACATTCTAAATTCTAAATTCTATATTCACTATTTTGTATTCTTTATTCTAAATTCTGTGTTCAGCATTCCATGTTCTAAATTCTGGATTCTCTATTCTCTATTCTCTATTCTATATTCTGTTTTCTACATTCTATATTCTAAATCCTATATTAAGTATTCTGTATACTATATTCTTAAATATGTGTTCTACATTCCATGTTCTTAATTCTGTTTTCTATATTCTCTCTCCTATATTCTATATTTTGTGTCCTTCATTCTATATTCTACATTCTATATTCTGCATTCCGTATTCTATATTCTAATTTCTGTGTTCTACATTCTATACTCTAAATTCTATCTTCAGTATTCTTTATTCTGTATTCTAAATTCTGTGTTCTGCATTCCATGTTCTAAATTCTGGGTCCTATATTCTCTATCGTCTATTCTATATTCTGTGTTCTACATTCTATATTTTAAACTCTATATTCAGTGTTCTGTATTGTATATTCTAAATTCTGTGTTCTGCAATCCATGTTCTAAATGTTTGGTTGTATATTCTGTAATCAATATTCTATATTCTGTGTTCTTTATTCTATATTCTAAAATCTATATTCTGAATTCGTTAATCAATATACTATATTCTGTGTTTTACATTCTATATTCTAAATTCTACATTCAGTATTCTGTATTCTATATTCTAAATTCTGTGTTCTGCATTCCATGTTCTAAATTCAGGGTTCTCTATTCTCTATTCTCTATTCTATATTCTGTTTTCTACATTCTATTTTCTAAATTATATATTCATTATTCTGTATTCTATTTTCTAAATTTTTTGTACTAAATTCTATATTCTAAATTCTATATTCAGTATTCTGTTTTCTGTATTCTAAATTCTGTGTTTTTCATTCCATGTTCTAAATCTATATTCAGAATTCTGTAATATATATTCTAAATTCTGTGTTCCGCATTCTATGTTCTAAATTGTATACTCACTATTCCATATTCTATATTCTATATTCTGTGTTCTACATTCTATATTCTAAATTCTATATAGAGTATTGTGTATACTATACTCTAAATTCTGGGTTCTGCATTCCATGTTTTAAATTCTGGGTTCTGTATTCTGTTTCCCATATTCCATATTCTGTGTTCTACATTCTATTTTCTGTATTCTACATTATGCATTCCTTATACTATATTCTATATTCTGTGTTCTACATTCTATATTCTAAATGGTATACTCTGTATTCCGTATTCTATATTCTATATTCTGTGTTCTACATTCTATATTCTAAATTCTATATACAGTATTCTGTATTCTATACTCTAAATTCTGTGTTCTGCATTCCAAGTTCTAAATTCTGGATTCCATATTCTCTATTCTCTATTCTATATTCTGTGTTCTACATTCTATATTCGAAATTCTATATTCATTATTCTGTATTCTATTTTCTAAATTCTGTGTTTTGCATTCCATTTTCTAAATTATATATTCAGTATATTGTATTCTATATTGAAAATTCTGTGTTCCGCATTCAATATTCTAAATTCTATATTCAGTATTCTGTATTCTTTATTCTAAATTCTGTGTTCTGGAATCCATGCTCTAAATTCTGGATTCTGTATTCTCTTTTCCGTATTGTATATTCTGTGTTCTATATTCTATATTCTGTATTTTATATTCTACATTCCATTTTCTATATTCTATATTCTGTGGTCTTCATTCTATATTCTATATTCTGTATTCATTATTCTTTATTCTATATTCTAAATCCTCTGTTCTGAATTCCATGTTCTAAGTTCTGTGTTCTATATTTTTTGTCCTTTATTCTATAATTTGCGTTCTTCATTCTATATTCTACATTCTATATTCTGCATTCCGTATTCTATACACTATTTTCCGTGTTCTAAATTCTATATTCTAAATTCAATATTCAGTATACTGTATTCTATATTCTAAAATCTGTGTTCTGCATTCCATGTTATAATTTCTGTGTTCTATATTCTATATTCTATATTGTGTGCTCTACATTCTATATTCTAAATTCTATATTCAGTATTCTGTATTCTCTATTTATAATATGTGTTCTACATTCCATGTTTAAATTCTGTGTTCTATATTCTCAATTCTATATACAAAATTTTGGTTATTCATTCTATATTCTACATTCTATATTCTGCATTTCGAATTCTATATTCTGTATTCTTTATTCTACATTCTAAATTCTAAAATCTATTTTCACTATTTTGTATTCTTTATTCTAAATTCTGTGTTCTGAATTGCATGTTCTAAATTCTGGGTACTATATTCTCTGTTTTATATTCTCTATTCTATATTCTGTTTTCTATATTCTATATTCTAAATTCTATATTCAGTATTTTGTATTCTATATTCGAAATTCTGTGATCTTCATTCCATGTTCTAAATCTATATTCAGTGTTCTGTAATATATATTCTAAATTCTGTGTTCCGCATTCTATGTTCTAAATTGTATACCCAGTATTCCGTATTTTATATTCTATATTCTGTGTTCTATATTGTATATTCTAATGTCTATATACAGTATACTGTAGTCTATATTCTAAATACTGTGTTCTGCATTCCATGTTCTACATTCTGAGTTCTGTATTCTGTTTTCCATATTCTAAATTCTGTGTTCTACATTTTATATTCTGTATTCTATATTCTACATTCCGTATTCTATGTTGTATATTCTGTGTTCTTCATTCTATATTATATATTCTGTATTTATTATTCTGTATTCTATATTCTAAATTCTGTGTTCTGCATTCCATGTTCTAAATTCTGTTTTCAATATTCTCTCTCCTATATTCTATATTTTGTGTACTTCATTCTATATTCTACATGCTATATTCTGCATTCCGTATTCTATATTCTAATTTCTGTGTTCTACATTCTATACTCTAAATTCTACCTTCAGTATTCTGTATTCTGTATTTTAAATTCTGTGTTCTGCATTCCATGTTCTAAATTCTGGCTGCTATATTCTCTATCGTCTATTCTATATTCTGTGTTCTACATTCTATATTGTAAACTCTATATTCAGTGTTCTGTATTCTATATTCTAAATTCTGTGTCCTGCAATCCATGTTCTAAAACCTTGGTTCTATATTCTCTATTCAATATTCTATATTCTGCGTTCTTTTTCTATATTCAAATTCTATATTCTGAATTCGCTAATCAATATACTATATTCTGTGTTTTACATTCTATATTCTAAATTCTTAATTCAGTATTCTGTATTCTATATTCTAAATCATGTGTTCTGCATTTCATGTTCTAAATTCTGGATTCTATATTTTGTAATCTATATTCATTATTCTGTGTTCTTCATTCTATATTCTAATTTCTATATTCTGCATTCCGTATTCTATATTCTACATTCTAAGTGCTACATACTATATTCTAAATTCTATATTCAGTATTCTGTATTCTATATTCTAAATTCAGTGTTATGCATTCCATGTTATAATTTCTGTGTTCTATATTCTTTATTCTATATTCTGTGTTCTTCATTCTATATTCTAATTTCTATATTCAGTATTCTGTATTCTATAGTCTTAAATATGTGTTCTTCTTTCCATGTTTAAATATTGTGTTCTATATACTTAATTGTATATACTAATTTTTGTGTTCTTATTTCTATATTCTACATTCTATTTTCTGCATTTCGAATTCTATATTCTATATTCTGTGTTCTACATTCTAAATTCTACATTCTATTTTCACTGTTTTGTATTCTTTATTCTAAATTCTGTGTTCTGCATTCCATGATCTAAATTTTGGGTTCTCTATTCTCTATTCTCTATTCTATATTCTGCTTTCTACATTCAATATTCTAAATTCGATATTAAGTATTCTGCATACTATATTCTTAAATATGTGTTCTACATTCCATGTTTAAATTCTGTGTTCTATATTCTCAATTCTATATACAAAATTTTGCGTTTTTCATTGGATATTCTACAATCTATATTCTGCATTTCGAATTCTATACTCTATATTCTGTGTTCTACATTCTAAATTCAAAATTCTATATTCAGTATTCTGTATACTATATTCTAAATTCTGTGATATACATTCTATATTCTAGATTATATATTCAGTATTCTGTATTCTATATTCTAAATTCTGTGTTCTGCATTCCATGCTCTATATTCTGGGTTCTATATTCTATATTCTGTGTTCTACATTGTATATTCTAAATTCTATATTCAGTATTCTGTATTCTATATTCTAAATTCTGTGTTATACATTCTATATTCTAGATTATATATTCTGCATTCTGTATTCTATATTCTAAGCTCTGTGTTCTACATTCTATATTCTATATTCTGTGTTCTGCATTCCATGATCTAAATTCTGGATTCAATATTCTCTATTCTATATTCTATATTCTGTGTTCTACATTATATATTCTAAACTGTGTATTCAGTATTCTGTATTATATATTCTAAATTCTGAGAACTGCATTCCATGTTCTAAATTATGAGTTCTGTATTCTGTTTTCCATATTCTATATTCTGTGTTCAACATTCTATATTCTGTTTATCATATTATGCATTCCTTATTCTATATTCTATATTCTGTGTTCTACATTCTATTTTCTAAATTCTATTTACAGAATTCTGTATTCAATACACTAAATTCTGTGTTCTGCATTTCATGTTCTAAATTCTGGGTTATATATTCTCTATTCTATATTCTATATTCTGTGTTCTACATTCTATATTCGAAATCCTATATTCATTATTCTGTATTCTATATTCTAAATTCTGTGTTCTGCATTTCATTTTCTAAATTATATATTCAGTATATTTTATTCTATATACAAAATTCTGTGTTCCGCATTCAATATTCTAAATTCTATATTCAGTATTCTGTTTTCTATATTCTAAATTCTGTGTTCTGTAATCCATGTTCTGAATTCTGGATTCTGTATTCCCTTTCCAAATTCTATATTCTGTGTTTTATATTCTATATTCTGTATTTTATATTCTACATTCCGTTTTCTATATTCTATATTCTGTGTTTTTCATTCTATATTCTATATTCTGTATTCATTATTCTGTATTCTATATTCTAAATCCTCTGTTCTGAATTCCATTTTCTAAATTCTGTGTTCTATATTTTTTGTCCTATATTCTATATTTTGCGTTCTTCATTCTATTCTACATTCTATATTCTGCATTCCGTATTCTATACTCTATTTTCTGTGTTCTAAATTCTATACTCTAAATTCAATATTCAGTATTCTGTATTCTATATTCTAAATTCTGTGTTCTGCGTTCCATGTTCTAAATTCTGGGTTCTATATTCTGTAGTCTATATTCTATGTTCAACATTCTATATTCTAAATTCTATATTCTCTATTCTGTATTCTATATTCTAAATTCTGTGATACAATTCTATATTCTACATTCTATATTCAGTATTCTGTGTTCTATATTCTAAATTGTGTGTTCTTCATTCAATGTTCTAATTTCAATTTTCAGATTTTTATATTCTATATTCTAAATTCTGTGTTCTGCATTCCATGCTCTAAATTCTGGGTTCTATATTCTCCCTTATTTATTCAATATTCTGTGTACTACGTTCCATATTCTAAATAGTATATTCAGTATTCTGTATTCTATATCCTACATCCTCAGTTCTGCATTCCTTTTTCTATATTCTGTGTCCTATATTCTGTATTCTATATTCTAGATTTTGTGTTCCTAATTCTATATTCTAAATTCTATATTCTGCATTCGGTATTCTATTTTCTAAACTCTGTGTCTACATTCAAAAATCTGAATTCTGTCTTAAGCATTCCATTTTCTAAATTCTTGGTTCAGTATTCTTTATTCTATATTCTAAATTCTGTGTTCTACATTATATAATCTAAATTGTATATTTAGTATTCTGTATAATATATTCTAATTACTGTGTTCTGCATTCTATGTTCTAAATTCTGGGTTCTATATTTTGTAATCTATATTCAATATTCTGTGTTCTTCATTCTATATTCTAAATTCTATATTCTGCATTCTGTAATCTATATTCTACATTCTGTGTTCTTCATTCTATATTCTAAATTCTATATTCAGTATTCTGTATTCTATATTCTAAATTCTGTGTTCTGCATTCCATGTTATAATTTCTGTGTTCTATATTCTATATTCTATATTCTGTGCTCTACTTTCTATATTCTAAATTCTATATTCAGTATTCTGTATTCTATATTTTTAAATATGTGTTCTACATTCCATGTTTAAATTGTGTGTTTTATATTCTCAATTCTATATACAAATTTGGGGTTCTTCATTCTATATACTACAGTCTATATTCTTCATTTTGAATTCTCTATTCTATATTCTGTGTTCTACATTCTAAATTCTAAATTCTATTTTCACTATTTTGTATTCTTTATTCTAAATTCTGTGTTCTGCATTTCATGTTCTAAATTCTGGGTTCTCTATTCTCTATTCTCTATTCTATATTCTGCTTTCTACATTCTATATTCTAAATTCTATATTAAGTATTCTGTATACTATATTCTTAAATATGTGTTCTACATTCCATGTTTAAATTCTGTGTTCTATATTCTCAATTCTATATACAAAATTTTGGGTTTTTCATTGGATGTTCTACAATCTATATTCTGCATTTCGAATTCTATACTCTATATTCTGTGTTCTACATTCTAAATTCAAAATTCTATATTCAGTATTTTGTATTATTTATTCTAAATTCTGTGTTCTGCATTCCATGTTCTAAATTCTGGGTTCTATATTCTCTATTTTCTATTCTTTATTCTATATTCTGTTTTCTACATTCTATATTCTAAGTTCTATATTCAGTATTTTGTATTCTATATTCTAAATTCTGTGTTCTTCATTCCATGCTCTAAATCTATATTCAGTATTCTGTAATATATATTCGAAATTCTGTGTTCTGCATTCTATGTTCTAAATTGTATACCCAGTATTAGGTATTCTATATTCTATATTCTATGTTCTATATTGTATATTCTAATGTCTATATACAGTCTACTGTAGTCTATATTCTAAATACTGTGTTCTGCATTCCATGTTCTACATTCTGATTTCTGTATTCTGTTTTCCATATTCTAAATTCTGTGTTCTACATTTTATATTCGGTATTCTATTTTCTACATTCCATATTCTGTATTCTATATTCTACAATCCGTATTCTATACTGTATATTCTGTGTTCTTCATTCTATATTCTATATTCTGTATTCATTATTCTGTATTCTATATTCTAAATTCTGTGTTCTGCATTCCATGTTGTAAATTCTGTTTTCTATATTCTCTCTCCTATATACTATATTTTGTGCCTTCATTCTATATTCTACATTCTATATTCTGCATTCCGTATTCTATATTTTAATTTCTGTGTTCTACATTCTCTACTCTAAATTCTATCTTCAGTCTTCTGTATTCTGTATTCTAAATTCTGTGTTCTGCATTCCATGTTCTAAATTCTGGGTCCTATATTCTCTATCGTCTATTCTATATTCTGTGTTCTACATTCTATATTGTAAACTCTATATTCAGTGTTCTGTATTCTATATTCTAAATTCTGTGTTCTGCAATCCATGTTCTAAAACTTTGGTTGTATATTCTCCAATCATTATTCTATATTCGTTGTTCTATATTCTATATTCTAAATTCTATATTCTGAATTCGTTAATCAATATACTATATTCTGTGATTTACATTCTATATTCTAAATTCTACATTCAGTATTCTGTATTCTATATTCTAAATTCTGTGTTCTGCATTCCATGTTCTAAATTCAGGTTTCTCTATTCTCTATTCTCTATTCTATATTCTGTTTTCTACATTCTATTTTCTAAATTATATATTCAGTATTCTATATTCTAAATTTTTTGTAATAAATTCTATATTCTAAATTATATATTCAGTATTCTGTTTTCTATATTCTAAATTCTGTGTTTTCCATTCCATGTTCTAAATCTATATTCAGAATTCTGTAATATATATTCTAAATTCTGTGTTCTTCATTCTATGTTCTAAATTGTATACTCACTATTCCGTATTCTATATTCTATATTCTGTGTTCTACATTCTATATTCTAAATTCTATATACAGTATTCTGTATTCTATACTCTAAATTCTGTGTTCTGCATTCCATGTTCTAAATTCTGGATTCTATATTCTCTATACTATCTTCTATAATTTGTGTTCTTCATTCTATATTCTACATACAATATTCTGCATTCCGTATTTTATATTCTATATTCTGTGTTGTACATTCTATATACTTTTTTGTGTATTCAGTATTCTGTATTCTATATTCTAAATTCTGTGTTCTGAATTTAATGTTCTCAATTCTGGGTTCTCTATTCTCTATTCTATATATTGTCTTCTTTTTCTATATTTTAAATAGTATTTTCTGCATTCCGTAATCTATATTCTATATTCTGTGTTCTATATTCTATATTCTAAATTCTACGTTCTGCATTCCATTTTCTAAAGTATTGGTTCTATATTCTCTATTCTATATTCTATATTCTGGGTTCCAGGTTCTATATCCTAAATTTTATTTTCAGTATTCTGTATTCTATTTTCTAAATTCTGTGTTCTGCATTCGATGTTGAAAATTCTGGCTTCTATATACTCTATTCTATATTCTATGTTCTGTGATATTCATTCAATACTTTAAATTCAATTTTCTGCATTATGTTCAGTATTCTGTATACTATATTATAAATTCTGTGTTCTACATGCCATATTCTGCTTTCCGTACTCTATATGCTATTTTCTGTGTTTTACATACTATATTCTAAATTCTATATTCTGTATTCTGTTTTCTATATTCTAAGTCCTGAGTTCTACATTCCTTGTTCTATATACTGTGTTCTATATCCTGTATTCTATATTCAATTTTCTGTGTTATTCATTCTATATTCTTAATTCTATATTCTGCATTCTTTATTCTATATTCTAAGCTCTGTGTTCTATATTCTATATCCTAAATTCTGTGTTCTGCATTCCATGATCTAAATTCTAGATTCAATATTCTCTTTTCCATATTCTATAATCTGTGTTCTACATTATATATTCTAAATTGTGTATTCAGTATTCTGTATTCTATATTCTAAATTCTGAGTTCTGCATTCCATGTTCTAAATTCTGAGTTCTGTATTCTGTTTCCCATATGCTATATTCTGTGTTCTACATTCTATTTTCTGTATTCTACATTATGCATTCCTAATACTATATTCTATATTCTGTGTTCTACATTCTATATTCTAAATTGTGTACTCTGTATCCCGTATTCTATATTCTATATTCTGTGTTCTACATTCTATATTCTAAATTCTATACACAGTATTCTGTATTCTATACTCTAAATTCTGTGTTCTGCATTCTATGTTCTAAATTCTAGATTCTATATTCTCTATTCTCTATTCTACATTCTGTGTTCTACATTCTATATTCATTATTCTGTATTCTATTTTCTAAATTCTGTGTTCTGCATTCCATTTTCTAAATTATATATTCAGTATATTGTATTCTATATTCAAAATTCTGTGTTCCGCATTCAATATTCTAAATTCTATATTCAGTATTCTGTATTCTTTATTCTAAATTCTGTGTTCTGTAATCCATGTTCTAAATTCTGGATTCTGTATTCTCTTTTCCATATTGTATATTCTGTGTTCTATATTCTATATTCTGTATTTTATATTCTACATTCCATTTTCTATATTCTATATTTTGTGTTCTTCATTCTATATTCTATATTCTGTATTCATTATTCTTTATTCTATATTCTAAATCCTCTGTTCTGAATTCTCTGTTCTATATTTTTTGTCCTATATTGGATATTTTGCTTTCTTCATTCTATATTCTACATCCTATATTCTGCATTCCGTATTCTATACACTATTTTCCGTGTTCTAAATTCTATATTCTAAATTCAATATTCAGTATACTGTATTTTATATTCTAAAATCTGTGTTCTGCATTCCATATTATAATTTCTGTGTTCTATATTCTATATTCTATATTCTGTGCTCTATATTCAGTATTCTGTATTCTATATTTTTAAATATGTGTTCTACATTCCATGTTTAATTTCTGTGTTCTATATTCTCAATTCTATATACAAAATTTTGGGTTTTTCATTCTATATACTGCATTCTATATTCTGCATTTCGAATTCTATAGTCTATATTCTGTGTTCTACATTCTAAATTCTAAATCCTATTTTCACTATTTTGTATTCTTTATTCTAAATTCTGTGTTCTGCATTCCATGTTCTAAATTTTGGGTTCTCTATTCTCTATTCTATATTCTGTTTTCTACATTCTATATTCTAAATTCTATATTAAATATTCTGTATACTATATTCTTATATATGTGTTCTACATTCCATGTTTATATTCTGTGTTCTATAATCTCAATTCTATATACAAAATTTTGGGTTTTTAATTGGATATTCTACAATCTATAATCTGCAGTTCGAATTCTATACTCTATATTCTGTGTTCTACATTCTAAATTCAAAATTCTATATTCAGTATTCTGTATTCTATATTCTTAATTCTGTGATATACATTGTATATTCTAGATTATATATTCAGTATTCTGTATTCTATATTCTAAATTCTGTGTTCTGCATTCCATGCTCTATATTCTGGGTTCTATATTCTATATTCTGTGTTCTACATTCTATATTCTAAATTCTATATTCAGTATTCTCTATTCTATATTCTAAATTCTGTGATATACATTCTATATTCTAGATTATATATTCAGTATTCTGTATTCTATATTCTAAGCCCTGAGTTCTGCATTCCTTGTTCTATATACTGTGTTCTATATCCTGTATTCTATATTAAATTTTCTGTGTTCTTCATTCTATATACTTAATTCTATATTCTGCATTCTGTATTCTATATTCTAAGCTCTGTGTTCTACATTCTATATTCTAAATTCTGTGTTCTGCATTCCATGATCTAAATTCTGGATTCAATATTCTCTATTATATATTCTATATTCTGTGTTCTACATTATATATTCTAAACTGTGTATTCAGTATTCTGTATTATATATTCTAAAATCTGAGTTCTGCATTCCATGTTCTAAATTCTGAGTTCTGCATTCTGTTTTCCATATTCTATATTCTGTGTTCAACATTCTATATTCTGTATATCATATTATTCATTCTTATACTATATTCTATATTCTGTGTTTTACATTCTATATTCTAAATTGTATACTCAGTGTTCCGTATTCTATATTCTATATTCTGTGCTCTACATTCTATTTTCTATATTCTATTTACAGAATTCTGTATTCAATACATTAAATTCTGTGTTCTGCATTCCATGTTCTAAATTCTGGGTTATATATTCTCTATTCTATATTCTATATTCTGTGTTCTACATTCTATATTCGAAATTCTATATTCATTATTCTGTATTCTATATTCTAAATTCTGTGTTCTGCATTCCATTTTTTAAATTATATTTTCAGTATATTGTATTGTATATACAAAATTCTGTGTTCCGCATTCAATATTCTAAATTCTATATTCAGTATTCTGTATTCTATATTCTAAATTCTGTGTTCTGTAATCCATGTTCTGAATTCTGGATTCTGTATTCTCTTTCCAAATTCTATATTCTGTGTTTTATATTCTATATTCTGTATTTTATATTCTACATTCCGTTTTCTAAATTCTATATTCTGTGTTTTTCATTCTATATTCTATATTCTGTATTCATTATTCTGTATTCTATATTCTAAATCCTCTGTTCTGAATTCCATGTTCTAAATTCTGTGTTCTATATTTTTTGTCCTATATTCTATATTTTGCGTTCTTCATTCTATTCTACATTCTATATTCTGCATTCCGTATTCTATACTCTATTTTCTGTGTTCTAAATTCTATATTCAGTATTCTGTATTCTATATTCTAAATTCTGTGTTCTGCGTTCCATGTTCTAAATTCTGGGTTCTATATTCTGTAGTCTATATTCTGTGTTCAACATTCTATATTCTAAATTCTATATTCTGTATTCTGTATTCTATATTCTAAATTCTGTGATACAATTCTATATTCTACATTCTATATTCAGTATACTGTGTTCTATATTCTAAATTCTGTGTTCTACATTCAATGTTCTAAATTCAATATTCAGTTTTATATATTCTATATTCTAAATTCTGTGTTCTGCATTCCATGCTCTAAATTCTTGGTTCTATATTCTCCCTTCTTTATTCGATATTCTGTGTACTACATTCTATATTCTAAATTGTATTTTCAGTATGCTGTATTCTATATCCTACATCCTCAGTTCTGCATTCCTTTTTCTATATTCTGTGTATTATATTCTGTATTCTATATTCTAAATTTTGTGTTCCTAATTCTATATTATAAATTCTATATTCTGCATTCGATATTCTATTTTCTAAACTCTGTGTCTACATTCAAAAATCTGAATTCTGTTTTAAGCATTCCATTTTCTAAATTCTTGGTTCAATATTCTTTATTCTATATTCTAAATTCTGTGTTCTACATTATATAATCTAAATTGTATATTTAGTATTCTGTATTATATATTCTAATTTCTGTGTTCTGCATTCTATGTTCTAAATTCTGGGTTCTATATTTTGTAATCTATATTCAATATTCTGTGTTCTTCATTCTATATTCTAAATTCAATATTCTGCATTCCGTAATCTATATTCTACATTCTGTGTCCTACATTCTAAATTCAAAATTCTATATTCAGTATTCTGTATTCTTTTTTCTAAATTCTGTGTTCTGCATTCCATGCTCTATATTCTGGGTTCTATATTCTATATTCTGTGTTCTGCATTCTATATTCTAAATTCTATATTCAGTATTCTGTATTCTATATTCTAAATTCTGTGATATACATTCTATATTCTAGATTATATATTCAGTATTCTGTTTTCTATATTCTAAGTCCTGAGTTCTGCATTGCTTGTTCTATACACTGTGTTCTATATCCTGTATTCTATATTCAAGTTTCTGTGTTCTTCATTCTATATTCTTAATTCTATATTCTGAATTCTGTATTCTAAATTCTAAGCTCTGTGTTCTACATTCTATATTCTAAATTCTGTGTTCTGCATTCCATGATCTAAATTCTGGATTCAATATTCTCTATTCTATATTCTATATTCTGTGTTCTACATTATATATTCTAAACTGTGTATTCAGTGTTCTGTATTATATATTCTAAATTCTGAGTACTGCATTCCATGTTCTAAATTCTGAGTTCTGTATTCTGTTTTCCATATTCTATATTCTGTGTTAAACATTGTATATTCTGTATAACATATTATGCATTCCTTATTCTATATTCTAAATTCTGTGTTTTAAATTCTATATTCTTAATTGTATACTCAGTGTTCCGTATTCTATATTCTATAATCTGTGTTCTACATTCTATTTTCTAAATTCTATTTACAGGATTCTGTATTCAATACACTAAATTCTGTGTCCTGCATTCCATGTTCTAAATTCTGGGTTATATATTCCCTATTCTCTATTCTATATTCTGTGTTCTACATTCTATATTCGAAATTCTATATTCATTATTCTGTATTCTATATTCTAAATTCTGTGTTCTGCATTCCATTTTCTAAATTATATATTCAGTATATTGTATTCTATATACAAAATTCTGTGTTCTGCATTCAATACTCTAAATTCTATATTCAGTATTCTGTATTCTATATTCTAAATTCTGTGTTCTGTAATCCATGTTCTAAATTCTGGATTCTGTATTCTCTTTCCAAATTCTATATTCTGTGTTTTATATTCTATATTCTGTATTTTATATTCTACATTCCGTTTTCTATATTCTATATTCTGTGTTCTTCATTCTATATACTATATTCTGTATTCATTATTCTGTATTCTATGTTCTAAATCCTCTGTTTTGAATTCCATGTTCTAAGTTCTGTGTTCTATATTTTTTGTCCTATATTCTATAATTTGCGTTCTTCATTCTATTCTACATTGTATATTCTGCATTCCGTATTCTATACTCTATTTTCTGTGTTCTAAATTCTATACTCTAAATTCAATATTCAGTATTCTGTATTCTATATTCTAAATTCTGTGATACAATTCTATATTCTACATTCTATATTCAGTATTCTGTGTTCTATATTCTAAATTCTGTGTTCTACATTCAATGTTCTAAATTCAATATTCAGTTTTATATATTCTATATTCTAAATTCTGTGTTCTGCATTCCATGCTCTAAATTCTGGGTTCTATATTCTCCCTTCTTTATTCGATATTCTGTGTACTACATTCTATATTCTAAATTGTATATTCAGTATTCTGTATTCTATATCCTACATCCTCAGTTCTGCATTCCTTTTTCTATATTCTGTGTCCTATATTCTGTATTCTATATTCTAGATTTTGTGTTCCTAATTCTATATTCTAAATTCTATATTCTGCATTCGGTATTCTATTTTCTAAACTCTGTGTCTACATTCAAAAATCTGAATTCGGTCTTAAGCATTCCATTTTCTAAATTCTTGGTTCAATATTCTTTATTCTATATTCTAAATTCTGTGTTCTACATTATATAATCTATATTGTATATTTAGTATTCTGTATTATATATTCTAATTTCTGTGTTCTGCATTCTATGTTCTAAATTCTGGGTTCTATATTTTGTAATCTATATTCAATATTCTGTGTTCTTCATTCTATATTCTAAATTCTATATTCTGCATTCCGTAATCTATATTCTACATTCTGTGTTCTACTTTCTATATTCTAAATTCTATATTCAGTATTCTGTATTCTATATTCTAAATTCTGTGTTCTGCATTCCATGTTATAATTTCTGTGTTCTATATTCTATATTCTATATTCTGTGCTCTACTTTATATATTCTAAATTCTATATTCAGTATTCTGTATTCTATATTTTTAAATATGTGTTCTACATTCCATGTTTAAATTGTGTGTTCTATATTCTCAATTCTATATACAAATTTGGGGTTTTTCCTTCTATATTCTACAGCCTATATTCTTCATTTTGAATTCTATATTCTATATTCTGTGTTCTACATTCTAAATTCTAAATTCTATATTCACTATTTTGTATTCTTTATTCTAAATTCTGTGTTCTGCATTCCATGTTCTAAATTCTGGGTTCTCTATTCTCTCTTCTCTATTCTATATTCTGTTTTCTACATTCTATATTCTAAATTCTATATTAAGTATTTATTCTGTATACTGTATTCTTAAATATGTGTTCTACATTCCATGTTTAAATTCTGTGTTCTATATTCTCAATTCTATATACAAAATTTTGGGTTTTTCATTGGATGTTCTACAATCTATATTCTGCATTTCGAATTCTATACTCTATATTCTGTGTTCTACATTCTAAATTCAAAATTCTATATTCAGTATTTTGTATTCTTTATTCTAAATTCTGTGTTCTGCATTCCATGTTCTAAATTCTGTGTTCTATATTCTCTATTTTCTATTCTTTATTCTATATTCTGTTTTCTACATTCTATATTCTAAATTCTATATTCAGTATTTTGTATTCTATATTCTAAATTCTGTGTTCTTCATTCCATGTTCTAAATCTATATTCAGTATTCTGTAATATATATTCTAAATTCTGTGTTCCGCATTCTATGTTCTAAATTGTATACCCAGGATTAGGTATTCTATATTCTATATTCTGTGTTCTATATTGTATATTCTAATGTCTATATACAGTCTACTGTAGTCTATATTCTAAATACTGTGTTCTGCATTCCATGTTCTACATTCTGAGTTCTGTATTCTGTTTTCCATATTCTAAATTCTGTGTTCTACATTTTATATTCGGTATTCTAATTTCTACATTCCATATTCTGTATTCTATATTCTACAATCCGTATTCTATATTGTATATTCTGTGTTTTTCATTCTATATTCTATATTCTGTATTCATTATTCTGTATTCTATATTCTAAATTCTGTGTTCTGCATTCCATGTTCTAAATTCTGTTTTCTATATTCTCTCTCCTATATACTATATTTTGTGTCCTTCATTCTATATTCTACATTCTATATTCTGCATTCCGTATTCTATATTCTAATTCCTGTGTTCTACATTCTATACTCTAAATTCTATCTCAGTATTCTGTATTCTGTATTCTAAATTCTGTGTTCTGCATTCCATGTTCTAAATTCTGGGTCCTATATTCTCTATCGTCTATTCTATATTCTGTGTTCTACATTCTATATTGTAAACTCTATATTCAGTGTTCTGTATTCTATATTCTAAATTCAGTGTTATGCATTCCATGTTATAATTTCTGTGTTCTATATTCTATATTCTATATTCTGTGTTCTACATTCTATATTCTAATTTCTATATTCAGTATTCTGTATTCTATAGTCTTAAATATGTGTTCTATTTTCCATGTTTAAATATTGTGTTCTATATTCTTAATTCTATATACTAATTTTTGTGTTCTTCATTCTATATTCTACATTCTATTTTCTGCATTTCGAATTCTATATTCTATCTTCTGTGTTCTACATTCTAAATTCTAAATTCTATTTTCACTATTTTGTATTCTTTATTCTAAATTCTGTGTTCTGCATTCCATGTTCTAAATTTTGGGTTCTCTATTCTCTATTCTCTATTCTATATTCTGTTTTCTCCATTCTTTATTCTAATATCTATATTAAGTATTCTGTATACAATATTCTTAAATATGTGTTCTACATTAAATGTTTAAATTCTGCGTTCTATATTCTCAATTCTATATACAAAATTTTGGGGTTTTCATTGGATATTCTACAATCTATATTCTGCATTTCGAATTCTATACTCTATATTCTGTGTTCTACATTCTAAATTCAAAATTCTATATTCAGTATTCTGTATTCTATATTCTAAATTCTGTGATATACATTCTATATTCTAGATTATATATTCAGTATTCTGTATTCTATATTCTAAATTCTGTGTTCTGCATTCCATTCTCTATATTCTGGGTTCTATATTCTATATTCTGTGTTCTACATTCTATATTCTAAATTCTATATTCAGTATTCTGTATTCTATTTTCTAAATTCTGTGATATACATTCTATATTCTAGATTATATATTCAGTATTCTGTTTTCTATATTCTTAGTCCTGAATTCTGCATTCCTTGTTCTATATACTGTGTTCTATATCCTGTATTCTATATTGAATTTTCTGTGTTCTTCATTCTATATTCTTAATTCTATATTCTGCATTCTGTAGTCTATATTCTAAGCTCTGTGTTCTACATTCTATATTCTAAATTCTGTGTTCTGCATTCCATGATCTAAATTCTGGATTCAATATTCTCTATTCTATATTCTATATTCTGTGTTCTACATTATATATTCTAAACTGTGTATTCAGTATTCTGTATTATATATTCTAAATTCTGAGTACTGCATTCCATGTTCTAAATTCTGAGTTCTGTATTCTGTTTTCCATATTCTATATTCTGTGTTCAACATTCTATATTCTGTATATCATATTATGCATTCCTTATTCTATATTCTATATTCTGTGTTTTACATTCTATATTCTAAATTGTATACTCAGTGTTCGGTATTCTATATTCTATATTCTGTGTTCTACATTCTATTTTCTAAATTCTATTTACAGAATTCTGTATTCAATACACTAAATTCTGTGTTCTGCATTCCATGTTCTAAATTCTGGGTTATATATTCTCTATTCTCTATTCTGTGTTCCACATTGTATATTCGAAATTCTATATTCATTATTCTGTATTCTATATTCTAAATTCTGTGTTCTGCATTCCATTTTCTAAATTATATATACAGTATATTGTATTCTATATACAAAATTCTGTGTTCCGCATTCAATATGCTTAATTCTATATTCAGTATTCTGTATTCTATATTCTAAATTCTGTGTTCTGTAATCCATGTTCTGAATTCTGGATTCTGTATTCTCTTTCCAAATTCTATATTCTGTGTTTTATATTCTATATTCTGTATTTTATATTCTACATTCCGTTTTCTATATTCTATATTCTGTGTTCTTCATTTTATATTCTATATTCTGTATTCATTATTCTGTATTCTATATTCTAAATCCTCTGTTCTGTATTCCATGTTCTAAATTCTGTGTTCTATATTTTTTGTCCTATATTCTATATTTTTCGTTCTTCATTCTATTCTACATTGTATATTCTGCATTCCGTATTCTATACTCTATTTTCTGTGTTCTAAATTCTATACTCTAAATTCAATATTCAGTATTCTGTATTCTATATTCTAAATTCTGTGATACAATTCTATATTCTACATTCTATATTCAGTATACTGTGTTCTATATTCTAAATTCTGTGTTCTACATTCAATGTTCTAAATTCAATATTCAGTTTTATATATTCTATATTCTAAATTCTGTGTTCTGCATTCCATGCTCTAAATTCTGGGTTCTATATTCTCCCTTCTTTATTCGATATTCTGTGTACTACATTCTATATTCTAAATTGTATATTCAGTATTCTGTATTCTATATCCTACATCCTCAGTTCTGCATTCCTTTTTCTATATACTGTGTCCTATATTCTGTATTCTATATTCTAGATTTTGTGTTCCTAATTCTATATTCTAAATTCTATATTCTGCATTCGGTATTCTATTTTCTAAACTCTGTGTTTACATTCAAAAATCTGAATTCTGTCTTAAGCATTCCATTTTCTAAATTCTTGGTTCAATATTCTTTATTCTATATTCTAAATTCTGTGTTCTACATTATATAATCTAAATTGTATATTTAGTATTCTGTATTATATATTCTAATTTCTGTGTTCTGCATTCTATGTTCTAAATTCTGGGTTCTATATTTTGTAATCTATATTCAATATTCTGTGTTCTTCATTCTATATTCTAAATTCTATATTCTGCATTCCGTAATCTATATTCTACATTCTATATTCTAAATTCTATATTCAGTATTCTGTATTCTATATTCTAAATTCAGTGTTCTGCATTCCATGTTATAATTTCTGTGTTCTATATTCTATATTCTATATTCTGTGCTCTACTTTCTATATTCTAAATTCTATATTCAGTATTCTGTATTCTATATTTTTAAATATGTGTTCTACATTCCATGTTTAAATTGTGTGTTCTATATTCTCAATTCTATATACAAATTTGGGGTTTTTCCTTCTATATTCTACAGCCTATATTCTTCATTTTGAATTCTATATTCTATATTCTGTGTTCTACATTCTAAATTCTAAATTCTATATTCACTATTTTGTATTCTTTATTCTAAATTCTGTGTTCTGCATTCCATGTTCTAAATTCTGGTTTCTATATTCTCTATTTTCTATTCTTTATTCTATATTCTGTTTTCTACATTCTATATTCTAAATTCTATATTCAGTATTTTGTATTCTATATTCTAAATTCTGTGTTCTTCATTCCATGTTCTAAATCTATATTCAGTATTCTGTAATATATATTCTAAATTCTGTGTTCCGCATTCTATGTTCTAAATTGTATACCCAGTATTAGTTACTCTATATTCTATATTCTGTGTTCTATATTGTATATTCTAATGTCTATATACAGTCTACTGTAGTCTATATTCTAAATACTGTGTTCTGCATTCCATGTTCTACATTCTGAGTTCTGTATTCTGTTTTCCATATTCTAAATTCTGTGTTCTACATTTTATATTCGGTATTCTATTTTCTACATTCCATATTCTGTATTCTATATTCTGCATTCCGTATTCTATATTGTATATTCTGTGTTCTTCATTCTATATTCTATATTCTGTATTCATTATTCTGTATTCTATATTCTAAATTCTGTGTTCTGCATTCCATGTTCTAAATTCTGTTTTCTATATTCTCTCTCCTATATACTATATTTTGTGTCCTTCATTCTATATTCTACATTCTATATTCTGCATTCCGTATTCTATATTCTAATTTCTGTGTTCTACATTCTATACTCTAAATTCTATCTTCACTATTCTGTATTCTGTATTCTAAATTCTGTGTTCTGCATTCCATGTTCTAAATTCTGGGTCCTATATTCTCTATCGTCTATTCTATATTCTGTGTTCTACAATCTATATTGTAAACTCTATATTCAGTGTTCTGTATTCTATATTCTAAATTCAGTGTTATGCATTCCATGTTATAATTTCTGTGTTCTATATTCTATATTCTATATTCTGTGTTCTACATTCTATATTCTAATTTCTTTATTCAGTATTCTGTATTCTATAGTCTTAAATATGCGTTCTACTTTCCATGTTTAAATATTGTGTTCTATATTCTTAATTCTATATACTAATTTTTGTGTTCTTCATTCTATATTCTACATTCTATTTTCTGCATTTCGAATTCTATATTCTATATTCTGTGTTCTACATTCTAAATTCTAAATTCTATTTTCACTATTTTGTATTCTTTATTCTAAATTCTGTGTTCTGCATTCCATGTTCTAAATTTTGGGTTCTCTATTCTCTATTCTATATTCTGTTTTCTACATTCTATATTCTAATATCTTTATTAAGTATTCTGTATACTATATTCTTAAATATGTGTTCTACATTCCATTTTTAAATTCTGTGTTCTATATTCTCAATTCTATATACAAAATTTTGGGGTTTTCATTGGATATTCTACAATCTATATTCTGCATTTCGAATTCTATACTCTATATTCTGTGTTCTACATTCTAAATTCAAAATTCTATATTCAGTATTCTGTATTCTATATTCTAAATTCTGTGATATACATTCTATATTCTAGATTATATATTCAGTATTCTGTATTCTATATTCTAAATTCTGTGTTCTGCATTCCATGCTCTATATTCTGGGTTCTATATTCTATATTCTGTGTTCTACATTCTATATTCTAAATTCTATATTCAGTATTCTGTATTCTATATTTTATATTCTGTGATATACATTCTATATTCTAGATTATATATTCAGTATTCTGTTTTCTATATTCTAAGTCCTGAGTTCTGCATTCCTTGTTCTATATACTGTGTTCTATATCCTGTATTCTATATTCAATTTTCTGTGTTCTTCATTCTATATTATTAATTCTATATTCTGCATTCTGTATTCTATATTCTAACCTCTGTGTTCTACATTCTATATTCTAAATTCTGTGTTCTGCATTCCATGATCTAAATTCTGGATTCAATAATCTCTATTCTATATTCTATATTCTGTGTTCTACATTATATATTCTAAACTGTGTATTCAGTATTCTGTATTATATATTCTAAATTCTGGGTACTGCATTCCATGATCTAAATTCTGAGTTCTGTATTCTGTTTTCCATATTCTATATTCTGTGTTCAACATTCTATATTCTGTATATTATATTATGCATTCCTTATTCTATATTCTATATTCTGTGTTTTACATTCTATATTCTAAATTGTATACTCAGTGTTCCGTATTCTATATTCTATATTCTGTGTTCTACATTCTATTTTCTAAATTCTATTTACAGAATTCTGTATTCAATACACTAAATTCTGTGTTCTGCATTCCATGTTCTAAATTCTGGGTTATATATTTTCTATTCTCTATTCTATATTCTGTGTTCTACATTCTATATTCGAAATTCTATATTCATTATTCTGTATTCTATATTCTAAATTCTGTGTTCTGCGTTCCATTTTCTAAATTATATATTCAGTATATTGTATTCTATATACAAAATTCTGTGTTCCGCATTCAATATTCTTAATTCTATATTCAGTATTCTGTATTCTATATTCTAAATTCTGTGTTCTGTAATCCATGTTCTGAATTCTGGATTCTGTATTCTCTTTCCAAATTCTATATTCTGTGTTTTATATTCTATATTCTGTATTTTATATTCTACATTCCGTTTTCTATATTCTATATTCTGTGTTCTTCATTCTATATTCTATATTCTGTATTCATTATTCTGTATTCTATATTCTAAATCCTCTGTTCTGTATTCCATGTTCTAAATTCTGTGTTCTATATTTTTTGTCCTATATTCTATATTTTGCGTTCTTCATTCTATTCTACATTGTATATTCTGCATTCCGTATTCTATACTCTATTTTCTGTGTTCTAAATTCTATACTCTAAATTCAATATTCAGTATTCTGTATTCTATATTCTAAATTCTGTGATACAATTCTATATTCTACATTCTATATTCAGTATTCTGTGTTCTATATTCTAAATTCTGTGTTCTACATTCAATGTTCTAAATTCAATATTCAGTTTTATATATTCTATATTCTAAATTCTGTGTTCTGCATTCCATGCTCTAAATTCTGGGTTCTATATTCTCCCTTCTTTATTCGATATTCTGTGTACTACATTCTATATTCTAAATTGTATATTCAGTATTCTGTATTCTATATCCTACATCCTCAGTTCTGCATTCCTTTTTCTATATTCTGTGTCCTATATTCTGTATTCTATATTCTAGATTTTGTGTTCCAAATTCTATATTCTAAATTCTGTATTCTGCATTCGGTATTCTATTTTCTAAACTCTGTGTCTACATTCAAAAATCTGAATTCTGTCTTAAGCATTCCATTTTCTAAATTCTTGGTTCAATATTCTTTATTCTATATTCTAAATTCTGTGTTCTACATTATATAATCTAAATTGTATATTTAGTATTCTGTATTATATATTCTAATTTCTGTGTTCTGCATTCTATGTTCTAAATTCTGGGTTCTATATTTTGTAATCTATATTCAATATTCTGTGTTCTTCATTCTATATTCTAAATTCTATATTCTGCATTCCGTAATCTATATTCTACATTCTATATTCTAAATTCTATATTCAGTATTCTGTATTCTGTATTCTAAATTCTGTGTTCTGCATTCCATGTTCTAAATTCTGGGTCCTATATTCTCTATCGTCTATTCTATATTCTGTGTTCTACATTCTATATTGTAAACTCTATATTCAGTGTTCTGTATTCTATATTCTAAATTCAGTGTTATGCATTCCATGTTATAATTTCTGTGTTCTATATTCTATATTCTATATTCTGTGTTCTACATTCTATATTCTAATTTCTATATTCAGTATTTTGTATTTTATAGTCTTAAATATGTGTTCTAGTTTCCATGTTTAAATATTGTGTTCTATATTCTTAATTCTATATACTAATTTTTGTGTTCTTCATTCTATATTCTACATTCTATTTTCTGCATTTCGAATTCTATATTCTATATTCTGTGTTCTACATTCTAAATTCTAAATTCTATTTTCACTATTTTGTATTCTTTATTCTAAATTCTGTGTTCTGCATTCCATGTTCTAAATTTTGGGTTCTCTATTCTCTATTCTATATTCTGTTTTCTACATTCTATATTCTAATATCTTTATTAAGTATTCTGTATACTATATTCTTAAATATGTGTTCTACATTCCATTTTTAAATTCTGTGTTCTATATTTTCAATTCTATATACAAAATTTTGGGGTTTTCATTGGATATTCTACAATCTATATTCTGCATTTCGAATTCTATACTCTATATTCTGTGTTCTACATTCTAAATTCAAAATTCTATATTCAGTATTCTGTATTCTATATTCTAAATTCTGTGATATACATTCTATATTCTAGATTATATATTCAGTATTCTGTATTCTATATTCTAAATTCTGTGTTCTGCATTCCATGCTCTATATTCTGGGTTCTATATTCTATATTCTGTGTTCTACATTCTATATTCTAAATTCTATATTCAGTGTTCTGTATTCTATATTTTATATTCTGTGATATACATTCTATATTCTAGATTATATATTCAGTATTCTGTTTTCTATATTCTAAGTCCTGAGTTCTGCATTCCTTGTTCTATATACTGTGTTCTATATCCTGTATTCTATATTCAATTTTCTGTGTTCTTCATTCTATATTATTAATTCTATATTCTGCATTCTGTATTCTATATTCTAACCTCTGTGTTCTACATTCTATATTCTAAATTCTGTGTTCTGCATTCCATGATCTAAATTCTGGATTCAATAATCTCTATTCTATATTCTATATTCTGTGTTCTACATTATATATTCTAAACTGTGTATTCAGTATTCTGTATTATATATTCTAAATTCTGAGTACTGCATTCCATGTTCTAAATTCTGAGTTCTGTATTCTGTTTTCCATATTCTATATTCTGTGTTCAACATTCTATTTTCTGTATATTATATTATGCATTCCTTATTCTATATTCTATATTCTGTGTTTTATATTCTATATTCTAAATTGTATACTCAGTGTTCCGTATTCTATATTCTATATTCTGTGTTCTACATTCTATTTTCTAAATTCTATTTACAGAATTCTGTATTCAATACACTAAATTCTGTGTTCTGCATTCCATGTTCTAAATTCTGGGTTAAATATTCTCTATTCTCTATTCTATATTCTGTGTTCTACATTCTATATTCGAAATTCTATATTCATTATTCTGTATTCTATATTCTAAATTCTGTGTTCTGCGTTCCATTTTCTAAATTATATATTCAGTATATTGTATTCTATATACAAAATTCTGTGTTCCGCATTCAATATTCTTAATTCTATATTCAGTATTCTGTATTCTATATTCTAAATTCTGTGTTCTGTAATCCATGTTCTGAATTCTGGATTCTGTATTCTCTTTCCAAATTCTATATTCTGTGTTTTATATTCTATATTCTGTATTTTATATTCTACATTCCGTTTTCTATATTCTATATTCTGTGTTCTTCATTCTATATTCTATATTCTGTATTCATTATTCTGTATTCTATATTCTAAATCCTCTGTTCTGTATTCCATGTTCTAAATTCTGTGTTCTATATTTTTTGTCCTATATTCTATATTTTGCGTTCTTCATTCTATTCTACATTGTATATTCTGCATTCCGTATTCTATACTCTATTTTCTGTGTTCTAAATTCTATACTCTAAATTCAATATTCAGTATTCTGTATTCTATATTCTAAATTCTGTGATACAATTCTATATTCTACATTCTATATTCAGTATTCTGTGTTCTATATTCTAAATTCTGTGTTCTACATTCAATGTTCTAAATTCAATATTCAGTTTTATATATTCTATATTCTAAATTCTGTGTTCTGCATTCCATGCTCTAAATTCTGGGTTCTATATTCTCCCTTCTTTATTCGATATTCTGTGTACTACATTCTATATTCTAAATTGTATATTCAGTATTCTGTATTCTATATCCTACATCCTCAGTTCTGCATTCCTTTTTCTATATTCTGTGTCCTATATTCTGTATTCTATATTCTAGATTTTGTGTTCCAAATTCTATATTCTAAATTCTGTATTCTGCATTCGGTATTCTATTTTCTAAACTCTGTGTCTACATTCAAAAATCTGAATTCTGTCTTAAGCATTCCATTTTCTAAATTCTTGGTTCAATATTCTTTATTCTATATTCTAAATTCTGTGTTCTACATTATATAATCTAAATTGTATATTTAGTATTCTGTATTATATATTCTAATTTCTGTGTTCTGCATTCTATGTTCTAAATTCTGGGTTCTATATTTTGTAATCTATATTCAATATTCTGTGTTCTTCATTCTATATTCTAAATTCTATATTCTGCATTCCGTAATCTATATTCTACATTCTATATTCTAAATTCTATATTCAGTATTCTGTATTCTATATTCTAAATTCTGTGTTCTGCATTCCATGTTATAATTTCTGTGTTCTATATTCTATATTCTGTGCTCTACTTTCTATATTCGAAATTCTATATTCAGTATTCTGTATTCTATATTTTTAAATATGTGTTCTACATTCCATGTTTAAATTGTGTGTTCTATATTCTCAATTCTATATACAAATTTGGGGTTTTTCCTTCTATATTCTACAGTCTATATTCTTCATTTTGAATTCTATATTCTATATTCTGTGTTCTACATTCTAAATTCTAAATTCTATTTTCACTATTTTGTATTCTTTATTCTAAATTCTGTGTTCTGCATTCCATGTTCTAAATTCTGGGTTCTCTATTCTCTATTCTCTATTCTATATTCTGTTTTCTACATTCTATATTCTAAATTCTATATTAAGTATTCTGTATACTGTATTCTTAAATATGTGTTCTACATTCCATGTTTAAATTCTGTGTTCTATATTCTCAATTCTATATACAAAATTTTGGGGTTTTCATTGGATATTCTACAATCTATATTCTGCATTTCGAATTCTATACTCTATATTCTGTGTTCTACATTCTAAATTCAAAATTCTATATTCAGTATTCTGTATTCTATATTCTAAATTCTGTGATATACATACTATATTCTAGATTATATATTCAGTATTCTGTATTCTATATTCTAAATTCTGTGTTCTGCATTCCATGCTCTAGATTCTGGGTTCTATATTCTATATTCTGTGTTCTACATTCTATATTCTAAATTCTATATTCAGTTCTCTGTATTCTATATTCTAAATTCTGTGATATACATTCTATATTCTAGATTATATATTCAGTATTCTGTTTTCTATATTCTAAGTCCTGAGTTCTGCATTCCTTGTTCTATATACTGTGTTCTATATCCTGTATTCTATATTCAATTTTCTGTGTTCTTCATTCTATATTCTTAATTCTATATTCTGCATTCTGTATTCTACATTCTAAGCTCTGTGTTCTACATTCTATATTCTAAAATCTGTGTTCTGTAATCCATGTTCTGAATTCTGGATTCTGTATTCTCTTTCCAAATTCTATATTCTGTGTTTTATATTCTATATTCTGTATTTTATATTCTACATTCCGTTTTCTATATTCTATATCTTGTGTTCTTCATTCTATATTCTATATTCTGTATTCATTATTCTGTATTCTATATTCTAAATCCTCTGTTCTGAATTCCATGTTCTAAATTCTGTGTTCTATATTTTTTGTCCTATTTTCTATATTTTGCGTTCTTCATTCTATTCTACATTGTATATTCTGCATTCCGTATTCTATACTCTATTTTCTGTGTTCTAAATTCTATACTCTAAATTCAATATTCAGTATTCTGTATTCTATATTCTAAATTCTGTGATACAATTCTATATTCTACATTCTATATTCAGTATTCTGTGTTCTATATTCTAAATTCTGTGTTCTACATTCAATGTTCTAAATTCAATATTCTGTTTTATATATTCTATATTCTAAATTCTGTGTTCTGCATTCCATGCTCTAAATTCTGGGTTATATATTCTCCCTTCTTTATTCGATATTCTGTGTACTACATTCTATATTCTAAATTGTATATTCAGTATTCTGTATTCTATATCCTACATCCTCAGTTCTGCATTCCTTTTTCTATATTCTGTGTCCTATATTCTGTATTCTATATTCTAGATTTTGTGTTCCTAATTCTATATTCTAAATTCTATATTCTGCATTCGGTATTCTATTTTCTAAACTCTGTGTCTACATTCAAATATCTGAATTCTGTCTTAAGCATTCCATTTTCTAAATTCTTGGTTCAATATTCTTTATTCTATATTCTAAATTCTGTGTTCTACATTATATAATCTAAATTGTATATTTAGTATTCTGTATAATATATTCTAATTTCTGTGTTCTGCATTCTATGTTCTAAATTCTGGGTTCTATATTTTGTAATCTATATTCAATATTCTGTGTTCTTCATTCTATCTTCTAAATTCTATATTCTGCATTCCGTAATCTATATTCTACATTCTGTGTTCTACATTCTATATTCTAAATTCTATATTCAGTATTCTGTATTCTATATTCTAAATTCTCTGTTCTGCATTCCATGTTATAATTTCTGTGTTCTATATTCTATATTCTATATTCTGTGCTCTACTTTCTATATTCTTAATTCTATATTCAGTATTCTGTATTCTATATTTTTAAATATGTGTTCTACATTCCATGTTTAAATTGTGTGTTCTATATTCTCAATTCTATATACAAATTTGGGGTTTTTCCTTCTATATTCTACAGTCTATATTCTTCATTTTGAATTCTATATTCTATATTCTGTGTTCTACATTCTAAATTCTAAATTCTATATTCACTATTTTGTATTCTTTATTCTAAATTCTGTGTTCTGCATTCCATGTTCTAAATTCTGGGTTCTCTATTCTCTATTCTCTATTCTATATTCTGTTTTCTACATTCTATATTCTAAATTCTATATTAAGTATTCTGTATACTGTATTCTTAAATATGTGTTCTACATTCCATGTTTAAATTCTGTGTTCTATATTCTCAATTCTATATACAAAATTTTGGGTTTTTCATTGGATGTTCTGCAATCTATATTCTGCATTTCGAATTCTATACTCTATATTCTGTGTTCTACATTCTAAATTCAAAATTCTTTATTCAGTATTTTGTATTATTCATTCTAAACCCTGTGTTCTGCATTCCATGCTCTAAATTCTGGGCTCTATATTCTCTATTTTCTATTCTTTATTCTATATTCTCTTTTCTAAATTCTATATTCTAAATTCTATATTCAGTATTTTGTATTCTATATTCTAAATTCTGTGTTCTTCATTCCATGTTCTAAATCTATATTCAGTATTCTGCAATATATATTCGAAATTCTGTGTTCCGCATTCTATGTTCTAAATTGTATACCCAGTATTAGTTACTCTATATTCTATATTCTGTGTTCTATATTGTATATTCTAATGTCTATATACAGTCTACTGTAGTCTATATTCTAAATACTGTGTTCTGCATTCCATGTTCTACATTCTGAGTTCTGTATTCTGTTTTCCATATTGTAAATTCTGTGTTCTATATTTTATATGCGGTATTCTATTTTCTACATTCCATATTCTGTATTCTATATTCTACAATAGGTATTCTATATTGTATATTCTGTGTTCTTCATTCTATATTCTATATTCTGTATTCATTATTCTGTATTCTATATTCTAAATTCTGTGTTCTGCATTCCATGTTCTAAATTCTGTTTTCTATATTCTCTCTCCTATATACTATATTTTGTGTCCTTCATTCTATATTCTACATTCTATATTCTGCATTCCGTATTCTATTTCTAATTTCTGTGTTCTACATTCTATACTCTAAATTCTATCTTCAGTATTCTGTATTCTGTATTCTAAATTCTGTGTTCTGCATTCCATGTTCTAAATTCTGGGTCCTATATTCTCTATCGTCTATTCTATATTCTGTGTTCTACATTCTATATTGTAAACTCTATATTCAGTGTTCGGTATTCTATTTTCTAAATTCAGTGTTATGCATTCCATGTTTTAATTTCTGTGTTCTATATTCTATTTTCTATATTCTGTGTTCTACATTCTATATTCTAATTTCTATATTCAGTATTCTGTATTCTATAGTCTTAAATATGTGTTCTAATTTCCATGTTTAAATATTGTGTTCTATATTCTTAATACTATATACTAATTTTTGTGTTCTTCATTCTATATTCTACATTCTATTTTCTGCATTTCGAATTCTATATTCTATATTCTGTGTTCTACATTCTAAATTCTAAATTCTATTTTCACTACTTTGTATTCTTTCTTCTAAATTCTGTGTTCTGCATTCCATGTTCTAAATTTTGGGTTCTCTATTCTCTATTCTCTATTCTATATTCTGTTTTCTACATTCTATATTCTAATATCATTATTAAGTATTCTGTATACTATATTCTTAAATATGTGTTCTACATTCCATTTTTAAATTCTGTGTTCTATATTCTCAATTCTATATACAAAATTTTGGGTTTTTCATTGGATGTTCTGCAATCTATATTCTGCATTTCGAATTCTATACTCTATATTCTGTGTTCTACATTCTAAATTCAAAATTCTTTATTCAGTATTTTGTATTATTCATTCTAAACCCTGTGTTCTGCATTCCATGTTCTAAATTCTGGGCTCTATATTCTCTATTTTCTATTCTTTATTCTATATTCTCTTTTCTAAATTCTATATTCTAAATTCTATATTCAGTATTTTGTATTCTATATTCTAAATTCTGTGTTCTTCATTCCATGTTCTAAATCTATATTCAGTATTCTGCAATATATATTCGAAATTCTGTGTTCCGCATTCTATGTTCTAAATTGTATACCCAGTATTAGTTACTCTATATTCTATATTCTGTGTTCTATATTGTATATTCTAATGTCTATATACAGTCTACTGTAGTCTATATTCTAAATACTGTGTTCTGCATTCCATGTTCTACATTCTGAGTTCTGTATTCTGTTTTCCATATTGTAAATTCTGTGTTCTATATTTTATATGCGGTATTCTATTTTCTACATTCCATATTCTGTATTCTATATTCTACAATCCGTATTCTATATTGTATATTCTGTGTTCTTCATTCTATATTCTATATTCTGTATTCATTATTCTGTATTCTATATTCTAAATTCTGTGTTCTGCATTACATGTTCTAAATTCTGTTTTCTATATTCTCTCTCCTATATACTATATTTTGTGTCCTTCATTCTATATTCTACATTCTATATTCTGCATTCCGTATTCTATTTCTAATTTCTGTGTTCTACATTCTATACTCTAAATTCTATCTTCAGTATTCTGTATTCTGTATTCTAAATTCTGTGTTCTGCATTCCATGTTCTAAATTCTGGGTCCTATATTCTCTATCGTCTATTCTATATTCTGTGTTCTACATTCTATATTGTAAACTCTATATTCAGTGTTCGGTATTCTATTTTCTAAATTCAGTGTTATGCATTCCATGTTTTAATTTCTGTGTTCTATATTCTATTTTCTATATTCTGTGTTCTACATTCTATATTCTAATTTCTATATTCAGTATTCTGTATTCTATAGTCTTAAATATGTGTTCTAATTTCCATGTTTAAATATTGTGTTCTATATTCTTAATTCTATATACTAATTTTTGTGTTCTTCATTCTATATTCTACATTCTATTTTCTGCATTTCGAATTCTATATTCTATATTCTGTGTTCTACATTCTAAATTCTAAATTCTATTTTCACTATTTTGTATTCTTTCTTCTAAATTTTGTGTTCTGCATTCCATGTTCTAAATTTTGGGTTCTCTATTCTCTATTCTCTATTCTATATTCTGTTTTCTACATTCTATATTCTAATATCTTTATTAAGTATTCTGTATACTATATTCTTAAATATGTGTTCTACATTCCATTTTTAAATTCTGTGTTCTATATTCTCAATTCTATATACAAAATTTTGGGGTTTTCATTGGATATTCTACAATCTATATTCTGCATTTCGAATTCTATACACTATATTCTGTGTTCTACATTCTAAATTCAAAATTCTATATTCAGTATTCTGTATTCTATATTCTAAATTCTGTGATATACATTCTATATTCTAGATTATATATTCAGTATTCTGTATTCTATATTCTAAATTCTGTGTTCTGCATTCCATGCTCTATATTCTGGGTTCTATATTCTATATTCTGTGTTCTACATTCTATATTCTAAATTCTATATTCAGTATTCTGTATTCTATATTCTAAATTCTGTGATATACATTCTATATTCTAGATTATATATTCAGTATTCTGTTTTCTATATTCTAAGTCCTGAGTTCTGCATTCCTAGTTCTATATACTGTGTTCTATATCCTGTATTCTATATTCAATTTTCTGTGTTCTTCATTCTATATTATTAATTCTATATTCTGCATTCTGTATTCTATATTCTAAGCTCTGTGTTCTACATTCTATATTCTAAATTCTGTGTTCTGAATTCCATGATCTAAATTCTGGATTCAATATTCTCTATTCTATATTCTATATTCTGTGTTCTACATTATATATTCTAAATTGTGTATTCAGTATTCTGTATTATATATTCTAAATTCTGAGTACTTCATTCCATGTTCTAAATTCTGAGTTCTGTATTCTGTTTTCCATATTCTATATTCTGTGTTCAACATTCTATATTCTGTATATCATATTATGCATTCCTTATTCTATATTCTATATTCTGTGTTTTACATTCTATATTCTAAATTGTATACTCAGTGTTCCGTATTCTATATTCTATATTCTGAGTTCTGCATTCTATTTTCTAAATTCTATTTATAGAATTCTGTATTCAATACACTAAATTCTGTGTTCTGCATTCCATGTTCTAAATTCTGGGTTATATATTCTCTATTCTCTATTCTATATTCTGTGTTCTACATTCTATATTCGAAATTCTATATTCATTATTCTGTATTCTATATTCTAAATTCTGTGTTCTGCATTCCATTTTCTAAATTATATATTCAGTATATTGTATTCTATATACAAAATTCTGTGTTCCGCATTCAATATTCTAAATTCTATATTCAGTATTCTGTATTCTATATTCTAAATTCTGTGTTCTGTAATCCATGTTCTGAATTCTGGATTCTGTATTCTCTTTCCAAATCCTATATTCTGGGTTTTATATTCTATATTCTGTATTTTATATTCTACATTCCGTTTTCTATATTCTATATTCTGTGTTCTTCATTCTATATTCTATATTCTGTATTCATTATTCTGTATTCTATATTCTAAATCCTCTGTTCTGAATTCCATGTTCTAAATTCTGTGTTCTATATTTTTGTCCTATATTCTATATTTTGCGTTCTTCATTCTATTCTACATTGTATATTCTGCATTCCGTATTCTATACTCTATTTTCTGTGTTCTAAATTCTATACTCTAAATTCAATATTCAGTATTCTGTATTCTATATTCTAAATTCTGTGATACAATTCTATATTCTACATTCTATATTCAGTATTCTGTGTTCTATATTCTAAATTCTGTGTTCTACATTCAATGTTCTAAATTCAATATTCAGTTTTATATATTCTATATTCTAAATTCTGTGTTCTGCATTCCATGCTCTAAATTCTGGTTTATATATTCTCCCTTCTTTATTCGATATTCTGTGTACTACATTCTATATTCTAAATTCTATATTCAGTATTCTGTATTCTATATTCTAAATTCTGTGTTCTGCATTCCATGTTATAATTTCTGTGTTCTATATTCTATTTTCTAATTTCTGTGTTCTACATTCTATACTCTAAATTCTATCTTCAGTATTCTGTATTCTGTATTCTAAATTCTGTGTTCTGCCTTCCATTTTCTAAATTCTGGGTCCTATATTCTCTATCGTCTATTCTATATTCTGTGTTCTACATTCTATATTGTAAACTCTATATTCAGTGTTCTGTATTCTATTTTCTAAATTCAGTGTTATGCATTCCATGTTATAATTTCTGTGTTCTATATTCTATATTCTATATTCTGTGTTCTACATTCTATATTCTAATTTCTATATTCAGTATTCTGTATTCTATATTCTAAATTCTGTGTTCTGCATTCCATGTTATAATTTCTGTGTTCTATATTCTATATTCTATATTCTGTGCTCTACTTTCTATATTCTAAATTCTATATTCAGTATTCTGTATTCTATATTTTTAAATATGTGTTCTACATTCCATGTTTTAATTGTGTGTTCTATATTCTCAATTCTATATACAAATTTGGGGTTTTTCCTTCTATATTCTACAGTCTGTATTCTTCATTTTGAATTCTATATTCTATATTCTGTGTTCTACATTCTAAATTCTAAATTCTATATTCACTATTTTGTATTCTTTATTCTAAATTCTGTGTTCTGCATTCCATGTTCTAAATTCTGGGTTCTCTATTCTCTATTCTATATTCTGTTTTCTACATTCTATATTCTAAATTCTATATTAAGTATTCTGTATACTGTATTCTTAAATATGTGTTCTACATTCCATGTTTAAATTCTGTGTTCTATATTCTCAATTATTTATACAAAATTTTGGGTTTTTCATTGGATGTTCTACAATCTATATTCTGCATTTCGAATTCTATACTCTATATTCTGTTTTCTACATTCTAAATTCAAAATTCTATATTCAGTATTTTGTATTATTTATTCTAAATTCTGTGTTCTGCATTCCATGTTCTAAATTCTGGGCTCTATATTCTCTATTTTCTATTCTTTATTCTATATTCTGTTTTCTACATTCTATATTCTAAATTCTATATTCAGTATTTTGTATTCTATATTCTTAATTCTGTGTTCTTCATTCCATGTTCTAAATCTATATTCAGTATTCTGTAATATATATTCGAAATTCTGTGTTCCGCATTCTATGTTCTAAATTGTATACCCAGTATTAGGTATTCTATATTCTATATTCTGTGTTCTTCATTCTATATTCTATATTCTGTATTCATTATTCTGTATTCTATATTCTAAATTCTGTGTTCTGCATTCCATGTTCTAAATTCTGTTTTCTATATTCTCTCTCCTATATACTATATTTTGTGTCCTTCATTCTATATTCTATATTCTATATTCTGCATTCCATATTCTATATTCTAATTTCTGTGTTCTACATTCTATACTCTAAATTCTATCTTCAGTATTCTGTATTCTGTATTCTAAATTCTGTGTTCTGCATTCCATGTTCTAAATTCTGGGTCCTATATTCTCTATCGTCTATTCTATATTCTGTGTTCTACATTCTATATTGTAAACTCTATATTCAGTGTTCTGTATTCTATTTTCTAAATTCAGTGTTATGCATTCCATGTTATAATTTCTGTGTTCTATATTGTATATTCTATATTCTGTGTTCTACATTCTATATTCTAATTTCTATATTCAGTATTCTGTATTCTATAGTCTTAAATATGTGTTCTACTTTCCATGTTTAAATATTTTGTTCTATATTCTTAATTCTATATACTAATTTTTGTGTTCTTCATTCTATATTCTACATTCTATTTTCTGCATTTCGAATTCTATATTCTATATTCTGTGTTCTACATTCTAAATTCTAAATTCTATTTTCACTATTTTGTATTCTTTATTCTAAATTCTGTGTTCTGCATTCCATGTTCTAAATTTTGGGTTCTCTATTCTTTATTCTCTATTCTATATTCTGTTTTCTTCATTCTATATTCTAATAACTTTATTAAGTATTCTGTATACTATATTCTTAAATATTTGTTCTACATTCCATTTTTAAATTCTGTGTTCTATATTCTCAATTCTATATACAAAATTTTGGGGTTTTCATTGGATATTCTACAATCTATATTCTGCATTTCGAATTCTATACTCTATATTCTGTGTTCTACATTCTAAATTCAAAATTCTATATTCAGTATTCTGTATTCTATATTCTAAATTCTGTGATATACGTTCTATATTCTAGATTATATATTCAGTATTCTGTATTCTATATTCTAAATTCTGTGTTCTGCATTCCATGCTCTATATTCTGGGTTCTATATTCTATATTCTGTGTTCTACATTCTATATTCTAAATTCTATATTCAGTATTCTGTATTGTATATTCTAAATTCTGTGATATACATTCTATATTCTAGATTATATATTCAGTATTCTGTTTTCTATATTCTAAGTCCTGATTTCTGCATTCCTTGTTCTATATACTGTGTTCTATATCCTGTATTCTATATTCAAGTTTCTGTGTTCTTCATTCTATATTCTTAATTCTATGTTCTGCATTCTGTATTCTATATTCTAAGCTCTGTGTTCTACATTCTATATTCTATATTCTGTGTTCTGCATTCCATGATCTAAATTCTGGATTCAATATTCTCTATTCTCTATTCTATATTCTGTGTTCTTCATTATATATTCTAAACTGTGTATTCAGTATTCTGTATTATATATTCTAAATTCTGAGTACTGCATTCCATGTTCTAAATTCTGAGTTCTGTATTCTGTTTTCCATATTCTATATTCTGTGTTCAACATTCTATATTCTGTATATCATATTATGCATTCCTTATTCTATATTCTATATTCTGTGTTTTACATTCTATATTCTAAGTTGCATATTCAGTGTTCCGTATTCTATATTCTATATTCTGTGTTCTACATTCTATTTTCTAAATTCTATTTATAGAATTCTGTATTCGATACACTAAATTCTGTGTTCTGCATTCCGTGTTCTAAATTCTGGGTTATATATTCTCTATTCGCTATTCTATATTCTGTGTTCTACATTCTATATTCGAAATTCTATATTCATTATTCTGTATTCTATATTCTCAATTCTGTGTTCTGCATTCCATTTTCTAAATTATATATTCAGTATATTGTATTCTATATACAAAATTCTGTGTTCCGCATTCAATATTCTAAATTCTATATTCAGTATTCTTTATTCTATATTCTAAATTCTGCGTTCTGTAATCCATGTTCTGAATTCTGGATTCTGTATTCTCTTTCCAATTTCTATATTCTGTGTTTTATATTCTATATTCTGTATTTTATATTCTACATTCCGTTTTCTATATTCTATATTCTGTGTTCTTCATTCTATATTCTATATTCTGTATTCATTATTCTGTATTCTATATTCCAAATCCTCTGTTCTGAATTCCATGTTCTAAATTCTGTGTTCTATATTTTTTGTCCTATATTCTATATTTTGCGTTCTTCATTCTATTCTACATTGTAAATTCTGCATTCCGTATTCTATACTCTCTTTTCTGTGTTCTAAATTCTATACTCTAAATTCAATATTCAGTATTCTGTATTCTATATTCTAAATTCTGTGAAACAATTCTATATTCTACATTCTATATTCAGTATTCTGTGTTCTATATTCTAAATTCTGTGTTCTACATTCAATGTTCTAAATTCAATATTCAGTTTTATATATTCTATATTCTAAATTCTGTGTTCTGCATTCCATGCTCTATATTCTGGTTTATATATTCTACCTTCTTTATTCGATATTCTGTGTACTACATTCTATATTCTAAATTGTATATTCAGTATTCTGTATTCTATATCCTACATCCTCAGTTCTGCATTCCTTTTTCTATATTCTGTGTCCTATATTCTGTATTCTATATTCTAGATTTTGTGTTCCTAATTCTATATTCTAAATTCTGTATTCTGCATTCTGTATTCTATTTTCTAAACTCTGTGTCTACATTGAAAAATCTGAATTCTGTTTTAAGCATTCCATTTTCTAAATACTTGGTTCAATATTCTTTATTCTATATTCTAAATTCTGTGTTCTAGATTATATAATCTAAATTGTATGTTTAGTATTCTGTATTATATATTCTAATTTCTGTGTTCTGCATTCTATGTTCTAAATTCTGGGTTCTATAATTTGTAATCTATATTCAATATTCTGTGTTCTTCATTCTATCTTCTAAATTCTATATTCTGCATTCCGTAATCTATATTCTACATTCTGTGTTCTACATTCTATATTCAAAATTCTATATTCAGTATTCTGTATTCTATATTCTAAATTCTGTGTTCTGCATTCCATGTTATAATTTCTGTGTTCTATATTCTATATTCTATATTCTGTGCTCTACTTTCTATATTCTAAATTCTATATTCAGTATTCTGTATACTATATTCTTAAATATGTGTTCTACATTCCATGTTTAAATTCTGTGTTCTATATTCTCAATTCTATATACAAAATTTTGGGATTTTCATTGGATGTTCTACAATCTATATTCTGCATTTCGTATTCTATCCTCTATATTCTGTGTTCTACATTCTAAATTCAAAATTCTATATTCAGTATTTTGTATTATTTATTCTAAATTCTGTGTTCTGCATTCCATGTTCTAAATTCTGGGTTCTATATTCTCTATTTTCTATTCTTTATTCTATATTCTGTTTTCTACATTCTATATTCTAAATTCTATATTCAGTATTTTGTATTCTATATTCTAAATTCTGTGTTCTTCATTCCATGTTCTAAATCTATATTCAGTATTCTGTAATATATATTCTGAATTCTTTGTTCCGCATTCTATGTTCTAAATTGTATACCCAGTATTAGGTATTCTATATTCTATATTCTGTGTTCTGCATTCCATGTTATAATTTCTGTGTTCTATATTCTATATTCTATATTCTGTGCTCTACTTTCTATATTCTAAATTCTATATTCAGTATTCTGTATTCTATATTTTTAAATATGTGTTCTACATTCCATTTTTAAATTGTGTGTTCTATATTCTCAATTCTATATACAAATTTGGGGTTATTCCTTCTATATTCTACAGTCTATATTCTTCATTTTGAATTCTATATTCTATATTCTGTGTTCTACATTCTAAATTCTAAATTCTATATTCACTATTTTGTATTCTTTATTCTAAATTCTGTGTTCTGCATTCCATGTTCTAAATTCTGGGTTCTCTATTCTCTATTCTCTAATCTATATTCTGTTTTCTACATTCTATATTCTAAATACTATATTAAGTATTCTGTATACTATATTCTTAAATATGTGTTCTACATTCCATGTTTAAATTCTGTGTTCTATATTCTCAATTCTATATACAAAATTTTGGGTTTTCCATTGGATGTTCTACAATCTATATTCTGCATTTCGAATTCTATCCTCTATATTCTGTGTTCTACATTCTAAATTCAAAATTCTATATTCAGTATTTTGTATTCTTTATTCTAAATTCTGTATTCTGCATTCCATGTTCTAAATTCTGGGTCCTATATTCTCTATCGTGTATTCTGTATTCTGTGTTCTACATTCTATATTGTAAAATCTATATTCAGTATTCTGTATTCTATATTTTTAAATATGTGTTCTACATTCCATTTTTAAATTGTGTGTTCTATATTCTCAATTCTATATACAAATTTGGGGTTTTTCCTTCTATATTCTACAGTCTATATTCTTCTTTTTGAATTCTATATTCTGTATTCTGTGTTCTACATTCTAAATTCTAAATTCTATATTCACTATTTTGTATTCTTTATTCTTAATTCTGTGTTCTGCATTCCATGTTCTAAATTCTGGGTTCTCTAATCTCTTTTCTCTAATCTATATTCTGTTTTCTACATTCTATATTCTAAATTCTATATTAAGTATTCTGTATACTATATTCTTAAATATGTGTTCTACATTCCATGTTTAAATTCTGTGTTCTATATTCTCAATTCTATATACAAAATTTTGGGTTTTTCATTGGATGTTCTACAATCTATATTCTGCATTTCGAATTCTATCCTCTATATTCTGTGTTCTACATTCTAAATTCAAAATTCTATATTCAGTATTTTGTATTCTTTATTCTAATTTCTGTATTCTGCATTCCATGTTCTAAATTCTGGGTCCTATATTCTCTATCGTGTATTCTATATTCTGTGTTCTACATTCTATATTGTAAACTCTATATTCAGTGTTCTTTATTCTATATTCTAAATTCAGTGTTATGCATTCCATGTTAAAATTTCTGTGTTCTATATTCTATATTCTATATTCTGTGCTCTACATTCTATATTCTAATTTTTATATTCAGTATACTGTATTCTATAGTCTTAAATATGTGTTCTACTTTCCATGTTTAAATATTGTGTTCTATATTCTTAATTCTATATACTAATTTTTGTGTTCTTCATTCTATATTCTACATTCTATTTTCTGCATTTTGAATTCTATATTCTATATTCTGTGTTCTACATTCTAATTTCTAAATTCTATTTTCACTATTTTGTATTCTTTATTCTAAATTCTGTGTTCTGCATTCCATGTTCTAAATTTTGGGTTCTCTATTCTCTATTCTCTATTCTCTATTCTGTTTTCTACATTCTATATTCTAATATCTATATTAAGTATTCTGTATACTATATTCTTAAATATGTGTTCTACATTCCATGTTTAAATTCTGTGTTCTATATTCTCAATTGTATATACAAAATTTTGGGGTTTTCATTGGATATTCTACAATCTATATTCTGCATTTCGAATTCTATACTCTATATTCTGTGTTCTACATTCTAAATTCAAAATTCTATATTCAGTATTCTGTATTCTATATTCTAAATTCTGTGATATACATTCTATATTCTAGATTATATATTCAGTATTCTGTGTTCTATATTCTAAATTCTGTGTTCTGCATTCCATGCTCTATATTCTGGGTTCTATATTCTATATTCTGTGTTCTACATTCTATATTCTAAATTCTATATTCAGTATTCTGTATTCTATATTCTAAATTCTGTGATATACATTCTATATTCTAGATTATATATTCAGTATTCTGTTTTCTATATTCTAAGTCCTGATTTCTGCATTCGTTGTTCTATATACTGTGTTCTATATCCTGTATTCTATATTCAAGTTTCTGTGTTCTTCATTCTATATTCTTAATTCTATGTTCTGCATTCTGTATTCTATATTCTAAGCTCTGTGTTCTACATTCTGTATTCTAAATTCTGTGTTCTGCATTCCATGATCTAAATTCTGGATTCAATATTCTCTATTCTATATTCTGTGTTCTACATTATATATTCTAAACTGTGTATTCAGTATTCTGTATTCTATATTCTAAATTCTGTGTTCTGCATTCCTTTTTCTAAATTATATATTCAGTATATTGTATTTTATATACAAAATTCTGTGTTCCGCATTCAATATTCTTAATTCTATATTCAGTATTCTGTATTCTATATTCTAAATTCTGTGTTCTGTAATCCATGTTCTGAATTCTGGATTCTGTATTCTCTTTCCAATTTCTATATTCTGTGTTTTATATTCTATATTCTGTATTTTATATTCTACATTCCGTTTTCTATATTCTATATTCTGTGTTCTTCATACTATATTCTATATTCTGTATTCATTATTCTGTATTCTATATTCTAAATCCTCTGTTCTGAATTCCATGTTCTAAATTCTGTGTTCTATATTTTTTGTCCTATATTCTATATTTTGCGTTCTTCATTCTATTCTACATTGCATATTCTGCATTCCGTATTCTATACTCTATTTTCTGTGTTGTAAATTCTATACTCTAAATTCAATATTCAGTATTCTGTATTCTATATTCTAAATTCTGTGATACAATTCTATATTTTACATTCTATATTCAGTATTCTGTGTTCTATATTCTAAATTCTGTGTTCTACATTCAATGTTCTAAATTCAATATTCAGTTTTATATATTCTATATTCTAAATTCTGTGTTCTGCATTCCATGCTCTAAATTCTGGTTTCTATATTCTCCCTTCTTTATTCGATATTCTGTGTACTACATCCTATATTCTAAATTGTATATTCAGTATTCTGTATTCTATATCCTACATCCTCAGTTCTGCATTCCTTTTTCTATATTCTGTGTCCTATATTCTGTATTCTATATTCTAGATTTTGTGTTCCTAATTCTATATTCTAAATTGTATATTCTGCATTCGGTATTCTATTTTCTAAACTCTGTGTCTACATTCAAAAATCTGAATTCTGTTTTAAGCATTCCATTTTCTAAATTCTTGGTTCAATATTCTTTATTCTATATTCTAAATTCTGTGTTCTACATTATAGAATCTAAATTGTATATTTAGTATTCTGTATTATATATTCTAATTTCTGTGTTCTGCATTCTATGTTCTAAATTCTGGGTTCTATATTTTGTAATCTATATTCAATATTCTGTGTTCTTCATTCTATATTCTAAATTCTATTTTCTGCATTCCGTAATCTATATTCTACATTCTGTGTTCTACATTCTATATTCTAAATTCTATATTCAGTATTCTGTATTCTATATTCTAAATTCTGTGTTCTGCATTCCATGTTATAATTTCTGTGTTCTATATTCTATATTCTATATTCTGTGCTCTACTTTCTATATTCTAAATTCTATATTCAGTATTCTGTATTCTATATTTTTAAATATGTGTTCTACATTCCATTTTTAAATTGTGTGTTCTATATTCTCAATTCTATATACAAATTTGGGGTTTTTCCTTCTATATTCTACAGTCTATATTCTTCATTTTGAATTCTATATTCTATATTCTGTGTTCTACATTCTAAATTCTAAATTCTATATTCACTATTTTGTATTCTTTATTCTAAATTCTGTGTTCTGCATTCCATGTTCTAAATTCTGGGTTCTCTATTCTCTATTCTCTAATCTATATTCTGTTTTCTACATTCTATATTCTAAATACTATATTAAGTATTCTGTATACTATATTCTTAAATATGTGTTCTACATTCCATGTTTAAATTCTGTGTTCTATATTCTCAATTCTATATACAAAATTTTGGGTTTTCCATTGGATGTTCTACAATCTATATTCTGCATTTCGAATTCTATCCTCTATATTCTGTGTTCTACATTCTAAATTCAAAATTCTATATTCAGTATTTTGTATTCTTTATTCTAAATTCTGTATTCTGCATTCCATGTTCTAAATTCTGGGTCCTATATTCTCTATCGTGTATTCTATATTCTGTGTTCTACATTCTATATTGTAAACTCTATATTCAGTGTTCTTTATTCTATATTCTAAATTCAGTGTTATGCATTCCATGTTAAAATTTCTGTGTTCTATATTCTATATTCTATATTCTGTGCTCTACATTCTATATTCTAATTTCTATATTCAGTATTCTGTATTCTATAGTCTTAAATATGTGTTCTACTTTCCATGTTTAAATATTGTGTTCTATATTCTTAATTCTATATACTAATTTTTGTGTTCTTCATTCTATATTCTACATTCTATTTTCTGCATTTCGAATTCTATATTCTATATTCTGTGTTCTACATTCTAATTTCTAAATTCTATTTTTACTATTTTGTATTCTTTATTCTAAATTCTGTGTTCTGCATTCCATGTTCTAAATTTTGGGTTCTCTATTCTCTATTCTCTATTCTGTTTTCTACATTCTATATTCTAATATCTATATTAAGTATTCTGTATACTATATTCTTAAATATGTGTTCTACATTCCATGTTTAAATTCTGTGTTCTATATTCTCAATTCTATATACAAAATTTTGGGGTTTTCATTGGATATTCTACAATCTATATTCTGCATTTCGAATTCTATACTCTATATTCTGTGTTCTACATTCTAAATTCAAAATTCTATATTCAGTATTCTGTATTCTATATTCTAAATTCTGTGATATACATTCTATATTCTAGATTATATATTCAGTATTCTGTGTTCTATATTCTAAATTCTGTGTTCTGCATTCCATGCTCTATATTCTGGGTTCTATGTTCTATATTCTGTGTTCTACATTCTATATTCTAAATTCTATATTCAGTATTCTGTATTCTATATTCTAAATTCTGTGATATACATTCTATATTCTAGATTATATATTCAGTATTCTGTTTTCTATATTCTAAGTCCTGATTTCTGCATTCCTTGTTCTATATACTGTGTTCTATATCCTGTATTCTATATTCAAGTTTCTGTGTTCTTCATTCTATATTCTTAATTCTATGTTCTGCATTCTGTATTCTATATTCTAAGCTCTGTGTTCTACATTCTGTATTCTAAATTCTGTGTTCTGCATTCCATGATCTAAATTCTGGATTCAATATTCTCTATTCTATATTCTATATTCTGTGTTCTACATTATATATTCTAAACTGTGTATTCAGTATTCTGTATTATATATTCTAAATTCTGAGTACTGCATTCCATGTTCTAAATTCTGAGTTCTGTATTCTGTTTTCCATATTCTATATTCTGTGTTCAACATTCTATATTCTGTATATCATATTATGCATTCCTTATTCTATATTCTATATTCTGTGTTTTACATTCTATATTCTAAATTGTATACTCCGTGTTCCGTATTATATATTCTATATTCTGTGTTCTACATTCTATTTTCTAAATTCTATTTACAGAATTCTGTATTCAATACACTAAATTCTGTGTTCTGCATTCCATGTTCTAAATTCTGGGTTATATATTCTCTATTCTCTATTCTATATTCTGTGTTCTACATAATATATTCGAAATTCTATATTCATTATTCTGTATTCTATATTCTAAATTCTGTGTTCTGCATTCCATTTTCTAAATTATATATTCAGTATATTGTATTTTATATACAAAATTCTGTGTTCCGCATTCAATATTCTTAATACTATATTCAGTATTCTGTATTCTATATTCTAAATTCTGTGTTCTGTAATCCATGTTCTGAATTCTGGATTCTGTATTCTCTTTCCAAATTCTATATTCTGTGTTTTATATTCTATATTCTGTATTTTATATTCTACATTCCGTTTTCTATATTCTATATTCTGTGTTCTTCATTCTATATTCTATATTCTGTATTCATTATTCTGTATTCTATATTCTAAATCCTCTGTTCTGAATTCCATGTTCTAAATTCTGTGTTCTATATTTTTTGTCCTATATTCTATATTTTGCGTTCTTCATTCTATTCTACATTGCATATTCTTCATTCCGTATTCTATACTCTATTTTCTGTGTTCTAAATTCTATACTCTAAATTCAATATTCAGTATTCTGTATTCTATATTCTAAATTCTATGATACAATTCTATATTCTACATTCTATATTCAGTATTCCGTGTTCTATATTCTAAATTCTGTGTTCTACATTCAATGTTCTAAATTCAATTTTCAGTTTTATATATTCTATATTCTAAATTCTGTGTTCTGCATTCCATGCTCTAAATTCTGGTTTATATATTCTACCTTCTTTATTCGATATTCTGTGTACTACATCCTATATTCTAAATTGTATATTCAGTATTCTGTATTCTATATCCTACATCCTCAGTTCTGCATTCCTTTTTCTATATTCTGTGTCCTATATTCTGTATTCTATATTCTAGATTTTGTGTTCCTAATTCTATATTCTAAATTGTATATTCTGCATTCGGTATTCTATTTTCTAAACTCTGTGTCTACATTCAAAAATCTGAATTCTGTTTTAAGCATTCCATTTTCTAAATTCTTGGTTCAATATTCTTTATTCTATATTCTAAATTCTGTGTTCTACATTATAGAATCTAAATTGTATATTTAGTATTCTGTATTATATATTCTAATTTCTGTGTTCTGCATTCTATGTTCTAAATTCTGGGTTCTATATTTTGTAATCTATATTCAATATTCTGTGTTCTTCATTCTATATTCTAAATTCTATATTCTGCATTCCGTAATCTATACTCTACATTCTGTGTTCTACATTCTAAATTCAAAATTCTATATAAAGTATTTTGTATTATTTATTCTAAATTCTGTGTTCTGCATTCCATGTTCTAAATTCTGGGTTCTATATTCTCTATTTTCTATTCTTTATTCTATATTCTGTTTTCTACATTCTATATTGTAAATTCTATATTCAGTATTTTGTATTCTATATTCTAAATTCTGTGTTCTTCATTCCATGTTCTAAATCTATATTCAGTATTCTGTTATATATATTCGAAATTCTGTGTTCCGCATTCTATGTTCTAAATTGTATACCCAGTATTAGGTATTCTATATTTTATATTCTGTGTTCTATATTGTATATTCTAATGTCTATATACAGTCTACTGTAGTCTATATTCTAAATACTGTGTTCTGCATTCCATGTTCTACATTCTGAGTTCTGTATTCTGTTTTCCATATTCTAAATTCTGTGTTCTACATTTTATATGCGGTATTCTATTTTCTACATTCCATATTCTGTATTCTATATTCTACAATCCGTATTCTATATTGTATATTCTGTGTTCTTCATTCTATATTCTATATTCTGTATTCATTATTCTGTATTCTATATTCTAAATTCTGTGTTCTGCATACCATGTTCTAAATTCTGTTTTCTATATTCTCTCTCCTATATACTATATTTTGTGTCCTTCATTCTATATTCTACATTCTATATTCTGCATTCCGTATTCTATATTCTAATTTCTGTGTTCTACATTCTATACTCTAAATTCTATCTTCAGTATTCTGTATTCTGTATTCTAAATTCTGTGTTCTGCATTCCATGTTCTAAATTCTGGGTCCTATATTCTCTATCGTGTATTCTATATTCTGTGTTCTACATTCTATATTGTAAACTCTATATTCAGTGTTCTTTATTCTATATTCTAAATTCTGTGTTCTACATTATATAATCTAAATTGTATATTTACTATTCTGTATTATATATTCTAATTTCTGTGTTCTGCCTTCTATGTTCTAAATTCTGGGTTCTATATTTTGTAATCTATATTCAATATTCTGTGTTCTTCATTCTATATTCTAAATTCTATTTTCTGCATTCCGTAATCTATATTCTACATTCTGTGTTCTACATTCTATATTCTAAATTCTATATTCAGTATTCTGTATTCTATATTCTAAATTCTGTGTTCTGCATTCCATGTTATAATTTCTGTGTTCTATATTCTATATTCTATATTCTGTGCTCTACTTTCTATATTCTAAATTCTATATTCAGTATTCTGTATTCTATATTTTTAAATATGTGTTCTACATTCCATTTTTAAATTGTGTGTTCTATATTCTCAATTCTATATACAAATTTGGGGTTTTTCCTTCTATATTCTACAGTCTATATTCTTCATTTTGAATTCTATATTCTATATTCTGTGTTCTACATTCTAAATTCTAAATTCTATATTCCCTATTTTGTATTCTTTATTCTAAATTCTGTGTTCTGCATTCCATGTTCTAAATTCTGGGTTCTCTATTCTCTATTCTCTAATCTATATTCTGTTTTCTACATTCTATATTCTAAATACTATATTAAGTATTCTGTATACTATATTCTTAAATATGTGTTCTACATTCCATGTTTAAATTCTGTGTTCTATATTCTCAATTCTATATACAAAATTTTGGGTTTTTCATTGGATGTTCTACAATCTATATTCTGCATTTCGAATTCTATCCTCTATATTCTGTGTTCTACATTCTAAATTCAAAATTCTATATTCAGTATTTTGTATTCTTTATTCTAAATTCTGTATTCTGCATTCCATGTTCTAAATTCTGGGTCCTATATTCTCTATCGTGTATTCTATATTCTGTGTTCTACATTCTATATTGTAAACTCTATATTCAGTGTCCTTTATTCTATATTCTAAATTCAGTGTTATGCATTCCATGTTAAAATTTCTGTGTTCTATATTCTATATTCTATATTCTGTGCTCTACATTCTATATTCTAATTTCTATATTCAGTATTCTGTATTCTATAGTCTTAAATATGTGTTCTACTTTCCATGTTTAAATATTGTGTTCTATATTCTTAATTCTATATACTAATTTTTGTGTTCTTCATTCTATATTCTACATTCTATTTTCTGCATTTCGAATTCTATATTCTATATTCTGTGTTCTACATTCTAATTTCTAAATTCTATTTTCACTATTTTGTATTCTTTATTCTAAATTCTGTGTTCTGCATTCCATGTTCTAAATTTTGGGTTCTCTATTCTCTATTCTCTATTCTCTATTCTGTTTTCTACATTCTATATTCTAATATCTATATTAAGTATTCTGTATACTATATTCTTAATTATGTGTTCTACATTCCATGTTTAAATTCTGTGTTCTATATTCTCAATTCTATATACAAAATTTTGGGGTTTTCATTGGATATTCTACAATCTATATTCTGCATTTCGAATTCTATACTCTATATTCTGTGTTCTACATTCTAAATTCAAAATTCTATATTCAGTATTCTGTATTCTATATTCTAAATTCTGTGATATACATTCTATATTCTAGATTATATTTTCAGTATTCTGTGTTCTATATTCTAAATTCTGTGTTCTGCATTCCATGCTTTATATTCTGGGTTCTATATTCTATATTCTGTGTTCTACATTCTATATTCTAAATTCTATATTCAGTATTCTGTATTCTATATTCTAAATTCTGTGATATACATTCTATATTCTAGATTATATATTCAGTATTCTGTTTTCTATATTCTAAGTCCTGATTTCTGCATTCCTTGTTCTATATACTGTGTTCTATATCCTGTATTCTATATTCAAGTTTCTGTGTTCTTCATTCTATATTCTTAATTCTATGTTCTGCATTCTGTATTCTATATACTAAGCTCTGTGTTCTACATTCTGTATTCTAAATTCTGTGTTCTGCATTCCATGATCTAAATTCTGGATTCAATATTCTCTATTCTATATTCTATATTCTGTGTTCTACATTATATATTCTAAACTGTGTATTCAGTATTCTGTATTATATATTCTAAATTCTGAGTACTGCATTCCATGTTCTAAATTCTGAGTTCTGTATTCTGTTTTCCATATTCTATATTCTGTGTTCAACATTCTATATTCTGTATATCATATTATGCATTCCTTATTCTATATTCTATATTCTGTGTTTTACATTCTATATTCTAAATTGTATACTCCGTGTTCCGTATTATATATTCTATATTCTGTGTTCTACATTCTATTTTCTAAATTCTATTTACAGAATTCTGTATTCAATACACTAAATTCTGTGTTCTGCATTCCATGTTCTAAATTCTGGGTTATATATTCTCTATTCTCTATTCTATATTCTGTGTTCTACATACTATATTCGAAATACTATATTCATTATTCTGTATTCTATATTCTAAATTCTGTGTTCTGCATTCCATTTTCTAAATTATATATTCAGTATATTGTATTTTATATACAAAATTCTGTGTTCCGCATTCAATATTCTTAATACTATATTCAGTATTCTGTATTCTATATTCTAAATTCTGTGTTCTGTAATCCATGTTCTGAATTCTGGATTCTGTATTCTCTTTCCAAATTCTATATTCTGTGTTTTATATTCTATATTCTGTATTTTATATTCTACATTCCGTTTTCTATATTCTATATTCTGTGTTCTTCATACTATATTCTATATTCTGTATTCATTATTCTGTATTCTATATTCTAAATCCTCTGTTCTGAATTCCATGTTCTAAATTCTGTGTTCTATATTTTTTGTCCTATATTCTATATTTTGCGTTCTTCATTCTATTCTACATTCTATATTCTGCATTCCGTATTCTATACTCTATTTTCTGTGTTCTAAATTCTATATTCAGTATTCTGTATTCTATATTCTAAATTCTGTGTTCTGCGTTCCATGTTCTAAATTCTGGGTTCTATATTCTGTAGTCTATATTCTGTGTTCAACATTCTATATTCTAAATTCTATATTCTGTATTCTGTATTCTATATTCTAAATTCTGTGATACAATTCTATATTCTACATTCTATATTCAGTATACTTTGTTCTATATTCTAAATTCTGTGTTCTACATTCAATGTTCTAAATTCAATATTCAGTTTTATATATTCTATATTCTAAATTCTGTGTTCTGCATTCCATGCTCTAAATTCTTGGTTCTATATTCTCCCTTCTTTATTCGATATTCTGTGTACTACATTCTATATTCTAAATTGTATTTACAGTATGCTGTATTCTATATCCTACATCCTCAGTTCTGCATTCCTTTTTCTATATTCTGTGTATTATATTCTGTATTCTATATTCTAAATTTTGTGTTCCTAATTCTATATTCTAAATTCTATATTCTGCATTCGATATTCTATTTTCTAAACTCTGTGTCTACATTCAAAAATCTGAATTCTGTTTTAAGCATTCCATTTTCTAAATTCTTGGTTCAATATTCTTTATTCTATATTCTAAATTCTGTGTTCTACATTATAGAATCTAAATTGTATATTTAGTATTCTGTATTATATATTCTAATTTCTGTGTTCTGCATTCTATGTTCTAAATTCTGGGTTCTATACTATGTAATCTATATTCAATATTCTGTGTTCTTCATTCTATATTCTAAATTCAATATTCTGCATTCCGTAATCTATATTCTAAATTCTGTGTTCTACATTTTATATTCGGTATTCTATTTTCTACATTCCATATTCTGTATTCTATATTCTACAATCCGTATTCTATATTGTATATTCTGTGTTCTTCATTCTATATTCTATATTCTGTATTCATTATTCTGTATTCTATATTCTAAATTCTGTGTTCTGCATTCCATGTTCTAAATTCTGTTTTCTATATTCTCTCTCCTATATACTATATTTTGTGTCCTTCATTCTATATTCTACATTCTATATTCTGCATTCCGTATTCTATATTCTAATTTCTGTGTTCTACATTCTATACTCTAAATTCTATCTTCAGTATTCTGTATTCTGTATTCTAAATTCTGTGTTCTGCATTCCATGTTCTAAATTCTGGGTCCTATATTCTCTATCGTCTATTCTATATTCTGTGTTCTACATTCTATATTGTAAACTCTATATTCAGTGTTCTGTATTCTATATTCTAAATTCAGTGTTATGCATTCCATGTTATAATTTCTGTGTTCTTTATTCTATATTCTATATTCTGTGTTCTACATTCTATATTCTAATTTCTATATTCAGTATTCTGTATTCTATAGTCTTAAATATGTGTTCTACTTTCCATGTTTAAATATTGTGTTCTATATTCTTAATTCTATATACTAATTTTTGTGTTCTTCATTCTATATACTACATTCTATTTTCTGCATTTCGAATTCTATATTCTATCTTCTGTGTTCTACATTCTAAATTCTAAATTCTATTTTCACTATTTTGTATTCTTTATTCTAAATTCTGTGTTCTGCATTCCATGTTCTAAATTTTGGGTCCTCTATTCTCTATTCTCTATTCTGTTTTCTACATTCTTTATTCTAATATCTATATTAAGTATTCTGTATACAATATATTTAAATATGTGTTCTACATTAAATGTTTAAATTGTGTGTTCTATATTCTCAATTCTATATACAAAATTTTGGGGTTTTCATTGGATATTCTACAATCTATATTCTGCATTTCGAATTCTATACTCTATATTCTGTGTTCTACATTCTAAATTCAAAATTCTATATTCAGTATTCTGTATTCTATATTCTAAATTCTGTGATATACATTCTATATTTTAGATTATATATTCAGTATTCTGTATTCTATATTCTAAATTCTGTGTTCTGCATTCCATGCTCTATATTCTGGGTTCTATATTCTATATTCTGTGTTCTACATTCTATATTCTAAATTCTATATTCAGTATTCTGTATTCTATATTTTAAATTCTGTGATATACATTCTATATTCTAGATTATATATTCAGTATTCTGTTTTCTATATTCTAGTCCTGAATTCTGCATTCCTTGTTCTATATACTGTGTTCTATATCCTGTATTCTATATTCAATTTTCTGTGTTCTTCATTCTATATTATTAATTCTATATTCTGCATTCTGTATTCTATATTCTAAGCTCTGTGTTCTACATTCTATATTCTAAATTCTGTGTTCTGCATTCCATGATCTAAATTCTGGATTCAATATTCTCTATTCTATATTCTATATTCTGTGTTCTACATTATATATTCTAAACTGTGTATTCAGTATTCTGTATTATATATTCTAAATTCTGAGTTCTGCATTCCATGTTTTAAATTCTGAGTTCTGTATTCTGTTTTCCATATTCTATATTCTGTGTTCAACATTCTATATTCTGTATATCATATTATGCATTCCTTATTCTATATTCTATATTCTGTGTTTTACATTCTATATTCTAAATTGTATACTCAGTGTTCGGTATTCTGTATTCTATATTCTGTGTTCTACATTCTATTTTCTAAATTCTATTTACAGAATTCTGTATTCAATACACTAAATTCTGTGTTCTGCATTCCATGTTCTAAATTCTGGGTTATATATTCTCTATTCTCTATTCTGTGTTCCACATTCTATATTCGAAATTCTATATTCATTATTCTGTATTCTATATTCTAAATTCTGTGTTCTGCATTCCATTTTCTAAATTATATATTAAGTATATTGTATTTTATATTCTACATTCTGTAGAATATTCTGTATTTTCTGTATTTTATATTCTACATTCCGTTTTCTATATTCTATATTCTGTGTTCTTCATTCTATATTCTATATTCTGTATTCATTATTCTGTATTCTATATTCTAAATCCTCTGTTCTGTATTCCATGTTCTAAATTCTGTGTTCTATATTTTTTGTCCTATATTCTATATTTTGCGTTCTTCATTCTATTCTACATTGTATATTCTGCATTCCGTATTCTATACTCTATTTTCTGTGTTCTAAATTCTATACTCTATATTCAATATTCAGTATTCTGTATTCTATATTCTAAATTCTGTGATACAATTCTATATTCTACATTCTATATTCAGTATACTGTGTTCTATATTCTAAATTCTGTGTTCTACATTCAATGTTCTAAATTCAATATTCAGTTATATATATTCTATATTCTAAATTCTGTGTTCTGCATTCCATGCTCTAAATTCTGGGTTCTATATTCTCCCTTCTTTATTCGATATTCTGTGTACTACATTCTATATTCTAAATTGTATATTCAGTATTCTGTATTCTATATCCTACATCCTCAGTTCTGCATTCCTTTTTCTATATTCTGTGTCCTATATTCTGTATTCTATATTCTAGATTTTGTGTTCCTAATTCTATATTCTTAATTCTATATTCTGCATTCGGTATTCTATTTTCTAAACTCTCTGTTTACATTCAAAAATCTGAATTCTGTCTTAAGCATTCCATTTTCTAAATTCTTGGTTCAATATTCTGTATTCTATATTCTAAATTCTGTGTTCTGCATTCCATGTTATAATTTCTGTGTTCTATATTCTATATTCTATATTCTGTGCTCTACTTTCTATATTCTAAATTCTATATTCAGTATTCTGTATTCTATATTTTTAAATATGTGTTCTACATTCCATGTTTAAATTGTGTGTTTTATATTCTCAATTCTATATACAAATTTGGGGTTCTTCATTCTATATACTACAGTCTATATTCTTCATTTTGAATTCTCTATTCTATATTCTGTGTTCTACATTCTAAATTCTAAATACTATTTTCACTATTTTGTATTCTTTATTCTAAATTCTGTGTTCTGCATTCCATGTTCTAAATTCTGGGTTCTCTATTCTCTATTCTCTATTCTATATTCTGTTTTCTACATTCTATGTTCTAAATTCTATATTAAGTATTCTGTATACTATTTTCTTAAGTATGTGTTCTACATTCCATGTTTAAATTCTGTGTTCTATATTCTCAATTCTATATACAAAATTTTGGGTTTTTCATTGGATGTTCTACAATCTATATTCTGCATTTCGAATTCTATACTCTATATTCTGTGTTCTACATTCTAAATTCAAAATTCTATATTCAGTATTTTGTATTATTTATTCTAAATTCTGTGTTCTGCATTCCATGTTCTAAATTCTGGGTTGTATATTCTCTATTTTTTATTCTTTATTCTATATTCTGTTTTCTACATTCTATATTCTAAGTTCTATATTCAGTATTTTGTATTCTATATTCTAAATTCTGTGTTCTTCATTCCATGCTCTAAATCTATATTCAGTATTCTGTAATATATATTCGAAATTCTGTGTTCTGCATTCTATGTTCTAAATTGTATACCCAGTATTAGGTATTCTATATTCTATATTCTATGTTCTATATTGTATATTCTAATGTCTATATACAGTCTACTGTAGTCTATATTCTAAATACTGTGTTCTGCATTCCATGTTCTACATTCTGATTTCTGTATTCTGTTTTCCATATTCTAAATTCTGTGTTCTACATTTTATATTCGGTATTCTATTTTCTACATTCCATATTCTGTATTCTATATTCTACAATCCGTATTCTATATTGTATATTCTGTGTTCTTCATTCTATATTCTATATTCTGTATTCATTATTCTGTATTCTATATTCTAAATTCTGTGTTCTGCATTCCATGTTGTAAATTCTGTTTTCTATATTCTCTCTCCTATATACTATATTTTGTGCCTTCATTCTATATTCTACATTCTATATTCTGCATTCCGTATTCTATATTTTAATTTCTGTGTTCTACATTCTCTACTCTAAATTCTATCTTCAGTATTCTGTATTCTGTATTCTAAATTCTGTGTTCTGCATTCCATGTTCTAAATTCTGGGTAGTATATTCTCTATCGTCTATTCTATATTCTGTGTTCTACATTCTATATTGTAAACTCTATATTCAGTGTTCTGTATTCTATATTCTAAATTCTGTGTTCTGCAATCCATGTTCTAAAACTTTGGTTGTATATTCTCTAATCATTATTCTATATTCGTTGTTCTTTATTCTATATTCTAAATTCTATATTCTGAATTCGTTAATCAATATACTATATTCTGTGATTTACATTCTATATTCTAAATTCTACATTCAGTATTCTGTATTCTATATTCTAAATTCTGTGTTCTGCATTCCATGTTCTAAATTCAGGGTTCTCTATTCTCTATTCTCTATTCTATATTCTGTTTTCTACATTCTATTTTCTAAATTATATATTCAGTATTCTGTATTCTATATTCTAAATTTTTTGTAATAAATTCTATATTCTAAATTATATATTCAGTATTCTGTTTTCTATATTCTAAATTCTGTGTTTTCCATTCCATGTTCTAAATCTATATTCAGAATTCTGTAATATATATTCTAAATTCTGTGTTCTTCATTCTATGTTCTAAATTGTATACTCACTATTCCGTATTCTATATTCTATATTCTGTGTTCTACATTCTATATTCTAAATTCTATATACAGTATTCTGTATTCTATACTCTAAATTCTGTGTTCTGCATTCCATGTTCTAAATTCTGGATTCTATATTCTCTATACTATCTTCTATATTTTGTGTTCTTCATTCTATATTCTACATACAATATTCTGCATTCCGTATTTTATATTCTATATTCTGTGTTGTACATTCTATATACTTTTTTCTGTATTCAGTATTCTGTATTCTATATTCTAAATTCTGTGTTCTGAATTTAATGTTCTCAATTCTGGGTTCTCTATTCTCTATTCTCTATTCTATATATTGTCTTCTTTTTCTATATTTTAAATAGTATTTTCTGCATTCCGTAATCTATATTCTATATTCTGTGTTCTATATTCTATATTCTAAATTCTACGTTCTGCATTCCATTTTCTAAATTATTGGTTCTATATTCTCTATTCTATATTCTATATTCTGGGTTCCAGGTTCTATATCCTAAATTTTATTTTCAGTATTCTGTATTCTATTTTCTAAATTCTGTGTTCTGCATTCGATGTTGAAAATTCTGGCTTCTATATACTCTATTCTATATTCTATGTTCTGTGATATTCATTCAATACTTTAAATTCAATTTTCTGCATTATGTTCAGTATTCTGTATACTATATTATAAATTCTGTGTTCTACATGCCATATTCTGCTTTCCGTACTCTATATGCTATTTTCTGTGTTTTACATACTATATTCTAAATTCTATATTCTGTATTCTGTTTTCTATATTCTAAGTCCTGAGTTCTACATTCCTTGTTCTATATACTGTGTTCTATATCCTGTATTCTATATTCAATTTTCTGTGTTATTCATTCTATATTCTTAATTCTATATTCTGCATTCTTTATTCTATATTCTAAGCTCTGTGTTCTATATTCTATATCCTAAATTCTGTGTTCTGCATTCCATGATCTAAATTCTAGATTCAATATTCTCTTTTCTATATTCTATAATCTGTGTTCTACATTATATATTCTAAATTGTGTATTCAGTATTCTGTATTCTATATTCTAAATTCTGAGTTCTGCATTCCATGTTCTAAATTCTGAGTTCTGTATTCTGTTTCCCATATGCTATATTCTGTGTTCTACATTCTATTTTCTGTATTCTACATTATGCATTCCTAATACTATATTCTATATTCTGTGTTCTACATTCTATATTCTAAATTGTGTACTCTGTATCCCGTATTCTATATTCTATATTCTGTGTTCTACATTCTATATTCTAAATTCTATACACAGTATTCTGTATTCTATACTCTAAATTCTGTGTTCTGCATTCCATGTTCTAAATTCTAGATTCTATATTCTCTATTCTCTATTCTACATTCTGTGTTCTACATTCAATATTCATTATTCTGTATTCTATTTTCTAAATTCTGTGTTCTGCATTCCATTTTCTAAATTATATATTCAGTATATTGTATTCTATATTCAAAATTCTGTGTTCCGCATTCAATATTCTAAATTCTATATTCAGTATTCTGTATTCTTTATTCTAAATTCTGTGTTCTGTAATCCATGTTCTAAATTCTGGATTCTGTATTCTCTTTTCCATATTGTATATTCTGTGTTCTATATTCTATATTCTGTATTTTATATTCTACATTCCATTTTCTATATTCTATATTTTGTGTTCTTCATTCTATATTCTATATTCTGTATTCATTATTCTTTATTCTATATTCTAAATCCTCTGTTCTGAATTCCATGTTCTAAATTCTCTGTTCTATATTTTTTGTCCTATATTGGATATTTTGCTTTCTTCATTCTATATTCTACATCCTATATTCTGCATTCCGTATTCTATACACTATTTTCCGTGTTCTAAATTCTATATTCTAAATTCAATATTCAGTATACTGTATTTTATATTCTAAAATCTGTGTTCTGCATTCCATATTATAATTTCTGTGTTCTATATTCTATATTCTATATTCTGTGCTCTATATTCAGTATTCTGTATTCTATATTTTTAAATATGTGTTCTACATTCCATGTTTAATTTCTGTGTTCTATATTCTCAATTCTATATACAAAATTTTGGGTTTTTCATTCTATATACTGCATTCTATATTCTGCATTTCGAATTCTATAGTCTATATTCTGTGTTCTACATTCTAAATTCTAAATCCTATTTTCACTATTTTGTATTCTTTATTCTAAATTCTGTGTTCTGCATTCCATGTTCTAAATTTTGGGTTCTCTATTCTCTATTCTCTATTCTATATTCTGTTTTCTACATTCTATATTCTAAATTCTATATTAAATATTCTGTATACTATATTCTTATATATGTGTTCTACATTCCATGTTTATATTCTGTGTTCTATAATCTCAATTCTATATACAAAATTTTGGGTTTTTAATTGGATATTCTACAATCTATAATCTGCAGTTCGAATTCTATACTCTATATTCTGTGTTCTACATTCTAAATTCAAAATTCTATATTCAGTATTCTGTATTCTATATTCTTAATTCTGTGATATACATTGTATATTCTAGATTATATATTCAGTATTCTGTATTCTATATTCTAAATTCTGTGTTCTGCATTCCATGCTCTATATTCTGGGTTCTATATTCTATATTCTGTGTTCTACATTCTATATTCTAAATTCTATATTCAGTATTCTCTAATCTATATTCTAAATTCTGTGATATACATTCTATATTCTAGATTATATATTCAGTATTCTGTATTCTATATTCTAAGCCCTGAGTTCTGCATTCCTTGTTCTATATACTGTGTTCTATATCCTGTATTCTATATTAAATTTTCTGTGTTCTTCATTCTATATTCTTAATTCTATATTCTGCATTCTGTATTCTATATTCTAAGCTCTGTGTTCTACATTCTATATTCTAAATTCTGTGTTCTGCATTCCATGATCTAAATTCTGGATTCAATATTCTCTATTATATATTCTATATTCTGTGTTCTACATTATATATTCTAAACTGTGTATTCAGTATTCTGTATTATATATTCTAAAATCTGAGTTCTGCATTCCATGTTCTAAATTCTGAGTTCTGTATTCTGTTTTCCATATTCTATATTCTGTGTTCAACATTCTATATTCTGTATATCATATTATTCATTCTTATACTATATTCTATATTCTGTGTTTTACATTCTATATTCTAAATTGTATACTCAGTGTTCCGTATTCTATATTCTATATTCTGTGCTCTACATTCTATTTTCTATATTCTATTTACAGAATTCTGTATTCAATACATTAAATTCTGTGTTCTGCATTCCATGTTCTAAATTCTGGGTTATATATTCTCTATTCTATATTCTATATTGTGTGTTCTACATTCTATATTCGAAATTCTATATTCATTATTCTGTATTCTATATTCTAAATTCTGTGTTCTGCATTCCATTTTCTAAATTATATTTTCAGTATATTGTATTGTATATACAAAATTCTGTGTTCCGCATTCAATATTCTAAATTCTATATTCAGTATTCTGTATTCTATATTCTAAATTCTGTGTTCTGTAATCCATGTTCTGAATTCTGGATTCTGTATTCTCTTTCCAAATTCTATATTCTGTGTTTTATATTCTATATTCTGTATTTTATATTCTACATTCCGTTTTCTAAATTCTATATTCTGTGTTTTTCATTCTATATTCTATATTCTGTATTCATTATTCTGTATTCTATATTCTAAATCCTCTGTTCTGAATTCCATGTTCTAAATTCTGTGTTCTATATTTTTTGTCCTATATTCTATATTTTGCGTTCTTCACTCTATTCTACATTCTATATTCTGCATTCCGTATTCTATACTCTATTTTCTGTGTTCTAAATTCTATATTCAGTATTCTGTATTCTATATTCTAAATTCTGTGTTCTGCGTTCCATGTTCTAAATTCTGGGTTCTATATTCTGTAGTCTATATTCTGTGTTCAACATTCTATATTCTAAATTCTATATTCTGTATTCTGTATTCTATATTCTAAATTCTGTGATACAATTCTATATTCTACATTCTATATTCAGTATACTGTGTTCTATATTCTAAATTCTGTGTTCTACATTCAATGTTCTAAATTCAATATTCAGTTTTATATATTCTATATTCTAAATTCTGTGTTCTGCATTCCATGCTCTAAATTCTTGGTTCTATATTCTCCCTTCTTTATTCAATATTCTGTGTACTACATTCTATATTCTAAATTGTATTTTCAGTATGCTGTATTCTATATCCTACATCCTCAGTTCTGCATTCCTTTTTCTATATTCTGTGTATTATATTCTGTATTCTATATTCTAAATTTTGTGTTCCTAATTCTATATTCTAAATTCTATATTCTGCATTCGATATTCTATTTTCTAAACTCTGTGTCTACATTCAAAAATCTGAATTCTGTTTTAAGCATTCCATTTTCTAAATTCTTGGTTCAATATTCTTTATTCTATATTCTAAATTCTGTGTTCTACATTATATAATCTAAATTGTATATTTAGTATTCTGTATTATATATTCTAATTTCTGTGTTTTGCATTCTATGTTCTAAATTCTGGGTTCTATATTTTGTAATCTATATTCAATATTCTGTGTTCTTCATTCTATATTCTAAATTCAATATTCTGCATTCCGTAATCTATATTCTACATTCTGTGTCCTACATTCTAAATTCAAAATTCTATATTCAGTATTCTGTATTCTTTTTTCTAAATTCTGTGTTCTGCATTCCATGCTCTATATTCTGGGTTCTATATTCTATATTCTGTGTTCTGCATTCTATATTCTAAATTCTATATTCAGTATTCTGTAATCTATATTCTAAATTCTGTTATATACATTCTATATTCTAGATTATATATTCAGTATTCTGTTTTCTATATTCTAAGTCCTGAGTTCTGCATTGCTTGTTCTATACACTGTGTTCTATATCCTGTATTCTATATTCAATTTTCTGTGTTCTTCATTCTATATTCTTAATTCTATATTCTGAATTCTGTATTCTAAATTCTAAGCTCTGTGTTCTACATTCTATATTCTAAATTCTGTGTTCTGCATTCCATGATCTAAATTCTGGATTCAATATTCTCTATTCTATATTCTATATTCTGTGTTCTACATTATATATTCTAAACTGTGTATTCAGTATTCTGTATTATATATTCTAAATTCTGAGTTCTGCATTCCATGTTCTAAATTCTGAGTTCTGTATTCTGTTTTCCATATTCTATATTCTGTGTTAAACATTCTATATTCTGTATAACATATTATGCATTCCTTATTCTATATTCTAAATTCTGTGTTTTAAATTCTATATTCTTAATTGTATACTCAGTGTTCCGTATTCTATATTCTATAATCTGTGTTCTACATTCTATTTTCTAAATTCTATTTACAGGATTCTGTATTCAATACACTAAATTCTGTGTCCTGCATTCCATGTTCTAAATTCTGGGTTATATATTCCCTATTCTCTATTCTATATTCTGTGTTCTACATTCTATATTCGAAATTCTATATTCATTATTCTGTATTCTATATTCTAAATTCTGTGTTCTGCATTCCATTTTCTAAATTATATATTCAGTATATTGTATTCTATATACAAAATTCTGTGTTCTGCATTCAATACTCTAAATTCTATATTCAGTATTCTGTATTTTATATTCTAAATTCTGTGTTCTGTAATCCATGTTCTAAATTCTGGATTCTGTATTCTCTTTCCAAATTCTATATTCTGTGTTTTATATTCTATATTCTGTATTTTATATTCTACATTCCGTTTTCTATATTCTATATTCTGTGTTCTTCATTCTATATACTATATTCTGTATTCATTATTCTGTATTCTATGTTCTAAATCCTCTGTTTTGAATTCCATGTTCTAAGTTCTGTGTTCTATATTTTTTGTCCTATATTCTATAATTTGCGTTCTTCATTCTATTCTACATTGTATATTCTGCATTCCGTATTCTATACTCTATTTTCTGTGTTCTAAATTTTATACTCTAAATTCAATATTCAGTATTCTGTATTCTATATTCTAAATTCTGTGATACAATTCTATATTCTACATTCTATATTCAGTATTCTGTGTTCTATATTCTAAATTCTGTGTTCTACATTCAATGTTCTAAATTCAATATTCAGTTTTATATATTCTATATTCTAAATTCTGTGTTCTGCATTCCATGCTCTAAATTCTGGGTTCTATATTCTCCCTTCTTTATTCGATATTCTGTGTACTACATTCTATATTCTAAATTGTATATTCAGTATTCTGTATTCTATATCCTACATCCTCAGTTCTGCATTCCTTTTTCTATATTCTGTGTCCTATATTCTGTATTCTATATTCTAGATTTTGTGTTCCTAATTCTATATTCTAAATTCTATATTCTGCATTCGGTATTCTATTTTCTAAACTCTGTGTCTACATTCAAAAATCTGAATTCGGTCTTAAGCATTCCATTTTCTAAATTCTTGGTTCAATATTCTTTATTCTATATTCTAAATTCTGTGTTCTACATTATATAATCTATATTGTATATTTAGTATTCTGTATTATATATTCTAATTTCTGTGTTCTGCATTCTATGTTCTAAATTCTGGGTTCTATATTTTGTAATCTATATTCAATATTCTGTGTTCTTCATTCTATATTCTAAATTCTATATTCTGCATTCCGTAATCTATATTCTACATTCTGTGTTCTACATTCTATATTCTAAATTCTATATTCAGTATTCTGTATTCTATATTCTAAATTCTGTGTTCTGCATTCCATGTTATAATTTCTGTGTTCTATATTCTAAATTCTATATTCTGTGCTCTACTTTCTATATTCTAAATTCTATATTCAGTATTCTGTATTCTATATTTTTAAATATGTGTTCTACATTCCATGTTTAAATTGTGTGTTCTATATTCTCAATTCTATATACAAATTTGGGGTTTTTCCTTCTATATTCTACAGTCTATAATCTTCATTTTGAATTCTATATTCTATATTCTGTGTTCTACATTCTAAATTCTAAATTCTATATTCACTATTTTGTATTCTTTATTCTAAATTCTGTGTTCTGCATTCCATGTTCTAAATTCTGGGTTCTCTATTCTCTATTCTCTATTCTATATTCTGTTTTCTACATTCTATATTCTAAATTCTATATTAAGTATTTATTCTGTATACTGTATTCTTAAATATGTGTTCTACATTCCATGTTTAAATTCTGTGTTCTATATTCTCAATTCTATATACAAAATTTTGGGTTTTTCATTGGATGTTCTACAATCTATATTCTGCATTTCGAATTCTATACTCTATATTCTGTGTTCTACATTCTAAATTCAAAATTCTATATTCAGTATTTTGTATTCTTTATTCTAAATTCTGTGTTCTGCATTCCATGTTCTAAATTCTGGGTTCTATATTCTCTATTTTCTATTCTTTATTCTATATTCTGTTTTCTACATTCTATATTCTAAATTCTATATTCAGTATTTTGTATTCTATATTCTAAATTCTGTGTTCTTCATTCCATGTTCTAAATCTATATTCAGTATTCTGTAATATATATTCTAAATTCTGTGTTCCGCATTCTATGTTCTAAATTGTATACCCAGTATTAGGTATTCTATATTCTATATTCTGTGTTCTATATTGTATATTCTAATGTCTATATACAGTCTACTGTAGTCTATATTCTAAATACTGTGTTCTGCATTCCATGTTCTACATTCTGAGTTCTGTATTCTGTTTTCCATATTCTAAATTCTGTGTTCTACATTTTATATTCGGTATTCTATTTTCTACATTCCATATTCTGTATTCTATATTCTACATTCCGTATTCTATATTGTATATTCTGTGTTCTTCATTCTATATTCTATATTCTGTATTCATTATTCTGTATTCTATATTCTAAATTCTGTGTTCTGCATTCCATGTTCTAAATTCTGTTTTCTATATTCTCTCTCCTATATACTATATTTTGTGTCCTTCATTCTATATTCTACATTCTATATTCTGCATTCCGTATTCTATATTCTAATTTCTGTGTTCTGCATTCTATGTTCTAAATTCTGGGTTCTATATTTTGTAATCTATATTCAATATTCTGTGTTCTTCATTCTATATTCTAAATTCTATATTCTGCATTCCGTAATCTATATTCTACATTCTGTGTTCTACATTCTATATTCTAAATTCTATATTCAGTATTCTGTATTCTATATTCTAAATTCTGTGTTCTGCATTCCATGTTATAATTTCTGTGTTCTATATTCTAAATTCTATATTCTGTGCTCTACTTTCTATATTCTAAATTATATATTCAGTATTCTGTATTCTATATTTTTAAATATGTGTTCTACATTCCATGTTTAAATTGTGTGTTCTATATTCTCAATTCTATATACAAATTTGGGGTTTTTCCTTCTATATTCTACAGTCTATAATCTTCATTTTGAATTCTATATTCTATATTCTGTGTTCTACATTCTAAATTCTAAATTCTATATTCACTATTTTGTATTCTTTATTCTAAATTCTGTGTTCTGCATTCCATGTTCTAAATTCTGGGTTCTCTATTCTCTATTCTCTATTCTATATTCTGTTTTCTACATTCTATATTCTAAATTCTATATTAAGTATTTATTCTGTATACTGTATTCTTAAATATGTGTTCTACATTCCATGTTTAAATTCTGTGTTCTATATTCTCAATTCTATATACAAAATTTTGGGTTTTTCATTGGATGTTCTACAATCTATATTCTGCATTTCGAATTCTATACTCTATATTCTGTGTTCTACATTCTTAATTCAAAATTCTATATTCAGTATTTTGTATTCTTTATTCTAAATTCTGTGTTCTGCATTCCATGTTCTAAATTCTGGGTTCTATATTCTCTATTTTCTATTCTTTATTCTATATTCTGTTTTCTACATTCTATATTCTAAATTCTATATTCAGTATTTTGTATTCTATATTCTAAATTCTGTGTTCTTCATTCCATGTTCTAAATCTATATTCAGTATTCTGTAATATATATTCTAAATTCTGTGTTCCGCATTCTATGTTCTAAATTGTATACCCATTATTAGGTATTCTATATTCTATATTCTGTGTTCTATATTGTATATTCTAATGTCTATATACAGCCTACTGTAGTCTATATTCTAAATACTGTGTTCTGCATTCCATGTTCTACATTCTGAGTTCTGTATTCTGTTTTCCATATTCTAAATTCTGTGTTCTACATTTTATATTCGGTATTCTATTTTCTACATTCCATATTCTGTATTCTATATTCTACATTCCGTATTCTATATTGTATATTTGTGTTCTTCATTCTATATTCTATATTCTGTATTGATTATTCTGTATTCTATATTCTAAATTCTGTGTTCTGCATTCCATGTTCTAAATTCTGTTTTCTATATTCTCTCTCCTATATACTATATTTTGTGTCCTTCATTCTATATTCTACATTCTATATTCTGCATTCCGTATTCTATATTCTAATTTCTGTGTTCTACATTCTATACTCTAAATTCTATCTTCACTATTCTGTATTCTGTATTCTAAATTCTGTGTTCTGCATTCCATGTTCTAAATTCTGGGTCCTATATTCTCTATCGTCTATTCTATATTCTGTGTTCTACATTCTATATTGTAAACTCTATATTCAGTGTTCTGTATTCTATATTCTAAATTCAGTGTTATGCATTCCATGTTATAATTTCTGTGTTCTATATTCTATATTCTATATTCTGTGTTCTACATTCTATATTCTAATTTCTATATTCAGTATTCTGTATTCTATAGTCTTAAATATGTGTTCTACTTTCCATGTTTAAATATTGTGTTCTATATTCTTAATTCTATATACTAATTTTTGTGTTCTTCATTCTATATTCTACATTCTATTTTCTGCATTTCGAATTCTATATTCTATCTTCTGTGTTCTACATTCTAAATTCTAAATTCTATTTTCACTATTTTGTATTCTTTATTCTAAATTCTGTGTTCTGCATTCCATGTTCTAAATTTTGGGTCCTCTATTCTCTATTCTCTATTCTGTTTTCTACATTCTTTATTCTAATATCTATATTAAGTATTCTGTATACAATATTCTTAAATATGTGTTCTACATTAAATGTTTAAATTCTGTGTTCTATATTCTCAGTTCTATATACAAAATTTTGGGGTTTTCATTGGATATTCTACAATCTATATTCTGCATTTCGAATTCTATACTCTATATTCTGTGTTCTACATTCTAAATTCAAAATTCTATATTCAGTATTCTGTATTCTATATTCTAAATTCTGTGATATACATTCTATATTTTAGATTATATATTCAGTATTCTGTATTCTATATTCTAAATTCTGTGTTCTGCATTCCATGCTCTATATTCTGGGTTCTATATTCTATATTCTGTGTTCTACATTCTATATTCTAAATTCTATATTCAGTATTCTGTATTCTATATTTTAAATTCTGTGATATACATTCTATATTCTAGATTATATATTCAGTATTCTGTTTTCTATATTCTAAGTCCTGAATTCTGCATTCTTTGTTCTATATACTGTGTTCTATATCCTGTATTCTATATTCAATTTTCTGTGTTCTTCATTCTATATTATTAATTCTATATTCTGCATTCTGTATTCTATATTCTAAGCTCTGTGTTCTACATTCTATATTCTAAATTCTGTGTTCTGCATTCCATGATCTAAATTCTGGATTCAATATTCTCTATTCTATATTCTATATTCTGTGTTCTACATTATATATTCTAAACTGTGTATTCAGTATTCTGTATTATATATTCTAAATTCTGAGTTCTGCATTCCATGTTCTAAATTCTGAGTTCTGTATTCTGTTTTCCATATTCTATATTCTGTGTTCAACATTCTATATTCTGTATATCATATTATGCATTCCTTATTCTATATTCTATATTCTGTGTTTTACATTCTATATTCTAAATTGTATACTCAGTGTTCGGTATTCTATATTCTATATTCTGTGTTCTACATTCTATTTTCTAAATTCTATTTACAGAATTCTGTATTCAATACACTAAATTCTGTGTTCTGCATTCCATGTTCTAAATTCTGGGTTATATATTCTCTATTCTCTATTCTGTGTTCCACATTCTATATTCGAAATTCTATATTCATTATTCTGTATTCTATATTCTAAATTCTGTGTTCTGCATTCCATTTTCTAAATTATATATTCAGTATATTGTATTCTATATACAAAATTCTGTGTTCCGCATTCAATATTCTTAATTCTATATTCAGTATTCTGTATTCTATATTCTAAATTCTGTGTTCTGTAATCCATGTTCTGATTTCTGGATTCTGTATTCTCTTTCCAAATTCTATATTCTGTGTTTTATATTCTATATTCTGTATTTTATATTCTACATTCCGTTTTCTATATTCTATATTCTGTGTTCTTCATTCTATATTCTATATTCTGTATTCATTATTCTGTATTCTATATTCTAAATACTCTGTTCTGTATTCCATGTTCTAAATTCTGTGTTCTATATTTTTTGTCCTATATTCTATATTTTGCGTTCTTCATTCTATTCTACATTGTATATTCTGCATTCCGTATTCTATACTCTATTTTCTGTGTTCTCAATTCTATACTCTATATTCAATATTCAGTATTCTGTATTCTATATTCTAAATTCTGTGATACAATTCTATATTCTACATTCTATATTCAGTATACTGTGTTCTATATTCTAAATTCTGTGTTCTACATTCAATGTTCTAAATTCAATATTCAGTTTTATATATTCTATATTCTAAATTCTGTGTTCTGCATTCCATTCTCTAAATTCTGGGTTCTATATTCTCCCTTCTTTATTCGATATTCTGTGTACTACATTCTATATTCTAAATTGTATATTCAGTATTCTGTATTCTATATCCTACATCCTCAGTTCTGCATTCCTTTTTCTATATTCTGTGTCCTATATTCTGTATTCTATATTCTAGATTTTGTGTTCCTAATTCTATATTCTTAATTCTATATTCTGCATTCGGTATTCTATTTTCTAAACTCTGTGTTTACATTCAAAAATCTGAATTCTGTCTTAAGCATTCCATTTTCTAAATTCTTGGTTCAATATTCTGTATTCTATATTCTAAATTCTGTGTTCTGCATTCCATGTTATAATTTCTGTGTTCTATATTCTATATTCTATATTCTGTGCTCTACTTTCTATATTCTAAATTCTATATTCAGTATTCTGTATTCTATATTTTTAAATATGTGTTCTACATTCCATGTTTAAATTGTGTGTTTTATATTCTCAATTCTATATACAAATTTGGGGTTCTTCATTCTATATACTACAGTCTATATTCTTCATTTTGAATTCTCTATTCTATATTCTGTGTTCTACATTCTAAATTCTAAATTCTATTTTCACTATTTTGTATTCTTTATTCTAAATTCTGTGTTCTGCATTCCATGTTCTAAATTCTGGGTTCTCTATTCTCTATTCTCTATTCTATATTCTGCTTTCTACATTCTATGTTCTAAATTCTATATTAAGTATTCTGTATACTATATTCTTAAATATGTGTTCTACATTCCATGTTTAAATTCTGTGTTCTATATTCTCAATTCTATATACAAAATTTTGGGTTTTTCATTGGATGTTCTACAATCTATATTCTGCATTTCGAATTCTATACTCTATATTCTGTGTTCTACATTCTTAATTCAAAATTCTATATTCAGTATTTTGTATTATTTATTCTAAATTCTGTGTTCTGCATTCCATGTTCTAAATTCTGGGTTGTATATTCTCTATTTTCTATTCTTTATTCTATATTCTGTTTTCTACATTCTATATTCTAAGTTCTATATTCAGTATTTTGTATTCTATATTCTAAATTCTGTGTTCTTCATTCCATGCTCTAAATCTATATTCAGTATTCTGTAATATATATTCGAAATTCTGTGCTCTGCATTCTATGTTCTAAATTGTATACCCAGTATTAGGTATTCTATATTCTATATTCTATGTTCTATATTGTATATTCTAATGTCTATATACAGTCTACTGTAGTCTATATTCTAAATACTGTGTTCTGCATTCCATGTTCTACATTCTGATTTCTGTATTCTGTTTTCCATATTCTAAATTCTGTGTTCTACATTTTATATTCGGTATTCTATTTTCTACATTCCATATTCTGTATTCTATATTCTACAATCCGTATTCTATATTGTATATTCTGTGTTCTTCATTCTATATTCTATATTCTGTATTCATTATTCTGTATTCTATATTCTAAATTCTGTGTTCTGCATTCCATGTTGTAAATTCTGTTTTCTATATTCTCTCTCCTATATACTATATTTTGTGCCTTCATTCTATATTCTACATTCTATATTCTGCATTCCGTATTCTATATTTTAATTTCTGTGTTCTACATTCTCTACTCTAAATTCTATCTTCAGTATTCTGTATTCTGTATTCTAAATTCTGTGTTCTGCATTCCATGTTCTAAATTCTGGGTCCTATATTCTCTATCGTCTATTCTATATTCTGTGTTCTACATTCTATATTGTAAACTCTATATTCAGTGTTCTGTATTCTATATTCTAAATTCTGTGTTCTGCAATCCATGTTCTAAAAATTTGGTTGTATATTCTCTAATCATTATTCTATATTCGTTGTTCTTTATTCTATATTCTAAATTCTATATACTGAATTCGTTAATCAATATACTATATTCTGTGATTTACATTCTATATTCTAAATTCTACATTCAGTATTCTGTATTCTATATTCTAAATTCTGTGTTCTGCATTCCATGTTCTAAATTCAGGGTTCTCTATTCTCTATTCTCTATTCTATATTCTGTTTTCTACATTCTATTTTCTAAATTATATATTCAGTATTCTGTATTCTATATTCTAAATTTTTTGTAATAAATTCTATATTCTAAATTATATATTCAGTATTCTGTTTTCTATATTCTAAATTCTGTGTTTTCCATTCCATGTTCTAAATCTATATTCAGAATTCTGTAATATATATTCTAAATTCTGTGTTCTTCATTCTATGTTCTAAATTGTATACTCACTATTCCGTATTCTATATTCTATATTCTGTGTTCTACATTCTATATTCTAAATTCTATATACAGTATTCTGTATTCTATACTCTAAATTCTGTGTTCTGCATTCCATGTTCTAAATTCTGGATTCTATATTCTCTATACTATCTTCTATATTTTGTGTTCTTCATTCTATATTCTACATACAATATTCTGCATTCCGTATTTTATATTCTATATTCTGTGTTGCACATTCTATATACCTTTTTCTGTATTCAGTATTCTGTATTCTATATTCTAAATTCTGTGTTCTGAATTTAATGTTCTCAATTCTGGGTTCTCTATTCTCTATTCTCTATTCTATATATTGTCTTCTTTTTCTATATTTTAAATAGTATTTTCTGCATTCCGTAATCTATATTCTATATTCTGTGTTCTATATTCTATATTCTAAATTCTACGTTCTGCATTCCATTTTCTAAATTATTGGTTCTATATTCTCTATTCTATATTCTATATTCTGGGTTCCAGGTTCTATATCCTAAATTTTGTTTTCAGTATTCTGTATTCTATTTTCTAAATTCTGTGTTCTGCATTCGATGTTGAAAATTCTGGCTTCTATATACTCTATTCTATATTCTATGTTCTGTGATATTCATTCAATACTTTAAATTCAATTTTCTGCATTATGTTCAGTATTCTGAATACTATATTATAAATTCTGTGTTCTACATGCCATATTCTGCTTTCCGTACTCTATATGCTATTTTCTGTGTTTTACATACTATATTCTAAATTCTATATTCTGTATTCTGTTTTCTATAATCTAAGTCCTGAGTTCTACATTCCTTGTTCTATATACTGTGTTCTATATCCTGTATTCTATATTCAAATTTCTGTGTTATTCATTCTATATTCTTAATTCTATATTCTGCATTCTTTATTCTATATTCTAAGCTCTGTGTTCTATATTCTATATAATAAATTCTGTGTTCTGCATTCCATGATCTAAATTCTAGATTCAATATTCTCTTTTCTATATTCTATAATCTGTGTTCTACATTATATATTCTAAATTGTGTATTCAGTATTCTGTATTCTATATTCTAAATTCTGAGTTCTGCATTCCATGTTCTAAATTCTGAGTTCTGTATTCTGTTTCCCATATGCTATATTCTGTGTTCTACATTCTATTTTCTGTATTCTACATTATGCATTCCTAATACTATATTCTATATTCTGTGTTCTACATTCTATATTCTAAATTGTGTACTCTGTATCCCGTATTCTATATTCTATATTCTGTGTTCTACATTCTATATTCTAAATTCTATACACAGTATTCTGTATTCTATACTCTAAATTCTGTGTTCTGCATTCCATGTTCTAAATTCTAGATTCTATATTCTCTATTCTCTATTCTACATTCTGTGTTCTACATTCAATATTCATTATTCTGTATTCTATTTTCTAAATTCTGTGTTCTGCATTCCATTTTCTAAATTATATATTCAGTATATTGTATTCTATATTCAAAATTCTGTGTTCCGCATTCAATATTCTAAATTCTATATTCAGTATTCTGTATTCTTTATTCTAAATTCTTTGTTCTGTAATCCATGTTCTAAATTCTGGATTCTGTATTCTCTTTTCCATATTGTATATTCTGTGTTCTATATTCTATATTCTGTATTTTATATTCTACATTCCATTTTCTATATTCTATATTTTGTGTTCTTCATTCTATATTCTATATTCTGTATTCATTATTCTTTATTCTATATTCTAAATCCTCTGTTCTGAATTCCATGTTCTAAATTCTCTGTTCTATATTTTTTGTCCGATATTAGATATTTTGCTTTCTTCATTCTATATTCTACATGCTATATTCTGCATTCCGTATTCTATACACTATTTTCCGTGTTCTAAATTCTATATTCTAAATTCAATATTCAGTATACTGTATTTTATATTCTAAAATCTGTGTTCTGCATTCCATATTATAATTTCTGTGTTCTATATTCTATATTCTATATTCTGTGCTCTATATTCAGTATTCTGTATTCTATATTTTTAAATATGTGTTCTACATTCCATGTTTAATTTCTGTGTTCTATATTCTCAATTCTATATACAAAATTTTGGGTTTTTCATTCTATATACTGCATCCTATATTCTGCATTTCGAATTCTATAGTCTATATTCTGTGTTATACATTCTAAATTCTAAATCCTATTTTCACTATTTTGTATTCTTTATTCTAAATTCTGTGTTCTGCATTCCATGTTCTAAATTTTGGGTTCTCTATTCTCTATTCTCTATTCTATATTCTGTTTTCTACATTCTATATTCTAAATTCTATATTAAATATTCTGTATACTATATTCTTATATATGTGTTCTACATTCCATGTTTATATTCTGTGTTCTATAATCTCAATTCTAAATACAAAATTTTGGGTTTTTAATTGGATATTCTACAATCTATAATCTGCAGTTCGAATTCTATACTCTATATTCTGTGTTCTACATTCTAAATTCAAAATTCTATATTCAGTATTCTGTATTCTATATTCTTAATTCTGTGATATACATTGTATATTCTAGATTATATATTCAGTATTCTGTATTCTATATTCTAAATTCTGTGTTCTGCATTCCATGCTCTATATTCTGGGTTCTATATTCTATATTCTGTGTTCTACATTCTATATTCTAAATTCTATATTCAGTATTCTCTATTCTATATTCTAAATTCTGTGATATACATTCTATATTCTAGATTATATATTCAGTATTCTGTATTCTATATTCTAAGCCCTGAGTTCTGCATTCCTTGTTCTATATACTGTGTTCTTTATCCTGTATTCTATATTAAATTTTCTGTGTTCTTCATTCTATATTCTTAATTCTATATTCTGCATTCTGTATTCTATATTCTAAGCTCTGTGTTCTACATTCTATATTCTAAATTCTGTGTTCTGCATTCCATGATCTAAATTCTGGATTCAATATTCTCTATTATATATTCTATATTCTGTGTTCTACATTATATATTCTAAACTGTGTATTCAGTATTCTGTATTATATATTCTAAAATCTGAGTTCTGCATTCCATGTTCTAAATTCTGAGTTCTGTATTCTGTTTTCCATATTCTATATTCTGTGTTCAACATTCTATATTCTTTATATCATATTATTCATTCTTATACTATATTCTATATTCTGTGTTTTACATTCTATATTCTAAATTGTATACTCAGTGTTCCGTATTCTATATTCTATATTCTGTGCTCTACATTCTATTTTCTATATTCTATTTACAGAATTCTGTATTCAATACATTAAATTCTGTGTTCTGCATTCCATGTTCTAAATTCTGGGTTATATATTCTCTATTCTATATTCTATATTCTGTGTTCTACATTCTATATTCGAAATTCTATATTCATTATTCTGTATTCTATATTCTAAATTCTGTGTTCTGCATTCCATTTTCTAAATTATATTTTCAGTATATTGTATTGTATATACAAAATTCTGTGTTCCGCATTCAATATTCTAAATTCTATATTCAGTATTCTGTATTCTATATTCTAAATTCTGTGTTCTGTAATCCATGTTCTGAATTCTGGATTCTGTATTCTCTTTCCAAATTCTATATTCTGTGTTTTATATTCTATATTCTGTATTTTATATTCTACATTCCGTTTTCTAAATTCTATATTCTGTGTTTTTCATTCTATATTCTATATTCTGTATTCATTATTCTGTATTCTATATTCTAAATCCTCTGTTCTGAATTCCATGTTCTAAATTCTGTGTTCTATATTTTTTGTCCTATATTCTATATTTTGCGTTCTTCATTCTATTCTACATTCTATATTCTGCATTCCGTATTCTATACTCTATTTTCTGTGTTCTAAATTGTATATTCAGTATTCTGTATTCTATATTCTAAATTCTGTGTTCTGCGTTCCATGTTCTAAATTCTGGGTTCTATATTCTGTAGTCTATATTCTGTGTTCAACATTCTATATTCTAAATTCTATATTCTGTATTCTGTATTCTATATTCTAAATTCTGTGATACAATTCTATATTCTACATTCTATATTCAGTATACTGTGTTCTATATTCTAAATTCTGTGTTCTACATTCAATGTTCTAAATTCAATATTCAGTTTTATATATTCTATATTCTAAATTCTGTGTTCTGCATTCCATGCTCTAAATTCTTGGTTCTATATTCTCCCTTCTTTATTCGATATTCTGTGTACTACATTCTATATTCTAAATTGTATTTTCAGTATGCTGTATTCTATATCCTACATCCTCAGTTCTGCATTCCTTTTTCTATATTCTGTGTATTATATTCTGTATTCTATATTCTAAATTTTGTGTTCCTAATTCTATATTCTAAATTCTATATTCTGCATTCGATATTCTATTTTCTAAACTCTGTGTCTACATTCAAAAATCTGAATTCTGTTTTAAGCATTCCATTTTCTAAATTCTTGGTTCAATATTCTTTATTCTATATTCTAAATTCTGTGTTCTACATTATATAATCTAAATTGTATATTTAGTATTCTGTATTATATATTCTAATTTCTGTGTTCTGCATTCTATGTTCTAAATTCTGGGTTCTATATTTTGTAATCTATATTCAATATTCTGTGTTCTTCATTCTATATTCTAAATTCAGTATTCTGCATTCCGTAATCTATATTCTACATTCTGTGTCCTACATTCTAAATTCAAAATTCTATATTCAGTATTCTGTATTCTTTTTTCTAAATTCTGTGTTCTGCTTTCCATGCTCTATATTCTGGGTTCTATATTCTATATTCTGTGTTCTGCATTCTATATTCTAAATTCTATATTCAGTATTCCGTATTCTATATTCTAAATTCTGTGATATACATTATATATTCTAGATTATATATTCAGTATTCTGTTTTCTATATTCTAAGTCCTGAGTTCTGCATTGCTTGTTCTATACACTGTGTTCTATATCCTGTATTCTATATTCAATTTTCTGTGTTCTTCATTCTATATTCTTAATTCTATATTCTGAATTTTGTATTCTAAATTCTAAGCTCTGTGTTCTACATTCTATATTCTAAATTCTGTGTTCTGCATTCCATGATCTAAATTCTGGATTCAATATTCTCTATTCTATATTCTATATTCTGTGTTCTACATTATATATTCTAAACTGTGTATTCAGTATTCTGTATTATATATTCTAAAATCTGAGTTCTGCATTCCATGTTCTAAATTCTGAGTTCTGTATTCTGTTTTCCATATTCTATATTCTGTGTTCAACATTCTATATTCTTTATATCATATTATTCATTCTTATACTATATTCTATATTCTGTGTTTTACATTCTATATTCTAAATTGTATACTCAGTGTTCCGTATTCTATATTCTATATTCTGTGCTCTACATTCTATTTTCTATATTCTATTTACAGAATTCTGTATTCAATACATTAAATTCTGTGTTCTGCATTCCATGTTCTAAATTCTGGGTTATATATTCTCTATTCTATATTCTATATTCTGTGTTCTACATTCTATATTCGAAATTCTATATTCATTATTCTGTATTCTATATTCTAAATTCTGTGTTCTGCATTCCATTTTCTAAATTATATTTTCAGTATATTGTATTGTATATACAAAATTCTGTGTTCCGCATTCAATATTCTAAATTCTATATTCAGTATTCTGTATTCTATATTCTAAATTCTGTGTTCTGTAATCCATGTTCTGAATTCTGGATTCTGTATTCTCTTTCCAAATTCTATATTCTGTGTTTTATATTCTATATTCTGTATTTTATATTCTACATTCCGTTTTCTAAATTCTATATTCTGTGTTTTTCATTCTATATTCTATATTCTGTATTCATTATTCTGTATTCTATATTCTAAATCCTCTGTTCTGAATTCCATGTTCTAAATTCTGTGTTCTATATTTTTTGTCCTATATTCTATATTTTGCGTTCTTCATTCAATTCTACATTCTATATTCTGCATTCCGTATTCTATACTCTATTTTCTGTGTTCTAAATTCTATATTCAGTATTCTGTATTCTATATTCTAAATTCTGTGTTCTGCGTTCCATGTTCTAAATTCTGGATTCTATATTCTGTAGTCTATATTCTGTGTTCAACATTCTATATTCTAAATTCTATATTCTGTATTCTGTATTCTATATTCTAAATTCTGTGATACAATTCTATATTCTACATTCTATATTCAGTATTCTGTGTTCTATATTCTAAATTCTGTGTTCTACATTCAATGTTCTAAATTCAATATTCAGTTTTATATATTCTATATTCTAAATTCTGTGTTCTGCATTCCATGCTCTAAATTCTGGGTTCTATATTCTCCCTTCTTTATTCGATATTCTGTGTACTACATTCTATATTCTAAATTGTATATTCAGTATTCTGTATTCTATATCCTACATCCTCAGTTCTGCATTCCTTTTTCTATATTCTGTGTCCTATATTCTGTATTCTATATTCTAGATTTTGTGTTCCTAATTCTATATTCTAAATTGTATATTCTGCATTCGGTATTCTATTTTCTATACTCTGTGTCTACATTCAAAAATCTGAATTTGGTCTTAAGCATTCCATTTTCTAAATTCTTGGTTCAATATTCTTTATTCTATATTCTAAATTCTGTGTTCTACCTTATATAATCTATATTGTATATTTAGTATTCTGTATTATATATTCTAATTTCTGTGTTCTGCATTCTATGTTCTAAATTCTGGGTTCTATATTTTGTAATCTATATTCAATATTCTGTGTTCTTCATTCTATATTCTAAATTCTATATTCTGCATTCCGTAATCTATATTCTACATTCTGTGTTCTACATTCTATATTCTAAATTCTATATTCAGTAATCTGTATTCTATATTCTAAATTCTGTGTTCTGCATTCCATGTTATAATTTCTGTGTTCTATATTCTAAATTCTATATTCTGTGCTCTACTTTCTATATTCTAAATTCTATATTCAGTATTCTGTATTCTATATTTTTAAATATGTGTTCTACATTCCATGTTTAAATTGTGTGTTCTATATTCTCAATTCTATATACAAATTTGGGGTTTTTCCTTCTATATTCTACAGTCTATAATCTTCATTTTGAATTCTATATTCTATATTCTGTGTTCTACATTCTAAATTCTAAATTCTATATTCACTATTTTGTATTCTTTATTCTAAATTCTGTGTTCTGCATTCCATGTTCTAAATTCTGGGTTCTCTATTCTCTATTCTCTATTCTATATTCTGTTTTCTACATTCTATATTCTAAATTCTATATTAATTATTTATTCTGTATACTGTATTCTTAAATATGTGTTCTACATTCCATGTTTAAATTCTGTGTTCTATATTCTCAATTCTATATACAAAATTTTGGGTTTTTCATTGGATGTTCTAAAATCTATATTCTGCATTTCGAATTCTATACTCTATATTCTGTGTTCTACATTCTAAATTCAAAATTCTATATTCAGTATTTTGTATTCTTTATTCTAAATTCTGTGTTCTGCATTCCATGTTCTAAATTCTGGGTTCTATATTCTCTATTTTCTATTCTTTATTCTATATTCTGTTTTCTACATTCTATATTCTAAATACTATATTCAGTATTTTGTATTCTATATACTAAATTCTGTGTTCTTCATTCCATGTTCTAAATCTATATTCAGTATTCTGTAATATATATTCTAAATTCTGTGTTCCGCATTCTATGTTCTAAATTGTATACCCAATATTAGGTATTCTATATTCTATATTCTGTGTTCTATATTGTATATTCTAATGTCTATATACAGTCTACTGTAGTCTATATTCTAAATACTGTGTTCTGCATTCCATGTTCTACATTCTGAGTTCTGTATTCTGTTTTCCATATTCTAAATTCTGTGTTCTACATTTTATATTCGGTATTCTACTTTCTACATTCCATATTCTGTATTCTATATTCTACAATCCGTATTCTATATTGTATATTCTGTGTTTTTCATTCTATATTCTATATTCTGTATTCATTATTCTGTATTCTATATTCTAAATTCTGTGTTCTGCATTCCATGTTCTAAATTCTGTTTTCTATATTCTCTCTCCTATATACTATATTTTGTGTCCTTCATTCTATATTCTACATTCTATATTCTGCATTCCGTATTCTATATTCTAATTTCTGTGTTCTACATTCTATACTCTAAATTCTATCTTCAGTATTCTGTATTCTGTATTCTAAATTCTGTGTTCTGCATTCCATGTTCTAAATTCTGGGTCCTATATTCTCTATCGTCTATTCTATATTCTGTGTTCTACATTCTATATTGTAAACTCTATATTCAGTGTTCTGTATTCTATATTCTAAATTCAGTGTTATGCATTCCATGTTATAATTTCTGTGTTCTATATTCTATATTCTATATTCTGTGTTCTACATTCTATATTCTAATTTCTATATTCAGTATTCTGTATTCTATAGTCTTAAATATGTGTTCTACTTTCCATGTTTAAATATTGTGTTCTATATTCTTAATTCTATATACTAATTTTTGTGTTCTTCATTCTATATTCTACATTCTATTTTCTGCATATCGAATTCTATATTCTATCTTCTGTGTTCTACATTCTAAATTCTAAATTCTATTTTCACTATTTTGTATTCTTTATTCTAAATTCTGTGTTCTGCATTCCATGTTCTAAATTTTGGGTTCTCTATTCTCTATTCTATATTCTGTTTTCTACATTCTATATTCTAATATCTTTATTAAGTATTCTGTATACTATATTCTTAAATATGTGTTCTACATTCCATTTTTATATTCTGTGTTCTATATTCTCAGTTCTATATACAAAATTTTGGGGTTTTCATTGGATATTCTACAATCTATATTCTGCATTTCGAATTCTATACTCTATATTCTGTGTTCTACATTCTAAATTCAAAATTCTATATTCAGTATTCTGTATTCTATATTCTAAATTCTGTGATATACATTCTATATTCTAGATTATATATTCAGTATTCTGTATTCTATATTCTAAATTCTGTGTTCTGCATTCCATGCTCTATATTCTGGGTTCTATATTCTATATTCTGTGTTCTACATTCTATATTCTAAATTCTATATTCAGTATTCTGTATTCTATATTTTATATTCTGTGATATACATTCTATATTCTAGATTATATATTCAGTATTCTGTTTTCTATATTCTAAGTCCTGAGTTCTGCATTCCTTGTTCTATATACTGTGTTCTATATCCTGTATTCTATATTCAATTTTCTGTGTTCTTCATTCTATATTATTAATTCTATATTCTGCATTCTGTATTCTATATTCTAACCTCTGTGTTCTACATTCTATATTCTAAATTCTGTGTTCTGCATTCCATGATCTAAATTCTGGATTCAATAATCTCTATTCTATATTCTATATTCTGTGTTCTACATTATATATTCTAAACTGTGTATTCAGTATTCTGTATTATATATTCTAAATTCTGGGTACTGCATTCCATGTTCTAAATTCTGAGTTCTGTATTCTGTTTTCCATATTCTATATTCTGTGTTCAACATTCTATATTCTGTATATTATATTATGCATTCCTTATTCTATATTCTATATTCTGTGTTTTACATTCTATATTCTAAATTGTATACTCAGTGTTCCGTATTCTATATTCTATATTCTGTGTTCTACATTCTATTTTCTAAATTCTATTTACAGAATTCTGTATTCAATACACTAAATTCTGTGTTCTGCATTCCATGTTCTAAATTCTGGGTTATATATTTTCTATTCTCTATTCTATATTCTGTGTTCTACATTCTATATTCGAAATTCTATATTCATTATTCTGTATTCTATATTCTAAATTCTGTGTTCTGCGTTCCATTTTCTAAATTATATATTCAGTATATTGTATTCTATATACAAAATTCTGTGTTCCGCATTCAATATTCTTAATTCTATATTCAGTATTCTGTATTCTATATTCTAAATTCTGTGTTCTGTAATCCATGTTCTGAATTCTGGATTCTGTATTCTCTTTCCAAATTCTATATTCTGTGTTTTATATTCTATATTCTGTATTTTATATTCTACATTCCGTTTTCTATATTCTATATTCTGTGTTCTTCATTCTATATTCTATATTCTGTATTCATTATTCTGTATTCTATATTCTAAATCCTCTGTTCTTTATTCCATGTTCTAAATTCTGTGTTCTATATTTTTTGTCCTATATTCTATATTTTGCGTTCTTCATTCTATTCTACATTGTATATTCTGCATTCCGTATTCTATACTCTATTTTCTGTGTTCTAAATTCTATACTCTAAATTCAATATTCAGTATTCTGTATTCTATATTCTAAATTCTGTGATACAATTCTATATTCTACATTCTATATTCAGTATTCTGTCTTCTATATTCTAAATTCTGTGTTCTACATTCAATGTTCTAAATTCAATATTCAGTTTTATATATTCTATATTCTAAATTCTGTGTTCTGCATTCCATGCTCTAAATTCTGTGTTTTATATTCTCCCTTCTTTATTTGATATTCTGTGTACTACATTCTATATTCTAAATTGTATATTCAGTATTCTGTATTCTATATCCTACATCCTCAGTTCTGCATTCCTTTTTCTATATTCTGTGTCCTATATTCTGTATTCTATATTCTAGATTTTGTGTTCCTAATTCTATATTCTAAATTCTATATTCTGCATTCGGTATTCTATTTTCTAAACTCTGTGTTTACATTCAAAAATCTGAATTCTGTCTTAAGCATTCCATTTTCTAAATTCTTGGTTCAATATTCTTTATTCTATATTCTAAATTCTGTGTTCTACATTATATAATCTAAATTGTATATTTAGTATTCTGTATTATATATTCTAATTTCTGTGTTCTGCATTCTATGTTCTAAATTCTGGGTTCTATATTTTGTAATCTATATTCAATATTCTGTGTTCTTCATTCTATATTCTAAATTCTATATTCTGCATTCCGTAATCTATATTCTACATTCTATATTCTAAATTCTATATTCAGTATTCTGTATTCTATATTCTATATTCTGTGCTCTACATTCTATTTTCTATATTCTATTTACAGAATTCTGTATTCAATACATTAAATTCTGTGTTCTGCATTCCATGTTCTAAATTCTGGGTTATATATTCTCTATTCTATATTCTATATTCTGTGTTCTACATTCTATATTCGAAATTCTATATTCATTATTCTGTATTCTATATTCTAAATTCTGTGTTCTGCATTCCATTTTCTAAATTATATTTTCAGTATATTGTATTGTATATACAAAATTCTGTGTTCCGCATTCAATATTCTAAATTCTATATTCAGTATTCTGTATTCTATATTCTAAATTCTGTGTTCTGTAATCCATGTTCTGAATTCTGGATTCTGTATTCTCTTTCCAAATTCTATATTCTGTGTTTTATATTCTATATTCTGTATTTTATATTCTACATTCCGTTTTCTAAATTCTATATTCTGTGTTTTTCATTCTATATTCTATATTCTGTATTCATTATTCTGTATTCTATATTCTAAATCCTCTGTTCTGAATTCAATGTTCTAAATTCTGTGTTCTATATTTTTTGTCCTATATTCTATATTTTGCGTTCTTCATTCAATTCTACATTCTATATTCTGCATTCCGTATTCTATACTCTATTTTCTGTGTTCTAAATTCTATATTCAGTATTCTGTATTCTATATTCTAAATTCTGTGTTCTGCGTTCCATGTTCTAAATTCTGGATTCTATATTCTGTAGTCTATATTCTGTGTTCAACATTCTATATTCTAAATTCTATATTCTGTATTCTGTATTCTATATTCTAAATTCTGTGATACAATTCTATATTCTACATTCTATATTCAGTATTCTGTGTTCTATATTCTAAATTCTGTGTTCTACATTCAATGTTCTAAATTCAATATTCAGTTTTATATATTCTATATTCTAAATTCTGTGTTCTGCATTCCATGCTCTAAATTCTGGGTTCTATATTCTCCCTTCTTTATTCGATATTCTGTGTACTACATTCTATATTCTAAATTGTATATTCAGTATTCTGTATTCTATATCCTACATCCTCAGTTCTGCATTCCTTTTTCTATATTCTGTGTCCTATATTCTGTATTCTATATTCTAGATTTTGTGTTCCTAATTCTATATTCTAAATTGTATATTCTGCATTCGGTATTCTATTTTCTATACTCTGTGTCTACATTCAAAAATCTGAATTTGGTCTTAAGCATTCCATTTTCTAAATTCTTGGTTCAATATTCTTTATTCTATATTCTAAATTCTGTGTTCTACCTTATATAATCTATATTGTATATTTAGTATTCTGTATTATATATTCTAATTTCTGTGTTCTGCATTCTATGTTCTAAATTCTGGGTTCTATATTTTGTAATCTATATTCAATATTCTGTGTTCTTCATTCTATATTCTAAATTCTATATTCTGCATTCCGTAATCTATATTCTACATTCTGTGTTCTACATTCTATATTCTAAATTCTATATTCAGTAATCTGTATTCTATATTCTAAATTCTGTGTTCTGCATTCCATGTTATAATTTCTGTGTTCTATATTCTAAATTCTATATTCTGTGCTCTACTTTCTATATTCTAAATTCTATATTCAGTATTCTGTATTCTATATTTTTAAATATGTGTTCTACATTCCATGTTTAAATTGTGTGTTCTATATTCTCAATTCTATATACAAATTTGGGGTTTTTCCTTCTATATTCTACAGTCTATAATCTTCATTTTGAATTCTATATTCTATATTCTGTGTTCTACATTCTAAATTCTAAATTCTATATTCACTATTTTGTATTCTTTATTCTAAATTCTGTGTTCTGCATTCCATGTTCTAAATTCTGGGTTCTCTATTCTCTATTCTCTATTCTATATTCTGTTTTCTACATTCTATATTCTAAATTCTATATTAATTATTTATTCTGTATACTGTATTCTTAAATATGTGTTCTACATTCCATGTTTAAATTCTGTGTTCTATATTCTCAATTCTATATACAAAATTTTGGGTTTTTCATTGGATGTTCTAAAATCTATATTCTGCATTTCGAATTCTATACTCTATATTCTGTGTTCTACATTCTAAATTCAAAATTCTATATTCAGTATTTTGTATTCTTTATTCTAAATTCTGTGTTCTGCATTCCATGTTCTAAATTCTGGGTTCTATATTCTCTATTTTCTATTCTTTATTCTATATTCTGTTTTCTACATTCTATATTCTAAATACTATATTCAGTATTTTGTATTCTATATACTAAATTCTGTGTTCTTCATTCCATGTTCTAAATCTATATTCAGTATTCTGTAATATATATTCTAAATTCTGTGTTCCGCATTCTATGTTCTAAATTGTATACCCAATATTAGGTATTCTATATTCTATATTCTGTGTTCTATATTGTATATTCTAATGTCTATATACAGTCTACTGTAGTCTATATTCTAAATACTGTGTTCTGCATTCCATGTTCTACATTCTGAGTTCTGTATTCTGTTTTCCATATTCTAAATTCTGTGTTCTACATTTTATATTCGGTATTCTACTTTCTACATTCCATATTCTGTATTCTATATTCTACAATCCGTATTCTATATTGTATATTCTGTGTTTTTCATTCTATATTCTATATTCTGTATTCATTATTCTGTATTCTATATTCTAAATTCTGTGTTCTGCATTCCATGTTCTAAATTCTGTTTTCTATATTCTCTCTCCTATATACTATATTTTGTGTCCTTCATTCTATATTCTACATTCTATATTCTGCATTCCGTATTCTATATTCTAATTTCTGTGTTCTACATTCTATACTCTAAATTCTATCTTCAGTATTCTGTATTCTGTATTCTAAATTCTGTGTTCTGCATTCCATGTTCTAAATTCTGGGTCCTATATTCTCTATCGTCTATTCTATATTCTGTGTTCTACATTCTATATTGTAAACTCTATATTCAGTGTTCTGTATTCTATATTCTAAATTCAGTGTTATGCATTCCATGTTATAATTTCTGTGTTCTATATTCTATATTCTATATTCTGTGTTCTACATTCTATATTCTAATTTCTATATTCAGTATTCTGTATTCTATAGTCTTAAATATGTGTTCTACTTTCCATGTTTAAATATTGTGTTCTATATTCTTAATTCTATATACTAATTTTTGTGTTCTTCATTCTATATTCTACATTCTATTTTCTGCATATCGAATTCTATATTCTATCTTCTGTGTTCTACATTCTAAATTCTAAATTCTATTTTCACTATTTTGTATTCTTTATTCTAAATTCTGTGTTCTGCATTCCATGTTCTAAATTTTGGGTTCTCTATTCTCTATTCTATATTCTGTTTTCTACATTCTATATTCTAATATCTTTATTAAGTATTCTGTATACTATATTCTTAAATATGTGTTCTACATTCCATTTTTATATTCTGTGTTCTATATTCTCAGTTCTATATACAAAATTTTGGGGTTTTCATTGGATATTCTACAATCTATATTCTGCATTTCGAATTCTATACTCTATATTCTGTGTTCTACATTCTAAATTCAAAATTCTATATTCAGTATTCTGTATTCTATATTCTAAATTCTGTGATATACATTCTATATTCTAGATTATATATTCAGTATTCTGTATTCTATATTCTAAATTCTGTGTTCTGCATTCCATGCTCTATATTCTGGGTTCTATATTCTATATTCTGTGTTCTACATTCTATATTCTAAATTCTATATTCAGTATTCTGTATTCTATATTTTATATTCTGTGATATACATTCTATATTCTAGATTATATATTCAGTATTCTGTTTTCTATATTCTAAGTCCTGAGTTCTGCATTCCTTGTTCTATATACTGTGTTCTATATCCTGTATTCTATATTCAATTTTCTGTGTTCTTCATTCTATATTATTAATTCTATATTCTGCATTCTGTATTCTATATTCTAACCTCTGTGTTCTACATTCTATATTCTAAATTCTGTGTTCTGCATTCCATGATCTAAATTCTGGATTCAATAATCTCTATTCTATATTCTATATTCTGTGTTCTACATTATATATTCTAAACTGTGTATTCAGTATTCTGTATTATATATTCTAAATTCTGGGTACTGCATTCCATGTTCTAAATTCTGAGTTCTGTATTCTGTTTTCCATATTCTATATTCTGTGTTCAACATTCTATATTCTGTATATTATATTATGCATTCCTTATTCTATATTCTATATTCTGTGTTTTACATTCTATATTCTAAATTGTATACTCAGTGTTCCGTATTCTATATTCTATATTCTGTGTTCTACATTCTATTTTCTAAATTCTATTTACAGAATTCTGTATTCAATACACTAAATTCTGTGTTCTGCATTCCATGTTCTAAATTCTGGGTTATATATTTTCTATTCTCTATTCTATATTCTGTGTTCTACATTCTATATTCGAAATTCTATATTCATTATTCTGTATTCTATATTCTAAATTCTGTGTTCTGCGTTCCATTTTCTAAATTATATATTCAGTATATTGTATTCTATATACAAAATTCTGTGTTCCGCATTCAATATTCTTAATTCTATATTCAGTATTCTGTATTCTATATTCTAAATTCTGTGTTCTGTAATCCATGTTCTGAATTCTGGATTCTGTATTCTCTTTCCAAATTCTATATTCTGTGTTTTATATTCTATATTCTGTATTTTATATTCTACATTCCGTTTTCTATATTCTATATTCTGTGTTCTTCATTCTATATTCTATATTCTGTATTCATTATTCTGTATTCTATATTCTAAATCCTCTGTTCTTTATTCCATGTTCTAAATTCTGTGTTCTATATTTTTTGTCCTATATTCTATATTTTGCGTTCTTCATTCTATTCTACATTGTATATTCTGCATTCCGTATTCTATACTCTATTTTCTGTGTTCTAAATTCTATACTCTAAATTCAATATTCAGTATTCTGTATTCTCTATTCTAAATTCTGTGATACAATTCTATATTCTACATTCTATATTCAGTATTCTGTCTTCTATATTCTAAATTCTGTGTTCTACATTCAATGTTCTAAATTCAATATTCAGTTTTATATATTCTATATTCTAAATTCTGTGTTCTGCATTCCATGCTCTAAATTCTGTGTTTTATATTCTCCCTTCTTTATTTGATATTCTGTGTACTACATTCTATATTCTAAATTGTATATTCAGTATTCTGTATTCTATATCCTACATCCTCAGTTCTGCATTCCTTTTTCTATATTCTGTGTCCTATATTCTGTATTCTATATTCTAGATTTTGTGTTCCTAATTCTATATTCTAAATTCTATATTCTGCATTCGGTATTCTATTTTCTAAACTCTGTGTTTACATTCAAAAATCTGAATTCTGTCTTAAGCATTCCATTTTCTAAATTCTTGGTTCAATATTCTTTATTCTATATTCTAAATTCTGTGTTCTACATTATATAATCTAAATTGTATATTTAGTATTCTGTATTATATATTCTAATTTCTGTGTTCTGCATTCTATGTTCTAAATTCTGGGTTCTATATTTTGTAATCTATATTCAATATTCTGTGTTCTTCATTCTATATTCTAAATTCTATATTCTGCATTCCGTAATCTATATTCTACATTCTATATTCTAAATTCTATATTCAGTATTCTGTATTCTATATTCTAAATTCTGTGTTCTGCATTCCATGTTATAATTTCTGTGTTCTATATTCTATATTCTATATTCTGTGCTCTACTTTCTATATTCTAAATTCTATATTCAGTATTCTGTATTCTATATTTTTAAATATGTGTTCTACATTCCATGTTTAAATTCTGTGTTCTATATTCGCAATTCTATATACAAATTTGGGGTTTTTCCTTCTATATTCTACAGCCTATATTCTTCATTTTGAATTCTATATTCTACATTCTGTGTTCTACATTCTAAATTCTAAATTCTATATTCACTATTTTGTATTCTTTATTCTAAATTCTGTGTTCTGCATTCCATGTTCTAAATTCTGGGTTCTCTATTCTCTATTCTCTATTCTATATTCTGTTTTCTACATTCTATATTCTAAATTCTATATTAAGTATTCTGTATACTGTATTCTTTAATATGTGTTCTACATTCCATGTTTAAATTCTGTGTTCTATATTCTCAATTCTATATACAAAATTTTGGGTTTTTCATTGGATGTTCTACAATCTATATTCTGCATTTCGAATTCTATACTCTATATTCTGTGTTCTACATTCTAAATTCAAAATTCTATATTCAGTATTTTGTATTCTTTATTCTAAATTCTGTGTTCTGCATTCCATGTTCTAAATTCTGGGTTCTATATTCTCTATTTTCTATTCTTTATTCTATATTCTGTTTTCTACATTCTATATTCTAAATTCTATATTCAGTATTTTGTATTCTATATTCTAAATTCTGTGTTCTTCATTCCATGTTCTAAATCTATATTCAGTATTCTGTAATATATATTCTAAATTCTGTGTTCCGCATTCTATGTTCTAAATTGTATACCCAGTATTAGGTATTCTATATTCTATATTCTGTGTTCTATATTGTATATTCTAATGTCTATATACAGTCTACTGTAGTCTATATTCTAAATACTGTGTTCTGCATTCCATGTTCTACATTCTGAGTTCTGTATTCTGTTTTCCATATTCTAAATTCTGTGTTCTACATTTTATATTCGGTATTCTATTTTCTACATTCCATATTCTGTATTCTATATTCTACATTCCGTATTCTATATTGTATATTCTGTGTTCTTCATTCTATATTCTATATTCTGTATTCATTATTCTGTATTCTATATTCTAAATTCTGTGTTCTGCATTCCATGTTCTAAATTCTGTTTTCTATATTCTCTCTCCTATATATTATATTTTGTGTCCTTCATTCTATATTCTACATTCTATATTCTGCATTCCGTATTCTATATTCTAATTTCTGTGTTCTACATTCTATACTCTAAATTCTATCTTCACTATTCTGTATTCTGTATTCTAAATTCTGTGTTCTGCATTCCATGTTCTAAATTCTGGGTCCTATATTCTTTATCGTCTATTCTATATTCTGTGTTCTACAATCTATATTGTAAACTCTATATTCAGTGTTCTGTATTCTATATTCTAAATTCAGTGTTATGCATTCCATGTTATAATTTCTGTGTTCTATATTCTATATTCTATATTCTGTGTTCTACATTCTATATTCTAATTTCTTTATTCAGTATTCTGTATTCTATAGTCTTAAATATGTGTTCTACTTTCCATGTTTAAATATTGTGTTCTATATTCTTAATTCTATATACTAATTTTTGTGTTCTTCATTCTATATTCTACATTCTATTTTCTGCATTTCGAATTCTATATTCTATATTCTGTGTTCTACATTCTAAATTCTAAATTCTATTTTCACTATTTTGTATTCTTTATTCTAAATTCTGTGTTCTGCATTCCATGTTCTAAATTTTGGGTTCTCTATTCTCTATTCTATATTCTGTTTTCTACATTCTATATTCTAATATCTTTATTAAGTATTCTGTATACTATATTCTTAAATATGTGTTCTACATTCCATTTTTAAATTCTGTGTTCTATATTCTCAATTCTATATACAAAATTTTGGGGTTTTCATTGGATATTCTACAATCTATATTCTGCATTTCGAATTCTATACTCTATATTCTGTGTTCTACATTCTAAATTCAAAATTCTATATTCAGTATTCTGTATTCTATATTCTAAATTCTGTGATATACATTCTATATTCTAGATTATATATTCAGTATTCTGTATTCTATATTCTAAATTCTGTGTTCTGCATTCCATGCTCTATATTCTGGGTTCTATATTCTATATTCTGTGTTCTACATTCTATATTCTAAATTCTATATTCAGTATTCTGTATTCTATATTTTATATTCTGTGATATACATTCTATATTCTAGATTATATATTCAGTATTCTGTTTTCTATATTCTAAGTCCTGAGTTCTGCATTCCTTGTTCTATATACTGTGTTCTATATCCTGTATTCTATATTCAATTTTCTGTGTTCTTCATTCTATATTATTAATTCTATATTCTGCATTCTGTATTCTATATTCTAACCTCTGTGTTCTACATTCTATATTCTAAATTCTGTGTTCTGCATTCCATGATCTAAATTCTGGATTCAATAATCTCTATTCTATATTCTATATTCTGTGTTCTACATTATATATTCTAAACTGTGTATTCAGTATTCTGTATTATATATTCTAAATTCTGGGTACTGCATTCCATGTTCTAAATTCTGAGTTCTGTATTCTGTTTTCCATATTCTATATTCTGTGTTCAACATTCTATATTCTGTATATTATATTATGCATTCCTTATTCTATATTCTATATTCTGTGTTTTACATTCTATATTCTAAATTGTATACTCAGTGTTCCGTATTCTATATTCTATATTCTGTGTTCTACATTCTATTTTCTAAATTCTATTTACAGAATTCTGTATTCAATACACTAAATTCTGTGTTCTGCATTCCATGTTCTAAATTCTGGGTTATATATTTTCTATTCTCTATTCTATATTCTGTGTTCTACATTCTATATTCGAAATTCTATATTCATTATTCTGTATTCTATATTCTAAATTCTGTGTTCTGCATTCCATTTTCTAAATTATATATTCAGTATATTGTATTCTATATACAAAATTCTGTGTTCCGCATTCAATATTCTAAATTCTATATTCAGTATTCTGTATTCTATATTCTAAATTCTGTGTTCTGTAATCCATGTTCTGAATTCTGGATTCTGTATTCTCTTTCCAAATCCTATATTCTGGGTTTTATATTCTATATTCTGTATTTTATATTCTACATTCCGTTTTCTATATTCTATATTCTGTGTTCTTCATTCTATATTCTATATTCTGTATTCATTATTCTGTATTCTATATTCTAAATCCTCTGTTCTGAATTCCATGTTCTAAATTCTGTGTTCTATATTTTTGTCCTATATTCTATATTTTGCGTTCTTCATTCTATTCTACATTGTATATTCTGCATTGCGTATTCTATACTCTATTTTCTGTGTTCTAAATTCTATACTCTAAATTCAATATTCAGTATTCTGTATTCTATATTCTAAATTCTGTGATACAATTCTATATTCTACATTCTATATTCAGTATTCTGTGTTCTATATTCAAAATTCTGTGTTCTACATTCAATGTTCTAAATTCAATATTCAGTTTTATATATTCTATATTCTAAATTCTGTGTTCTGCATTCCATGCTCTAAATTCTGGTTTATATATTCTCCCTTCTTTATTCGATATTCTGTGTACTACATTCTATATTCTAAATAGTATATTCAGTATTCTGTATTCTATATCCTACATCCTCAGTTCTGCATTCCTTTTTCTATATTCTGTGTCCTATATTCTGTATTCTATATTCTAGATTTTGTGTTCCTAATTCTATATTCTAAATTCTATATTCTGCATTCGGTATTCTATTTTCTAAACTCTGTGTCTACAATCAAAAATCTGAATTCTGTCTTAAGCATTCCATTTTCTAAATTCTTGGTTCAATATTCTTTATTCTATATTCTAAATTCTGTGTTCTACATTATATAATCTAAATTGTATATTTAGTATTCTGTATTATATATTCTAATTTCTGTGTTCTGCATTCTATGTTCTAAATTCTGGGTTCTATATTTTGTAATCTATATACAATATTCTGTGTTCTTCATTCTATATTCTAAATTCTATATTCTGCATTCCGTAATCTATATTCTACATTCTATATTCTAAATTCTATATTCAGTATTCTGTATTCTATATTCTAAATTCTGTGTTCTGCATTCCATGTTATAATTTCTGTGTTCTATATTCTATATTCTAATTTCTGTGTTCTACATTCTATACTCTAAATTCTATCTTCAGTATTCTGTATTCTGTATTCTAAATTCTGTGTTCTGCCTTCCATTTTCTAAATTCTGGGTCCTATATTCTCTATCGTCTATTCTATATTCTGTGTTCTACATTCTATATTGTAAACTCTATATTCAGTGTTCTGTATTCTATATTCTAAATTCACTGTTATGCATTCCATGTTATAATTTCTGTGTTCTATATTCTATATTCTATATTCTGTGTTCTACATTCTATATTCTAATTTCTATATTCAGTATTCTGTATTCTATATTCTAAATTCTGTGTTCTGCATTCAATGTTATAATTTCTGTGTTCTATATTCTATATTCTATATTCTGTGCTCTACTTTCTATATTCTAAATTCTATATTCAGTATTCTGTATTCTATATTTTTAAATATGTGTTCTACATTCCATGTTTTAATTGTGTGTTCTATATTCTCAATTCTATATACAAATTTGGGGTTTTTCCTTCTATATTCTACAGTCTATATTCTTCATTTTGAATTCTATATTCTATATTCTGTGTTCTACATTCTAAATTCTAAATTCTATATTCACTATTTTGTATTCTTTATTCTAAATTCTGTGTTCTGCATTCCATGTTCTAAATTCTGGGTTCTCTATTCTCTATTCTATATTCTGTTTTCTACATTCTATATTCTAAATTCTATATTAAGTATTCTGTATACTGTATTCTTAAATATGTGTTCTACATTCCATTTTTAAATTCTGTGTTCTATATTCTCAATTCTATATACAAAATTTTGGGGTTTTCATTGGATATTCTACAATCTATATTCTGCATTTCGAATTCTATACTCTATATTCTGTGTTCTACATTCTAAATTCAAAATTCTATATTCAGTATTCTGTATTCTATATTCTAAATTCTGTGATATACATTCTATATTCTAGATTATATATTCAGTAATCTGTATTCTATATTCTAAATTCTGTGTTCTGCATTCCATGCTCTATATTCTGGGTTCTATATTCTATATTCTGTGTTCTACATTCTATATTCTAAATTCTATATTCAGTATTCTGTATTCTATATTTTATATTCTGTGATATACATTCTATATTCTAGATTATATATTCAGTATTCTGTTTTCTATATTCTAAGTCCTGAGTTCTGCATTCCTTGTTCTATATACTGTGTTCTATATCCTGTATTCTATATTCAATTTTCTGTGTTCTTCATTCTATATTATTAATTCTATATTCTGCATTCTGTATTCTATATTCTAACCTCTGTGTTCTACATTCTATATTCTAAATTCTGTGTTCTGCATTCCATGATCTAAATTCTGGATTCAATAATCTCTATTCTATATTCTATATTCTGTGTTCTACATTATATATTCTAAACTGTGTATTCAGTATTCTGTATTATATATTCTAAATTCTGGGTACTGCATTCCATGTTCTAAATTCTGAGTTCTGTATTCTGTTTTCCATATTCTATATTCTGTGTTCAACATTCTATATTCTGTATATTATATTATGCATTCCTTATTCTATATTCTATATTCTGTGTTTTACATTCTATATTCTAAATTGTATACTCAGTGTTCCGTATTCTATATTCTATATTCTGTGTTCTACATTCTATTTTCTAAATTCTATTTACAGAATTCTGTATTCAATACACTAAATTCTGTGTTCTGCATTCCATGTTCTAAATTCTGGGTTATATATTTTCTATTCTCTATTCTATATTCTGTGTTCTACATTCTATATTCGAAATTCTATATTCATTATTCTGTATTCTATATTCTAAATTCTGTGTTCTGCGTTCCATTTTCTAAATTATATATTCAGTATATTGTATTCTATATACAAAATTCTGTGTTCCGCATTCAATATTCTTAATTCTATATTCAGTATTCTGTATTCTATATTCTAAATTCTGTGTTCTGTAATCCATGTTCTGAATTCTGGATTCTGTATTCTCTTTCCAAATTCTATATTCTGTGTTTTATATTCTATATTCTGTATTTTATATTCTACATTCCGTTTTCTATATTCTATATTCTGTGTTCTTCATTCTATATTCTATATTCTGTATTCATTATTCTGTATTCTATATTCTAAATCCTCTGTTCTTTATTCCATGTTCTAAATTCTGTGTTCTATATTTTTTGTCCTATATTCTATATTTTGCGTTCTTCATTCTATTCTACATTGTATATTCTGCATTCCGTATTCTATACTCTATTTTCTGTGTTCTAAATTCTATACTCTAAATTCAATATTCAGTATTCTGTATTCTATATTCTAAATTCTGTGATACAATTCTATATTCTACATTCTATATTCAGTATTCTGTGTTCTGTATTCAAAATTCTGTGTTCTACATTCAATGTTCTAAATTCAATATTCAGTTTTATATATTCTATATTCTAAATTCTGTGTTCTGCATTCCATGCTCTAAATTCTGGGTTCTATATTCTCCCTTCTTTATTCGATATTCTGTGTACTACATTCTATATTCTAAATTGTATATTCAGTATTCTTTATTCTATATCCTACATCCTCAGTTCTGCATTCCTTTTTCTATATTCTGTGTCCTATATTCTGTATTCTATATTCTAGATTTTGTGTTCCAAATTCTATATTCTAAATTCTGTATTCTGCATTCGGTATTCTATTTTCTAAACTCTGTGTCTACATTCAAAAATCTGAATTCTGTCTTAAGCATTCCATTTTCTAAATTCTTGGTTCAATATTCTTTATTCTATATTCTAAATTCTGTGTTCTACATTATATAATCTAAATTGTATATTTAGTATTCTGTATTATATATTCTAATTTCTGTGTTCTGCATTCTATGTTCTAAATTCTGGGTTCTATATTTTGTAATCTATATTCAATATTCTGTGTTCTTCATTCTATATTCTAAATTCTATATTTTGCATTCCGTAATCTATATTCTACATTCTATATTCTAAATTCTATATTCAGTATTCTGTATTCTGTATTCTAAATTCTGTGTTCTGCATTCCATGTTCTAAATTCTGGGTCCTATATTCTCTATCGTCTATTCTATATTCTGTGTTCTACATTCTATATTGTAAACTCTATATTCAGTGTTCTGTATTCTATATTCTAAATTCAGTGTTATGCATTCCATGTTATAATTTCTGTGTTCTATATTCTATATTCTATATTCTGTGTTCTACATTCTATATTCTAATTTCTATATTCAGTATTCTGTATTCTATAGTCTTAAATATGTGTTCTAGTTTCCATGTTTAAATATTGTGTTCTATATTCTTAATTCTATATACTAATTTTTGTGTTCTTCATTCTATATTCTACATTCTATTTTCTGCATTTCGAATTCTATATTCTATATTCTGTGTTCTACATTCTAAATTCTAAATTCTATTTTCACTATTTTGTATTCTTTATTCTAAATTCTGTGTTCTGCATTCCATGTTCTAAATTTTGGGTTCTCTATTCTCTATTCTATATTCTGTTTTCTACATTCTATATTCTAATATCTTTATTAAGTATTCTGTATACTATATTCTTAAATATGTGTTCTACATTCCACTTTTAAATTCTGTGTTCTATATTCTCAATTCTATATACAAAATTTTGGGGTTTTCATTGGATATTCTACAATCTATATTCTGCATTTCGAATTCTATACTCTATATTCTGTGTTCTACATTCTAAATTCAAAATTCTATATTCAGTATTCTGTATTCTATATTCTAAATTCTGTGATATACATTCTATATTCTAGATTATATATTCAGTATTCTGTATTCTATATTCTAAATTCTGTGTTCTGCATTCCATGCTCTATATTCTGGGTTCTATATTCTATATTCTGTGTTCTACATTCTATATTCTAAATTCTATATTCAGTATTCTGTATTCTATATTTTATATTCTGTGATATACATTCTATATTCTAGATTATATATTCAGTATTCTGTTTTCTATATTCTAAGTCCTGAGTTCTGCATTCCTTGTTCTATATACTGTGTTCTATATCCTGTATTCTATATTCAATTTTCTGTGTTCTTCATTCTATATTATTAATTCTATATTCTGCATTCTGTATTCTATATTCTAACCTCTGTGTTCTACATTCTATATTCTAAATTCTGTGTTCTGCATTCCATGATCTAAATTCTGGATTCAATAATCTCTATTCTATATTCTATATTCTGTGTTCTACATTATATATTCTAAACTGTGTATTCAGTATTCTGTATTATATATTCTAAATTCTGAGTACTGCATTCCATGTTCTAAATTCTGAGTTCTGTATTCTGTTTTCCATATTCTATATTCTGTGTTCAACATTCTATATTCTGTATATTATATTATGCATTCCTTATTCTATATTCTATATTCTGTGTTTTACATTCTATATTCTAAATTGTATACTCAGTGTTCCGTATTCTATATTCTATATTCTGTGTTCTACATTCTATTTTCTAAATTCTATTTACAGAATTCTGTATTCAATACACTAAATTCTGTGTTCTGCATTCCATGTTCTAAATTCTGGGTTATATATTTTCTATTCTCTATTCTATATTCTGTGTTCTACATTCTATATTCGAAATTCTATATTCATTATTCTGTATTCTATATTCTAAATTCTGTGTTCTGCGTTCCATTTTCTAAATTATATATTCAGTATATTGTATTCTATATACAAAATTCTGTGTTCCGCATTCAATATTCTTAATTCTATATTCAGTATTCTGTATTCTATATTCTAAATTCTGTGTTCTGTAATCCATGTTCTGAATTCTGGATTCTGTATTCTCTTTCCAAATTCTATATTCTGTGTTTTATATTCTATATTCTGTATTTTATATTCTACATTCCGTTTTCTATATTCTATATTCTGTGTTCTTCATTCTATATTCTATATTCTGTATTCATTATTCTGTATTCTATATTCTAAATCCTCTGTTCTGTATTCCATGTTCTAAATTCTGTGTTCTATATTTTTTGTCCTATATTCTATATTTTGCGTTCTTCATTCTATTCTACATTGTATATTCTGCATTCCGTATTCTATACTCTATTTTCTGTGTTCTAAATTCTATACTCTAAATTCAATATTCAGTATTCTGTATTCTATATTCTAAATTCTGTGATACAATTCTATATTCTACATTCTATATTCAGTATTCTGTGTTCTATATTCTAAATTCTGTGTTCTACATTCAATGTTCTAAATTCAATATTCAGTTTTATATATTCTATATTCTAAATTCTGTGTTCTGCATTCCATGCTCTAAATTCTGGGTTCTATATTCTCCCTTCTTTATTCGATATTCTGTGTACTACATTCTATATTCTAAATTGTATATTCAGTATTCTGTATTCTATATCCTACATCCTCAGTTCTGCATTCCTTTTTCTATATTCTGTGTCCTATATTCTGTATTCTATATTCTAGATTTTGTGTTCCTAATTCTATATTCTAAATTCTATATTCTGCATTCGGTATTCTATTTTCTAAACTCTGTGTTTACATTCAAAAATCTGAATTCTGTCTTAAGCATTCCATTTTCTAAATTCTTGGTTCAATATTCTTTATTCTATATTCTAAATTCTGTGTTCTACATTATATAATCTAAATTGTATATTTAGTATTCTGTATTATATATTCTAATTTCTGTGTTCTGCATTCTATGTTCTAAATTCTGGGTTCTATATTTTGTAATCTATATTCAATATTCTGTGTTCTTCATTCTATATTCTAAATTCTATATTCTGCATTCCGTAATCTATATTCTACATTCTATATTCTAAATTCTATATTCAGTATTCTGTATTCTATATTCTAAATTCTGTGTTCTGCATTCCATGTTATAATTTCTGTGTTCTATATTCTATATTCTATATTCTGTGCTCTACTTTCTATATTCTAAATTCTATATTCAGTATTCTGTATTCTATATTTTTAAATATGTGTTCTACATTCCATGTTTAAATTGTGTGTTCTATATTCTCAATTCTATATACAAATTTGGGGTTTTTCCTTCTATATTCTACAGCCTATATTCTTCATTTTGAATTCTATATTCTATATTCTGTGTTCTACATTCTAAATTCTAAATTCTATATTCACTATTTTGTATTCTTTATTCTAAATTCTGTGTTCTGCATTCCATGTTCTAAATTCTGGGTTCTCTATTCTCTATTCTCTATTCTATATTCTGTTTTCTACATTCTATATTCTAAATTCTATATTAAGTATTCTGTATACTGTATTCTTTAATATGTGTTCTACATTCCATGTTTAAATTCTGTGTTCTATATTCTCAATTCTATATACAAAATTTTGGGTTTTTCATTGGATGTTCTACAATCTATATTCTGCATTTCGAATTCTATACTCTATATTCTGTGTTCTACATTCTAAATTCAAAATTCTATATTCAGTATTTTGTATTCTTTATTCTAAATTCTGTGTTCTGCATTCCATGTTCTAAATTCTGGGTTCTATATTCTCTATTTTCTATTCTTTATTCTATATTCTGTTTTCTACATTCTATATTCTAAATTCTATATTCAGTATTTTGTATTCTATATTCTAAATTCTGTGTTCTTCATTCCATGTTCTAAATCTATATTCAGTATTCTGTAATATATATTCTAAATTCTGTGTTCCGCATTCTATGTTCTAAATTGTATACCCAGTATTAGGTATTCTATATTCTATATTCTGTGTTCTATATTGTATATTCTAATGTCTATATACAGTCTACTGTAGTCTATATTCTAAATACTGTGTTCTGCATTCCATGTTCTACATTCTGAGTTCTGTATTCTGTTTTCCATATTCTAAATTCTGTGTTCTACATTTTATATTCGGTATTCTATTTTCTACATTCCATATTCTGTATTCTATATTCTACATTCCGTATTCTATATTGTATATTCTGTGTTCTTCATTCTATATTCTATATTCTGTATTCATTATTCTGTATTCTATATTCTAAATTCTGTGTTCTGCATTCCATGTTCTAAATTCTGTTTTCTATATTCTCTCTCCTATATATTATATTTTGTGTCCTTCATTCTATATTCTACATTCTATATTCTGCATTCCGTATTCTATATTCTAATTTCTGTGTTCTACATTCTATACTCTAAATTCTATCTTCACTATTCTGTATTCTGTATTCTAAATTCTGTGTTCTGCATTCCATGTTCTAAATTCTGGGTCCTATATTCTCTATCGTCTATTCTATATTCTGTGTTCTACAATCTATATTGTAAACTCTATATTCAGTGTTCTGTATTCTATATTCTAAATTCAGTGTTATGCATTCCATGTTATAATTTCTGTGTTCTATATTCTATATTCTATATTCTGTGTTCTACATTCTATATTCTAATTTCTTTATTCAGTATTCTGTATTCTATAGTCTTAAATATGTGTTCTACTTTCCATGTTTAAATATTGTGTTCTATATTCTTAATTCTATATACTAATTTTTGTGTTCTTCATTCTATATTCTACATTCTATTTTCTGCATTTCGAATTCTATATTCTATATTCTGTGTTCTACATTCTAAATTCTAAATTCTATTTTCACTATTTTGTATTCTTTATTCTAAATTCTGTGTTCTGCATTCCGTGTTCTAAATTTTGGGTTCTCTATTCTCTATTCTATATTCTGTTTTCTACATTCTATATTCTAATATCTTTATTAAGTATTCTGTATACTATATTCTTAAATATGTGTTCTACATTCCATTTTTAAATTCTGTGTTCTATATTCTCAATTCTATATACAAAATTTTGGGGTTTTCATTGGATATTCTACAATCTATATTCTGCATTTCGAATTCTATACTCTATATTCTGTGTTCTACATTCTAAATTCAAAATTCTATATTCAGTATTCTGTATTCTATATTCTAAATTCTGTGATATACATTCTATATTCTAGATTATATATTCAGTATTCTGTATTCTATATTCTAAATTCTGTGTTCTGCATTCCATGCTCTATATTCTGGGTTCTATATTCTATATTCTGTGTTCTACATTCTATATTCTAAATTCTATATTCAGTATTCTGTATTCTATATTTTATATTCTGTGATATACATTCTATATTCTAGATTATATATTCAGTATTCTGTTTTCTATATTCTAAGTCCTGAGTTCTGCATTCCTTGTTCTATATACTGTGTTCTATATCCTGTATTCTATATTCAATTTTCTGTGTTCTTCATTCTATATTATTAATTCTATATTCTGCATTCTGTATTCTATATTCTAACCTCTGTGTTCTACATTCTATATTCTAAATTCTGTGTTCTGCATTCCATGATCTAAATTCTGGATTCAATAATCTCTATTCTATATTCTATATTCTGTGTTCTACATTATATATTCTAAACTGTGTATTCAGTATTCTGTATTATATATTCTAAATTCTGGGTACTGCATTCCATGTTCTAAATTCTGAGTTCTGTATTCTGTTTTCCATATTCTATATTCTGTGTTCAACATTCTATATTCTGTATATTATATTATGCATTCCTTATTCTATATTCTATATTCTGTGTTTTACATTCTATATTCTAAATTGTATACTCAGTGTTCCGTATTCTATATTCTATATTCTGTGTTCTACATTCTATTTTCTAAATTCTATTTACAGAATTCTGTATTCAATACACTAAATTCTGTGTTCTGCATTCCATGTTCTAAATTCTGGGTTATATATTTTCTATTCTCTATTCTATATTCTGTGTTCTACATTCTATATTCGAAATTCTATATTCATTATTCTGTATTCTATATTCTAAATTCTGTGTTCTGCATTCCATTTTCTAAATTATATATTCAGTATATTGTATTCTATATACAAAATTCTGTGTTCCGCATTCAATATTCTAAATTCTATATTCAGTATTCTGTATTCTATATTCTAAATTCTGTGTTCTGTAATCCATGTTCTGAATTCTGGATTCTGTATTCTCTTTCCAAATCCTATATTCTGGGTTTTATATTCTATATTCTGTATTTTATATTCTACATTCCGTTTTCTATATTCTATATTCTGTGTTCTTCATTCTATATTCTATATTCTGTATTCATTATTCTGTATTCTATATTCTAAATCCTCTGTTCTGAATTCCATGTTCTAAATTCTGTGTTCTATATTTTTGTCCTATATTCTATATTTTGCGTTCTTCATTCTATTCTACATTGTATATTCTGCATTCCGTATTCTATACTCTATTTTCTGTGTTCTAAATTCTATACTCTAAATTCAATATTCAGTATTCTGTATTCTATATTCTAAATTCTGTGATACAATTCTATATTCTACATTCTATATTCAGTATTCTGTGTTCTATATTCTAAATTCTGTGTTCTACATTCAATGTTCTAAATTCAATATTCAGTTTTATATATTCTATATTCTAAATTCTGTGTTCTGCATTCCATGCTCTAAATTCTGGTTTATATATTCTCCCTTCTTTATTCGATATTCTGTGTACTACATTCTATATTCTAAATTGTATATTCAGTATTCTCTATTCTATATCCTATATCCTCAGTTCTGCATTCCTTTTTCTATATTCTGTGTCCTATATTCTGTATTCTATATTCTAGATTTTGTGTTCCTAATTCTATATTCTAAATTCTATATTCTGCATTCGGTATTCTATTTTCTAAACTCTGTGTCTACATTCAAAAATCTGAATTCTGTCTTAAGCATTCCATTTTCTAAATTCTTGGTTCAATATTCTTTATTCTATATTCTAAATTCTGTGTTCTACATTATATAATCTAAATTGTATATTTAGTATTCTGTATTATATATTCTAATTTCTGTGTTCTGCATTCTATGTTCTAAATTCTGGGTTCTATATTTTGTAATCTATATACAATATTCTGTGTTCTTCATTCTATATTCTAAATTCTATATTCTGCATTCCGTAATCTATATTCTACATTCTATATTCTAAATTCTATATTCAGTATTCTGTATTCTATATTCTAAATTCTGTGTTCTGCATTCCATGTTATAATTTCTGTGTTCTATATTCTATATTCTAATTTCTGTGTTCTACATTCTATACTCTAAATTCTATCTTCAGTATTCTGTATTCTGTATTCTAAATTCTGTGTTCTGCCTTCCATTTTCTAAATTCTGGGTCCTATATTCTCTATCGTCTATTCTATATTCTGTGTTCTACATTCTATATTGTAAACTCTATATTCAGTGTTCTGTATTCTATTTTCTAAATTCAGTGTTATGCATTCCATGTTATAATTTCTGTGTTCTATATTCTATATTCTATATTCTGTGTTCTACATTCTATATTCTAATTTCTATATTCAGTATTCTGTATTCTATATTCTAAATTCTGTGTTCTGCATTCAATGTTATAATTTCTGTGTTCTATATTCTATATTCTATATTCTGTGCTCTACTTTCTATATTCTAAATTCTATATTCAGTATTCTGTATTCTATATTTTTAAATATGTGTTCTACATTCCATGTTTTAATTGTGTGTTCTATATTCTCAATTCTATATACAAATTTGGGGTTTTTCCTTCTATATTCTACAGTCTATATTCTTCATTTTGAATTCTATATTCTATATTCTGTGTTCTACATTCTAAATTCTAAATTCTATATTCACTATTTTGTATTCTTTATTCTAAATTCTGTGTTCTGCATTCCATGTTCTAAATTCTGGGTTCTCTATTCTCTATTCTATATTCTGTTTTCTACATTCTATATTCTAAATTCTATATTAAGTATTCTGTATACTGTATTCTTAAATATGTGTTCTACATTCCATGTTTAAATTCTGTGTTCTATATTCTCAATTATTTATACAAAATTTTGGGTTTTTCATTGGATGTTCTACAATCTATATTCTGCATTTCGAATTCTATACTCTATATTCTGTGTTCTACATTCTAAATTCAAAATTCTATATTCAGTATTTTGTATTATTTATTCTAAATTCTGTGTTCTGCATTCCATGTTCTAAATTCTGGGCTCTATATTCTCTATTTTCTATTCTTTATTCTATATTCTGTTTTCTACATTCTATATTCTAAATTCTATATTCAGTATTTTGTATTCTATATTCTAAATTCTGTGTTCTTCATTCCATGTTCTAAATCTATATTCAGTATTCTGTAATATATATTCGAAATTCTGTGTTCCGCATTCTATGTTCTAAATTGTATACCCAGTATTAGGTATTCTATATTCTATATTCTGTGTTCTATATTGTATATTCTAATGTCTATATACAGTCTACTGTAGTCTATATTCTAAATACTGTGTTCTGCATTCCATGTTCTACATTCTGAGTTCTGTATTCTGTTTTCCATATTCTAAATTCTGTGTTCTACATTTTATATTCGGTATTCTATTTTCTACATTCCATATTCTGTATTCTATATTCTACAATCCGTATTCTATATTGTATATTCTGTGTTCTTCATTCTATATTCTATATTCTGTATTCATTATTCTGTATTCTATATTCTAAATTCTGTGTTCTGCATTCCATGTTCTAAATTCTGTTTTCTATATTCTCTCTCCTATATACTATATTTTGTGTCCTTCATTCTATATTCTATATTCTATATTCTGCATTCCATATTCTATATTCTAATTTCTGTGTTCTACATTCTATACTCTAAATTCTATCTTCAGTATTCTGTATTCTGTATTCTAAATTCTGTGTTCTGCATTCCATGTTCTAAATTCTGGGTCCTATATTCTCTATCGTCTATTCTATATTCTGTGTTCTACATTCTATATTGTAAACTCTATATTCAGTGTTCTGTATTCTATTTTCTAAATTCAGTGTTATGCATTCCATGTTATAATTTCTGTGTTCTATATTGTATATTCTATATTCTGTGTTCTACATTCTATATTCTAATTTCTATATTCAGTATTCTGTATTCTATAGTCTTAAATATGTGTTCTACTTTCCATGTTTAAATATTTTGTTCTATATTCTTAATTCTATATACTAATTTTTGTGTTCTTCATTCTATATTCTACATTCTATTTTCTGCATTTCGAATTCTATATTCTATATTCTGTGTTCTACATTCTAAATTCTAAATTCTATTTTCACTATTTTGTATTCTTTATTCTAAATTCTGTGTTCTGCATTCCATGTTCTAAATTTTGGGTTCTCTATTCTTTATTCTCTATTCTATATTCTGTTTTCTACATTCTATATTCTAATATCTATATTAAGTATTCTGTATACTATATTCTTAAATATTTGTTCTACATTCCATTTTTAAATTCTGTGTTCTATATTCTCAATTCTATATACAAAATTTTGGGGTTTTCATTGGATATTCTACAATCTATATTCTGCATTTCGAATTCTATACTCTATATTCTGTGTTCTACATTCTAAATTCAAAATTCTATATTCAGTATTCTGTATTCTATATTCTAAATTCTGTGATATACGTTCTATATTCTAGATTATATATTCAGTATTCTGTATTCTATATTCTAAATTCTGTGTTCTGCATTCCATGCTCTATATTCTGGGTTCTATATTCTATATTCTGTGTTCTACATTCTATATTCTAAATTCTATATTCAGTATTCTGTATTCTATATTTTATATTCTGTGATATACATTCTATATTCTAGATTATATATTCAGTATTCTGTTTTCTATATTCTAAGTCCTGAGTTCTGCATTCCTTGTTCTATATACTGTGTTCTATATCCTGTATTCTATATTCAATTTTCTGTGTTCTTCATTCTATATTATTAATTCTATATTCTGCATTCTGTATTCTATATTCTAACCTCTGTGTTCTACATTCTATATTCTAAATTCTGTGTTCTGCATTCCATGATCTAAATTCTGGATTCAATAATCTCTATTCTATATTCTATATTCTGTGTTCTACATTATATATTCTAAACTGTGTATTCAGTATTCTGTATTATATATTCTAAATTCTGGGTACTGCATTCCATGTTCTAAATTCTGAGTTCTGTATTCTGTTTTCCATATTGTATATTCTGTGTTCAACATTCTATATTCTGTATATTATATTATGCATTCCTTATTCTATATTCTATATTCTGTGTTTTACATTCTATATTCTAAATTGTATACTCAGTGTTCCGTATTCTATATTCTATATTCTGTGTTCTACATTCTATTTTCTAAACTCTATTTACAGAATTCTGTATTCAATACACTAAATTCTGTGTTCTGCATTCCATGTTCTAAATTCTGGGTTATATATTTTCTATTCTCTATTCTATATTCTGTGTTCTACATTCTATATTCGAAATTCTATATTCATTATTCTGTATTCTATATTCTAAATTCTGTGTTCTGCGTTCCATTTTCTAAATTATATATTCAGTATATTGTATTCTATATACAAAATTCTGTGTTCCGCATTCAATATTCTAAATTCTATATTCAGTATTCTGTATTCTATATTCTAAATTCTGTGTTCTGTAATCCATGTTCTGAATTCTGGATTCTGTATTCTCTTTCCAAATTCTATATTCTGTGTTTTATATTCTATATTCTGTATTTTATATTCTACATTCCGTTTTCTATATTCTATATTCTGTGTTCTTCATTCTATATTCTATATTCTGTATTCATTATTCTGTATTCTATATTCTAAATCCTCTGTTCTTTATTCCATGTTCTAAATTCTGTGTTCTATATTTTTTGTCCTATATTCTATATTTTGCGTTCTTCATTCTATTCTACATTGTATATTCTGCATTCCGTATTCTATACTCTATTTTCTGTGTTCTAAATTCTATACTCTAAATTCAATATTCAGTATTCTGTATTCTATATTCTAAATTCTGTGATACAATTCTATATTCTACATTCTATATTCAGTATTCTGTGTTCTATATTCTAAATTCTGTGTTCTACATTCAATGTTCTAAATTCAATATTCAGTTTTATATATTCTATATTCTAAATTCTGTGTTCTGCATTCCATGCTCTAAATTCTGGGTTCTATATTCTCCCTTCTTTATTCGATATTCTGTGTACTACATTCTATATTCTAAATTGTATATTCAGTATTCTGTATTCTATATCCTACATCCTCAGTTCTGCATTCCTTTTTCTATATTCTGTGTCCTATATTCTGTATTCTATATTCTAGATTTTGTGTTCCAAATTCTATATTCTAAATTCTGTATTCTGCATTCGGTATTCTATTTTCTAAACTCTGTGTCTACATTCAAAAATCTGAATTCTGACTTAAGCATTCCATTTTCTAAATTCTTGGTTCAATATTCTTTATTCTATATTCTAAATTCTGTGTTCTACATTATATAATCTAAATTGTATATTTAGTATTCTGTATTATATATTCTAATTTCTGTGTTCTGCATTCTATGTTCTAAATTCTGGGTTCTATATTTTGTAATCTATATTCAATATTCTGTGTTCTTCATTCTATATTCTAAATTCTATATTTTGCATTCCGTAATCTATATTCTACATTCTATATTCTAAATTCTATATTCAGTATTCTGTATTCTGTATTCTAAATTCTGTGTTCTGCATTCCATGTTCTAAATTCTGGGTCCTATATTCTCTATCGTCTATTCTATATTCTGTGTTCTACATTCTATATTGTAAACTCTATATTCAGTGTTCTGTATTCTATATTCTAAATTCAGTGTTATGCATTCCATGTTATAATTTCTGTGTTCTATATTCTATATTCTATATTCTGTGTTCTACATTCTATATTCTAATTTCTATATTCAGTATTCTGTATTCTATAGTCTTAAATATGTGTTCTAGTTTCCATGTTTAAATATTGTGTTCTATATTCTTAATTCTATATACTAATTTTTGTGTTCTTCATTCTATATTCTACATTCTATTTTCTGCATTTCGAATTCTATATTCTATATTCTGTGTTCTACATTCTAAATTCTAAATTCTATTTTCACTATTTTGTATTCTTTATTCTAAATTCTGTGTTCTGCATTCCATGTTCTAAATTTTGGGTTCTCTATTCTCTATTCTATATTCTGTTTTCTACATTCTATATTCTAATATCTTTATTAAGTATTCTGTATACTATATTCTTAAATATGTGTTCTACATTCCATTTTTAAATTCTGTGTTCTATATTCTCAATTCTATATACAAAATTTTGGGGTTTTCATTGGATATTCTACAATCTATATTCTGCATTTCGAATTCTATACTCTATATTCTGTGTTCTACATTCTAAATTCAAAATTCTATATTCAGTATTCTGTATTCTATATTCTAAATTCTGTGATATACATTCTATATTCTAGATTATATATTCAGTATTCTGTATTCTATATTCTAAATTCTGTGTTCTGCATTCCATGCTCTATATTCTGGGTTCTATATTCTATATTCTGTGTTCTACATTCTATATTCTAAATTCTATATTCAGTATTCTGTATTCTATATTTTATATTCTGTGATATACATTCTATATTCTAGATTATATATTCAGTATTCTGTTTTCTATATTCTAAGTCCTGAGTTCTGCATTCCTTGTTCTATATACTGTGTTCTATATCCTGTATTCTATATTCAATTTTCTGTGTTCTTCATTCTATATTATTAATTCTATATTCTGCATTCTGTATTCTATATTCTAACCTCTGTGTTCTACATTCTATATTCTAAATTCTGTGTTCTGCATTCCATGATCTAAATTCTGGATTCAATAATCTTTATTCTATATTCTATATTCTGTGTTCTACATTATATATTCTAAACTGTGTATTCAGTATTCTGTATTATATATTCTAAATTCTGAGCACTGCATTCCATGTTCTAAATTCTGAGTTCTGTATTCTGTTTTCCATATTCTATATTCTGTGTTCAACATTCTATATTCTGTATATTATATTATGCATTCCTTATTCTATATTCTATATTCTGTGTTTTACATTCTATATTCTAAATTGTATACTCAGTGTTCCGTATTCTATATTCTATATTCTGTGTTCTACATTCTATTTTCTAAATTCTATTTACAGAATTCTGTATTCAATACACTAAATTCTGTGTTCTGCATTCCATGTTCTAAATTCTGGGTTATATATTTTCTATTCTCTATTCTATATTCTGTGTTCTACATTCTATATTCGAAATTCTATATTCATTATTCTGTATTCTATATTCTAAATTCTGTGTTCTGCGTTCCATTTTCTAAATTATATATTCAGTATATTGTATTCTATATACAAAATTCTGTGTTCCGCATTCAATATTCTTAATTCTATATTCAGTATTCTGTATTCTATATTCTAAATTCTGTGTTCTGTAATCCATGTTCTGAATTCTGGATTCTGTATTCTCTTTCCAAATTCTATATTCTGTGTTTTATATTCTATATTCTGTATTTTATATTCTACATTCCGTTTTCTATATTCTATATTCTGTGTTCTTCATTCTATATTCTATATTTTGTATTCATTATTCTGTATTCTATATTCTAAATCCTCTGTTCTGTATTCCATCTTCTAAATTCTGTGTTCTATATTTTTTGTCCTATATTCTATATTTTGCGTTCTTCATTCTATTCTACATTGTATATTCTGCATTCCGTATTCTATACTCTATTTTCTGTGTTCTAAATTCTATACTCTAAATTCAATATTCAGTATTCTGTATTCTATATTCTAAATTCTGTGATACAATTCTATATTCTACATTCTATATTCAGTATTCTGTGTTCTATATTCTAAATTCTGTGTTCTACATTCAATGTTCTAAATTCAATATTCAGTTTTATATATTCTATATTCTAAATTCTGTGTTCTGCATTCCATGCTCTAAATTCTGGGTTCTATATTCTCCCTTCTTTATTCGATATTCTGTGTACTACATTCTATATTCTAAATTGTATATTCAGTATTCTGTATTCTATATCCTACATCCTCAGTTCTGCATTCCTTTTTCTATATTCTGTGTCCTATATTCTGTATTCTATATTCTAGATTTTGTGTTCCTAATTCTATATTCTAAATTCTATATTCTGCATTCGGTATTCTATTTTCTAAACTCTGTGTTTACATTCAAAAATCTGAATTCTGTCTTAAGCATTCCATTTTCTAAATTCTTGGTTCAATATTCTTTATTCTATATTCTAAATTCTGTGTTCTACATTATATAATCTAAATTGTATATTTAGTATTCTGTATTATATATTCTAATTTCTGTGTTCTGCATTCTATGTTCTAAATTCTGGGTTCTATATTTTGTAATCTATATTCAATATTCTGTGTTCTTCATTCTATATTCTAAATTCTATATTCTGCATTCCGTAATCTATATTCTACATTCTATATTCTAAATTCTATATTCAGTATTCTGTATTCTATATTCTAAATTCTGTGTTCTGCATTCCATGTTATAATTTCTGTGTTCTATATTCTATATTCTATATTCTGTGCTCTACTTTCTATATTCTAAATTCTATATTCAGTATTCTGTATTCTATATTTTTAAATATGTGTTCTACATTCCATGTTTAAATTGTGTGTTCTATATTCTCAATTCTATATACAAATTTGGGGTTTTTCCTTCTATATTCTACAGCCTATATTCTTCATTTTGAATTCTATATTCTATATTCTGTGTTCTACATTCTAAATTCTAAATTCTATATTCACTATTTCGTATTCTTTATTCTAAATTCTGTGTTCTGCATTCCATGTTCTAAATTCTGGGTTCTCTATTCTCTATTCTCTATTCTATATTCTGTTTTCTACATTCTATATTCTAAATTCTATATTAAGTATTCTGTATACTGTATTCTTTAATATGTGTTCTACATTCCATGTTTAAATTCTGTGTTCTATATTCTCAATTCTATATACAAAATTTTGGGTTTTTCATTGGATGTTCTACAATCTATATTCTGCATTTCGAATTCTATACTCTATATTCTGTGTTCTACATTCTAAATTCAAAATTCTATATTCAGTATTTTGTATTCTTTATTCTAAATTCTGTGTTCTGCATTCCATGTTCTAAATTCTGGGTTCTATATTCTCTATTTTCTATTCTTTATTCTATATTCTGTTTTCTACATTCTATATTCTAAATTCTATATTCAGTATTTTGTATTCTATATTCTAAATTCTGTGTTCTTCATTCCATGTTCTAAATCTATATTCAGTATTCTGTAATATATATTCTAAATTCTGTGTTCCGCATTCTATGTTCTAAATTGTATACCCAGTATTAGGTATTCTATATTCTATATTCTGTGTTCTATATTGTATATTCTAATGTCTATATACAGTCTACTGTAGTCTATATTCTAAATACTGTGTTCTGCATTCCATGTTCTACATTCTGAGTTCTGTATTCTGTTTTCCATATTCTAAATTCTGTGTTCTACATTTTATATTCGGTATTCTATTTTCTACATTCCATATTCTGTATTCTATATTCTACATTCCGTATTCTATATTGTATATTCTGTGTTCTTCATTCTATATTCTATATTCTGTATTCATTATTCTGTATTCTATATTCTAAATTCTGTGTTCTGCATTCCATGTTCTAAATTCTGTTTTCTATATTCTCTCTCCTATATACTATATTTTGTGTCCTTCATTCTATATTCTACATTCTATATTCTGCATTCCGTATTCTATATTCTAATTTCTGTGTTCTACATTCTATACTCTAAATTCTATCTTCACTATTCTGTATTCTGTATTCTAAATTCTGTGTTCTGCATTCCATGTTCTAAATTCTGGGTCCTATATTCTCTATCGTCTATTCTATATTCTGTGTTCTACAATCTATATTGTAAACTCTATATTCAGTGTTCTGTATTCTATATTCTAAATTCAGTGTTATGCATTCCATGTTATAATTTCTGTGTTCTATATTCTATATTCTATATTCTGTGTTCTACATTCTATATTCTAATTTCTTTATTCAGTATTCTGTATTCTATAGTCTTAAATATGTGTTCTACTTTCCATGTTTAAATATTGTGTTCTATATTCTTAATTCTATATACTAATTTTTGTGTTCTTCATTCTATATTCTACATTCTATTTTCTGCATTTCGAATTCTATATTCTATATTCTGTGTTCTACATTCTAAATTCTAAATTCTATTTTCACTATTTTGTATTCTTTATTCTAAATTCTGTGTTCTGCATTCCATGTTCTAAATTTTGGGTTCTCTATTCTCTATTCTATATTCTGTTTTCTACATTCTATATTCTAATACCTTTATTAAGTATTCTGTATACTATATTCTTAAATATGTGTTCTACATTCCATTTTTAAATTCTGTGTTCTATATTCTCAATTCTATATACAAAATTTTGGGGTTTTCATTGGATATTCTACAATCTATATTCTGCATTTCGAATTCTATACTCTATATTCTGTGTTCTACATTCTAAATTCAAAATTCTATATTCAGTATTCTGTATTCTATATTCTAAATTCTGTGATATACATTCTATATTCTAGATTATATATTCAGTATTCTGTATTCTATATTCTAAATTCTGTGTTCTGCATTCCATGCTCTATATTCTGAGTTCTATATTCTATATTCTGTGTTCTAAATTCTATATTCTAAATTCTATATTCAGTATTCTGTATTCTATATTTTATATTCTGTGATATACATTCTATATTCTAGATTATTTATTCAGTATTCTGTTTTCTATATTCTAAGTCCTGAGTTCTGCATTCCTTGTTCTATATACTGTGTTCTATATCCTGTATTCTATATTCAATTTTCTGTGTTCTTCATTCTATATTGTTAATTCTATATTCTGCATTCTGTATTCTATATTCTAACCTCTGTGTTCTACATTCTATATTCTAAATTCTGTGTTCTGCATTCCATGATCTAAATTCTGGATTCAATAATCTCTATTCTATATTCTATATTCTGTGTTCTACATTATATATTCTAAACTGTGTATTCAGTATTCTGTATTATATATTCTAAATTCTGAGCACTGCATTCCATGTTCTAAATTCTGAGTTCTGTATTCTGTTTTCCATATTCTATATTCTGTGTTCAACATTCTATATTCTGTATATTATATTATGCATTCCTTATTCTATATTCTATATTCTGTGTTTTACATTCTATATTCTAAATTGTATACTCAGTGTTCCGTATTCTATATTCTATATTCTGTGTTCTACATTCTATTTTCTAAATTCTATTTACAGAATTCTGTATTCAATACACTAAATTCTGTGTTCTGCATTCCATGTTCTAAATTCTGGGTTATATATTTTCTATTCTCTATTCTATATTCTGTGTTCTACATTCTATATTCGAAATGCTATATTCATTATTCTGTATTCTATATTCTAAATTCTGTGTTCTGCATTCCATTTTCTAAATTATATATTCAGTATATTGTATTCTATATACAAAATTCTGTGTTCCGCATTCAATATTCTAAATTCTATATTCAGTATTCTGTATTCTATATTCTAAATTCTGTGTTCTGTAATCCATGTTCTGAATTCTGGATTCTGTATTCTCTTTCCAAATCCTATATTCTGGGTTTTATATTCTATATTCTGTATTTTATATTCTACATTCCGTTTTCTATATTCTATATTCTGTGTTTTTCATTCTATATTCTATATTCTGTATTCATTATTCTGTATTCTATATTCTAAATCCTCTGTTCTGAATTCCATTTTCTAAATTCTGTGTTCTATATTTTTGTCCTATATTCTATATTTTGCGTTCTTCATTCTATTCTACATTGTATATTCTGCATTCCGTATTCTATACTCTATTTTCTGTGTCCTAAATTCTATACTCTAAATTCAATATTCAGTATTCTGTATTCTATATTCTAAATTCTGTGATACAATTCTATATTCTACATTCTATATTCAGTATTCTGTGTTCTATATTCTAAATTCTGTGTTCTACATTCAATGTTCTAAATTCAATATTCAGTTTTATATATTCTATATTCTAAATTCTGTGTTCTGCATTCCATGCTCTAAATTCTGGTTTCTATATTCTCCCTTCTTTATTCGATATTCTGTGTACTACATTCTATATTCTAAATTGTATATTCAGTATTCTCTATTCTATATCCTATATCCTCAGTTCTGCATTCCTTTTTCTATATTCTGTGTCCAATATTCTGTATTCTATATTCTAGATTTTGTGTTCCTAATTCTATATTCTAAATTCTATATTCTGCATTCGGTATTCTATTTTCTAAACTCTGTGTCTACATTCAAAAACCTGAATTCTGTCTTAAGCATTCCATTTTCTAAATTCTTGGTTCAATATTCTTTATTCTATATTCTAAATTCTGTGTTCTACATTATATAATCTAAATTGTATATTTAGTATTCTGTATTATATATTCTAATTTCTGTGTTCTGCATTCTATGTTCTAAATTCTGGGTTCTATATTTTGTAATCTATATACAATATTCTGTGTTCTTCATTCTATATTCTAAATTCTATATTCTGCATTCCGTAATCTATATTCTACATTCTATATTCTAAATTCTATATTCAGTATTCTGTATTCTATATTCTAAATTCTGTGTTCTGCATTCCATGTTATAATTTCTGTGTTCTATATTCTATATTCTAATTTCTGTGTTCTACATTCTATACTCTAAATTCTATCTTCAGTATTCTGTTTTCTGTATTCTAAATTCTGTGTTCTGCCTTCCATTTTCTAAATTCTGGGTCCTATATTCTCTATCGTCTATTCTATATTCTGTGTTCTACATTCTATATTGTAAACTCTATATTCAGTGTTCTGTATTCTATATTCTAAATTCTGTGTTCTGCAATCCATGTTCTAAAAATTTGGTTGTATATTCTCTAATCATTATTCTATATTCGTTGTTCTTTATTCTATATTCTAAATTCTATATACTGAATTCGTTAATCAATATACTATATTCTGTGATTTACATTCTATATTCTAAATTCTACATTCAGTATTCTGTATTCTATATTCTAAATTCAGTGTTATGCATTCCATGTTATAATTTCTGTGTTCTATATTCTATATTCTATATTCTGTGTTCTACATTCTATATTCTAATTTCTATATTCAGTATTCTGTATTCTATATTCTAAATTCTGTGTTCTGCATTCCATGTTATAATTTCTGTGTTCTATATTCTATATTCTATATTCTGTGCTCTACTTTCTATATTCTAAATTCTATATTCAGTATTCTGTATTCTATATTTTTAAATATGTGTTCTACATTCCATGTTTTAATTGTGTGTTCTATATTCTCATTTCTATATACAAATTTGGGGTTTTTCCTTCTATATTCTACAGTCTATATTCTTCATTTTGAATTCTATATTCTATATTCTGTGTTCTACATTCTAAATTCTAAATTCTATATTCACTATTTTGTATTCTTTATTCTAAATTCTGTGTTCTGCATTCCATGTTCTAAATTCTGGGTTCTCTATTCTCTATTCTATATTCTGTTTTCTACATTCTATATTCTAAATTCTATATTAAGTATTCTGTATACTGTATTCTTAAATATGTGTTCTACATTCCATGTTTAAATTCTGTGTTCTATATTCTCAATTATTTATACAAAATTTTGGGTTTTTCATTGGATGTTCTACAATCTATATTCTGCATTTCGAATTCTATACTCTATATTCTGTGTTCTATATTCTAAATTCAAAATTCTATATTCAGTATTTTGTATTATTTATTCTAAATTCTGTGTTCTGCATTCCATGTTCTAAATTCTGGGCTCTGTATTCTCTATTTTCTATTCTTTATTCTATATTCTGTTTTCTACATTCTATATTCTAAATTCTATATTCAGTATTTTGTATTCTATATTCTAAATTCTGTGTTCTTCATTCCATGTTCTAAATCTATATTCAGTATTCTGTAATATATATTCGAAATTCTGTGTTCCGCATTCTATGTTCTAAATTGTATACCCAGTATTAGGTATTCTATATTCTATATTCTGTGTTCTATATTGTATATTCTAATGTCTATATACAGTCTACTGTAGTCTATATTCTAAATACTGTGTTCTGCATTCCATGTTCTACATTCTGAGTTCTGTATTCTGTTTTCCATATTCTAAATTCTGTGTTCTACATTTTATATTCGGTATTCTATTTTCTACATTCCATATTCTGTATTCTATATTCTACAATCCGTATTCTATATTGTATATTCTGTGTTCTTCATTCTATATTCTATATTCTGTATTCATTATTCTGTATTCTATATTCTAAATTCTGTGTTCTGCATTCCATGTTCTAAATTCTGTTTTCTATATTCTCTCTCCTATATACTATATTTTGTGTCCTTCATTCTATATTCTATATTCTATATTCTGCATTCCATATTCTATATTCTAATTTCTGTGTTCTACATTCTATACTCTAAATTCTATCTTCAGTATTCTGTATTCTGTATTCTAAATTCTGTGTTCTGCATTCCATGTTCTAAATTCTGGGTCCTATATTCTCTATCGTCTATTCTATATTCTGTGTTCTACATTCTATATTGTAAACTCTATATTCAGTGTTCTGTATTCTATTTTCTAAATTCAGTGTTATGCATTCCATGTTATAATTTCTGTGTTCTATATTGTATATTCTATATTCTGTGTTCTACATTCTATATTCTAATTTCTATATTCAGTATTCTGTATTCTATAATCTTAAATATGTGTTCTACTTTCCATGTTTAAATATTTTGTTCTATATTCTTAATTCTATATACTAATTTTTGTGTTCTTCATTCTATATTCTACATTCTATTTTCTGCATTTCAAATTCTATATTCTATATTCTGTGTTCTACATTCTAAATTCTAAATTCTATTTTCACTATTTTGTATTCTTTATTCTAAATTCTGTGTTCTGCATTCCATGTTCTAAATTTTGGGTTCTCTATTCTTTATTCTCTATTCTATATTCTGTTTTCTACATTCTATATTCTTATATCTTTATTAAGTATTCTGTATACTATATTCTTAAATATTTGTTCTACATTCCATTTTTAAATTCTGTGTTCTATATTCTCAATTCTATATACAAAATTTTGGGGTTTTCATTGAATATTCTACAATCTATATTCTGCATTTTGATTTCTATACTCTATATTCTGTGTTCTACATTCTAAATTCAAAATTCTATATTCAGTATTCTGTATTCTATATTCTAAATTCTGTGATATACGTTCTATATTCTAGATTATATATTCAGTATTCTGTATTCTATATTCTAAATTCTGTGTTCTGCATTCCATGCTCTATATTCTGGGTTCTATATTCTATATTCTGTGTTCTACATTCTATATTCTAAATTCTATATTCAGTATTCTGTATTGTATATTCTAAATTCTGTGATATACATTCTATATTCTAGATTATATATTCAGTATTCTGTTTTCTATATTCTAAGTCCTGATTTCTGCATTCCTTGTTCTATATACTGTGTTCTATATCCTGTATTCTATATTCAAGTTTCTGTGTTCTTCATTCTATATTCTTAATTCTATGTTCTGCATTCTGTATTCTATATTCTAAGCTCTGTGTTCTACATTCTATATTCTATATTCTGTGTTCTGCATTCCATGATCTAAATTCTGGATTCAATATTCTCTATTCTCTATTCTATATTCTGTGTTCTACATTATATATTCTAAACTGTGTATTCAGTATTCTGTATTATATATTCTAAATTCTGAGTACTGCATTCCATGTTCTAAATTCTGAGTTCTGTATTCTGTTTTCCATATTCTATATTCTGTGTTCAACATTCTATATTCTGTATATCATATTATGCATTCCTTATTCTATATTCTATATTCTGTGTTTTACATTCTATATTCTAAATTGTATATTCAGTGTTCCGTATTCTATATTCTATATTCTGTGTTCTACATTCTATTTTCTAAATTCTATTTATAGAATTCTGTATTCGATACACTAAATTCTGTGTTCTGCATTCCATGTTCTAAATTCTGGGTTATATATTCTCTATTCTCTATTCTATATTCTGTGTTCTACATTCTATATTCGAAATTCTATATTCATTATTCTGTATTCTATATTCTTAATTCTGTGTTCTGCATTCCATTTTCTAAATTATATATTCAGTATATTGTATTCTATATACAAAATTCTGTGTTCCGCATTCAATATTCTAAATTCTATATTCAGTATTCTTTATTCTATATTCTAAATTCTGCGTTCTGTAATCCATGTTCTGAATTCTGGATTCTGTATTCTCTTTCCAATTTCTATATTCTGTGTTTTATATTCTATATTCTGTATTTTATATTCTACATTCCGTTTTCTATATTCTATATTCTGTGTTCTTCATTCTATATTCTATATTCTGTATTCATTATTCTGTATTCTATATTCCAAATCCTCTGTTCTGAATTCCATGTTCTAAATTCTGTGTTCTATATTTTTTGTCCTATATTCTATATTTTGCGTTCTTCATTCTATTCTACATTGTAAATTCTGCATTCCGTATTCTATACTCTATTTTCTGTGTTCTAAATTCTATACTCTAAATTCAATATTCAGTATTCTGTATTCTATATTCTAAATTCTGTGATACAATTCTATATTCTACATTCTATATTCAGTATTCTGTGTTCTATATTCTAAATTCTGTGTTCTACATTCAATGTTCTAAATTCAATATTCAGTTTTATATATTCTATATTCTAAATTCTGTGTTCTGCATTCCATGCTCTATATTCTGGTTTATATATTCTCCCTTCTTTATTCGATATTCTGTGTACTACATTCTATATTCTAAATTGTATATTCAGTATTCTGTATTCTATATCCTACATCCTCATTTCTGCATTCCTTTTTCTATATTCTGTGTCCTATATTCTGTATTCTATATTCTAGATTTTGTGTTCCTAATTCTATATTCTAAATTCTGTATTCTGCATTCTGTATTCTATTTTCTAAACTCTGTGTCTACATTCAAAAATCTGAATTCTGTTTTAAGCATTCCATTTTCTAAATACTTGGTTCAATATTCTTTATTCTATATTCTAAATTCTGTGTTCTAGATTATATAATCTAAATTGTATGTTTAGTATTCTGTATTATATATTCTAATTTCTGTGTTCTGCATTCTATGTTCTAAATTCTGGGTTCTATAATTTGTAATCTATATTCAATATTCTGTGTTCTTCATTCTATCTTCTAAATTCTATATTCTGCATTCCGTAATCTATATTCTACATTCTGTGTTCTACATTCTATATTCAAAATTCTATATTCAGTATTCTGTATTCTATATTCTAAATTCTGTGTTCTGCATTCCATGTTATAATTTCTGTGTTCTATATTCTATATTCTATATTCTGTGCTCTACTTTCTATATTCTAAATTCTATATTCAGTATTCTGTATTCTATATTTTTAAATATGTGTTCTACATTCCATGTTTAAATAGTGTGTTCTATATTCTCAATTCTATATACAAATTTGGGGATTTTCCTTCTATATTCTACAGTCTATATTCTTCATTTTGAATTCTATATTCTATATTCTGTGTTCTACATTCTAAATTCTAAATTCTATATTCACTATTTTGTATTCTTTATTCTAAATTCTGTGTTCTGCATTCCATGTTCTAAATTCTATGTTCTCTATTCACTATTCTCTATTCTATATTCTGTTTTCTACATTCTATATTCTAAATTCTATATTAAGTATTCTGTATACTATATTCTTAAATATGTGTTCTACATTCCATGTTTAAATTCTGTGTTCTATATTCTCAATTCTATATACAAAATTTTGGGATTTTCATTGGATGTTCTACAATCTATATTCTGCATTTCGAATTCTATCCTCTATATTCTGTGTTCTACATTCTAAATTCAAAATTCTATATTCAGTATTTTGTAATATTTATCCTAATTTCTGTGTTCTGCATTCCATGTTCTAAATTCTGGGTTCTATATTCTCTATTTTCTATTCTTTATTCTATATTCTGTTTTCTACATTCTATATTCTAAATTCTATATTCAGTATTTTGTATTCTATATTCTAAATTCTGTGTTCTTCATTCCATGTTCTAAATCTATATTCAGTATTCTGTAATATATATTCTGAATTCTTTGTTCCGCATTCTATGTTCTAAATTGTATACCCAGTATTAGGTATTCTTTATTCTATATTCTGTGTTCTATATTGTATATTCTAATGTCTTTATACAGTCTACTGTAGTCTATATACTAAATACTGTGTTCTGCATTCCATGTTCTACATTCTGAGTTCTGTATTCTGTTTTCCATATTCTAAATTCATTGTTCTACATTTTATAATCGGTATTCTATTTTCTACATTCCATATTCTGTATTCTATATTCTACATTCCGTATTGTATATTGTATATTCTGTGTTCTTCATTCTATATTCTATATTCTGTATTCATTATCCTGTATTCTATATTCTAAATAGTGTGTTCTGCATTCCATGTTCTAAATTCTGTTTTCTATATTCTCTCTCCTATATAGTATATTTTGTGTCCTTCATTCTATATTCTACATTCTCTATTCTGCATTCCGTATTCTATATTCTAATTTCTGTGTTCTACATTCTATACTCTAAATTCTATCTTCAGTATTCTGTATTCTGTATTCTAAATTCTGTGTTCTGCATTCCATGTTCTAAATTCTGGGTCCTATATTCTCTATCGTCTATTCTATATTCTGTGTTCTGCATTCTATATTCTAAATTCTATATTCACTATTTTGTATTCTTTATTCTAAATTCTGTGTTCTGCATTCCATGTTCTAAATTCTGGGTTCTCTATTCTCTATTCTCTATTCTCTATTCTGTTTTCTACATTCAATATACTAAATTCTATATTAAGTATTCTGTATACTATATTCTTAAATATGTGTTCTACATTCCATGTTTAAATTCTGTGTTCTATATACTCAATTCTATATACAAAATTTTGGGTTTTTCATTGGATGTTCTACAATCTATATTCTGCATTTCGAATTCTATACTCTATATTCTGTGTTCTACATGCTAAATTCAAAATTCTATATTCAGTATTTTGTATTCTTTATTCTAAATTCTGTATTCTGCATTCCATGTTCTAAATTCTGGGTCCTATATTCTCTATCGTGTATTCTGTATTCTGTGTTCTACATTCTATATTGTAAACTCTATATTCAGTGTTCTGTATTCTATATTCTAAATTCAGTGTTATGCATTCCATGTTATAATTTCTGTGTTCTATATTCTATATTCTGTGTTCTACATTCTATATTCTAAATTCTATATTCTGCATTCCGTAATCTATATTCTACATTCTGTGTTCTACATTCTATATTCTAAATTCTATATTCAGTATTCTGTATTCTATATTCTAAATTCTGTGTTCTGCATTCCATGTTATAATTTCTGTGTTCTATATTCTATATTCTATATTCTGTGCTCTACTTTCTATATTCTAAATTCTATATTCAGTATTCTGTATTCTATATTTTTAAATATGTGTTCTACATTCCATTTTTAAATTGTGTGTTCTATATTCTCAATTCTATATACAAATTTGGGGTTTTTCCTTCTATATTCTACAGTCTATATTCTTCATTTTGAATTCTATATTCTATATTCTGTGTTCTACATTCTAAATTCTAAATTCTATATTCACTATTTTGTATTCTTTATTCTTAATTCTGTGTTCTGCATTCCATGTTCTAAATTCTGGGTTCTCTATTCTCTATTCTCTAATCTATATTCTGTTTTCTACATTCTATATTCTAAATTCTATATTAAGTATTCTGTATACTATATTCTTAAATATGTGTTCTACATTCCATGTTTAAATTCTGTGTTCTATATTCTCAATTCTATATACAAAATTTTGGGTTTTTCATTGGATGTTCTACAATCTATATTCTGCATTTCGAATTCTATCCTCTATATACTGTGTTCTACATTCTAAATTCAAAATTCTATATTCAGTATTTTGTATTCTTTATTCTAAATTCTGTATTCTGCATTCCATGTTCTAAATTCTGGGTCCTATATTCTCTATCTTGTATTCTATATTCTGTGTTCTACATTCTATATTGTAAACTCTATATTCAGTGTTCTTTATTCTATATTCTAAATTCAGTGTTATGCATTCCATGTTAAAATTTCTGTGTTCTATATTCTATATTCTATATTCTGTGCTCTACATTCTATATTCTAATTTTTATATTCAATATTCTGTATTCTATAGTCTTAAATATGTGTTCTACTTTCCATGTTTAAATATTGTGTTCTATATTCTTAATTCTATATACTAATTTTTGTGTTCTTCATTCTATATTCTACATTCTATTTTCTGCATTTCAAATTCTATATTCTATATTCTGTGTTCTACATTCTAATTTCTAAATTCTATTTTCACTATTTTGTATTCTTTATTCTAAATTCTGTGTTCTGCATTCCATGTTCTAAATTTTGGGTTCTCTATTCTCTATTCTCTATTCTCTATTCTGTTTTCTACATTCTATATTCTAATATCAATATTAAGTATTCTGTATACTATATTCTTAAATATGTGTTCTACATTCCATGTTTAAATTCTGTGTTCTATATTCTCAATTCTATATACAAAATTTTGGGGTTTTCATTGGATATTATACAATCTATATTCTGCATTTCGAATTCTATACTCTATATTCTATGTTCGACATTCTAAATTCAAAATTCTATATTCAGTATTCTGTATTCTATATTCTAAATTCTGTGATATACATTCTATATTCTAGATTATATATTCAGTATTCTGTGTTCTATATTCTAAATTCTGTGTTCTGCATTCCATGCTCTATATTCTGGGTTCTATATTCTATATTCTGTGTTCTACATTCTATATTCTAAATTCTATATTCAGTATTCTGTATTCTATATTCTAAATTCTGTGATATACATTCTATATTCTAGATTATATATTCAGTATTCTGTTTTCTATATTCTAAGTCCTGATTTCTGCATTCCTTGTTCTATATACTGTGTTCTATATCCTGTATTCTATATTCAAGTTTCTGTGTTCTTCATTCTATATTCTTAATTCTATGTTCTGCATTCTGTATTCTATATTCTAAGCTCTGTGTTCTACATTCTATATTCTAAATTCTGTGTTCTGCATTCCATGATCTATATTCTGGATTCAATATTCTCTATTCTCTATTCTATATTCTGTGTTCTACATTATATATTCTAAACTGTGTATTCAGTATTCTGTATTATATATTCTAAATTCTGAGTACTGCATTCCATGTTCTAAATTCTGAGTTCTGTATTCTGTTTTCCATATTCTATATTCTGTGTTCAACATTCTATATTCTGTATATCATATTATGCATTCCTTATTCTATATTCTGTGTTTTACATTCTATATTCTAAATTGTATACTCAGTGTTCCGTATTCTATATTGTATATTCTGTGTTCTACATTCTATTTTCTAAATTCTATTTACAGAATTCTGTATTCAATACACTAAATTCTGTGTTCTGCATTCCATGTTCTAAATTCTGGGTTATATATTCTCTATTCTCTATTCTATATTCTGTGTTCTACATTCTATATTCGAAATTCTATATTCATTATTCTGTATTCTATATTCTAAATTCTGTGTTCTGCATTCCATTTTCTAAATTATATATTCAGTATATTGTATTCTATATACAAAATTCTGTGCTCCGCATTCAATATTCTAAATTCTATATTCAGTAATCTGTATTCTATATTCTAAATTCTGTGTTCTGTTTTCCATGTTCTGAATTCTGGATTCTGTATTTTCTTTCCAAATTCTATATTCTGTGTTTTATATTCTATATTCTGTATTTTATATTCTACATTCCGTTTTCTATAATCTATATTCTGTGTTTTTCATTATATATTCTATATTCTGTATTCATTATTCTGTATTCTATATTCTAAATCCTCTGTTCTGAATTCCATGTTCTAAATTCTGTGTTCTATATTTTTTGTCCTATATTCTATATTTTGCGTTCTTCATTCTATTCTACATTGTATATTCTGCATTCCATATTTTATACTCTATTTTCTGTGTTCTCAATTCTATACTCTAAATTCAATATTCAGTATTCTGTATTCTATATTCTAAATTCTGTGATACAATTCTATATTCTACATTCTATATTCAGTATTCTGTGTTCTATATTCTAAATTCTGTGTTCTACATTCAATGTTCTAAATTCAATATTCAGTTTTATATATTCTATATTCTAAATTCTGTGTTCTGCACTCCATGCTCTAAATTCTGGGTTCTATATTCTCCCTTCTTTATTCGATATTCTGTGTACTACATTCTATATTCTAAATTGTATATTCAGTATTCTTTATTCTATATCCTACATCCTCAGTTCTGCATTCCTTTTTCTATATTCTGTGTCCTATATTCTGTATTCTATATTCTAGATTTTGTGTTCCGAATTCTATATTCTAAATTCTATATTCTGCATTCGGTATTCTATTTTCTAAACTCTGTGTCTACATTCAAAATTCTTTATTCTATATTCTAAATTCTGTGTTCTACATTATATAATCTAAATTGTATATTTAGTATTCTGTATTATATATTCTAATTTCTGTGTTCTGCATTCTATGTTCTAAATTCTGGGTTCTATATTTTGTAATCTATATTCAATATTCTGTGTTCTTCATTCTATATTCTAAATTCTATTTTCTGCATTCCGTAATCTATATTCTACATTCTGTGTTCTACATTCTATATTCTAAATTCTATATTCAGTATTCTGTATTCTATATTCTAAATTCTGTGTTCTGCATTCCATGTTATAATTTCTGTGTTCTATATTCTATATTCTATATTCTGTGCTCTACTTTCTATATTCTAAATTCTATATTCAGTATTCTGTATTCTATATTTTTAAATATGTGTTCTACATTCCATTTTTAAATTGTGTGTTCTATATTCTCAATTCTATATACAAATTTGGGGTTTTTCCTTCTATATTCTACAGTCTATATTCTTCATTTTGAATTCTATATTCTATATTCTGTGTTCTACATTCTAAATTCTAAATTCTATATTCACTATTTTGTATTCTTTATTCTAAATTCTGTGTTCTGCATTCCATGTTCTAAATTCTGGGTTCTCTATTCTCTATTCTCTAATCTATATTCTGTTTTCTACATTCTATATTCTAAATACTATATTAAGTATTCTGTATACTATATTCTTAAATATGTGTTCTACATTCCATGTTTAAATTCTGTGTTCTATATTCTCAATTCTATATAAAAAATTTTGGGTTTTTCATTGGATGTTCTACAATCTATATTCTGCATTTCGAATTCTATCCTCTATATTCTGTGTTCTACATTCTAAATTCAAAATTCTATATTCAGTATTTTGTATTCTTTATTCTAAATTCTGTATTCTGCATTCCATGTTCTAAATTCTGGGTCCTATATTCTCTATCGTGTATTCTATATTCTGTGTTCTACATTCTATATTGTAAACTCTATATTCAGTGTTCTTTATTCTATATTCTAAATTCAGTGTTATGCATTCCATGTTAAAATTTCTGTGTTCTATATTCTATATTCTATATTCTGTGCTCTACATTCTATATTCTAATTTCTATATTCAGTATTCTGTATTCTATAATCTTAAATATGTGTTCTACTTTCCATGTTTAAATATTGTGTTCTATATTCTTAATTCTATGTACTAATTTTTGTGTTCTTCATTCTATATTCTACATTCTATTTTCTGCATTTCGAATTCTATATTCTATATTCTGTGTTCTACATTCTAATTTCTAAATTCTATTTTCACTATTTTGTATTCTTTATTCTAAATTCTGTGTTCTGCATTCCATGTTCTAAATTTTGGGTTCTCTATTCTCTATTCTCTATTCTCTATTCTGTTTTCTACATTCAATATTCTAATATCTATATTAAGTATTCTGTATACTATATTCTTAATTATGTGTTCTACATTCCATGTTTAAATTCTGTGTTCTATATTCTCAATTCTATATACAAAATTTTGGGGTTTTCATTGGATATTATACAATCTATATTCTGCATTTCGAATTCTATACTCTATATTCTGTGTTCTACATTCTAAATTCAAAATTCTATATTCAGTATTCTGTATTCTATATTCTAAATTCTGTGATATACATTCTATATTCTAGATTATATATTCAGTATTCTGTGTTCTATATTCTAAATTCTGTGTTCTGCATTCCATGCTCTATATTCTGGGTTCTATATTCTATATTCTGTGTTCTACATTCTATATTCTAAATTCTATATTCAGTATTCTGTATTCTATATTCTAAATTCTGTGATATACATTCTATATTCTAGATTATATATTCAGTATTCTGTTTTCTATATTCTAAGTCCTGATTTCTGCATTCCTTGTTCTATATACTGTGTTCTATATCCTGTATTCTATATTCAAGTTTCTGTGTTCTTCATTCTATATTCTTAATTCTATGTTCTGCATTCTGTATTCTATATTCTAAGCTCTGTGTTCTACATTCTGTATTCTAAATTCTGTGTTGTGCATTCCATGATCTAAATTCTGGATTCAATATTCTCTATTCTATATTCTATATTCTGTGTTCTACATTATATATTCTAAACTGTGTATTCAGTATTCTGTATTATATATTCTAAATTCTGAGTACTGCATTCCATGTTCTAAATTCTGAGTTCTGTATTCTGTTTTCCATATTCTATATTCTGTGTTCAACATTCTATATTCTGTATATCATATTATGCATTCCTTATTCTATATTCTATATTCTGTGTTTTACATTCTATATTCTAAATTGTATACTCCGTGTTCCGTATTATATATTTTATATTCTGTGTTCTACATTCTATTTTCTAAATTCTATTTACAGAATTCTGTATTCAATACACTAAATTCTGTGTTCTGCATTCCATGTTCTAAATTCTGGGTTATATATTCTCTATTCTCTATTCTATATTCTGTGTTCTACATACTATATTCGAAATTCTATATTCATTATTCTGTATTCTATATTCTAAATTCTGTGTTCTGCATTCCATTTTCTAAATTATATATTCAGTATATTGTATTTTATATACAAAATTCTGTGTTCCGCATTCAATATTCTTAATACTATATTCAGTATTCTGTATTCTATATTCTAAATTCTGTGTTCTGTAATCCATGTTCTGAATTCTGGATTCTGTATTCTCTTTCCAAATTCTATATTCTGTGTTTTATATTCTATATTCTGTATTTTATATTCTACATTCCGTTTTCTATATTCTATATTCTGTGTTCTTCATACTATATTCTATATTCTGTATTCATTATTCTGTATTCTATATTCTAAATCCTCTGTTCTGAATTCCATGTTCTAAATTCTGTGTTCTATATTTTTTGTCCTATATTCTATATTTTGCGTTCTTCATTCTATTCTACATTGCATATTCTTCATTCCGTATTCTATACTCTATTTTCTGTGTTCTAAATTCTATACTCTTAATTCAATATTCAGTATTCTGTATTCTATATTCTAAATTCTATGATACAATTCTATATTCTACATTCTATATTCAGTATTCCGTGTTCTATATTCTAAATTCTGTGTTCTACATTCAATGTCCTAAATTCAATATTCAGTTTTATATATTCTATATTCTAAATTCTGTGTTCTGCATTCCATGCTCTAAATTCTGGTTTCTATATTCTCCCTTCTTTATTCGATATTCTGTGTACTACATCCTATATTCTAAATTGTATATTCAGTATTCTGTATTCTATATCCTACATCCTCAGTTCTGCATTCCTTTTTCTATATTCTGTGTCCTATATTCTGTATTCTATATTCTAGATTTTGTGTTCCTAATTCTATATTCTAAATTGTATATTCTGCATTCGGTATTCTATTTTCTAAACTCTGTGTCTACATTCAAAAATCTGAATTCTGTTTTAAGCATTCCATTTTCTAAATTCTTGGTTCAATATTCTTTATTCTATATTCTAAATTCTGTGTTCTACATTATAGAATCTAAATTGTATATTTAGTATTCTGTATTATATATTCTAATTTCTGTGTTCTGCATTCTATGTTCTAAATTCTGGGTTCTATATTTTGTAATCTATATTCAATATTCTGTGTTCTTCATTCTATATTCTAAATTCTATATTCTGCATTCCGTAATCTATACTCTACATTCTGTGTTCTACATTCTAAATTCAAAATTCTATATAAAGTATTTTGTATTATTTATTCTAAATTCTGTGTTCTGCATTCCATGTTCTAAATTCTGGGTTCTATATTCTCTATTTTCTATTCTTTATTCTATATTCTGTTTTCTACATTCTATATTGTAAATTCTATATTCAGTATTTTGTATTCTATATTCTAAATTCTGTGTTCTTCATTCCATGTTCTAAATCTATATTCAGTATTCTGTTATATATATTCGAAATTCTGTGTTCCGCATTCTACGTTCTAAATTGTATACCCAGTATTAGGTATTCTATATTTTATATTCTGTGTTCTATATTGTATATTCTAATGTCTATATACAGTCTACTGTAGTCTATATTCTAAATACTGTGTTCTGCATTCCATGTTCTACATTCTGAGTTCTGTATTCTGTTTTCCATATTCTAAATTCTGTGTTCTACATTTTATATGCGGTATTCTATTTTCTACATTCCATATTCTGTATTCTATATTCTACAATCCGTATTCTATATTGTATATTCTGTGTTCTTCATTCTATATTCTATATTCTGTATTCATTATTCTGTATTCTATATTCTAAATTCTGTGTTCTGCATACCATGTTCTAAATTCTGTTTTCTATATTCTCTCTCCTATATACTATATTTTGTGTCCTTCATTCTATATTCTACATTCTATATTCTGCATTCCGTATTCTATATTCTAATTTCTGTGTTCTACATTCTATACTCTAAATTCTATCTTCAGTATTCTGTATTCTGTATTCTAAATTCTGTGTTCTGCATTCCATGTTCTAAATTCTGGGTCCTATATTCTCTATCGTGTATTCTATATTCTGTGTTCTACATTCTATATTGTAAACTCTATATTCAGTGTTCTGTATTCTATATTCTAAATTCTGTGTTCTGCAATCCATGTTCTAAAACTTTGGTTGTATATTCTCTAATCAATATTCTATATTCGTTGTTCTTTATTCTATATTCTAAATTCTATATTCTGAATTCGTTAATCAATATACTATATTCTGTGTTTTACATTCTATATTCTAAATTCTACATTCAGTATTCTGTATTCTATATTCTAAATTCTGTGTTCTGCATTCCATGTTCTAAATTCAGGGTTCTCTATTCTCTATTCTCTATTCTATATTCTGTTTTCTACATTTTATTTTCTAAATTATATATTCAGTATTCTGTATTCTATATTCTAAATTTTTGTACTAAATTCTATATTCTAAATTCTATATTCAGTATTCTGTTTTCTATATTCTAAATTCTGTGTTTTCCATTCCATGTTCTAAATCTATATTCAGAATTCTGTAATATATATTCTAAATTCTGTGTTCCGCATTCTATGTTCTAAATTGTATACTCACTATTCCATATTCTATATTCTATATTCTGTGTTCTACATTCTATATTCTAAATTCTTTGTAGAGTATTGTGTATTCTATACTCTAAATTCTGGGTTCTGCATTCCATGTTTTAAATTCTGGGTTCTGTATTCTGTTTCCCATATTCCATATTCTGTGTTCTGCATTCTATTTTCTGTATTCTACATTATGCATTCCTTATACTATATTCTATATAATGTGTTCTACATTCTATATTCTTAATGGTATACTCTGTATTCCGTATTCTATATTCTATATTCTGTGTTCTACATTCTATATTCTAAATTCTATATACAGTATTATGTATTCTATACTCTAAATTCTGTGTTCTGCATTCCATGTTCTAAATTCTGGATTCTATATTCTCTATACTATCTTCGATATTTTGTGTTCTTCATTCTATATTCTACATACAATATTCTGCATTCCGGATTTTATATTCTATATTCTGTGTTGTACATTCTATATACTTTTTTCTGTATTCAGTATTCTCTATTCTATATTCTAAATTCTGTGTTCTGCATTCGATGTTGAAAATTCTGGCTTCTATATACTCTATTCTATATTCTATGTTCTGTGATCTTCATTCTATACTTTAAATTCAATTTTCTGCATTCCGTTCAGTATTCTGTATACTATATTATAAATTCTGTGTTCTACATGCCATATTCTGCTTTCCGTACTCTATATTCTATTTTCTGTGTTTTACATATTATATTCTAAATTCTATATTCTGTATTCTGTATTCTATATTCTAAGTCCTGAGTTCTACATTCCTTGTTCTATATACTGTGTTCTATATCCTGTATTCTATATTCAATTTTCTGTGTTCTTCATTCTATATTCTTAATTGTATATTCTGCATTCTGTATTGTAAATTCTAAGCTCTGTGTTCTATATTCTATATCCTAAATTCTGTGTTCTGCATTCCATGATCTAAATTCTGGATTCAATATTCTCTTTTCTATATTCTATAATCTGTGTTCTACATTATATATTCTAATTTGTGTATTCAGTATTCTGTATTCTATATTCTAAATTCTGAGTTCTGCATTTCATGTTCTAAATTCTGAGTTCTGTATTCTGTTTCCCATATTCTATATTCTGTGTTCTACATTCTATTTTCTTTATTCTACATTTTGCATTCCTTATACTATATTCTATATTCTGTGTTCTAAATTCCATATTCTAAGTTGTATACCCTGTATTCCGTATTCTATATTCTATATTCTGTGTTCTACATTCTATATTCTAAATTCTATATACAGTATTCTGTATTCTATACTCTAAATTCTGTGTTCTGCATTCCATGTTCTAAATTCTGGATTCTATATTCTCTATTCTCTATTCTATATTCTGTGTTCTACACTGTATATTCGAAATTCTATATTCATTATTCTTTATCCTATTTTCTAAATTCTGTGTTCTGCATTCCATTTTCTAAATTATATATTCAGAATATTTTATTCTATATTCAAAATTCTGTGTTCCGCATTCAATATTCTAAATTCTATATTCAGTATTTTGTATTCTTTATTCTAAATGCTGTGTTCTGTTATCCATGTTCTAAATTCTGGATTCTGGATTCTCTTTTCCATATTGTATATTCTGTGTTTTATATTCTATATTCTGTATTTTATATTCTACATTCCATTTTCTATATTCTATATTCTGTGTTCTTCATTCTATATTATATATTCTGTATTCATTATTCTTTATTCTATATTCTAAATCCTCTGTTCTGAATTCCATGTTCTAAATTCTGTGTTCTATATTTGTTTCCCATATTCTATATTTTGCGTTCTTCATTCTATATTCTACATTCTATATTCTGCATTCCGTATTCTATACACTATTTTCCGTGTTCTAAATTCTATATTCTAAATTCAATATTCAGTATACTGTATTCTATATTCTAAAATCTGTGTTCTGCATTCCATGTTATATATTCTGTGTTCTATATTCTATATTCTATATTCTGTGCCCTACATTCTATATTCTAAATTCTATATTCAGTATTCTGTATTCTATATTTTTAAATATGTGTTCTACATTCCATGTTTAAATTCTGTGTTCTATATTCTCAATTCTATATACAAAATTTTGGGTTTTTCATTGGATGTTCTACAATCTATATTCTGCATTTCGAATTCTATATTCTATATTCTGTGTTCTACATTCTAAATTCTAAATACTATTTTCACTATTTTGTATTGTTTATTCTAAATTCTGTGTTCTGCATTCCATGTTCTAAATTTTGGGTTCTCTATTCTCTATTCTCTATTCTATATTCTGTTTTCTACATTCTATATTCTAAATTCTATATTAAGTATTCTGTATACTATATTCTTAAATATGTTTTCTACATTCCATATTTAAATTCTGTGTTCTACATTCTAAATTCTATATACAAAATTTTGTGTTTTTCATTGGATATTCTTCAATCTATATTCTGCATTTCGAATTCTATACTCTATATTCTGTGTTCAACATTCTTAATTCAATATTCTATATTCAGTATTTTGTATTCTTTATTCTAAATTCTGTGTTCTGCATTCCATGTTCTAAATTCTGGGTTCTATATTCTCTATTTTCTATTCTCTATTCTATATTCTGTATTCTACATTCTATATTCTAAATTCTATATTCAGTATTTTGTATTCTATATTCTAAATCCTGTGTTCTTCATTCCATGTTCTAAATCTATATTCAGTGTTCTGTAATATATATTCAAAATTCTGTGTTCCGCATTCTATGTTCTAAATTGTATACCCAGTATTCCGTATTTTATATTCTATATTCTGTGTTCTATATTGTACATTCTAATGTCTATATACAGTATACTGTAGTCTATATTCTAAATACTTTGTTCTGCATTCCATGTTCTATAATCTGAGTTCTGTATTCTGTTTTCCATATTCTAAATTCTGTGTTCTACATTTTATATTCTGTATTCTATATTCTACATTCCGTATTCTATATTGTATATTCTGTGTTCTTCATTCTATATTCTATATTCTGTATTCATTATTCTGTATTCTATATTCTAAATTCTGTGTTCGGCATTCCATGTTCTAAATACTGTTTTCTATATTCTCTCTCCTATATTCTATATTTTGTGTTCTTCATTCTATATTCTACATTCTATATTCAGCATTCCGTATTCTATATTCTAATTTCTGTGTTCTACATTCTATACTCTAAATTCTATCTTCAGTATTCTGTATTATGTATTTTAAATTCTGTGTTCTGCATTCCATGTTCTAAATTCTGGCTTCTATATTCTCTATCGTCTATTCTATATTCTGTGTTCTACATTCTATTTTGTAAACTCTATATTCAGTGTTCTGTATTCTATATTCCTAATTCTGTGTTCTGCAATCCATGTTCTATAACCTTGGTTCTATATTCTCTAATCAATATTCTATATTCTGTGTTCTTTATTCTATATTCAAATTCTATATACTGAATTCGCTAATGAATATACTATATTCTGTGTTTTACATTCTATATTCTAAATTCTATATTCAGTATTCTGTATTCTATATTCTAAATTCTGTGTTCTGCATTTCATGTTCTAAATTCTGGATTCTATATTTTGTAATCTATATTCAAAATTCTGTGTTCTTCATTCTATATTCTAAATTTTATATTCTGCATTCCGTATTCTATATTCTACATTCTAAGTGCTACATACTATATTCTCAATTCTATATGCAGTATTCTGTATTCTATATTCTAAATTCAGTGTTATGCATTCCATGTTATAATTTCTGTGTTCTATATTCTATATTCCATATTCTGTGTTCTGCATTCTATATTCTAATTTCTATATTCAGTATTCTGTATTCTATAGTCTTAAATATGTGTTCCACTTTCCATGTTTAAATATTGTGTTCTAAATTCTTAATTCTATATACTAATTTTTGTGTTTTTCATTCTATATTCTACATTCTATTTTCTGCATTTCGAATTCTATATTCTATATTCTGTGTTCTACATTCTAAATTCTAAATTCTATTTTCACTGTTTTGTATTCTTTATTCTAAATTTTGTGTTCTGCATTCCATGTTCTAAATTTTGGGTTCTCTATTCTCTATTCTCTATTCTGTATTCTGTTTTCTACATTCTATATTCTAAATTCTATATTAATTATTCTGCATACTATATTCTTAAATATGTGTTCTACATTCCATGTTTAAATTCGGTGTTCTATATTCTCAATTCTATCTACAAAATTTTGGGTTTTTCATTGGATATTCTACAATCTATATTCTGCATGTCGAATTCTATATTCTATATTCTTTGTTCTACATTCTAAATTCAAAATTCTATATTCAGTATTCTGTATTCTATATTCTAAATTCTGTGATATACATTCTATATTCTAGATTATATATTCAGTATTCTGTATTCTATATTCTAAATTCTGTGTTCTGCATTCCATGCTCTATATTCTGGGTTCTATATTTTATATTCTGTGTTCTACATTCTATATTCTAAATTCTATATTCAGTATTCTGTATTCTATATTCTAAATTCTGTGATATACATTCTATATTCTAGATTATATATTCAGTATTCTGTATTCTATATTCTAAATTCTGTGTTCTGCATTCCATGCTCTATATTCTGGGTTCTATATTTTATATTCTGTGTTCTACATTCTATATTCTAAATTCTATATTCAGTATTCTGTATTCTATATTCTAAATTCTGTGATATACATTCTATATTCTAGATTATATATTCAGTATTCTGTATTCTATATTCTAAGTACTGAGTTCTGCATTCCTTGTTCTATATACTGTGTTCTATATCCTGTATTCTATATTCAATTTTCTGTGTTCTTCATTCTATATTCTTAATTCTATATTCTGCATTCTGTATTCTATATTCTAAGCTCTGTTTTCTACATTCAATATTCTAAATTCTGTGTTCTACATTCCATGATCTAAATTCTGGATTCAATATTCTCTATTCTATATTCTATATTCTGTGTTCTACATTATATATTCTAAACTGTGTATTCAGTATTCTGTAATATATATTCTAAATTCTGAGTTCTGTATTCTGTTTTCCATATTCTATATTCTGTGTTCAAATTCTATATTCTGTATATCATATTATGCATTCCTTTTTCCTTTATTCTATATTCTGTGTTTTACATTCTATATTCTAAATTTTATACTCAGTGTTCCGTATTCTATATTCTATATTCTGAGTTCTGCATTCTATTTTCTACATTCTATTTACAAAATTCTGTATTCAATACACTAAATTCTGTGTTCTGCATTCCATGTTCTAAATTCTGGGTTATATATTCTCTATTCTATATTCTATATTCTGTGTTCTACATTCTATATTCGAAATTCTATATTCATTATTCTGTATTCTATATTCTAAATTCTGTGTTCTGCATTCCATTATCTAAATTATATATTCAGTATGTTGTATTCTATATACAAAATTCTGTGTTCCGCATTCAATATTCTAAATTCTATATTCAGTATTCTGTATTCTATATTCTAAATTCTGTGTTCTGTAATCCATGTTCTGAATTCTGGATTCTGTATTCTCTTTCCAAATTCTATATTCTGTGTTTTATATTCTATATTCTGTATTTTATATTCTACATTCCGTTTTCTATATTCTATAATCTGTGTTCTTCATTCTATATTCTATATTCTGAATTCATTATTCTGTATTCTATATTCTAAATCCTCTGTTCTGAATTCAATGTTCTAAATTCTGTGTTCTATAATTTTTGTCCTATATTCTATATTTTGCGTTCTTCATTCTATTCTACATTCTATATTCTTCATTCCGTATTGTATACTCTATTTTCTGTGTTCTAAATTCTATACTCTAAATTCAATATTCAGTATTCTGTATTCTATATTCTAAATTCTGTGTTCTGCGTTCCATGTTCTAAATTCTGGTTTCTATATTCTGTAGTCTATATTCTGTGTTCAACATTCTATATTCTAAATTCTATATTCTGTATTCTGTATTCTATATTCTAAATTCTGTGATACAATTCTATATTCTACATTCTATATTCAGTATTCTGTGTTCTATATTCTAAATTCTGTGTTCTACATTCAATGTTCTAAATTCAATATTCAGTTTTATATATTCTATATTCTAAATTCTGTGCTCTGCATTCCATGCTCTAAATTCTGGGTTCTATATTCTCTCTTCTTTATTCGATATTCTGTGTACAACATTCTATATTCTAAATTGTATATTCAGTATTCTGTATTCTATGTCCTACATCCTCAATTCTGCATTCCTTTTTCTATATTCTGTGTCCTATATTCTGTATTCTATATTCTAAATTTTGTGTTCATAATTCTATATTCTAAATTATATATTCTGCATTCCGTATTTTATTTTCTAAACTCTGTGTCTACATTCAAAAATCTGAATTCTGTTTTAAGCATTCCATTTTCTAAATTCTTGGTTCAATATTCTTTATTCTATATTCTAAATTCTGTGTTCTACATTATATAATCTAAATTGTATATTTAGTATTCTGTATTATATATTCTAATTTCTGTGTTCTGCATTCTATGTTCTAAATTCTGGGTTCTATATTTTGTAATCTATATTCAATATTCTGTGTTCTTCATTCTATATTCTAAATTCTATATTCTGCATTCCATAATCTATATTCTACATTCTGTGTTCTACATTCTATATTCTAAATTCTATATTCAGTATTCTTTATTCTATATTCTAAATTCTGTGTTCTGCATTCCATGTTATAATTTCTGTGTTCTATACTCTATATTGTATATTCTGTGCTCTACATTCTATATTCTAAATTCTATATTCAGTATTCTGTATTCTATATTTTTAAATATGTGTTCTACATTCCATGTTTAAATTGTGTGTTCTATATTCTCAATTCTATATAGAAATTTTGGGTTTTTCATTCTATATTCTACAGTCTATATTCTTCATTTTGAATTCTATATTCTATATTCTGTGTTCTACATTCTAAATTCTAAATTCTATTTTCACTATTTTGTATTCTTTATTCTAAATTCTGTGTTCTGCATTCCATGTTCTAAATTCTTGGTTCTATTTTCTCTATTCTCTATTCTATATTCTGTTTTCTACATTCTATATTCTAAATTCAATATTAAGAATTCTGTATACTATATTCTTAAATATGTGTTCTACATTCCATGTTTAAATTCTGTGTTCTATATTCTCAATTCTATATACAAAATTTTGGGTTTTTCATTGGATATTCTACAATCTATATTCTGCATTTCGAATTCTATACTCTATATTCTGTGTTCTACATTCTAAATTCAAAATTCTATATTCAGTATTTTGTATTCTTTATTCTAAATTCTGTGTTCTGCATTCCATGTTCTAAATTCTGGGTTCTATATTCTCTATTTTCTATTCTTTATTCTATATTCTGTTTTCTACATTCTATATTCTAAATTCTATATTCAGTATTTTGTATTCTATATTCTAAATTCTGTGTCCTTCATTCCATGTTCTAAATCTATATTCAGTATTCTGTAATATATATTCTAAATTCTGTGTTCCGCATTCTATGTTCTAAATTGTATACCCAGTATTAGGTATTCTATATTCTATATTCTGTATTCTATATTGTATATTCTAATGTCTATATACAGTCTACTGTAGTCTATATTCTAAATACTGTGTTCTACATTCCATGTTCTACATTCTGAGTTCTGTATTCTGTTTTCCATATTCTAAATTCTGTGTTCTACATTTTATATTCGGTATTCTATATTCTACATTCCATATTCTGTATTCTATATTGTATATTCTGTGTTCTTCATTCTATATTCTATATTCTGTATTCATTATTCTGTATTCTATATTCTAAATTCTGTGTTCTGCATTCCATGTTCTAAATTCTGTTTTCTATATTTTCTCTCCTATATTCTATATTTTGTGTCCTTCATTCTATATTCTAAATTCTATATTCTGCATTCCGTATTCTATATTCTAATTTCTGTGTTCTACATTCTATACTCTAAATTCTATCTTCAGTATTCTGTATTCTGTATTCTAAATTCTGTGTTCTGCATTCAATGTTCTAAATTTTGGGTCCTATATTCTCTTTCGTCTATTCTATATTCTGTGTTCTACATTCTATATTGTAAACTCTATATTCAGTGTTCTGTATTCTATATTCTAAATTCTGTGTTCTGCAATCCATGTTCTAAAACCTTGGTTCTATATTCTATAATCAATATTCTATATTCTCTGTTCTTTATTCTGTATTCTTAATTCTATATTCTGAATTCTTTAATCAATATACTATATTCTGTGTTTTACTTTCTATATTCTAAATTCTAAATTCAGTATTCTGTATTCTATATTCTAAATTCTGTGTTCTGCATTTCATGTTCTAAATTCTGGATTCTATATTTTGTAATCTATATTCAATATTCTGTGTTCTACATTCTATATTCTAATTTCTATATTCAGTATTCTGTATTCTATAGTCTTAAATATGTGTTCTACTTTCCATGTTTAAATATTGTGTTCTATATTCTTAATTCTATATACCAAAATTTGTGTTCTACATTCTATATTCTGCATTCTATTTTCTGCATTTCGAATTCTATATTCTATATTCTGTGTTCTACATTCTATATTCTAATTTCTATATTCAGTATTCTGTATTCTATATTCTAAATTCTGTGTTCTTCATTCCATGTTCTAAATCTATATTCCGTAATCTGTATTCTATATTCTAAATTCTGTGTTCCGCATTCAATCTTCTAAATTCTATATTCAGTATTCTGTATTCTATATTCTAAATTTTGTGTTCTGCATTCCATGTTCTAAATACTGTGTTCTGTATTCTGATTTCCATATTCTATATCCTTTGTTCTACATTCTATATTCTGTATTCTATATTATGCATTCCTTATTCTATATTCTTTATTCTGTATTCATTATGCTGTATTCTATATTCTAAATTCTCTGTTCTGATTTCCATGTTCTAAATTCTGTGTTCTATATTTTCTGTCCTGTATTCTATATTTTCCGTTCTTCATTCAATATACTACATTCTATATTCTGCATTCCGTATTCTATATTCTATTTTCTGTGTTCTATTTTCTATATTCTATATTCAATATTCAATATACTTTATACTATATTCTAAATTCTGTGTTCTGCATTCCATGTTCTAAATTCTGGGTTCTATATTCTGTATTCTTTTTTCTCTGTTCTACATTCTATATTCTAAATTCTATATTCTGTATTCTGTATTCTATATTTTTAATTCTGTGGAACAATTTTATATTCTACATTCTATATTCAGTATTCTGTATTCTATATTCTAAATTCTGTGTTCTGCATTCCATGCTCTAAATTCTGTGTTCTATATTCTCTACTCTATATTCTATATTTTGTGTTCTTCATTCTATATTCTACAATCTGTATTGTGCATTCCGTATTTTATATTCTATATTCTGTCTTTTACATTCTATATTCTAAATTCTATATTCAGTATTCTGTATTCTTAATTCTAAATTCTGTGTTCTTCATTCAATGTTCTAAGTCATTATTCAGTATTGCTTACTCTATATTCTAAGTTCTGTGTTTCGCATTCTATGTTCTAAATTCTATATTCAGTATTCCGTATTCTGTATTCTAAATTCTATGTTCTGCAATCCATGGTCTAAATTCTGGGTTCTGTATTCTGTTATCCATATTCTATATTCTGTGTTCTAAATTCTATATTCTGTATTGTATATTCTACATTCCGTGTTCTATATTCTATATTCTGTGTTCTACATTCTATATTCTATATTCTGTATTCAGTATTCTGTATTCTATATTCTACGTTCTGTGTTCTGAATTTCATGTTCTAAATTCAGGGTTCTATATTCTCTAATCTCTATTCTATATTCTGTTTTCTACAGTCTATTTTCTAAATTATATATTCTGTATTCAGTATTCTATATTCTAAATTGTGTGTTCTAAATTCCATATTCTAAATTCTATATTCAGTATTCTGTTTTCTATATTCTAAATTCTGTGTTCTTCATTCCATGTTGTAAATCTATATTCAGAATTCTGTAATATATATTATAAATTCTGTATTCCACATTCTATGTTCTAAATTGTGTACTCAGTATTCCGTATTCTATATTCTATATTCTGTGTTTTACATTATATATTCTAAATTCTATATACAGTATTGTGTATTCTATACTCTAAATTCTGTGTTCTGCATTCCATGTTTTAAATTCTGGGTTCTGTATTCTGTTTCCCATATTCTATATTCTGTGTTCTACATTCTATTTTCTGTATTCTACATTATGCATTCCTTATACTATATTCTATATTCTGTGTTCTACATTCTATATTCTAAATGGTATACTCTGTATTCCGTATTCTATATTCTATATTCTGTGTTCTACATTCTATATTCTAAATTCTATATACAGTATTCTGTATTCTATACTCTAAATTCTGTGTTCTGCATTCCATGTTGTAAATTCTGGATTCTATATTCTCTATACTATCTTCGATATTTTGTGTTCTTCATTCTATATTCTACATACAATATTCTGCATTCCGTATTCTGTATTCTAAATTCTGTTTTGTTCATTCTATATACTTAATTCTATATTCAGTATTCTGTATTCTATATTCTAAATTCTGAGTTCTGAATTTAAAGTTCTCAATTTTGGGTTCTCTATTCTCTATTCTCTATTCTATATACTGTTTTGTTTTCCTATATTTTAAATACAATTTTCTGCATTCCGTAATCTATATTCTTAATTCTGTGTTCTACATTCTATATTCTAAATTCTACGTTCTGCATTCCATGTTCTAAACAATTGGTTCTATATTCTCTATTCTATTTTCTATATTCTGGGTTCTAAGTTCTATATCCTAAATTGTATTTTCAGTATTCTGTATTCTATATTCTAAATTCTGTTTTCTGCATTCAATGTTGAAAATTCTGGCTTGTATATACTCTATTATATATTCTATGTTGTGTGATCTTCATTCTATAATTTAAATTCAATTTTCTGCATTCCGTTCAGTATTCTGTATACTATATTATAAATTCTGTGTTCTACATGTCATATACTGCTTTCCGTACACTATATTCTATTTCCTGTGTTTTACATACTATATTCTAAATTCTTTATTCTGTATTCTGTATTCTATATTCTTAATTCTGTGTTCTGCATTCCATGCTCTAAATTCTGTGTTCTATATTCTCTACTCTATATTCTATATTTTGTGTTCTTCATTCTATATTCTACAATCTGTATTGTGCATTCCGTATTTTATATTCTATATTCTGTCTTTTACATTCTATATTCTAAATTCTATATTCAGTATTCTGTATTCTTAATTCTAAATTCTGTGTTCTTCATTCAATGTTCTAAGTCATTATTCAGTATTGCTTACTCTATATTCTAAGTTCTGTGTTTCGCATTCTATGTTCTAAATTCTATATTCAGTATTCTGTATTCTGTATTCTAAATTCTATGTTCTGCAATCCATGGTCTAAATTCTGGGTTCTGTATTCTGTTATCCATATTCTATATTCTGTGTTCTAAATTCTATATTCTGTATTGTATATTCTACATTCCGTGTTCTATATTCTATATTCTGTGTTCTACATTCTATATTCTATATTCTGTATTCAGTATTCTGTATTCTATATTCTACGTTCTGTGTTCTGAATTTCATGTTCTAAATTCAGGGTTCTATATTCTCTAATCTCTATTCTATATTCTGTTTTCTACAGTCTATTTTCTAAATTATATATTCTGTATTCAGTATTCTATATTCTAAATTGTGTGTTCTAAATTCCATATTCTAAATTCTATATTCAGTATTCTGTTTTCTATATTCTAAATTCTGTGTTCTTCATTCCATGTTGTAAATCTATATTCAGAATTCTGTAATATATATTATAAATTCTGTATTCCACATTCTATGTTCTAAATTGTGTACTCAGTATTCTGTATTCTATATTCTATATTCTGTGTTTTACATTATATATTCTAAATTCTATATACAGTATTGTGTATTCTATACTCTAAATTCTGTGTTCTGCATTCCATGTTTTAAATTCTGGGTTCTGTATTCTGTTTCCCATATTCTATATTCTGTGTTCTACATTCTATTTTCTGTATTCTACATTATGCATTCCTTATACTATATTCTATATTCTGTGTTCTACATTCTATATTCTAAATGGTATACTCTGTATTCCGTATTCTATATTCTATATTCTGTGTTCTACATTCTATATTCTAAATTCTATATACAGTATTCTGTATTCTATACTCTAAATTCTGTGTTCTGCATTCCATGTTGTAAATTCTGGATTCTATATTCTCTATACTATCTTCGATATTTTGTGTTCTTCATTCTATATTCTACATACAATATTCTGCATTCCGTATTCTGTATTCTAAATTCTGTTTTGTTCATTCTATATACTTAATTCTATATTCAGTATTCTGTATTCTATATTCTAAATTCTGAGTTCTGAATTTAAAGTTCTCAATTTTGGGTTCTCTATTCTCTATTCTCTATTCTATATACTGTTTTGTTTTCCTATATTTTAAATACAATTTTCTGCATTCCGTAATCTATATTCTTAATTCTGTGTTCTACATTCTATATTCTAAATTCTACGTTCTGCATTCCATGTTCTAAACAATTGGTTCTATATTCTCTATTCTATTTTCTATATTCTGGGTTCTAAGTTCTATATCCTAAATTGTATTTTCAGTATTCTGTATTCTATATTCTAAATTCTGTTTTCTGCATTCAATGTTGAAAATTCTGGCTTGTATATACTCTATTATATATTCTATGTTGTGTGATCTTCATTCTATAATTTAAATTCAATTTTCTGCATTCCGTTCAGTATTCTGTATACTATATTATAAATTCTGTGTTCTACATGTCATATACTGCTTTCCGTACACTATATTCTATTTCCTGTGTTTTACATACTATATTCTAAATTCTTTATTCTGTATTCTGTATTCTATATTCTTAATTCTGTGTTCTGCATTCCATGTTCTAAATTCTGGGTTCTATGTTCTGTATTCTATATTCTATGTTATATTTTCTACATTCTATATAATAAATTCTATATTCAGTGTTCTGTATTCTATATTCTAAATTCTGTGTTCTACATTCTGTTTCTAATTTCTATGTTTAGAATTCTGTATTCTATATTTTAAATTCTGTGTTCTGCATTCCATGTTCTAAATTCTGTGTTCTATATTCTCTATAATCTATTCTATATACTGTGTTCTTCATTCTATATTCTAAGCTGTGTATTCAGTATTCTGTATTCTATAGTCTAAATTCTGAGTTCTGCATTGCATGTTGTAAATTCTGGCTTCTATATTCTGTATTCTATATTCAATATTCTGTGTTCTTCATTCTGTATTCTAAATTCTATATTCTGCATTCTGTACTATATATTCTAAATTCTGTATTCTACTTTCTATATTCCAAAATTTATATTAAGTATTCTGAATTCTATATTCTAAATTTAGTGTTCTGCATTCCATGTTTTAAATTCTGTGTTCTATATTCTATATTCTATATTCTATATTCTGTGTTCTATATTCTATATTCTAAATTCTATATTCTGCATTCGATAATCTATATTATAAATTCTGTTTTCTACATTCTATATTCAATAATTATATTCAATATTCTGAATTCTTTATTCTAAACCGTGTGATCTGCATTCCATGTTCAAAATACTGGGTTCTATATTCTCTATTCTCTATTCTATATTCTGTGTTCTACATTCTATATTCTAAATTCTTTATTCAGTATTCTGTATTCTATATTCTATATTCTGTGTTCTGAATTCCATGTTCTGAATAATGGGTTCTGAATTCTGTTTTCCATATTCTATATTCTGTGTTCTACATTCTATATTCTGAATTATATATTCTACATTTAGTATTCTATATTCTATATTCTGTGTTCTTCAAACTATTTTCTATATTCTATATTCAGTATTCTGTTATTCTATATTCTTAATTCTGAGTTCTGCATTCCATGTTCTATATTCTGGTTTCTATATTATCTCTCCTGTATTCTATATTTTGTGTTCTTTATTCAATATTCTACATTCTATATTCTGCATTCCGTATTCTATATTCTATATACTGTGTTCTATATTCTATATTCTATATTCAGTGTTCTATATTCTATATTCTAAATCCTCTGTTCTGCATTCGATATTCTATATTCTGCATTCTATATTTTCTATTCTTCATTCTATATTCTGTGATCTTCATTCAATATTTTAAATTCAATTTTCTGCATTCCGTTCAGCATTCTGTATACTATATTCTAAATTATGTGTTCTACATTCTATATTCTGCATTCGGTACCTATACTCTTTTTTCTGTGTTCTACATTCTATACTCTAAATTCTATATTCTGTATTCTGTATTCAATATTCTAAATTCTGTGATATACATTCTATATTCTAGATTATATATTCAGTATTCTCTATTCTATATTCTAAATTCTGTATTCTGCATTCCATGCTCTATATTCTGGGTTCTATATTCTATATTCTATGTTCTACATCTATATTCTAAATTGTATATTCAGTATTCCCTATTCTATAATCTAAATCCTGAGTTCTGCATACCTTGTTTTATATACTGTGTTCTATATCCTGTATTCTGTATTCAATTTTCTGTGTTCTTCATTCTATATTCTTAATTCTATATTCTGCATTCTGTATTCTATATTCTAAGCTCTGTGTTCTACATTCTATTTTCTAAATTCTGTGTTCTGCATTCCATGATCTAAATTCTGGATTCAATATTCTCTATTCTATATTCTATATTCTGTGTTCTACATTATATATTCTAAACTGTGTTTCAGTATTCTATATTCTAAATTCTTAGTTCTGCATTCCATGTTCTAAATTCTGAGTTCTGTATTCTGTTTTCCATATTCTATATTCTGTGTTTTATATTCTATATTCTTAATTGTATACTCAGTGTTCCGTATTCTATATTCTATATTCTGTGTTCTACATTCTATTTTCTAAATTCTATTTACAGTATTCTGTATTCAATACTCTAAATTCTGTGTTCTGCATTCCATGTTCTAAATTCTGGGTTATATATTCTCTATTCTATATTCTATATTCTGTGTTCTACATTCCATATTTGAAATTCTATATTCATTATTCTGTATTCTATTTTCTAAATTCTGTGTTCTGCGTTCCAATTTCTAAATTATATATTCAGTATATTGTATTCTATATACAAAATTCTGTGTTCTGCATTCAATATTCTTAATTCTATATTCACTATTCTGTATACTATATTCTAAATTCAATGTTCTGTAATCCATGTTCTGAATTCGGGATTCTGTATTCTCTTTCCATATACTATATTCTGTGTTTTATATTCTATATTCTGTATTTTATATTCTGCATTCCGTTTTCTATATTCTATATACTGTGTTCTTCATTCTATATTCTATATTCTTTATTCATTATTCTGTATTCTATATTCTAAATCCTCTGTTCTGAATTCCATGTTCTAAATTCTGTGTTCTATATTTTTTGTCTTATATTCTATATTTTGCGTTCTTCATTCCATACTCTACATTCTATATTCTGCATTCCGTATTCTACCCTCTATTTTCTGTGTTCTAAATTCTATACTCTAAATTCAATATTCAGTATTCTGAATAGTATATTCTAAATTCTGTGTTCTGCGTTCCATGTTCTAAATTCTGGGTTCTATATTCTGTAGTCTATATTGTGTGTTCAGCATTCTATATTCTAAATTCTATATTTTGTATCCTATATTCTATATTCTACATTCTGAGATACAATTCTATATTCTACATTCTAAATTCAGTATTCTGTATTCTATATTCTAAATTCTGTGTTCTACATTCAATGTTCTAAATTCAATATTCAGTGTTATATATTCTATATTCTAAATTCTGTGTTCTGCATTCCATGCTCTAAATTCTGGTTTCTATATTCTCTATTCTTTATTCGATATACTGTGTACTACATTCTATATTCTAAATTTTATATTCAGTGTTCTGTATTCTATATCCTACATCCTCAATTCTGCATTCCTTTTTCTATATTCTGTGTTCTATATTCTGTATTCAATATTCTAAATTTTGTGTTCCTCATTCTATATTCTAAATTCTATATTCTGCATTAGGAATTCTATATTCTAAACTCTGTGTCTACATTCAAAAATCTGAATTCTGTGTTAAGCATTCCATTTTCTAAATTCTTGGTTCAATATTCTCTATTCTATATTCTAAATTCTGTGTTCTACATTATATAATCTAAATTGTATATTTAGAATTCTGTATTATATTTTGTAAATTCTGTGTTCTGCATTCTATGATCTAAATTCTGGGTTCTATACTTTGTAATCTATATTCAATATTCTGTATTCTTCATTCTATATTCTAAATTCTATATTCTGCATTCCGTAATCTATATTCTTCATTCTGTGTTCTACATTCTATATTCTAAATTCTATATTCAGCATTCTGTATTCTATATTCTAAATTCAGTGTTATGCATTCCATGTTATAATTTCTGTGTTCTATATTCTATATTCGGTTCTCTACATTCTATATTCTAAATTCTGTATTCAGTGTTCTGTATTCTATATTCTTAAATATGTGTTCTACATTCCATGTTTAAATTCTGTGTTCTATATTCTCAGTTCTATATACAAATTTGGGGTTTTTCCTTCTATATTCTACATTCTATATTCTGCATTTCATATTCTAAATTCTATATTCTGTGTTCTACATTCTAAATTCAAAATTCTATATTCAGTATTTTGTATTCTTTATTCTAAATTCTGTGTTCTGCATTCCATGTTCTAAATTCTCGGTTCTATATTTCCTATTCTCTATTCTCTATTCTATATTCTCTTCTCTACATTCTATATTCTAAATTCTATATTCAGTATTCTGTATTCTATATTCTAAATTCTGTGTTCTTCATTCCATGTTCTAAATCTATATTCAGTATTCTGTATTCTATATTCTAAATTCTGTGTTCCGCATTCAATGTTCTAAATTCTATATTCTGTATTCTGTATTCTATATTGTATATTTTGTGTTCTGTATTCCATATTCTAAATACTTTGTTCTGTATTTTGTTTTCCATATTCTATATTCTGTGTTCTACATTCTATTTTGTGTATTCTATATTATGCATTCCTTATTTTATATTCTATATTCTGTGTTCTACATTCTATATTCTAATTTGTATACCCAGTATTACGTATTCTATATTCTATATTCTGTGTTTTACATTCTATATTCTAAATTCTATATTCAGTATCCTGTATTCTATAGTCTTAATTATGTGTTCTACATTCCATGTTTAAATTCTGTGTTCTATATTCTCTATTCTATATACTAAATTTTGTGCTCTTTATTCTATATTCTACATTCTATATTCTGAATTCCGTATTCTGTATTCTATATTCTGTGTTCTACATTATATTTTCTAAATTCTATATTCAGTATTTTGTATTCTATATTCTAAATTCTGTGTTCTGCATTCTATGTTCTACATTCTGGATTCTGTATTCTGTTTTCCATACTCTAAATTCTGTGTTCTACATTTTGTATTCTGTATTCTATATTCTACATTCCGTATACTATATTGTATATTCTTTGTTCTTCATTCTATATTCTATATTCTGTTTTCATTATTCTGTATTCTATATTCTAAATTCTGTGTTCTACATTCTATATTCTTAATTCTATATTCAGTATTCTGTATTCTATATTCTAAATTCTGTGTTCTTCATTCCATGTTCTAAATCTTTTTTCAGTATTCTGTAATATATATTCTGAATTCTGTGTTCCGCATTGTATGTTCTAAATTGTATACTCAGTATTCCGTATTCTATATTCTATATTCTGTGTTCTACATTCTTTATTCTAAATTCTATATACAGTATACTGTATTCTGTATTCTAAATTCTGTGTTCTGCATTCCATGTTCTAAATACTGGGTTCTATTTTCCCTATTCTATATTCTATATTCTGGGTTCTAAATTCTATATTCTAAATTGTATATTCAGTATTCTGTATTCTATATTCTAAATTCTGTGTTCTACATTCTATATTCTAAATTCTATATTCAGTGTTCTGTATTCTATATTCTAAATTATTGTGTTCTGCATTCCATGTTCTTAATTCTGGCTTCTCTATTCTCTATTCTCTATTCTATATTCTGTGATATTCTTTCTATATTTTAAATTCTATTTTCTGCTTTCCGTTCAGTATTCTGTATAATATATTCTAAATTCCGTGTTCTACATTCTATATTCTGAATTCCGTAACCTATATTCTCTTTTCTGTGTTCTACATTCTTTACTCTAAATTCTATTTTCAGTATTCTGTATTCTATATTCGATATTTTGTGTACTACATTCTATATTCTTAATTGTATATTCAGTGTTCTGTGTTCTATATCCTAAATCTTCAGTTCTGCATTCCTTTTTCTATATTCTGTGTTCTATATTCTGTATTCTATATTCAATATTCTGTGTTCCTCATTCAATATTCTAAATTCTATATTCTGCATTCAGTATTCTATTTTCTAAACTCTGTGTTCTTCATTCAATAATCTGAATTCTGTGTTCCTCATTCCATGTTCTAAATTCTGGGTTCAATATTCTCTATTCTATATTCTAAATTCTGTGTTCTACTTTCTATAATCTAAATTGTATATTTAGTGTTCTGTATTATATATTCTAAATTCTGTGTTCTGCATTCCATGTTCTAAATTCTGGGTTCTCTATTTTGTAATCTATATTCAATATTCTGAGTTCTTCATGTTATATTCTGTATTCTTTTTTCTATATTCTATATTCTGGGTTCTACATTCTATATTCTAAATCTATATACAGTATTCTCTATTCTATACTCTAAATTCTATGTTCTGCATTCCATGTTCTAAATTCTGGGTTCTATTTTCTCTATTCTATATTCTATATTCTGTGTTTTCAATCTATATTCGAAATTCTATATTCATTATTCTGTATTCTCTATTCTAAATTCTGTGTTCTGCATTCAATGTTCTAAATTATATTTTCAGTATATTGTATTCTATATTCTAAATACTTTGTTCTGCATTCCATGTTCTAAATTCTGGCTTCTGTAAAAAAAATATGATTGTATCACTCTAAACAGATTTACACTGCAGAAGAAATGAACAATACAATGAAAAGTCAACCAACATGATGGGAGAACTGCAAAAGAAACAATGAGGAAAAAGAACAATGTTGAAGGCATAACCCATATCCCTTCCAGATCTCAGACTATATTACAGAAACAGTAATTGAACCAGCATAATGCTGGAAAACAAACAAACATCTATATCAGTGGAAACGAACACAGAGGCAGAAATAAAACATCACACCTATGGTCAACTAAACTATGACAAAGGAACCAAAAATATACAATGCTGAAAGACAGTCTTCAGCAAGTGATTTTGAGAAAGATAGACTGCTACATGTAAATCAATGAAATTAGAACACTCCCTCGCACTGTACAAATATAAACTAAAAATGCTTTAAGTATCTGAATCTAATGCATGACACAATAAATGTCCTGGAAACTAGCATAGGCAAAACAAGACATAAATTGTAGCGAAATTTTCTTATTTCACACTACGAAGCTGAAAACAATAAAAGCAAAATAATCAAACAGATCCAAATTAAACTTAAAAGCTTCTCTACAGCAAAATAAACAGAATGAAATGATGAAATTCCAAATGGGAGAAAACATTTGGAAACAATGCAATCAACAAGAGACTAATTTCTAAAATACACACATCATTCATAAAACTCCATTTCAAAAATCTACAGCAACACAGCCAGAAAATGAGCAGAAGACAATTCCCTCAAGAAGACGCACAGACGACAAACAGGAACATAAATACTTGCTCACATAGCTAATCATTATAAAAAGGCAAGACAAAAATATTATAATGTTTTAACTCACACTAGTGAGAAGGGCTGTCATCCAAATGTCTAAAAATAATAAGTACTCGGGAGATTGTTTAGAAAAAGGGACTCTCCAATGCTGTTGGTGGGATAAAAATAGGTGCAACCACTTTGGAAACAGTATGGAAGTTCCTTTAAATAATAAAAATAGCCCTATCATATGACACAGCAATCCCACTCCTGGGCATATAAAACATAAAACCTGAAAACAAAGAATCCTTGTGTAAAATATAAGAAGTACACTCTGACATTGGACTTAATTTGATTCTACATATGTCTCCTCTGGCAAGGGAAGCAGAAGCAAAACTAACATAATATGATTGTATCACTCTAAACAGATTTACACTGCAGAAGAAATGAACAATACAATGAAAAGTCAACCAACACAATGGGAGAAGTGATATTTTCCAATCAAGTGTTAATATGCAACTATATAGCAAACTCATACACCACCACAACAAAAATGACCAAAGAATCCAATTAAAAAAAATATACGCAGGAACTGGATAGATAGATCTGAATCAATTTTTTGTAGAAAACATACAGTTGACTAAATGACACATGAAAATATGTTCAGAGTTATAAATTATTAGGAAAGTCATAAGCCAAAAATGTGACAAGATCTCACACTTGTCAGAAGGCTCTCATCAAAAAGAAAATATATAGATGTTGGTGAGTTTGTGGAGAAAAAGGAACACCGTGGACACTGTTGATAGGAATGCAAAGTATTGATTCCATTGCATATATACATCAAATTTTCTTCATCCAGTTTTCTGTCAAGGGATGTTTGGTTTGTAGGCCCCTGTCTGAATGCACTAGAGAATAAGCCCATGGGCTGAACTGATAAACAAGCTGTGAGGAATGTCACATATAAAGTATGGATAGCAAATGCTCTTCTCAATATATCAAGTATGATTGGATGGATATCCTATTCTGGGTAAGATCCTCAGAGGAGGGCTACCTAAGACAGGCACAGCCATCTGAATAAGAAATTATCTACTTAATGAAGTTCGGTGATGAACTTTAAAACAATCCTTGATCATTTAACATCCTGTGCTTACTTTAGGAGCATGGGGACATAAATAGTTTAAGATTATTAACATTGTTATAACTTAGATGATATGTGAGGCACTGTGCATGTCCTATATAAACCCTTTTTCTAAGAATCAATAAACAGTGAACTGCTTCGCTTCTGTCCACACAGTGTTTGTGTATATATGATATCGTGCCACTGACAGGGTAAATTTAATTTGTTGGGAGTATCTTAAATGGATGTTGCATTATATATAATGCTCTTTCTGCACCTATTGAGATGATTATGTGAGTTTTATTTCTCATTCTATTAGTGTGGCAGGTCACTTTTATTGATTTGAATATTTTGACTTATCCTTAAACCCAGGGATAAATCCCTTTACATATGTATGTGTATGATACATTAAATGTGTTGTTGAATTCATTTTCCTTGTGTTATGTTGAGATTTTGGCACATAGGTTCATCAGGGATAATGTTCTATATTTTGCATCTAATGTCCTTTTTTATGCAAATAAAGATAGCATCATAAAACAACTTTGGAATCTTTCACCCCTTCAAATTCTTGAAAGTTTTGGAGAAGAATTGGTGAAAAATTGTCTACAAATATATGGCAGAATTCACCAGTAAAGTCATCTTGTAAACTTTTTCTGGTTTGGGAGGTTTTGATTACTGATTTTCTCATACACACTTTTGATGTATTTAACTTTCTAATTTCTTCTTGATTCAGTGTTGGAAGACATATGTTTCTGGGGATCTCTCTTTTGTTCTAGGTCATTCAAATCATTGGCTAGTGGTAATCTTTTATGATGCTATGCACCTCTACAACATCAGGAGTAATATCTTCTCTTTTATTTCTAATTATATTTGAGTCTTTATTTTCTTAGCCAACCAAAACATTTGTCCACTTTATGTTGAAAAGAAACAGACTTAGGTATAATTTTTTTTATCTTTTCAATTGTTTCTCTTGTTATTTTCTTTGCTCCCATTCATTCAGATTTCTTCTTTATTCTTTCTGTTTTCTCCTAGATTTTTGATGTGTAAAGTTATGTAGTGTGAATCTTTGTATTTCTTTTATTATTAAATATTAATTTTTTACTTATTTATTTACTTATTTACATATTTATTCATTTATTTCTCATTGAATTATGCCATCAACAATGTGTCAATCTGTGGTGTATTGCACAGTGTCCCCGTACATGCGTATATTTCTGTGCCTATTAAACGTTACTTCACGATATTTAACTTACCGCCCTGTGTCATAGAAAAGAAATTTTGAAAATATCTATTTTTGTATATAGTGGATAAAATTTATAAATATACAGCTCCCAAATTTATCCTCTACCTGTCCCTTTCTGCAGTAAACATAAGATTATTAAGTAGATCTGCAAGTGTGTTTCAGTTTTGTAGATGAAATCATAGTGTTCACATCCAAATTTTTTTTTAAGTTCTACATATGTCATGTCATGTATTATTTTTCTTTCTGTTTCTGGCTATCTTCAATTACAATGACACTTATTGGAGCATCCATTTTGCTGCAAATGTCATTGTTTTATCATTTTTTATTGCAGAATATTATTCCATTGTGTAAATACAGCATAAGTTCTGTATACTGTTATCTGTTGTTGGACAATTAGGTTGCTTCCATGTCATGGCTGTTGTATATAGCACTGCTAAGAGCATTGGGGTGCAGGTTTTTTTTGAAATAAGGTTCCCTTTGATATATACCCAGAAGTGGGATTGCTGGATCATTTGTTAAGTTTATTTTTATACTTTAGAAGTACCCCATCATGTTTTCCACAGTGACTGCACCAAACTACATTCCTACCATCAGTGTAGGAGGGATAACTTTTTCTGCAGCTTTCCCAGCATTTATTGTTTGTGGACTTTTGAATGATGACCATTGTGACTATTGGGAAGTGATACTTCATTAGAGTTTTGAATTGTCCTTCTCTGATAATGATAGTGAGCAATTTTTTTCATATATCTGTGTGGCATTTGTATGTCTCTATTTGAGAATTGATTGTTTAGTTCTTCTGCCCATTTTCAGATTGTGTTTCTTGTTTTTTTATGTATTATTATTATTAGGTTATATGAACTCTTTATATTTTGGAAATTGAGCCTTTGTCAGTTGCATCAATTCAAAATATTTTCTTTAAATCTCTAGGTTGTCTTTTTGCTTTCTTTGTGGTTCCATTTGCTGTGCAAAAGCTTATAAGTTTAATTAGGTCCCATTTATTAATTTTGCTCTTATATCCCTTACCTGGGTAGTCTATTCTAGGAGATCATTGCTGAGATTTATGTCAGAGTGTTTTGCCTATATTTTCTCCTAGGAAATTTACTGTGTCTTGCCTTACCTTGTAGTCTTCAAGCCATTTTGAGTTTATTCTTGTGTACGGAGTGAATGATTTTTCAAGCTCCATTACTCTGATGCTGATATCCAGTTTTCCCAAAACCAGTTGGTGAAGAGATGGTCTTTTCTCTGTCATATTCTTGGCTACTCTGTCAAAGATTAGTTCAACATAGGCATTTAGATTTATTCCTAGGCTCTCTATTCTGTTCCATTGGTCCATATGCCTGTTTCTGTACCAATATCATGTCATTTTGATTATTGTAGCTTTACAATAGTGTATGGAGACCTGGTGGTTTATTCCTCCAGCCTCTTTCTTTTTCTTTAATATTTCTTTGGAAATTATGGATCTTTTATGACCCTATGTAAATCTTAGGATCATTTGTTACAGTCCCAAAAAGAAAAGTTTTGCATAATTTGATAGGAAATCCCATTAAGTCTGGGGATTGCCTTTGGATGTATGACCATTTTAACCATTTTGTTTCTTCCATTATGAGACCATTGGGTATCTTTTCAATTCTTTTTTGATTTCCTCAATCAAAGTTTTCTATTTCTCCATGTATAATTCATTCACCTACATGGTCAGATTTATTCTTAAGCATTTTATAGTTTTGGGTGCAGTTATAAAAGTGGTTGTCTCTATACTTTGTTTTCCTGTTGATTCAAAGGTAGTGTAAAGAAATGCAATTGGTTTTTTGTACATTATTCTGGGTACCTTGCCCAGTTCCATTTTTAGCCTAAGATTTTTTTGTGAAGCATTTACAGCTTTCTCCATATGGTGTCATGTCTGCCTATCATGACAACTTTACCTCTTCTTTTACAGTCTGTATCCTTTTATTTCTGTTCCTAGCCTGATTGCTGTGACTAGGAATTTCAAGACTATATTGAATTGAAATTGTGAGAATGGGCAACCTTGTCTTGTCTCAGGTTTTTGTGAGAAGTGTTTCAGTTTTTCACCATTGAGTATTTTGCTGGCTATATGTTTATCATAAATAGCTTTCATTATGTTGAGATATGGTCCCTCTATGCACACTGTGATAAGAATTTTATTGCAAATAGGTGTTAATTTTTATCAAATGCTTTCTCTGCATCTACTGAGGTGATCATGTGGTTTTTTGTCCTCTCTGTTATTGATATGGTTTATCACAATTTATTGATTGATTTGCATAAGTTTAACCACCCTTGGGTTCCTGGGATGAACCTAACTTGACCATGGTGTATGATCTTTTTTACATGTTGTTGGATTCTGTTTGTTAATACTTTCTTAAGGGAATTTACATCTATGTTTATCAATGATATTGGCCTGTAGGTTTCTCTTGGGGTAGTGTTTTGTCTGGTTTTGGTATCAATTTGATGTTGGCCTCATGGTGTGAGGTTGGGTGTACTCTCTCCATATCAATCTTTTGGATGAGTTTGAGGAGGACTGGTATGGATTTTTCTTTGTATGTTTGGTCAAATTCCCCAGTGAAGCTATTTGGGTCTGAATTTTTTTTGCAGAATTTTTTTTATTTTATTATTACTTCTATTCCATTTCTGGTGATCTGTATCTTCAAATGTTTAATTTGTTCTTGATGTAATACTGTTGGGCTGAATGTTTCCAAAATCTTGTCCATTTCTTCCTTGTTATCCACTTTGTTTCCATACAGTTGTTGATGGTATTCAGTTATGATACTATGCAGATTTGTTTTGCTCTTTTTAGTTTCTCCATTTTCATTTCTTATGTTATTTGTGTTCTCTCCATTTTCTTGTTGTTGAGACTGATCAGAGTTTTGTCAATTATGTTTACCATTTCAAAAAATAGTTTGATTGATTTTTTTCTATTTTTTAATGTGTATTTCAATTCTTTCTTCTTTGATCTTTCTAATTTCTCTCTTTCTGCTGACTTTTGGTTTTCTTTGCTCTTCTTTTCATGCTTAGTTTACATAGAATGTTAGATTATTTATTTGAAATTGATTTTCTACATTGAGGAGGGCCTTGTCACTATGAACTTCCTTCTTAAGCATTCTTTTACTGTATTCCATAGACTTTGTGTAGTGTTTTGACATATTTCTCAAGATATTTCTTAATTTCTTCTTTTACTTCTTCATCTCCCCCACTTGTTATAGTACCATGGTGTTTAATTTATATGCTGTAATTTTTTCTCCCTTTTTTTCTGTGAAGGATTTCTAGTTTCATGGTATTATACTCAGAAAAGTTGCTTGAAATAATTTTTATCTTCTTAAATTTGTTGAAGCTTCTTCTGTGCCTGTGTACATAATCTTTCCTAGAAAATATTCCATCTGAACTGGAAAAGAATGTATATTCTCTTTGGGGAGGAGTTCTGTTTAGAAAATATCAACCAACTCCAATTATTTTATCATATATTTTTGTATCTTGGTTCCCTTATTAATTTTCTGTCTGAAAGACAAGTCTATTGATTGTAATGGGGAGTTATAGTCTCCAACTGTGATTGTGTTCCTATCCATTTCTCCCTTTTATCTATTAGTATTTGTTTATGTATTTAGGTGCTCCTATTTTGAGTGCATATATCTTAATGAGTTTAATAACTTCATATTTTATTGCTCCTTTAATCATTGTGTCATGTCCTTGTCTATCTTTCTCTATGGCCTTTGTTGTAAAGTCTATTTTGTGTGAAGTCAGTACTGCTAGTCCTGCTTTCTTGTCATGTCACTTTGCATGGAATATAATTTTCCATCTTCTGAATTTCAATTAATCTGTGTTCCTTTTTCTAAAGTGAGTCTCTTTTCTGCATCATAATGTAGAGTGTTGTTATATTATCCCATCTGACAATATATATCTTTTGATTTAAGTGCTATGTCCATTAATAATTGTGATAATTATTGATAGACTGGTGTTTATTTCCATTTTGAACTTCATTTCCCAGTTGATTTGGTATTTCCTTTTTGTTCATTTCTTTTTCTTTTTGTGGCTTGATAAGTTTTCTGTTATTATCTTGGTTTCTTTTTGGCTTTGTGACTTCATTGTAAGATTTTGACTTATGGTTACTCTGTTTTGTATGTATATTGACATATTACTATATCTTTTTATTTTAACTGATAGGAATAGAAATTCTAACCCATCCTATAGAGAACAGAAACAAGAATAAAATTCTCTGTATTGTTCTGTTTCACTCTCTGACCCATAAAAATTTTGATGTCCTGTTTTACAACATCATGTTTATTCTATTGTAATACATTGTAGATATTGCCAGTCTAATTATGCCTTTCTCCTTTCCACAGCATCCTGCTTTTTGTTTCAGAGTAGATATTACATTATTTTTTTGTTGTTGCTAAATTCTTTTAGTATTTGCTTTTGTGTAAGTTATTTATCTCTCCTTCTAATCTAAAGGATATCCTTGCTTGATAAATTATCTTAGATTACAGGTTTCTTTCATTCAGGATTTTGAATACGTCTTGCCACTGCCTTCTGCCTGTTGTATTTGTGTAGGAAATGTGTTTCCAAATATAATATATATAATTATATATATATGAATAGAATATATAAAAATGAATTTAACAAGTAAGGGGAAAATATATACGTTAAAAAATAGAAAATATTGATGAAGGAAATTAAAACTGATCCAAAGAAATGAAAAGATCTCTTATGTTAATGTTGTGAAACAATGTGGTTGAAACAACCATACTACACAAAGCAATCTAATTTAGTGTGATTCATGTAAAAGTACCCATGAGATTTTTCCATTAAATAGAACAGATAATTTCAAAATTTATATGTAACCACATAGAACGTGAGTTGCCAAGATAATCTTGAAAAAGTGTATTAAATCTAATAGTGTCTAGTTCTCTGATGTTAAACAGTCCAACGAAGTTTTAGTAATTTAAATAACATGATTCTGGCTCAAAAACAGACACCAATCAATAGAAGAGAATAGAGCAACCAGATATAATCCCTCACACCTATGATCAATTAACCCATGAAAAAGGAAGCAAGAGTATAAAATGAAGAATAGACATCTCTTCAATAAGTAATGCAGGGGAGACTGAACATGTAAATGATAGATTACAATAGTTCCTCAAATTGTATACAATCCATAAGCAGCGAATATCTTTCTATTTATTTTGTTTACTTATATTTCTTGCACCTGTAATTTATAGGTCTATGTTTAGTCCTTTTATTTCACTTAGCAAATGTATTCCTAGTTTATTCCTTGTGGTATAAATATACACACAATATTTTTCCTAATATCACGTTCTGATAATTTGTTGTTACTATATAAAAATGCAACAGATATTTGCATATTGATTTTGTATTCTGCAAGTATACTAAGTTTATTCGTTATTTGAAACAGCCACTGGAGGAGTATATGGAGTTTTCTGTCTATGCCTAATTATGTCATCTGTAAAAATTTTACTGCTTTTTTACAAGTTGAATGCCTTTTATAATTTTTCTTGACTTGTTGTTCTGGCTAGTACTTCAAGTAGTGTAATTTAGTACTTGTGAGAATGAGCTACATTTTCTTATTAATGGACCGACCAGGGAAAAACCTTCCTGTATGTTAACATTGAAGTTGATGTTAGTCTTGGATTTTTCATATATGGCTATTATTATGTTTAGTTACATTGTATTTAAAGTGAATTTGTTAAGAATATTTTTATAAAAAGTAAAGATCAGATCTGTGAATAATTTTCCTACTTTTTAGAGAAAGTTGTTTTTGAATTCTCTGCTTTTTAAGGGATTGTATCACATATATTGATTTGCATTTGATAAGCAATATTTATGAATTAGGACTAAACCCAGCTAAACTATAGTTTACAGTACTTATAATATGCAATTAATTCTGGTTGCTAATATTTAGTTAGAATGGAATGTACACATAATGAAAGAAAAATTTACATTGTAAATTGAGTGTACATTTATTTATTTAAAATTTTTCCCTCATTTTGAATTTGGCTTATGTTTAATGGAATTTATTTCTAAATAAAGAGTATAACTTTTGGTAGAACTGGATCTTCTATGGTTTACTGATACACAACGTAGCTAATATATACAATTAGTGAAAAAAACACTTGCCTTAAAATGCCATATTTTACTAACAATATAAACTGTTTCAGGACTGAGATACATATTTCTTCCTAAAATGCATTACCTGGTCTTTTCCACCCCAACACACATATAAAGTTATTTCTTAGTTTGTTGATTGTTTGTTTGTTTGCCCCTTAATGGAGGCACTGCTTATTGAACCCAGGATCTTGTGCATAAGTGTATTTATGAACATCATTTTGGAACACTAAACAAAAGACACAAGAGTATGGATTATAAAGATGACAAGAAAATTTATTCCTTCTAGGTACTGAAAACCCTCTGAGTGAAAGAATGGCAAAAATACAAATTTGTAAATATACAATAAGATTTTCTCTTTTGTAATTTTAGAGTAAAATATAAAATTACATTTGTTTTACTTATAGAGCTGAATTACAATTTGAAACAAAATTTCCGCCCCTTGGGATTTCTTACATTTGATTCATTATTTTTATCTAATTTTATTTCAGAATTATTTACCATTTATTTATATACAAAACAAATAAACTGATATTTATTCTGCTCATGTTCTGAATATAGAGCTACTTATTATAAAGTACACAGAAAAATACTTTCATTTCCAAATCAAATTATGTTTCACTTTATTTACAAATGACATTGAAATAGGTATACATATTCTGTACAGGTTTTACACAAATTTAACTTTAAATTCCAAAACTTTAAATTTATTTTATATTTTTTTTGCATTATTTATACTCTGTTCAACAATGTGGTATAAATTTCTGTACAAAAGAATGGAGATTGGTTTAATTTCATAGACCCCAAAATTAAATTATTTTAAAAGATTTTGTTGGGAAAATTTTTGTAGATCACACTGTAAAAATAAATGTACTATATGTTTCATTTTAACTGGATGAATGAGAAATAATCACTGACTTGAAGTTACACTTCAGTTGCTGGGAGACCAGTCGTTTTGTGATGTCACAGCTACTCAAGTTGAGAACCATTGTGAAGGCCTAGCAGTTTATCTGTGCAGGACTGCCAAAGCAGCATTTGAAGCTGCAGTGCTCAAAATCATGCAGATTTGAAAAGTAGCTGTAGGAAAAGTTATTTGAGATGGCACATATTTCTTCAAAAATTCAAGATGTGTCTCATAAAGATGGACCAACTGGTTTAGGAAACTCCGGTAGATCTCTATTGTGTGATCAAACATTCTCTGAGGACTTGGACGTGAGGTCTATGATTGAAGAAAATGCTTTTCAGACTTTGTCTGAAGAATCCTTGATAAAAACACCATGTTACACACATTGTGTCTCTGAACCAGGTGAATATAATGATTTTGGTTCTCTGACATTTCCAAGAAATCTCTGGAAAATGGCTGGGAGTGACCAATTGAAATCCATCTGTTGGGATGATAATGAATCTTTCATAGTGATTGATGAAGATGTCTTTAAGAAGGAAGATTTGGAAAGATAGGCCCCTTTCAGAATATTTGATACTGGAAGAACGGAAAGTTTACTTAGCTTAACCTTCATGGGTTTAGGAAAGTGTGGCAGAATTTTCAAAGGTCTGCTTGTCTATCTGACTTTCTGACAGAAGAAAAAGAAGTCTCTGTTTTAAGAAAGGTATTCAGAAATTTTAGTTACCACCTGGTAACTTACATATAAAATTTTATTTTGCACATCAGTCAATGGTAATATAAATGTAAAGCTAGATTATCAAAATTTTATAAATCTACTAAGGCTAAAATATTTTATTTTTTTCTAAAAAATGAGGACAGTGCCTTAAGTAGTCTAGATGATGAGAACTTATGCTTGCAACAATGAGTCTTTCCAGAAATCTAAATAAAGGTATTAAGGCTGCTTTTAAAAAGTGCCATTCACCATTAAAGCAATTGTTAACTTCTTAAATTTGATCAGTATACTATTTAAATGTGTAGTTTCCAAATAAGGAACCTCAAAATGTCGTCAGCAATGTTCATATTTTGATGATATTATCTTTGCATAGTAAACTGGGAATCTGAGGTTTTATAGGTTAGGATTATTGTAGTCTTGTATTATGGTTTAAAATATTACTAAAATGTTTCTCATTTTGTTGTAGCTGCATTTCTATCATAATCCAAATTTTAAACGAGGCTTTCCCCAGCTTTTAGTGAGAATAAATAGAAGAGTTGGGATTAAAAATTCTTCTCTGGTGTCTTCATTTGCTGAAGATTTCAACAAGAAGCACTTTAATGCAGGGGGCAATATGGATAATCATAATTCTGCTTTTGTGGCTGTCACTAATAGAGAAAGTGCATTTTTACCTTCTGCAATTTTAAACATGTCTCTAATAAGAAAGCCTTCTACTAGCCACATAATTGGTGATACAACTACCCCGATCAGAAGTGATTTTTCTCCTCTGTCATCAATGTCAGTTAGACCATCAGAAAAAATTGCAGTGGATCAACGAGTTATTTTAAATCAGTTGACCACTGTCCACAGGCACTCTCAAAGCAGCTACAATGAAACAAATGGCCGTGTGGTGAACTCCATTTCAACTACAACTTGTACTTCTCAGTACAGCATCTTCTGTCCCATACAGAGCAATTATTTTGGACTGATGTTGGAGCCTTCTACTTTTCCAAATAGATATCACAACATATCTGCCAATGAAATTCGTTTTCCTAAACTTCAACCAGGGATCAACCCACACTTTCCAGTGCCAGTGATAGCTGGTACATCAGCTACATCTCTTTCAAAGCCAACTCATCAGACATCTTCAGTTTATGAATGTCATCCTAATTACAACGGATCTACCAGAGGACTACCAGATTATACTGGATAACAAAGATTGAAATTGATGTTGGCATATGTTGACAAATAACTGCAATTTTCTTATTTGAACAATAAACATAGATATGTACCTGTATTTTCCTTATTTTTTTTAAATATAGTAAAGAGTTAAATGAGAGTCTAGGATGCCATTAAAAGAGAAAAAAAGATATTTGATTGTTATGATCTATTTATTGAACAATATGGGAGTATATTTAAGTAATTTCTTGTAAGGAGGAAGAAAAAATGGAAAAATTTGGAAAAAGAATAAAACATGGAGAGAGGGAAAATTACTAATTGGTTTCTGGTTCAACCTGGAAAGTATGAAATGTGATAAGTTTGGATAGGTTGGACAGTACATAAATGTTGGAACCGGCCCAGGGATCATGGTCTATTATGTCATCCCTGGAATCAAAAAGGTCAAATTATGTAGTCTTAGATGGCACATACAGCATGTGGTAGAATTAAAGAAGTAATTTTATCTATGGTCTTCTTCGTGCTGTTCTCAAAGCATTCCACTTGGTGCTTTCATTTCCTGCACTCAAGAGTCTACACTACATTTTCTAGTCAATAATTTATGTTGCTTTTATATTCCAGCCAAAGACAAACTTGCATCCTCAGGGTGGCACTTAATGCCTTTCCAAATCTAAGCCCACAAACTCAACATAGTTTAGTCATTTCTTTATAAATCTGGCAACTGACTACCTTGGCATATCTTTATGTTTCACTGTACCTGGAGGTACATTAAAGGAAATGCTTGTCAACAGTGTTAGTTCCAACCTCAATACTTTTATTCCATCTCATCCTTGGACTTTGGTTGTTCTCCTTTTACCTACTTAGACTATCCCAGTCTCAGCACAGATACCACCTCTTTCCAGATGTTTTCTGTCTCTCAACCTTTCCTTGTCTAACTTGGATACCAGCACAGTAAGCACAGCACATGCCACAGGATGCATTTTAGTATTTAGTGAGTGAAAAATACCTGTTGAATTTAAGCAAAATTTACTTTCCTGAAACAACAGAACTCTCATGATTTTCAAACTATTTCATTATGGTATATACTCTTCACCACAAACAAGCTCTTTTCATAGCCCAAGGACTAATCACTCAAGACAGTAATTGGAGGTAGGTACAGGAGACAAGTTATTATTTTCTTCTTAATTAATGCCTCCAGAGGCCTAAAATATTCCATTCTCATTTGCTGGATATTTTCCTGTCTCTTCATCACCCACCCATCCCAAAATAGCTGATATTCTTCCCCATACCAATAACTATACTGACTACCAATTAATTTGCTTCTTAGAATCAGAGATTTGTCCAGAAGAGAAAGTTCCATTGCAAGTATTTAATATAGGTTTATACACCCCACATATCTTGTGCCCCTTCTAACCTTCACACAGGATGTATATAAAATGTAATAGCCCCTTGGTTGGTGTGGTCGTATTCAGTAACCAAATTGCAATCTACAATGTGTGGACTAGAAGGAGGTGAGGGTGGTAGAATTAAAAATTTGTCCAACTGCAAGAATACCAAATTTATACTGATATTAGGATATATAAAATATTCATGGAAGTCTTTGACTATTTCCCATTAATTTAAAATAAAATGTGAAGCATTTTCAGAATTGGAAATGCCCTAAATTGCTGGAACAATTGTAGGCAAGGTCAAGGAGCCTACTGCTTCTGCTCACAATGATGTAGCCAGTGTCAGCTGATAAGACTGGAATGGCAGATTTGAGTTCTGAAAACATGTCACCTGTTGTAAAGAAAGCCTCTGATAACCTGGAGAAAGGGCAAATGGACCTGGGTGAACTCTAGCAACATGCCACCAATATGACATTTACCAAGAGAAGGAAAGAGACCACTTACAGCTGGAGAACTGTGTCTGCACAGCAGTGGTTCTTCCTATAACAGAAACATCAAGCTTTAAGATTGTCAGCAAAATTCTGATGGTGGCTATGTGGTTGCTTACATTAGCATTCTGGGGTTCAGATGGGCTGGTTCAGCTACTTTCCAGCTCTCTTATCAGACAGTGGGTCTTACCGTGATCATCTTAACAAGGTTCTATGCTGATAAGTCAAAAGTTACAGTTTACATTCAAAGTGAGAAATCCTAAAGAAGAATCTTGTTTGTCCATCTGTAGTTTTCTAAATGGGAAAATCTAGACTATTGGCAAAACTACAAAATTAGACTGGTGCTTTGAAAACTTTTCTCTGAGTTCTGCCCACTGAATTCTTCCCACTAAATACTACAGATCTCTGTACCACTGTGTGTGTGTGTGAAGATGGATTGTTAAGCTGTAACTAAGTTTGTCTTAGTTGAGTCATCAGTGAATTATTCCTCTACATCTGGCAGAATCTCTGTGAATTAAGAGTTTCGTTGAGCAACCAGATTTTCTTCCAATCAGGGAGGGGCAGGTTATATTTCTCCCAGTATACTAATTGTTACATGTTCATTGAATCCCAAGCTGATGCTACGGCCAAGCCCCTGAACCCTTGAATAGGATTGAAGCATATACATTCTCCAGTCCCCAGAGCCCAGCACAGGACTGTATCACCTTTTTAATTTAAGCTTATGTCTGATTTATTTCTTTTAATTCTCATTGTTGACACAACTTATTTTGGCTTTGAACACACTTAGACTAATTTATATAGTCTGAACAACTGACTTATTCCCGTCCACCAAGAAATTGCAATAATCTTTCCTCCCTTGGTCTACCTGGAACAGAGTGAGCACACTCATCATTTTGAAAGTAGTCCTCTGTCCTAATATTGCAGAACCTTTACACTTGCTTGCCCAGCACTTGAGCAGGAATGTTTGTTGTGGATCTCAGGGATTATCCTCACATTCCCTTACGCAACCATGAGAAAACCCCAAATTGTTATCCAAAATCAAGTCTTGTCAGTATTGCATTCCCATTGCAAAACAGTTAAGAATTGTAGGAGTTCTGAGATTTTACCATGCTGAGATTTTTAGCAACCTAGCATGTTCTTTTCTTACAGATGCTGTCGGGGAGTTGAGACCATCGGTCAGAGACAGTGAACTTTATCACTGACAGCAAGGGCAGCCAGTTTTAAATTTGTATCCATTCCCTAATCTCAGATGAATACACAGAGTGAAATTTTGATGCCTACAGAAGCAGTGGTCTGTTAACATGAAGAAAGTTTTAGGCATGGTAAAACAATAATTTTATTCGTATCTTTATGTATAATTTATTACAATCACTTATTTATTAGTATCTTTAGCTTGGTTAAGTATATCATGACTCAAGTTTACTTGCTGCAAAAACAATCATGAGAAATGACAAGGGAAAAAATGACCATTGAGTTCCATTTTCACTTCCACTTTTATTGAGATATAACTGGCATAAAACATTGTGTAAGTTTAGGTGCACAGGATAGTGATTTGATTTATAACTATCATGAAATAAATATCATAGCAACTTTAGGGAGAATTCATTATCTCATTTTGCTAAAATTTTAAAGAAAAACAATTTGTCTTTTGGTTGTGCTGAGAAACCTTATGGTCTACTCTCTTAACAACATTGATATAGAACATAATGCATTATTAATTCTACTTTTCATGTTATTACGTGGCATCCCTAGAACATGTTTATTTTATGGCTGGAAATTTGTAGCTTTTGAGTGCATTAATCAAATTCTCCTTTTCCAACCCCTGCCTCTGTTAATTACAAATCTAATTTCTTTTTCTATAAGTATCTTTGTTTGTTTTTGAAGTGTACTTTAATCTATAACACTGTGTTAGTTTCTCCTACACAACATACTGTTCGCTATTTTTAATAAATTTCAAACTTTTCACCAGAATATATCTAGTTATGATATGTTGCTATGTAAGTATATTTCATAGTCTTTGACTATTCCCCATACAGTATATTTCTTGTCCCTGATTCATTTAATTTGCAACTGGAAAATTTTCTCTCTTAATTTTCCTCAAATTTTTCTTTTCCTCACCCCATTTCCCTCCTTCTTGTGAACAACCTATTGCTTTCTATGTGTATAACTCCTTTTCTGTGTTCTTATTTTCATTTATTTAAAATTCAAAATGTAATTAAAATCATTCAGCATTTGTCATTCTCTTTCTGACTTATTTCAGTTAGCATATTACACTCTTGGTCTACCCATTTGTTGCAAATGACAAAATCTTATTCTATTTGGAGCTGAATAATAACCCATTGTATTTTTATGTGTGTGTGTGCTTATATATATTATAAACACTCATCTTTTTATCCATCATCTATTGATGAACAATTAATTTGCTTCTATAGCCTATCTATTGTGAATAATGCTACAGTGAATATAGGGTTGAATTTATCTTTACTAATTAGTGTTTTTATTTTCTTGGAATTAGTATCCAGATATGGAAATGTAGAATTATATTTCATTTTTTGTTTTTAGATAAATCTCCATGTTGCTTTCCTCAGTGGCAGCACATATTTCCATTCACTCCTGCAGTTCATCAGGGTTGTTTTTTCTTACATCCACACCAACACTTATGTTTATTGTCTTTTTGATAATAGTCATTCTGACGGGAGTGACATAAAATCTCATTATGTTTTGGACTTGCATTTTTCTGATGGTTAGTGATGTTGATCGGTTTCATGTGCCTGTTGGTAACATTTCCCCCACTGTATATTCATTTTTTCTAATGGGCTAAATGATCATAACTGTCTGATTTCATTTTCAGGCATTATTTGTGTTCCATTATTCTGTTTCTTCTGTGCCACTACCATAATATTTTTATTACTGTAGCTTTGTATTATAGTTTTAAATTAGGGAAAGTGATACAACTTCTCTGTTCTTTGTCAAATATTTTGTGTTTATTGTTTGTTTTCTTTCTTTTCTTTTTTTGTGACTTCAAATGTATTTAAATGTAAATTTTAGAATTATTTCTTGTAAGTGTCTGAAAATGCCTGTGGTATTTTGTTAGGCACTGAATTTAATTTGTGTATTTTCTTGGCTTATGCTGTCATTTAAACAATATATTTTCCTCATCAATGAACACAGTATGTCCTTTCATCTGTTTGCATTATCTTCAATTACTGTTATAAATATTTTATAGTTTTCTGAGTACATGTCCTTTACCACTTGTTTGGAAATATTTGTTGATTTTTTTTTTTTGTAAAGCAACTGTAAATGATACAGTTCCCTCACTTTCTGTATAAGTTAGCTTTTTGTTAGTGTGTAGAAATGCAAGATTTCTGTATGTTAATTTTACATTCGGAAATTTTACCAAATGTATTGATAAGCCTTACTAGTTTTGTGGCACCATTTTTAGGATTTCTGTTTAAATTATGTCATCTGAAAACAGATACTTTTACTCTTTTCTTAATTACCTATATTTTATTTACTTTTATTTTGAATAGGTATGGCTAGAATTTCCAATACTATAATTAATAAAAGTGGTTAGAGTGAGCATTCTTGTCTTCTTCCTGCTCTTATTGGAGATTCTTTCAGCTATTAATCAGTGAGTGTCATGTTAGCTAAGTTCTTGTCATATAAGATCTTAGATTTGTTGAGGTATGTTTCCTCATGCCCACTTTGAGGAGAAATTTATTCATAAATAGATACTGATTTTGTCATAATATTTTATGGCTCTACTGTTGTGACCATATAAATTATATTCTTCCTGTTTTTAGTGTGGTGTTACATACTGATTAATTTGCGGGTATTGAATCACTTTGGCATTCCTGGAGTAAAATGGACTTAATCACAATGTATAATCCTCTTAATGTATTGTTTGACTTGCTAACAATTTAATGATGATTTTTTCATCTATGCTTATTGGTAGTATGTAACCTGTAATTTTTGAGGTATTTGTTCCTGTTTTAGTAGTAGTGTGATACAGAAATTTGGGGTAGGAAGCCTCCCTTCCTCTCGAAATTTTTGGAATACACTGAGAAGTATAGGTGATAGCTCTTCTATAAATGTTTGGCAGAAATCATCTGTGAATCTGTCTAGGCCTGGAATTTTGTTTCTTGGGAGATTTTGTTTAATTACTGATTCAAATTCATTAGTGATAATCTGCTCATATTTTCTTTTTCATTCCATTCTATAGATAAGTTCTTTCTTAGAAATTGTCCATTTCTTCTAGGGTTTCCATTTTACTAGCATATAATTTGCTGTATCATTATATGATGCTTTGTATTTCTTTGATATAAGATGTAACTTCTCATTTATTTCAGAGCTTATTAATCTGTACTCTCTTTTTTGCTCATGTGCCTGGTTAAAGATTATCAACATTATTTATCTTTCAAAATCCATTATTTAGTTTGATTAAATGTTTCTGTCTTTAATCTTTATTTTATTTAATTATGTTCTGAACTTTCAGCTGTCTTTCCTTCTACTAAAATGATTGTTTACTATTTTGCTACAACTTTTGTTTGTAAGAATATTTTTTAAGAGAGACATGTTTCTTATTTGTATAAGTGGGATTATTTTGCTATAAGCATCCCTATTAATACTGCTTTTGTTATAACCCATGGATTTTGTTTTTGTTGTCTTTTTTTATATATTTTTTCTTTGATTTATACAGCAATCCAGTTGTTGTTAATATTGTATGATTTATCCTCCACACTTTAGAATTTTTCTCAGGTTTTTTCTTTTAGCATATTCCTATTCACACAGATTCCATTAGTTTCTTCTCAAAACAAGGAGAAAAATAATAAAATTTATACAAAAATCTGAAACACCCAAATTTTCTAAATTTATATTTAAAAATGAGGAATGCTGTGGGTATTATCCTCCCTGAATTTATAACATAAAACAAAGCTACAGTAATAAATGCATCAAAATATGGGACTTAAAGATACACATAGATAAATGGAACAAAATTAAGAGTCCTAAAATAAACCCTCACACATATGGTCAATTAGTCTAATATGAAGAATGCAAGAGCATACAATGGAAAAAAGGCAGTCTCTTCAACAAGTACTTCTGAGAAAACAGGACAGTACATGTAAAAGGAAGATGTAAGAGCACTTCCTTCCATAGTATACAACATAAGATAAAAATGGATTGATTTCCTAAATGTAAAGCCCGAAATTGTACAATTTCAGACAAAGAAAAGGAGCAGAACTGACTTTGAGATAAATCATAGCAATGTTTATTTTTGATCTGTCTCCAAATTAAAAAATAAAATGAAAAGTAACAATTACAGTTTTTAGTTTACTGAGGAAAAAATAGATGTACTATGCGATACAGGGATTCTACTTATTGTATATGTGTGAAGTGCAAAACCTTTTGCAGAGCAAAGGAAACCTTCAACAAGAGATATGATAACAGAAAGAATAGAAGGAAAATTTTCACATAATTTAACCAACAAGACGTTAATATCCATATTACATATATATAATATTAGACTCAGTATTTAAAAGCAAACCTCCAACTTAAAAACAGTTGAAAGATGTTAATGGAAATTTTCAAAATAAGACTTGTGGATATTTTTCATGCACATACCAAGAAACATAATGTTCCTATCCATTTGGTAAACATAAATGAAAACCAGAATGAAATATAATCTCACAGCAACCAAAATGGCTATTAACAAAAAGTCTACAAATGACAAACTTTAATAAGAAGATTGAGAAGAGGGAACCCAGGTACACTGTTGGTGGAAAAAAAATGATGCATCCACTATTATAAAATTGTGGACAGTGCACAGAAAACTAGAAATAGAAGCATTATATGTTGCAGCAATTCCAGTTTTTGGTATAAATCTGAAAGAAATGAAAACATTAACTTAAAGATTTATTACCCACAGTGTTCTTAACATCATCATTCATATTACCCAAGGAAAGAAGTACAATTCAACTGCCCATCAAAAGATGATTGGCTGAAGTAGATGTGAGATATAGATAACATAATAAATAATTAGTCATTGTCATATTAAAAAATAAAATTCTGCCATTTGGAACAATGTGACTGGGCCCAGAGAGTGTTGCTCATAGGGAAATAAGTCATACGGAGAAAAACACTCTATGTTGTCACTTAAATGAGGAAAATAAAGATATAAGAGAAATAATCATAAAAAAAACAGGAACAGAATGACATATATATGTGTAGTGTACCAAGAAGTGGTTTCCTGTGGGGACAGGGAAGAAGGATGGAGAAGACAGAAATGTGCAAGCTACTAGTAATAAATTAGAGAATCAACAAAGCTATATTTACAGCACAGAGAATTATTTTAATAATTTAATTGATTTTAAAGAGAGTATAGGGATATATTATAGTAAAATGTGCACGTAGGTGGGAAAAACGTTAAAAAAATAAACCCAGGAAAATTAAAATATTTTGTAGTACTCTGATATTAAGGGAGGTGATTTATTCACTTTGTTTACTGTTTTCATAATGTCCTTAGTAGAATTTAAGCTTTTAATTGAAAAAGTATATACTTTAAAAGTGACAAAAGTTTAAACAATTTTTGTCTCTACCCTTACATCTACAGTCAATAAAACGTTCACATCTCAACAAAAAACACAACACAAAACAATACCCTGGAACGCATGTGAACAGGTAATGTTTAGTTGACTAAAACACACAAAAGAGGCTGAACTGAGGGAAGAGCAGAGTTGGTGTCTGCAACCAAGGCCCCCTGACTAGGTTGTATGAGTCATCAAGTTCAGAGAGCCCAGTAGAAATGGTCTCAGTGGTTCACACAGCTTCAGCCTCCAACTGCACCAGTACTCATGGTCACATGTAACTAGGAGGGAGCCACAATGGAGACAGAAATTCCATCCTTCAGACACTCAGACATTCATGACAGTGTCCCTAATCCCCATTCACAGTGGTGGAGACAAGATACCTTGCAACACAACATAGCAAAGGCACTTGCCTGATTCCAAATATCCACCTGTCTTTACACATTTCCTCAATGTGTACACTGAGTCTCAAGGGATATCACATAAAAGGAAGGGTTCACCATCCCAGTGAGAACAGTGACATGAACTACCAGAGATGTCAAAGAAGTGACAATGAAAGCACACCTTTTATCCAGACCGTATCTACAGGAAGGTGCCATTTTGAAATATCAGTGGTAGCTCAGGTAAGTAAAACCAAAAATTGTGCAATATAGCAAACTACCAGAAAACAAAAGCAAGGACTCCAACTCACAGTTTGTTATTAACTGTCATCACAGCAATAATTTGTGAAGATCATGACCAATCACACTAACTTTATAGGGCACGCACACACACAGATACACAGACACAGACACAAACACAGACACAGACACACACACACATGCACCTGAGCACACGCACACACACATAATGTCATCCATGCAGCAAACAAACATAAAGTCATGGTACGTTGCCATATAACTAATAGAGAATCCAAATAGGTGACATACAGAAATTCAAAACAAAAAAAAAATAAGAAAGCGTTTTAATGAGCTCAGGAATAAATGAAATGATGATAAGGAATACATTACCAAAGAGACTGAAACAATAAAATTACCAAAAATTATTGTAGGACAATGAGAACTTAATAATTGAGATGAAGAATGCAACAGAAAGCATTGGGGTAGAGTGTCTTTGTGGAAGATAGATTAGCAAACTCACCAATACAAAACTAGAAATGATAGGAGAGGGCAGAGAGTCAAGATATTAAAAAGTGTGTAAATTCTACAGTAGCCATCAGACTTCTTCAGGAAGTGCACATTACAGTGGAATCCTGGAGGGAGAAGACAGTTGGAAGGCAGCTGATGGTTTATTTAAAGAAGTAATAGTTGATAACTTCCCAAATCTGTGCAAGGAACTAATATACAAGTACGTGAGCCAAGAAAACACCAATAACTTTAAGACAAAGGGACCTCCTTTAAGATATGTCATATGCAAATTGGCAAGTCAATGACAGAGTAATATTTTAAAGGCAGCCAAAAATAGTTATGATAATCTACAAAGGAACCCCATTAGGCTATCAGTAGAGTTCTGAGAAGAAAACACAGGCCACGGTAAATAACATTACATTTCAATCATCTAAAATAAGAAATCACTCACCCAAAAATACTTACACAGTTATCACTTAGATATAAAATGAAAATAAAGACTTTACCAGAAAATCAAACCTGAATGTGACAGAAAAACAAAACTAAGAAACCTTATAAGAGGTGCAGAAAAGAAGTCTTCTAAGAAATATAAAGTGGCAAAAATGGGCAAAACATTGACCAAAATGCTAAGGAGAGACCACGAGAAATTTGCATCTGTTCATTTGGGTATGTTTTTAAATGCTACTATACCAAATGGATTAAAGAGAGAAAAATAGGGAATCAGGGGCAATAAATATAGATAATTAAACTGGTAACATATTCACAAGAGTAAAAGAAATAATTAGAAATGTAATCATTAAAGGTAAAGAGTAAATTAAAACAATATTAAAGGAAGCTTCTATCAGCGGAAAAAGGACTAAATTATACATGAGATGTTTTATTTATAATTGAAGTACAGTACATGTAGTATATTGTGTAGTTTCAGAGGTACAGCATAGTTATTCTAATCACTTTGTAGATTATATGCATTATGAATTATTACAATAATTGTAACAATTATTTTAAGATATTGTGTATAATTCCATGATCTATACAGATTATCAATGTTGCTTCTCTCCTTTATATATACTACTTTCTATCTGTCAATATTCTTCCGTTAAAATCTCTTCCCCTTCCACTTTGGTAAACATAAATTTTTTCCCATATCTTTGAGTCTGCTTAAGTCTTGTCTATCTAATCTCTTTACCTCTACAACATGTCTCTATCTATCTATCTATCTATCTATCTATCTATCTATCTATCTATCTATCTATCTATCTATCTATCATCTATCTATATCTATTTATCTATCTATCTATCTATCTATCTAATTATCTATATATCTATCTATGTATCTATTTATCTATCTCTCTATCTCTCTATCATGTATTATCCTTTTATCTATCTATTATTCTGTCATCAATCAATAGATAGCTATAGATATTTGTACACATATTTTTGTTATTCTTTAGTTTCCACATATAAATAATATTATATACATTTGTCTTTGTCTAAGTTACTCCATTAAACACATTTTTACTTTGTCCATTCAGGATACTGAAATAGTAATGTGTTATACATCTCCATGGCTGAGTTTTATTCCATTGCATATTTATAGAAACATCATATATTCTTAAGTCCATACTCTACTGTGTACTCGGATTACTTCCCTGTCTTGCATATTATAAACAGTGCTGTTGTGAACATTGGTTCTTCTCAATTTAGGGTGTTTTCCCCAAATTTTTCCTAGGAGAGGTATTACTGGGTCATATGGTAGTTAACTTTTTAGTGTTTAAACAAATCGGAATACTCTTTTCAAAAGAAGTTGTACCAATTTACATTACTACCAAGAGTATACAAGAGATTTCTTACCTTCACATCTTCTGCAACACTTATACTATTTGTAGACTTTTTGATAATAGCCATTTGACCAGTGTGAAATGGTACCTCATTTTGGTTTTGATTTGCAATTACCTAATAATTAGTAATGTTGAGCAATTTTATTACTTACCTGTTACTCTTCTGTATGTTTTCTTTGGAAAAATATTAACTCAGGTACTCTGTTCTTGTTTTTGATTGAATTTTTGTTTTTCACCTTGAGTTGTGTAACCTAAATCCTTGTTACATCTATTAACCTACATCTATTAACCCCTGGTCACTTGCATTGTTTGCAGATATGTTCTCCAATTACACAGGCAGTCTTTTTATTTCATTGATTCTGTCCTAAGCTGTGCATAAATTTTTAAGTTTATTTAGGTCCCACTTGTTTATTTTTGCTTTTGTATCATTTGCCTTAGGAGACTGATATAAGAAAATATTCCTATGATTTATATCCAATAGGGTATCACCTATATTCCCTTCTATCAGTTTTATAGTATCATGTCTTACATTTACGTCCTTAATACACTTGGAGTTTATTTTTGTATATTATGTCAGGAAATGCTCTCATTTCATTGTTTTACATGTAGTTGTCCAGCTTTCCCAACACCATCCATTGATGTGACTGTCTTTTCTCCATTGTGTACTCTTGCTTCTTTTATCATAGATTCATTGCTCATAAGTGTGTGGAAATATTTCTTGCCTCTCTATCTGTTTTTATTGATTATATCTCTTTGCCAATGTCATACTCTTTTTATTACTGTAGGTTTCGTGTATAGTAAGGTATCTGGGAGGGTTATGCCTCCAGATTTGTTGTTGTTTCTCAAGATCATTTTGGCAATTTTTAATGGTTTCATGTAAAACTTAGAGTTACTTATTTTCTGGTTCTGTGGAAAATACTACAGCTTCGTAAAAGGAATTGCCCTAAATCTGTAGGATTCTCTGTGTAGTACGGCCATGTTAACAATATTAACTCTTTCGATCCAAGAGCACAATACATTTTTCCATTTCTTTGAATCACTTTTAATTTCTTTGTCAATGTTTTATAATTTTCAGTGATTAGATCTTTCACATATGTGGTTACATTTTTCCAAGATATTCGGGGGAATGAGGTTTTAAATATTATTGCTTTCAACGTCCATTTTATGGTATCTCATGATTAATGTGTAGAAATGCAAGAGACTTCTTTACATTTATCTTGTAACCTGCTCACTTGATGAAATTATCTATTGTTCATAATAGTCAGTGTGGAGCCCTTAGGACTGTCTATGTAGATTGTTATGCCATCAATACTAGTGACAATTTTGCCTCTTTCCTTCCATTTTGTGTTATTTATCTTCTTTTTTTTCTTTTCCTTTCTTCTATTACTATTGAACAGAAGTGGTGAGAGTAGGAATCCTTGTCTTGTTCACGAATTTACCCAGAAGGCTTTCACCATTTCCCCTGAGTATTATAATTTGTTATAAATGGCCTTTAGTATGTTGAGAGATGTTCCCATTGTACTCACATTTATGAGAATTCTGATGATGAATGTATGTTTAATTTTGTCAAATGCTTATACTTTGTGTATTGACATGGTCTTGTGAATTTAGTCCTTCCTTTATTAGATATGTGTCATGCTGATTGACTTGTGTATGTTGAACCATCCTTGTGACTCTGGAAGGAATCTAACTGATCATCGTATATAATCCTTTCTATGTATTGCTGGATTCATTTGTTGATGTTTTTCGAGGATTTTTGAATGTATATCATCATTCATCAAGGATATTGGATTTTCATTTTCATTTTTTTTTTGGTAGTGTCTTTGACTGGTTTTGTTAATAGGGTAATGGTGGCCTCATAGAATAACTTTGGGAATATTCGTTCCTCCTTCATTTTCTAAAATAGTTTGTGAAAAGGGGTTTTAGTGAAGGAATCCAGGCATTTTGTTGAAGGGGTGTTTTTAAAATTATACATTTTATTTAACTTATAATGATGGCTCTTTTCATGTTCTCAATTTTCTCTTTATTCAGTGTTGGCGGGCTGTACTTTTCTAGAAATTTGTCTATTTCTTTTAGGTCATCCAGTTTGTTGTCACATAACAGCTCATAGTGCTTCCATAATCTTTTTTTGTATTTCTGTAATAACAGATATTATTTCTACTCTTTCATTTCTTATTTTATTTGGGTCCACTCTATGTATTTCTTGATAAGCCTGGCTAAATGCTTACCTGTTTGTTAATATTTTTAAAAAAAATGTAAAGCTTTTGATTTTATGATTTGTAATTTGATTTTCAAATATTATTTTATTTATTTTCAACATAATGATTAAAGATTTCTCCTTCTACTGCTTTGGGTTTTGTTTGTTCTTATTTCTTGTTATTTTGGGTGGCATGCTTTGTCCTTTCTATGAGGTTTTTCTTGTTCCTTGTAGAAGTCCTGATTTGTTCTCAACTTCCCTCTTAGATTTGTCTTTGGTGCATCCCATACATTTTATGAAGTTGTGTTTTCAGTGTAATTTGTCTCCAGGTATGATTTTATTACCTCTTTGATTTCATCATTGACCTTGTTTTATTTTATTTTTTTAATTAATGTGGTTTGACCTCATGTTTGTGCTTTTCCTATTCTTCTTTCAAAAATTCATGCACAGTTTCTTACTTTTGTGTATTGAAAAATACTTGCTGTAACCTATATTTGCTTAAAGATCCTGAGGCTCATTTCATGACATAATATGTGGTTAATTCCTTAGAAAACATCCTGTGCACAGTTGAAAACTTTATGTGTTCTGATTTTCTGATGCAGTGTCCAATATCTAGCTTAGGTTCAAATGATCTAATATGATATTAAGATCTCTGTTTCCTACAGATATTCTTTCTGGATGATCTGGCTATCAGAATAGTGAGGTGTTAAACTCATCTTCTATTATTATTTTATAATGAATTAATTCTTTCATGTCTACTAAAACTTCTTAGGATCTATTTTGTTGGGTCCATATACAATTTAATGAGTGTAATACCCTATTTTTATATTGATCTGTTTTTCTTTATATACTCTCAAATTTTTCATTTTGGCCCCTCTTTTAAAATGTATTTTGCATGAGTTGAGCATTGCAACCTGCACTTTCTTTTCATTTCCATGGGATATCTTTTCCACTTATTTCCAAACTATGTATATCTTCCACCATAAAGTGAGAATTTTTGGCGGGGAGGTAAAGATGGTGGAGTAGAGAGATGCTCATAGCTCACCCTTTCCCACAAATGCACCAAGACTCACATCCACAGTCCCACTCAGCTAACCAGAGAACCTGCAGAACTCTGACAGAACATTTTCCTCTTCAATAGATAAAGATGTGAAAAATCTGGTAGGAGAAAAGTAAGAAAGAAAGAAGAAAAGGAAAAACAGATTGGGACAGGTCAGACAGGGAGGGAGCAGCAAAGAAGGACTGGTGCTCATTCACTGTGTCTCTCCTCTCCAACTGAGAGATTGGCAGGATGGTGGTGGAGACTCCATGTCTTTGACATGTATGTAGTATAAGTTGACTAGCAGAACTAAGTTAAACAGGCACAGAGGATCCCTGTGACACTCAGCAGAAAATGCAGCCCAGAAGCTGGGGGCAGGGCCATGCTGCCCGACCTGGGTGGTAGATGGGGATGGCTGCACTGCGTTAGCCCAGGGGAATGGAGTTGTCTTTGTGTCATGGCTGTGGGTGCACAGGGCAGAACAACATGGGCCCTCCATAAAACAACAGAGCAGATGTGCCCTGTGGGTGGAAGGGTGCATTTCCCATCTCTGAATTTCCACAAAAGTTTCTAGGTGAAGAGAGCTGGGGCTCAGACACAGCCACCATACCCTCTGGTGGTTTAAACCCATGTGGCAGCGGGGATAAAACCTGCATCTACACCCTAGGACTTAGCAGCCCCAAGGACCAGTCTGAGACTTGTCTACAGCCAGAGGCATATTGGATACTTCATTCCGGTTCCTCAGAGAACTTGTCTGACAAAACAAACATGGAGCTGGTTTTTGGCCCACACCAGGGACAGGGATGTTCCTCAGTCTTCCCTGAACCTACTTCTGTTGTGCAAACCCGAGGCAGAGTACACAGTGGAACAGCGAAGCAGAGTCAGCAGCAACCGTAGGTAGAGGTTGGCCCCTCAAATTTTGGGCAGGAATACAGCCCCTGACCATGCTGCTGGAGAGGGCGTGATGTCCAATCCTGCCTAGACAGTCTGCAACATCTGACTGCAGCATCGGGAAGGGCATTTACAAGCCAGCCCAGAGTAAAGAGAGCTTCATCAGACCCAGTGTTGGGTGTAGGAGCGATCTGCTTACTGACATGCCCTGGGAGCAGCACAGATGAGGGCTCCAAAGGAGGGTCTCTGGAAACAACAAACTGAGCTTCCAAATCAGGATGAAAAAAGAAAGACTTCACATTAAATGTACACAGTCTCCAGGAGGACACTGACCACCCCCTTGTATTAATCAGTTTTTACCAGTTCCATTTTCTATTACCCTCTTAATTTTTACTTCTTAGGAAATTATAATTACCCCATTTTAATCCCTTTGAAACTTTTTAAAATATTTTTATTATTATTTTTCAAAACTCTGCTTCAAATCCATTTTGTATTATTCATTATACAATGTCTTCAAACCTTTATTTCTCCCTTCTTTAAAATTCTTTATCTCTCTTTCTTTTTTGTCTTTTCTAAGATGTATAACTACATAGGCATTAGGTAGATTAAACTCCTTTAATACCACAGTAGATAACTGATACTCCAAAATCCACAGTGCCAGAGAGGAAGGAGTAAGACAAAGGAGAAGAGAAACAATTCTCAATTAAAGAATAGAAGAAATCCCCTGAAAGTACTATCAGTGAAATAGACATTGATAGCCAAATAATTCAAGATTTCAAAAATGGAGTGATCTAAGTACTGATGGAAATAAAAGAGATAGTGTTTAGAGATACAAAATATGTCAAAAATTAAATGGAAGCTCTAAAGAAGAGACGAGTAGAACAGGTAAACCCGTTGACTGAGATGAAGAATGATTTAAAGTGTAGCAAATCTGACTAGATAATGCAGAAAAATGAATTAGTGACTGAGAAGACACGACAATAGATAGCACCCAATCAGAAGACCTACAAGAGAAACAATGAGAAACAAATGAAAAAAACATAAGGGACCTATGGGATAATACAAAGCATACCAATCTTGGCATGATAGAAGTCCCAGAAGGGGAACAATGATTAAAGGGGATTGCAAAAGTTTTTGTACAAATCATGACTGAGAACTTCCGAAACTTAAAGTAGGAATCAGATATTCAAGTACAGGAAGCTCACTGTGTGCCAAACAGGAAGAAAACAAATACACCCACACCAAGACATATAATTAAGATGGCCAGAATCAAGGATAAAAAATGATCCTAAAGACAGCAAGAGAATAGTAAAGTGTGAGTTACAAGGGAATCCCCATAAGCCTTACAGCTGATTTCTCTGCAAAATACTACAACCCAGAAGGGAGTGAAAAGATATACTCAAAGTCCTGAATGAGAAAAATTATACACTGTAGGATACATTGACGAGTAAAGTTGTTCTTTTTGGTAGAAGTAGAAATAAAGGATTTCACAGACAAGAAAAAGCTTCAAGAGTAATCAACACTAGATCCATGCTAAAAGAATTACTGAAAGGTCTTCTCTAAAAAGAAAAGCTGCAAGATGCTACAGAAATGTGAAACTCACAGCTGGAAAGGTGATAATTCATGAATTACAAATAAAATAAACACAAAATTTTAAAAGAAGACATACAAATCATTCAGAGTGGAGAGGGAGGCAAGAAAATAGAGAATTTCTTTTTTTTTGGTCTTTCATTTTAAAATTTTTTGTTTTCGGTAGGATGGGTTTGAGATCATCTAACTATCCGTTTAATAAAAGCAGTTATAGTAAAGGTCTAATGGACTTATAAATAAGGGTAACAAGAAGACAAAAACTTATCACAGAGTCATTAAAACTAAATAAAATTCATGATAATACAAAGGAAAATGACCAAACCAAAAAAGGAAGATGAAACGAACAAAGAGGAAACACCAAATCAACTGCAAAGATAAGGTAAATTTGGCAATAAACACAAGCCTATCATCAATTATTGTAAATGTTAATGGACTAAATGCTCCAGTCGAAAGTCATAGAGTGGCAGGCTGGATAATAAAGCAAGAACATTCAATATGCTGCATACAAGAGTCCCACTTCAGAGAGGACACATATAGATTGATAGTGAAAGGATGGAAAAGGGTATTCCATACAATTGGAAAAACCAAAAAACAGTTGTTGCATTACTGATTTCAGACAAAATAGTCTTTAAAACAAAGGCCATAAAGAAAATAAAGAAGGACATTTTATAATGATTTAAGGAGTGATACAATATGAGGATAGCACACTCGTTAATACATATGCATCAAATACAGGAGCACCTAAGTACATAAAATAATAACTAACAGATATAAAGGGGGAGTCACAATTGTAGATTTCAACATTGCATTAACATCAACGGACAGATCATTGAGACAGGGAATAAATTAGGCAACAATAAAATTAAATAATACAAAAGAAATTTTACACTTGGTGGATATTTTCAGAACATTGCAACCCCCCAAAATAGGATATACATTCTTTTCAAGTGCACTGGAATATTTTCCAGGATTCATGATGTACTTGGGCACAAAAGAAAATCAGCAATTTTAAGAAGATAGAAATTACCTAAAGCATCTTTACTGACAACAAAGCCATGAAGCTAGAAATCAACAACAGAGAAACACAGGAGAACCAAAGAAATCATGGGGATTAAATAATATGTTATTCAAAAACTTATGGGGCAATGAAGAAATAATAGCTGAAATGAAAAACTACCTTGAGACGAAAGAAAATGAAAGCAAAACCATACAAAATTTATGGGACACAACAAAAGCAGTGCTGAGAGGGGAGTTTATAGCGATACAGGCATTCCTCAAAAAAGAAGAACAAACAAAAATAAACAATTTAACCCACCAGCAGAATGAAGTAGAAAAACAAGACCAAATAAACCAAAAGGCAGCGGAAGGAAGAAACCATCAATATTGGGGAGGAAATAAAAAAAAAAGAGATTAAAAAGACCATAGGAAAAAAGTCAACCAAACCGAAAGCTGCTATGTCCAAAAAGTAAGTTAATTTGACAATCCTCTGGCCAAACTCAAAAAGAAGAAAAGAGAGAGAGCACAAATTAGCAAAATAAGAAAGGAGAATGGAGAAATTACAACAACAAAAAAAAACATAAAAACAGAATATCATACAAGAATATTATGAACACTATATGGAACCAAATTTTATAAGCTAGAAGAGATGGACAAGTTTCTGGAAACATACTGTCCACCAACAATGAATCAACATGAAACTGACCCCTTGAACAAACAGCACTAGAAATGAAATCAAAATAGCAATATAAAACCTCCATACAAATAACAGTCCAGGGCTGGATGGATAAACTGAGGGATTCTACCAAACAATCATAGAATAACTCATACTAGTCCTTCTCAAACTCTTCCAGAAGATTGAAAACAAAGGAACTCTCCCAAAGAAATTCTATGAAACCACAACCACCCTGAAACCACAACCAGGCAAAGACACTACCAAAAAAGAGGATTATTGGCTACAATCACTGATGAACACAGACGCCAAAATCCTCACCAAAATAGTAGCAAATAGAATGCAACAACACAGAAAAAAAGATTATATATCATGACAAAGTGGGGATTATGCCAGGGACACAGGGGTGGTTCAACTTATGCAAATCAATCTATGTAATACAGCACATCAACAAGAGAAAGGACCAAAACCACATGATCATCTCAATAGATGCAGGGAAAGCATTTGATAAAATTCAACACCCATGTATGATAAAATCTTTCACCAAAGTGTTCATAGAGGGAATATACCTCACCATCATGAAAGCTATAGATAACAAACCTACAGCCAGCATAGTACTCAAAGGTGAGAAAGTCAAATTCTTCATGCTAAAATCTGGGACAGGAAAAGGATGCACACCATCACGACTCCTACTCAAGATAGTCTTGGAAGTCCTAGCCACAGCAATCAAATAAGAGAGAGTAAAAGGGATGCAAATTGGAAAGAAGAGATAAAAGTCAAACTATATGCAGATAATAAGTTACTATTTATAGAAAACCCTTCAAGATTCAGAATGAATTTACTACAGCTGATTAAAGAAGTCAGCAAGGTAACAGGTTACAAGATTAACATATGAATATCAGTGGCATTTATTAACGCTAATGATTCAGATAATACTATAGATCTACAGTCAACATGACAGCACTGTATTGGTAGTTAAACATACATATAGGCCAATGGTACAGTATAGAGTGCCTAGAAATGAACCCCAAAACGTTTGATCAATCAATCTTAGACAAAGGAGGCAAGAAATTACAATAGAAAAGGGATAGACACTTCAGCGACTGGTGTTTGGAAAACTGGAAAGCAGCATGAAATTCAATGAAGCTAGAACACTCCCAATGAAGCTAGAACACCATACACAAAAATAAACTCAGAATGGATCAAAGACTTAAACATAAGACAAGATACACTAAACCACCAAGAGGAAAATATAGGTAAAACATTATCTGACATAAGTCTCGAAAATTTTCTCGTAGAAGAAATAAAAGCAAGAAAAAACAAATAAGACCTAATGAAACCTAAAAGCTTCTGAACAGTAAAGAAACCGGAAGTAAAACAAAAAGACAGACAACAGAATGGGAAAAAATAATTGCAAATGAAATCAACAAAGACTTGATATCCAGAGTATATAAGCAGCTCATCCAACTGAATAACAAAAAATAAACAACCCAATCCAAAATTGGGCAGAAGACATAAACAAGCAATTCTCCAAGGAGGACATAGAAATTATCAAAAGGCACATCAGAAAATGCTCAATAACACTTATTATCAGAGAAATGCAAATCAAAACTGCAATGAGGTATCACCTCACACCAGTCAGAATGGCCATCATTTAAACATCCACAAATAACAAATGCTGGAGAGGCTGCGGAATAAAGGGAACCATCCTTCACTGCTGGTGGCAATGCAGTTTGTTGCAGCCCCTTTGGAAAACAGGATAGAGATTCCTCAAAAGCCAAGGAATAGACTTAGCATATAACACAATAATCCCGCTCCTGGGCATAAATCCAGGTGGAACCCTACTTCAGGATGACACCTGCACATCAATGTTCATAGCCAGCACTATTTACAATAGCCAAGACATGCAAACAGCCTAAATGTCCATTGACAGTTGACTAGATAAAGAAGAGATGGTATATTTATACTATGGAATAGTAGTCAGACTTATAAACTGACAACATAATGCCATTTTCAGCAACATGGATGCTCCTGAAGAAAATCAGTCTAAGTGAAGTAAGCCAGAAAGAGAAAGAAAAATACCATATGAGAAGGCTCATGTGTGGAATCTAAAAACAATTTCAAACCAAACAAAAAATGCATAAATACAAAACAAAAATAGACTCACAGGCAGAGAATACAAAGTTTTGGTTGCCAAGTCAGTGGGGTGTGGAAATAGATATGCTGGGATGTTAAAATTGTAAAATAGATAAACAGGATTGTACTGTAAAGCACAGGGAAATATATAAAACTTCTTAAGGATGCTCATGGGGAAAAATGGGACAGCAAATGTATATATGTTCATTGTAATTAAAAAATTGTTTTCTACAATGGAATTTGGAGACAACTATTTAAAATGATTAAAAATTAAAAAAAAAGTTAAAAAAAAACATGTCCCTAAATATTACAGGTGTAAATATAAATTAGAGAGAAAAACAACTATGCCAAAGAGCAGTAAAATCATAGATTTTGTTTTTGGTTTCTTCTTAAGATATGCAGAATCAAAAAACTTCTAGCCAGGTGCATCATGAAGAAAAGAGACATGCTTCAAAGAAAAAAAGTCAAAAATAAATGTGGAGAAATAACAATTGTTCCCTCAGATATACAAAAAAGCGATCATTTTGTCAACTCTTACATGCCAATAAACTGGACAACTCAGAAGAAATAGACATATGTGTAGAAAGAGACAGAGATAAGGAGAAACATATAATTTGAACAAATTCATTAATAGAACAAAGAAAGAATCTGCATTAAAAAAAATCGTTAAGTAGAAGTGCAGATTTAAACATCTCCAGTGGAAAATATACAAAAATACAAAGCAGAACTTATACTCTTCTAAACATTCAAAAATAGTTCAGATGTAAGAAACTCACAAATTAATTCTATGAAGCTTTCATCACCCTGATAGCAGAGCCAAAAAACAAAGTACAGGCAAAGAGAATTTCAAACCAATAGCTTTGATTGATATAGATTCAAAAATTCTTAAAAATATTATTAGCAAAACTAAATCCAGCAATACATAAAATGAAACATGATCAACTTTACTTCAATGCAGGGTCATAAGAGAGGTGGAACATACATGAAATCAATCAGTTTGATACACCGCATTAACAAAAGAAAAAGGGAAAATGACGTGGTCATCACAATAAATTGATAAAAAGACATTTCACAAACTTCATCTTTTATTCATTAAAATAGCAGCAACAACAGCAACAACAACAACAAAAAAAAACAGAAAATAGAACAACAAGAGAAAACTCTTACCAAAGTAGGATTCAGGAAGTATATCTCAACATAAACAAAGTCATTAATAACAGACACACAGACAACATAATATGCAAAAGTGAATAACTGAAAAGCAAATTAAGGAATAAGAAAGGAATGCCCACTCTCACCATTTCTATTAAACACAGTATGGGAATAATCTAGCAACAGCAATTGGAGAAGACAAAATTTATTCAAGTTGGATTGAATGAAGTAAAACTGTTATTAATTTAGATGACATGATAATCTATATAGAGAACCCTAAAGATTCTCCACACCAAAACAACTAAAACTAATAGAGACATTTAGCAAAGTAGCATGATTCATGATTAATATATCAAAACAGTCACATTTCTTTACATTAACAATGAAATACTCCATAATTTTAAAAATCCATATGAAATTAGATCAAAAAATGAAAAATCTATGAAAAAACCAAGATAATAAAATCTATAGGACACTGATAAATAAATTTGAAGATGATGCAATGAAATGGAAAGAAATATCAAGGTCTTGTAGTTTAGAGGAATTAATATTGTTAAAATATACATACTACAAAAGATGTCCACAGATATAAAGTGATTCAGATCGATATACATGATATTTTGCACAGAAATTAAAAATCTTAAGATTTTTATGGAACTGCAAAAGTACCAGAACTGCAAAAGAAACAATGAGGAAAAAGAACAAAGTTGGGGTCATAACACATATCCCCCCCAGATTTCAGACTATATTACAAAAACAGTAATCAAAACAGCACAATAATGGAAAAAGAAAAAATATCTATATCACTGGAACAGAACACAACTAAACTATGACAAAGGAAAGAAAAATATACAGTGCCTAAAAGACACTCTTCGGCAAGTGATGTTGAGAAAGCTAGACAGCTACATGTAAATCAATGAAACTAGAACACTCCCTCACACTGTACAAATATAAACTCAAAATGTTTTAAATATCTGAATCTAATACATGACACAATAAAACTCCTGGAATCTAACATAGGCAAAACAAGACATAAATTGTAGTAAAATTTTCTTATGTCAATCACCCAAGCTGAAAAGTATAAAAGCAAAATAAACAAAAAGGTCCTAATTAAACTTAAAACCTTCTACACAGCAAAATAAACAATATGAAAAGATGAAATTCCAAATGAGAGAAAACATTAGGAAACAATGCAATCAACAAAAGTCTGATTTCTAAAGTACACAAATCGTTCATACAACTCCATTTCAAAAATCTACATACAACTCAGCCAGAAAATGAGCAGAACACAATTTTCTAAAGAAGGCACACAGATGAAAATCAGAAACATAAAAACATGCTCACATAGCTAATCATTATACAAATGCAAGACAAAAATAAAATAATGTATTAACTCACACTAGTGAGAAGGGCCATCATCAAAATGTCTACAAATAATAAAGACTGGGGAAGTTGTGGAGAAAAATGGACTCTCCAACGCTGTTGGTGGGAATGAATATTGGTGCAACAACTTTGGAAATCATATGGAAGTTTCTTTAAATAATTAAAATAAACCTATCATATAACCCTGCAATCCCACTCTTGGGGATATAAAACATAAACCCTGAAAACAAAGAATCCTAGGGTAAAACATAAGAAGTACACTCTGACATTGGCCTTAAATTGATTCTACATATGTCTCATCTGGCAAGGGAAGCAGAAGCAAAACTAACAAAATATGATTGTATGATTCTAAACAGATATAAACTTCAGAAGAAATGATCAATAAAATGAAAAGTCAACCAACACATTGGGAGAATATATTTGAATATGATATTTTCCAATCAAGTGTCAATTTCCAAATATATGGCAAACTCTTACCCCAAAACAACAACATAAAAGACCAAACAATCCAATTAAAAAAGATGTCCATAGGAACTGAATAGATATATCTGAATCAATTAACTGTAGAAAACATACAGTTGGCTAAATGACACATGAAAATATGTTCAGAGTTATAAATTATTAGGAAAGTCATAACCCAAAAATGAAACAAGACCTCACAATTGTCAGAAGGTTCTCATAAAAAAAATATTAATATATGTTGGTGAGATTGAGGAGAAAAAGATCACCGTGGACAATGTTGATAGGAATGCAAAGTATTGTTTCCATTGCATATATACATAAAATTTATTTCATCCATTTTTCTATCAAGGGATATTGAGTTTGTAGGCTCCTGTCTGAAGCCTCTAGAGAATAAGCCCATGGGCTGAACTGATAAACAAGCTGTGAGGAATGTCACATACCTAGGCTGGATAAGAAATGGCTTGCTCATTGCATCCAGTATGGATTGCTGGAGAACCTATGCTGGGTAAGATCCTCAGAGGAGGACAACCTAAGACAGGCACAGCCGGCTGGATAAGAGATGGCCTACTTAATGAAGATCCGTGGTGAACTTTAAAACAATCCTTGATCATTTAACATCCTGTGCTTACTGCAGGAGTATGGGGACAAATATAGCTTAAGATTATTAACATTCTTAAAATTTAGATGATATGTGAGGCATTGTGCATGTCCTATATAAACCCTTTTTTCTAACAATCATTAAAAAGAAAACTGCTCCGCTTCTCTCCACACAGTGTTTGTGTGTATAAGATATTATGCCCCTGACAGGGTTAATTTAATTTGTTGGGAGTATCTTAAAAGGATGTTGCATTAAATACTATGCTCTTTTTGCACCTATTGAAATGATTATGTGAGTTTAATTTCTCATTCTATTAGTGTGGCATGTCACCTTTATTGATCTGAATATTTTGAAGTATCCTTAAACCCAGGAATAAATCCCTTTACTCATGTATGTGTATGATACATTAAATGTGTTGATGAATTCATTTTGCTTGTGTTTTGCTGAGAATTTTGGCACATATGCTCATCAGGGATAATATTCCATATTTTGCATCTAATGTCCTTTCTAGCATTGTTATGCAAATAAAGCTGGCATCATAAAACATGTTTGGAATCTTTCACCCCTTCAAATTCTTGGAAGATTTTTGGAAGAATTGGTGAAAAATTGTCTTCAAATGTATGACAGAATACACAGGCAAAGTAATCTTGTAAATTTTTTCTGGTTTGGGAGGTTTGAATTACTGATTTACTCATACACAATTTTGCCCTATTTAACTTTCTAATTACTTCTTCATTCAGTATTGGAAGACATATATTTCTGGGAATTTGTCTTTTGTTCTAGGTCATTCAAATTGCTGGCTAGTGTTAATTTCTTATGATGCTATGCATCTCTACAACATCAGTGGTAATATCTTCTCTATTGTTTCTGAATTTATTTGAGTTTTTATTTTCTTATCCAACCTAAACATTTGTCTACTTTATGTTTAAAAGAAAAAGACTTTCGTATGTTTTTTATCTTTTCAATTGTTTCTCTTGTTATTTGCCTTACTCTCATTGATTCAATTTTCTTCTTTATTCTTTCAGTTTTCTCCTAGATTCTTGATGTGTAAAGTTAAGTAGTGTGAATCTTTGTATTTCTTTTATTATTAAATATTATTTATTTATTTATTTACATATTTATTCATTTATTTATCATTGAAATATCCCATTTACAATGTTTCAATCTGTTATGTATAGCATAGTGTCCCCATACATGCATATATTTCTGTGCCTATAAAACTCTACTTCACAATATTTAACATGCTGCCCTGTGTCATACAAAAAAATTTTGAAAACTTCTATTTTTATATATAGTGGATAACATTTATAAATATACAGCTCGCAAATATATCCTCTCGCAGCCCCTTTCCATAGTTTTCATAAAATTGTTTAGTAGATCTGCGAATGTATTTCAGTTTTGTAGATGAAATCACGGTGTTCTTATCCAAATATTTTTTTAAGCTTCTTCATATGTAATGTCATGTATTATATTTCTTTCTTTTTCTGGCTTACTTCAATTAGAATGACACTTTTTGGAGAAATCTATTTTGCAACAATTGTAATTGTTTTATCATTTTTTATTGCAGAATATTATTCCATTGTGTAAATATGGCATAACTTCTGTATACTGTCATCTGTTGTTGGACAATTAGGTTGCTTCCATGTTGTGGCCGTTGTATAAAGCACTGCTAAAGACATTGGGGTGCAGGTGTCTTCTTGAAATAGGGTTCCCTTTGATATATACCCAGAAGTGGGATTGCTGGATCATATGTTAAATTTATTTTTACCCATTAGAGGAAAATCCATCCTGGTTTGCAAAATGACTGCACCAAACTACATGCCTACCAGCAGTACAGGAAGGTTCCCTTTCTCCACGGCTTCCCCAGCATTTATTGTTTGTGGAATTTTGTATGATGACCATTGTGACTACTGGGAAGTGATACATCATTATAGTTTTGAATTGCCCTTCTCTGATAATGATAGTTAGCAATTTTTTTTCATATATCTGTGTGGCATTTGAATGTCTCTATTGGAGAATTGCTTGTTTACGGCTTCTGCACAATTTCAGATTGGGTTTCTTGTTTTTTTTTAATTATTATTAGGTTGTATGAAGTCTTTATATTTTGGAAATTTAGCCTTTGTCAGTTGCATCACTTCTAAATATTTTGTTTAACCCTGCAGGTTGTCATTTTGCTATGTTTATGGTTCCCTTTGCTGTGCAAAAGCTTATAAGTTTTATTAGGTCCCATTTATTAATTTTGCTCTTACATCCCTTCCCTGGGTAGTTTATTCTAGGAGATCATTGCTGAGATTTATCTCAGAGTGTTTTGCCTATGTTTTATTCTAGGAGATTTACTGTGTCTTGCTTATATTTATGTCTTCAAGCGATTTTGAGTTTATTCTTGTGTATGGATTGAAGGATTGTTCTAACTCCATTGCTCTGCATGCTGCTATCCAGTTTTGCCACCAGTTGGTGTAGAGGTGGTCTTTTCTCTGTCATATTCTTGGCTACACTGTCAAAAATAAATTGAACATAGGCCTGTAGATTTATTCCAAGGCTCTCTATTTTCTTCCATTTGTCCATATGCCTTTTTCTGTACCAATATCATGTCATTTTCATTACTGTAGCTCTGCAATAGGGTTTGGAGACCTGATGGGGTATTCCTCCAGCCTCTTTCTTTTACTTCAATATGTCTTTGGAAACTATGGATTTTTTATGATTCTATGTAAATCTTACTATCAATTGTTTCAGTCCTAAAAAGAAATGTTTTGCATAATTTGATAGGAAATCAAATTTTCTTGCCTGATCATTGTGGCTAGAACTTCCAAACGATATTGTATTGAAATTGTGAGAATGGGCAACTTTGTCTTGTCTCAGGTTTTTGTGAGAAGGTTTTCATTTTTTCACCATTGAATATTTTGCTGGCTATATAATTGTCATAAATAGCTATTATTATGTTGAGATATGGTCCCTCTGTATCCACTGTGATAAGAACATTTTTTGAAGATAGGTTTTAAATGTTATCAAATGTTTTATCTGCATCTACTTAGATTATCATGTGGTTTTGTGTCCTCTCTTTATTTGATAAGGTGTATCACAATTGATGGATTAATTTGCATATGTTACACCATCCTTGTGTTCTTGGGATGAACCTAACTTGATAATGGTGTATGATCTTTTTTTAACTGCTGTTGGATTCTGTTTGTTAATAATTTCTTAAGGATTTTTACATCTATGTTTATCAATGATATTGGCCTACAATTTTCTTTTTAGGTAGTGTCTTTGTCTCGTTTTGTTATCAGGTTGATGTTGGCCTTATGGTGTGAGTTTTGGGGTACTCTCTCCTTATCAATCTTTTGGAAGTGTTTGAGGAGGACTAGTATGGATTTTCCTTTGTATGTTTGGTCAAATTCCCCAGTGAAGGTATTTGGGTCTGAATTTTCCTTTGCAGATATTTTTTATTTTATTGATAATTCTCTTCCATTTCTGGTGATCTGTCTGTTCAAATGGTCAATTTCTTCTTGATGCAATAATGGTGGGATGAATGTTTCCAGAAACTTCTCCATTTCTTCTAGGTTATCCAGTTTGTTTCCATGCAGTTGCTCATGGTATTCTCTTATGATATTTTGCAAATTTGATGTACTCTTTGTAGTTTCCCCATTTTCATTTCTTATGCTACATGTGTTCTCTATCTTTTCTTATTGGTGAGTCTGCCCTGAGTTTTGTCAGTTTTGTTGACTATTTCAAAAAACAGTTTGTTTGATTTTTTCTATTTTTTAATCTTTATTTCAATTCTTTCTCCCTTGATCTTTATTTTCCCACTTTCTGCTGACTTTTGGTATTGTTTGCTCTTCTCTTCATGATTAGTTAACATAGAATGCTAGATTGGTTATTTGAAATTTTTCTTCTACTTTTAGGCGGACCTTGTTACTACGAACTTCCCACTTAAGCCTGCTTTAACTGTATTCCATAGACTTTGTTTAGTGTTGTGTCATATTTCTCAAGATATTTTTTAATTTCTTCTTTTAATTCATCACCTCCCCCACTTGTTATAGAACCATGTTTTTTAATTTATATGCTGTCATTTTTTCTCCCTGTATTTCTGTGATTGATTTCTAGTTTCATGGTATTATACTCAGAAAAGATGCTTGAAATAATTCTTATCTTCTTAAATTTGTTGAGGCTTCTTCTGTGCCTCAGTACATAAACTTTCCTTGAAAATGTTCCATGTGCACTGGAAAAGAATGTATATTCTGTTTTGGAGAGAAGTAGTGTTTTGGAAATATCAACCAAATACAATTATTTTATCATAACTTTTAGCATCTTTGTTGCCTTAATACTTTTCTGTTTGAAAGACCAGTCTAGTGATGGTAATGGGGATTTTAATTCTCCTACTGTGATTGTGCTCCCATTGATTTCTCCTTTTTATCTATTAGTAATTGCTTTATGTATTTAGTTGCTCCTATATTGAGTGCATATATATTAATGAGTATAATATACTCATTTTGTATTGCTCCTTTAATCATTATATCATGTCCTTGTTTATCTTTCTCTATGGCCTTTCTTGTAAAGTCTATCTTGTGTGAAGTCAGTACTGCTAGTCCTGCTTTCTTGTCTTGTGCATTTGCATGGAATATATTTTTTCATCTTCTTACTTTGAATTGATGTGCGTTACTCTTTCTAAATTGAGTCTCTTGTATGCTTCATAATGTAGGGTCTTGTTATATTATCCCATCTGACAATATAAATCTTTTGATTGAAGCACTAATTCCATTAACATTTGAACTAATTATTGATAAACTGGTGTTTATTTCCATTTTGAACTTCATTTTCCAATTAATTTGGTATTTCCTTTATGTTCATTTCTTTATCTATTTGTGGCTTTATAAGTTTGCTTTTATTATTTTGGTTTCTTTCTGGGTTTGTGACCTCATTGTTAGATTTTGATATGTGGTTACCCAGTTTTGTATTTATATTGAACCATTACTATATATGTTTATTTTAACTGAAATGAATACAAAGTCAAACTCATAATACAGAGAATAGAAACAAGAATAAAATACTCTGTTTTGCCCTGTTTCATGCTCTGACACTTAAATATTTTGATGTCCTGTTTTACAACATCATGTTTATACTGTTTTTAGTCATTTTAGCTATTTCCTTTCTAATTATGCTTTTCTCTTTTCTATAGCATCCTGCTTCTTTATTTTTAGGGTTGATGCTTCATTATTTCTTTTTCTGTTGCTAAATACTTTTAGTATTTGCTTGTGTGGAGATCATTTATCTCTCCTTCTATTCTAATGGGTAGCCTTGCTTGATATATTATCTTAGATAACATATTTCTTTCATTCTGGACTTTGAATATGTCTTGCCACTGCCTTCTGCTTGTTATATTTGTGTGGGAAACGTGTTTAAAAATATAATGTATATAATTATATATATGTAAAGAATACCTTCAAGTGAATTTAACAAAAAAGATGAAAACCTATACGTTGAAAAATAGAAAACATTGATGAAGGAAATTAAAATTGATCCAAAGAAATGAAAAGATGTCTTATGTTAATGATGTGAAACAATGTAGTTGAAACAACCATACTACCCAAAGGAATATACATTTAGTGTGATTCACGTCAAAATACCCATGAGATTTTTCCATTAATTAGAAGAAATAATTTCAAAATTTATATGTAACCACAAAGATCTTGAGTTGCCAAAATAATCTTGAAAAAGAGTATTAAATATAATAGTATAATGTTCTCTAATGTTAAACAGTCCTACAAAGCTTTAGTAACTTAAACAACATGATACTGTCTCAAAAACTGACACCAATCAATAGAAGAGAATAGAGCAAGCAGATATAATCCCTCTCACCTATGATCATTTAACCCATGAAAACAGAAGCAGGAGTATGAAAACAAGAAAAGAGATTCTCCTCAATACGTAGTGCTGGGGAGTTTGAACAAGTGAAATATAGATTATTGTATTTCCTCACATTTTATTCAATCAGTAAGCACAGAATTTCTTTTATTTATTATGTTTACTTATATTTCTTGCACCTGCAATTTACAGATCTATGTTTAGAACATTTATTTCACTTATCAAATGTATTCCTATTTTATTCTTTTTGGTATAAATTTACACAAAATTCTTTTCCTGATTTCTCTTTCTGATAATGTGTTTTTACTATATAAAAATGCAATGGATATTTGTATATTGATTTTGTATTCTGCAAGTTTACTAAGTTTATTCATTATTTCTAACAGTGACTGGAGGAGTTTATGGAGATTTCTATCTATGTATAATTATGTCATCTATAAAAATTTCACTGCTTGCTTACAAGTTGAATGTCTTTTATATTTTTTCTTGACTAGTTTTTCTGGCTAGAACTAAAGTAGTGTAATTTAGGACTTGAGAAATGAGGTATTTTTCTTATTACTGTACCAGGGAAAAACCTTCCTGTATGTTAACATTGAACTTGAAGATAATCATGGGTTTTTTATATACGGTTTTTATTATGTTTAGTCATATTCTATCTAGAGCGAATATGTTAAGAATTTTTTTTAAGTTAAGACCAGATCTGTGAATAATTTTCCTACATTTTTGAGATTGTTGTTTTTGAATTCTTTGTTATATAATGGTTGGTATCACATTTGTTGATTTGTGTATGTTAAATAAAATTTATGTATCAGGACCAAGCCAACTTAACTATACTTTATAATACTTATAGTATGCCATGAATTCAGCTTGCTAATATTTACTTAGAATGGAATACACACATACTGAAGGAAAAATTACATTGTAGCTTGAGTGAACATTTATTTATTTAAAAAATTTATCTCCCATTTGAATTTGGCTTATGTTTAATGGAATTTATGTCAAAATAATGAATACAACTTTTGGTAGAGCTGGATTTACTACAGTTTAGTGATACAGAATCTAGCTATTATTAACAATTAATGTACAAAACACTTGCCTTAAAATGCCGCATTATACAAACAATGCCAATTGTTTCATGTCTGAGAAACATATTGCTTCCTAAAATGCATTACCTGATCTTTTCCTCCCCAACCCACATATACTGTTATTTCTTTGTTTTTGATTGCTTGTTTGCCCCTTAATGGAGGCACTGTTTATTGAACCCAGGATCTTGTTTATACGTGTATTTATCAACATCATTTTGGAACACTTAACAGAAGCCCCAAGAGTATGGATTATAAAGATGACAAGAAAATTTATTCCTTCTAGGGACTGAAAAACCTCTGAATGAAATAATGGCAAAAGTAAACTTTTGTAAGAATACAATATGATTTTCTGTTAATAATTTTAAAGAAGAATACTAAATTACATTTGTTTTACTTATAGCACTGAAATATAATTTAAAACAAAAATTACCCACTTTGAGATTTCCTAAATTTGATTCATTATTTTAATCTAGTTTTATTTCATAAATATTTACCATTTATTCATAAACATAACAAATACACTGAAAAGTATTTTACCCATGTTTTGAATAAAGAGCTACTTATTGTAAAATGAACAGATAAATAACTACTTCCATTTCCAAATCAAATTAAGTTTCACTTTAATTACAAATTATAATGAAATAGGTATAAATTTTCAGTACAGGTTTTACAAAAATTTCACTTAAATTTCCATAACTTTAAAATTATTTTATACATTTTGTGCATTATTTATTCTCTGTTCACCAATCTGGTATAAATTTGTGTACAAAAGGATGGAGATTGGTTTTATTTCATAGACCACAAAATTAAATTATTTAAAAAGCATTTTGGGGGATAATATTTGCAGATCACACGATATAAATAAGTATCCTATATGTTTCATTTTAACTGTATGAATGAGAAGTAAACACTGACTGAATGTTACACTTGAGTTGCAAGGAGACCAGTCGTTTTGTGATGTCATATCTACTGAAGTTGAGAACCATTGTGAAGGCCTAGCAGTTTATATGTGCAGGCCTGCCAGAGCAGCATTTGAAGCTGCAGTGCCCAAAATCTTGCAGATTAGAAAATTAGCTGTAGAAAAAGTTATTTGTGATGGAACGTATTTCTTCAGAAATTCAAGATGTGTCTTGTAAAAACGGACCAACTGGTTCAGGAAACTCTGGTAGATCGCTATTGTGTGATCAAACATTCTCTGGGGACTTGTCTTGATGTCTATGATTGAAGAAAATGCTTTTCAGAATTTGTCTGAAGAATCCTTGATAAAAACACCATGTTGCATACATTGTATCTCTGAAGCAGATGAAGATAATGATTTTCGTTCTCTGACATTTCCAAGAAAACTCTGGAAAATGGCTGGGAGTGACAAATTTAAATCCATCTGGTGGGATGATAATGGAACTTCCATAGTGATTGATGAAGATGTCTTTAAGAAGGAAGTTTTGGAAAGAAAGGCCTCTTTCAGAATATTTGAAACTGGAAGTGTGAAAAGTTAACTTAGACAGCTTAACATTTATGGGTTTAGTAAAGTGTGGCAGAGTTTTCAAAGATCTGTTTGTCTAGCTGTCTTTCTGGCAGAAGAAAAAGAAGTCTCTGTTTTAAGCAAGAAATTCAGTGATTCTAGTTATGACTTGGTAAAGTATATATAAAATTTTATTTTGTACATCAAACTATGGTAATATAAATGTAAATCTAGATTTTGAAAATTGTATACAACTGCAAAAGCTAAAACTTTATTTTTTATAAATATGAGGACAGTGCCTTAAGTAATCAAGATTATGAGAAATTTTCCTAGCAACTATGAATCTTAAAAATCTAAATGAAGGTATTAAAGCTGCTTTTAAAAAGTGGATTTCACCATTACTGCAAATGCTAACTTTTTAAACTTGATGACTATACTATTTCAATGTGTATATTCCAAATAAGGAATTTGAAAAAATAGTCAGCAATGTACATATTTTGATGATATTATCTTTGCATAGTAACCTTGAAATCTGAGGTTTTATAGGTTAGGCTTATTGTAGTCTTTTATTTTGGTTTGAAATATTACTAAAATCCTTCTCCTTTGATTTTAGCTTCAGGTCTGCCATAATCCAAATCTTAAACGAGGCTGTCACCAGGTTGTAGTGAGAATAAAAAGAAGAGTTGGGATTAAAAATGCATCTCTGGTGTCTTCATTGGCTTAAGATTTCAGAAAGAAGCACTATAAAGCAGGGGGTAATGTGCATAATCATAATTTTGATTTTCTGGCTGACACTAGTGGAGAAAGTGCATTTTTACTAACAGCAAATTTAAACATGCCTCTAATAAGGAAGCCCTCTACTAGCCACATAAATGATGATACAACTACCCCGATCAGAGGTGGTTTTTCTCCTCCATCATCAATGTCAGTTAGACCAACAGAACAAATTGCAGTGGATCAACGTACTATTTTAAATCAGTTGACCACAGTCCACGGGCACTCTCAAAGCAGCTACACTGAAGCAAATGGCCGTGTTGTGAACTTCATTACAACTACAAGTTCTACTTCTCAGAACAGCAACTTGTCTCCCATACAGACCAATTATTTTGTACTAATGGTGGATCCTTCTAATTTTCCAAAAAGTTATCACAACATATCTGCCAATGAAGGTCATTTTTCTAAACTTCAACCAGGGAGCAACCAACGGTTTCCAGTGCCAGTGATAGCTGATACATCAACTACTATTCTTTAAAGGCCAACTCATCAGCCATCTTCAGGTTATGAACGTCATCCTAATTACAACTGATCTACCAGAGGACTACCAGATTATGCAGGATAACAAAGGTTAATATTAATGTTGGCAAATGTCAACAACTATCTGCAATTTTCTTATTTGAACAACAAACATAGATGTGTACCTGCATTTTCCTATATTTTTTTAAAATAAAGAGTTAAACGGGAGACTAATTTACCATTTAAAGAAAAAAGAGATATTTGATTGATATGATCATTTGATGGAAAAATTTGGCTGTAAATTTAAATAATTTCTTTGAAGGAAGAAGAGAAAATGGAAGAATTTGAAAAAGACTAAAATATGAAGAGAGGGAAAAGTACTAAGTGGTTTCTGGTTCATCCTGGAAAGTATTAAAAGTGTTAAGTCAGGATAGGTTGGAATGGAAGATAAATACAGGAAGCAGCCAGGATTCATGGTCTCTATTATCTCATCCCTGGAATCATAAGGGTCACATGATGTAGTCTCAGATGGCACATTCAGCATCTGGTAGAATTTAAGAAGTAATTTTATCTATGGTCTTCTTTGTGCTGTTCTCAAAGCATTTCAATTGGTGCTTTTATTCCTGCCCTGAAAAATCTACGCTATATTTTGTAGTCAATACTTTATGTTGCTTTTATGTTCCAGCCAAAGTCAAGCTTGCATCCTCAGGGTGGCCTTTAATGCCTTTCCAACTCTAAGCCCACAAACTCAACATAGTTTAGTCATTTCTTAATAGATCTGGCATCTGACTACCTTCACAGATCTTTATGTTTCACTGTTTCTGGAGATACATCCAGGCAACTGCTTGTCAACAGAGTTAGCTCCAAATTCACAACTTTTGCTCCAGGTAATCCTTGGAGTTAGGCTGTCCTCCTTTTACCTACTTAGATTTTCCCAGTCTCAGCACAGAAACCACCTCCTCCAGATGTTTTCTGTGTATCACCCTTTCCTTGTCTAACTTGGATACCAGCACAGTAAGCACACCACTTGCCACAGGATACATTTTATTATTTAGTAAATGAAAAATACATGTTGACTTTAAGCAAAATCTACTTTCCTGAAACAACAAAACTCTCATGGTTTTCAAACTATTTCATTATGTTCTTTAGTCTTCACCACAAACTAGCTGTTTTCATATCACAAGGAATAGTCACTCAAGACAGTAATTTAAGGTAGGTACAGGAGACAAAGTATTATTTTCTTCTTAACTCAAGCCTCCAGAGGCCTAAAGCATTCCATTCACACTTGCTGTATTTTTTCCCTGTCTCTTCATCACCCACCCACCCCAAAATAGCTGATTCTCTTCCCCTTGTCAAAAAATATATTGTCTTCTAATTAATTTACTTTTTAGAATCAGAGATTTGTCCAGAAGAGACAGTGTCATTGCAAACATTTAATGCAGGATTATACACCCCACATAAATTGTGCCATTTCAAACCTTCACACAGTAAGTATCTATGTGGTACTAGATGCTTGGTTGTGGTGGTCATATTCAGTAACCAAATTGCAATCTTAAATGTGTGGACTAAAAAGAGGTGAGGGTGGTAGATTTAAAAATTTGTCCAACTGCAAGAATGCCAAATTTATACAGATATTAGGATATAAAATATTCATGGAATACTTTGTTTATATCCCATTAATTTAAAATAAAATGTGGAGCATTTTCAGAATGTGAAATACCATGTAATGCTGGAAAATTGTAGGCAAGTTCATGGAGCCTAAGGCTTCTGCTCACAATCATGCAGTCAGTGTCAGCTGATAAGACTGGAATGACAACATTGAGTCCTGAAAATGTGTCACCATTTGTGAAAAAGCATTTGATAATCTGGAGAATGGGCAAATGGGCCAGGGTTAGCTCTAGCATCATCGCACCAATATGACTTTTACCAAGAGAAGAAAAGAGCCCACTTGCAGCAGGAGATCTGTGTCTGGACAGCAGTGGTTTTTCCTAAAACAGAAACATCAAACTTTTAAGTTTGTCAGATCAACTCTGATGGTGAATATTTTGTTGCTACATTAGCAGACTGGGGTTCAGATGGGCTGGTTAAACAGCTACTTTCCAGTTCTATTATCACACAGTGGGTCTTACTGTGATCATAATAACGAGTTTCTATACTGATAATTCAAACGCTTCAATTTAATTTCAAAATTAGAAATCCTAAAAAGAATATTATTTGTTTCTCCATCTGTAGTTTTCTGCCTGGGAAAACCTAGACTATTGGCAAAAGTACAAAAGTTGGCTGGTGTTTGAAATCTATTCTCTGAGATCTGGCCACTGAATTCTTCCCACTAAATACTACAAATATGTGTACCATTGTGTGTTTGTGTGAAGATGAATTGTTAAGCTGTAACTAAGTTTGTCTTAGTTGAGTCATCAGTGAATTATTCCTCTGCATCTGGCAGAATCTCTGTGAATTAAGAGTTTCATTGAGACACCAGATTTTCTTCCGATCAGGGAGAGGTAGATTATATTTCTCCCAGTATACTAATTTTTACCTGTTCACTTAATCCCAAGCTAATGCTAGGGCCAAGCCACTGAACCCTTGAATTGGACAGAGGCATATACATTCTCCAGTCCCCAGAGCCCAGCACAGGACAGTGTCTCCTTTTTAATTTAAGCTTATGTCAAATTTTTTTCTTTTAATTCTCATTGTTGACACAACTTATTTTGTCTTTGAACACTCCTTGACTAATTTATCGAGGCTGAACTGCTGATTTATTCCCTTTAAGCTACAAATTGCAATAACATTTCTTTCCTTGACTACCTGGATTAGAGTGAGCGTAGTCATCATTTTGAAAGCAGTCCTCAGTACTAAAAATGCAGAACCTTTACACTTCTTTGCCCAGCACTTCAGCGATAATGTTTGTTGTGGATCTGAGGAATTATCCTCACATCCCATAATGCAACCATGAGAAAACAGCACATTTTTATCCAAAATCAAGTTTTTGTCAGTATTGCATTCCCATTGCAAAAGAGTTAAGAATTATAGGAGTTCTGAGATTTTACCATTCTGAGATTTTTAGCAAACTAGTATGTTTATTTCTTACAGATGCTCTCGTGGAAATGAGACTTTCGGTCTGAGACAGTGAACTTTTGCATTCACAGCAAGAGCAGTCAGTTTTAAATTTGTATCCATTCCCTAATCTCAGATGAAGACACAAAATGATATTTTGTTACCTACAGAAGCAGTGGTCTAACATGATGAAAGTTTAAGGCATGGTAAAACACTAATTTTATTCATATCTTTATGTATAATTTAGTGGAATCACTTATTTAATTGTATCTTAACTAGGATAAGTATATCATGACTAAAATTAACTTGCTGCAAAAACAATCATGAGAAATGACATGGGAAAAAGTGACCATTGACTTTCCATTATTTCTTCCGCTTTTATTGAGATATAATTGGCGAAGAACATTAAGTTTAGGTGCACATGAGAGTGGTTTGATTTACAAGTATCATGATATAAATATCATAGCAACTTTAGGGAGATTTCATTATCTCATTTAGATACAATTGTAAAGAAATACAATTTCTCTTTTGGTTGTGATGAGAAACATTATGGTCTACTCTCTTAACAACATTGATATAGAACATAAAGCAGTATTAATTGAAATTTTCATGTTACTACGGGGCATCCCTAGAACACGATTATTTTTCGGCTGGATGTTTAAAGCTTTTGAGTGCATTAATCAAATCCTCCATTCCCAACCCCTGCCTCTGTTAACTACAAATCTAATTTTTTTCTATGTGTATGTTTGTTTGTTTTTGAAGTGTACTTTTATCTATAACACTGTGTTAGTTTCTCTTATACTTAAACATACTTTTTGCTGTTTTTAATATATTTCAAACAGATCACCAGAATATATCTAGTTATGATATGTTGCTATTTAAAGATATTTAATAGTTATTGGCTATTTCCCATACAGTACATTTCTTGTCCCTGACTCATTTAATTTGCAACTGGAAAATTTTCTCCCTTAAATTCCTCAAATTTTCTTTTCCTCACCCCATTTCCCTCCTTCTTGTGAACAACCTGTTTCTTTCTATATCTATAATTAATTTTCTGTGTTGTTATGACCATTTGTTTTAAATTCCAAATATGAGTAAAATCATTCAACATTTGTCATCAATTTCTGACTTATTTCACTTAGCATATTACACTCTTGGTCAACCATTTATTGCAAATGGCAAGAACTTATTCTTTTCAGAGCTGAGTAATATCCCATTGTATTTTTATGTGTGTGTGTGCATATATATATATATACATATATATGTGTATATATATAATGCATATATATATAAAGTGTGTGTGTGTATATATATATAGAGATTAATCTGTACTTAAGATGGGTAGATATATATACTATAAACACACATCTTATTTATCCATCATCTATTGATGAGCAATATATTTGCTTCTATATTCTGTCTATTGTGGATAATGCTACAGTGAATATAGGGTTGAATTTATCTTTTCTAATTAGTGTTTTTATTTTCTTGGAATAAGTATCCTGATATGTATACTTTGGATTAAATTTCACTATTAATTTTTATTTAAAGCTGCATGTTGTTTTCCACAGTGGCATCACATATTTACATTCACTCCAGCAGTGCATCAGGGTTGTTTTTCTTTCATCCTAACCAACACTTATGTTTGTTATCTTTTTGATAATAGTCATTCTGACAGGAGTGACGTAAAATCTCATTGTGTTTTGGACTTGCATTTTTCTGATTGTCAGTGATGTTGATCGGTTTCATGTGCCAGTTGGTTACCTTTCCCCGACTGTTTATTCATTTTTTGGAATGCGCTTAATGACCATAAGTGTCTGATTTCATTTTCAGGCATTCTGTTGTGTTCCATTATTCTGTTTGTTCTTTGCCACTACCATATTCTTTTTAATAATGTAGTTTTGTGTTATAGTTTAAAATAAGGGACATTGACACATCCTCTTTGTACTTTGTTAAAGTTGTTTGTGTTTTTAGTTTGTTTGTTTTCTTTCCTTTCTTTTTCTTTTTTAGTGATTTCATCTCTTTTGTGTTTACATGTAAATTTTAGAATTATTATTTGTAAATGTCTGAAAATGCCCTTGGTATTTTGATAGGCACTGAATTAAATTTGTGTATTTTGATGGCTAATATTATCATTTAAACAATAGTATTTCCTCATCTATGAACACATTATGTACTTTCATATGTTTGCATTAACTTCAATTTCTGTTGTAAATATTTTATAGTTTTCTGAGTACAGGTGTTTTACTTCCTTGGTTGTATACATTTCTTGATATTTTTTTTGTAATGCAACTGTAAATGTGACAGTTCCCTCACTTTCTCTAACTGTTAGCTTGTTCTTTGTGTGTAGAAATGCAAGATTTCTCTATGTTAAGTTTACATTCGAAAATTTTACCTAATGCATTGATAAGCCCTAGTAAGTTTGTGGCGTCTTCTTTAGTATTTCTGTTTAAAGTATGTCATCGGCAAACAGATACTTTTACTCCTTTTCTTAATTAGCTATATTTTATTTACTTTTATTTTGAATAACTATGGCTAGAATTTCTATACTATACTGAATAAAAGTGGTAAGAGTGAGCATTCTTCTCTTCTTCCTGCTCTTACTGGAGATGCTTTAATCTTTTAATCAGTGAGTGTCATGTTAGTGGGTTTCTTGTGATATATGACCTTAACTGTGTTGAGGTATGTTTCCTCATGCCCACTATGAGGAGAAATATATTCATAAATAGATACTGAATTTGTCAAAACATTTTATGACTCTATTGAGGTGACCATATAATTTTTATTCTTCAGGTTGTTTGTGTGGTGTATCATACTGATTAATTTGTGGGTATTCAATCACTTTTGCATCCCTGGAATAAATGGACTTAATCATAATGTATAGTCCTCTTAATGTATTGTTGGATTTGTTAACAATTTAGTGGTGATTTTTGCATCTATGCTTATCAGTAGTATTTAACCTGTAATTTTTTGAGGTATTTGTTCCAATTCTAGTTGAAGTGTGATACACACATGTGGGGTAGAAAGCCTACTTTACTCTTGAATTTTTTGGAATACACTGAGAAGTATAGATGATATCTCTTCTCTAAATGTTTGGCAGAAATCACGTGTGAAGCTGTCTAGGACTGGAATTTTGTTTCTTATGAGATTTTTTAAAATACTTATTCAATTTCTTTAGTGATAATCTGTTCATATTTTCTTTCGCATTCCATTCTGGAGATTAAGTCTTTCTTAGAAATGGTCCGATTCTTCTAGGGTTTCCATTTTATTCGCATATAATTTGTTGTATCATATTATGATGCTTTGTATTCCTTTAATATAAGCTGTAACTTCTAATTAGTTTCTGAGCTTATTAATCTGTAACCTTCTTTTTTGCTCATGTGTCTGGTTAAAGTTTATCAACTTTATTTATTTTCAAAAGCCATTATTTAGATTGATTAAATGTTTATATTTTTATTCCTTATCTTATTTAATAATGTTCTGTTTTTTCAGGTGACTTTCCTTCTACTAACAAGTTTTATTTATTATTTTGCTACGTCTTTGGTGGTAAGAGTATGTTATAAGAGAGAGATGTTTCTTATTTGAATATGTGGGATTCTTTTGCTATAAGCTTCCCTATTAATACTGCTTTTGTTAAACCCCATGGATTTTGTTTCTGTTGTCATTTTTCTTTATATATTTTTTCTTTGATTTATACAGCTATCTAGTTGTTGTTAATAATGTTTGATTTATCCTCCACACTTTAGTATTTTTCTGAGGTTTTTTCTTTTAGTAAGTTTCTATTTTCACAGAATCCATAAGTTTCTTCACACAAGGAGAAAAATAATAAAATTTATACATACATGTGAAAGACCCAAATTTTCTAAAATTATTTTTAGAAATGAACAAAGCTGTGGGTATTACCCTCCCTGAGTTTAGAACATACTACAAAGATATAGTAATCAATACATCAAGATATGGCACTTATAAAAACACATAGATCAATGGAACAAAATAAAGAGTCCGAAAATAAACCCACACACATATGGTTAGTTAGTCTACAAAGATGGAGGCAAGAGTATACAATGGGAAAAAGGCAGACTCTTCAACAAGTAGTTCTGAGAAAACAGGACAGTACATGTAAAATGAAGATGTAAAAGCACTTCCTTCCATAGTATAAAAAATGAGATAAAAATGGATTGATTTCCTAAATGCAAAGCCCGAAACTATAGAATTTCTGACAAAGAACAGCAGCAGAACTGACATTGAGATAAATCATAGCAATATTTTTTTGATGTCTCCAAATTGAAAAAAAAGGAAAGGTAGCAATTACATTTTTTTGTTTACTGAGGAAAAAATAGATGTACTCTGCGATTCAGGGATTCTATTTCTTGGATAAATGTGAAGTGCAAAAACTTTTGCAGAGCAAAGGAAACTTTCAACAAGACATATGATGACAGACAGAAGAGAAGGAAAAATTTCAGACAATGAGACCAACAAGATTTTAATATCCATAATATATATATATATAACATATTAGACTCAATATTTAAAAAATAAAGACCCCAAATTAAAAACAGTTGAAGAATCTTCATGGAAACTTTTCAAAAACAGACATGTGGATGATTTTCATGCTCATAAAAAGAAACATAACATTGTTATTCATCAGGAAAACATAAATCCAAACCAGAATGAAATATAATCTTACAGCAACCAAAATGGCCATTAACATAAAGTCTACAAATGACAAACATTAATAAGAATGTCGAAAAGAGGGAACCCAGGTACACTGATGGTGAAAACATAAATTGATGCATGCACTATTCTGAAACTGTGGACAGTGCTCAGAAAACTAGAAATAGAAGCATTATATGTTGCAGCAATTCCTGTTTTTGGTATAAATCAGAGAAAAAAAGAAAAGATTAAGTTAAAAGATATATTACCCCCAATATTCTTAACATCATCATTTAGTAGCCAAGGGTAGAAGCACAAATCAACTGCCCATCAACAGTTGATTGGCTGAAATAGATGTGAGATATTGATAACATAATAAATACTTCATCATTGTATATTAAAAAGTAAAATTCTGCACTTTGGAACAATGTGACTGGATCCAGAGTGTGTTGCACATAGGAAAATAAGTCATACAGAGATAAATAATATAAGTTGTCACTTAAATGAGGAAAATAAAGATATAAGAGAAATAATCATAAAAAAACAGAAAAAGAATCACATATATATGTGTAGTGTAACAAGAATTGGTTTCCTGTGGGGAAAGGGAAGGAGGATGGAGAAGACAGAAATGCGCAAGCTACAAGTAATAAACTTGAGAACCAAAAGGGCTATATTTACAGCACAGAGAATTATTTTAATAATTTAATTTATTTTAAAGAGATTATAGGGATATATTTTAGTAAAATGTGCATGTAGGTGGGAAAAACATTGAATAAAAGAACCCAGGAAATCAAAATATTTTGTAGTACTATGACATTAAGGGAGGAGATTTGTTCACTTTCTTTAGTGTTCTTATAATGTCCTAATTAGTATTAAAGCTTTTAATTGAAAAAGTATATACTTTTAAAATTGAAATAAGTTTAAACTATTTTTGTCTCTCCCCTTATATCTACAGTCAGTAAAACGTTCACATCTGAACAAAAACAACTACAACACAAAACAATACTCCAGAACACATGTGAACAGGTGAAATTTGGTGGACTAAAACACAAAAAGGAGACTGAACTGAGGAAAGATCAGTGTTGGCGTCTGCAACCATGGCCAACTAAATAGGATATCTGAGTCCACAAGTTCAGAGAACCCAGTAGAAACAGGGTCTCATCAGTTCACACAGCTTCAGCCTCCAACTGCACCAGCACTCATGGTCAAAAGTAACCAGGAGGCAGCCACAATGGAGACAGAATTTCCATAATTCAGACAATCAGACATTCATGAAACTGTCCTTAATCCCCATTCACAGTGGTGGAAACAAGTTACTTTGCAACACTGGACATGACAAAGGCACTTGTCTGATTCCAAATACCCACCTGTCTTTACAACTTTCCTCAATTTGTACACTGATTCTCAAGGGATATCAGATAAAAGGAAGGGTTCGCTGTCCCAGTGGCATTAACTACCAGAAAATTCTAAGAAGTGACAATGAAAGCACATCTTTTATCCAGACAGTAGCGACCGCAAAGTGCCATTTTGAAATATTATCAGAGATAGCTCAGGTAAGCAAACCAAAAATTGTGAAATAATGCAAGCTACCAGAAAACATATGCAAGGACTCCAACTCCCAATCTGTTATTTAGTGTAATCAGAGAAATAATTTATCAAGATCATGACCAATCACAGTAACATTATAGGGCACGCTAACACACAGATAGACACACACAGACACCGAGACAGACACAGACACACATGCACACACACACGCACCTGCACACACACACACACACACACACACATACACACACACAATGTCAACCCTGCAGCAAACAAACTTAAAGACATGTTATATTGCCATATAACTAATAGAGAATCCAAATAAGTGTCATACAGAAACTCAATACAAAATACAAAACTAAGAAAGCAGTTTAGTGAGCTTAGGAATAAATGAAATGATGAAAAGGAATACATTACCAAAGAGACTGAAACTATAAAATAACCAAACATTATTAGAGGACCAGGAGAACTTAATAAATGAGATGAAGAATGCAACAGAAAGCATTGGTAGTAGACTGTCTTTGTGGAAGAGAGATTAGCAAACTCACCATTACAAAACTAGAAATGATAGGAGATGGCAGAGATTCAAGATATTAAAAAGTGAGGAAATTCTACAGTAGCCATCAGACTTCCTCAGGAAGTGCACATTAGAGTGGAATCCTGTAGGGGGCAGAAAATTAGAAGGCAGCTGATGGTTTATTTAAAGAAGTAATAGTTGATAACTCCACGAAACTGTGTAAGGAACTGATGCACAAGTCCGTGAGCCAACAAAACACCAATAACTTTAAGACAAAGGGACCTCCTTCAAGATATATCATATGCAAATTGACAAGAAAATGACAGAGTAAAATTTTAAAGGCAGCCAACAAAAGTTATGATAACCTACAAAGGAACCACCATTAGGCTATCAGCAGATTTCTGAGCAAAAACATACGCCAAGGGTAAATAAAATTGTGTTTTCAAACTACTGAAATAAGAAATCACTCACCGAATAATACTTACACAGTTATCACTTAGATATAAAGCGAAAGTAAAGACTTTAACAAACAAACATGAATGAGATGAAAAAACAAAACCGAGACACCTTAAAAGAGGTGTAGAAAAGAAGTCTTCTAAGAAATATAAAATGGCAAAAATATGCAAAACATTGACCAAAATGCTAAGGAGAGACCACGAGAAAGTTGCAACTGTTTCTTTGGGTATGTTCTTAAATGCTACTATACTTTATGGATTAAAGAGAGAAGAAGAGGAAATCAGGTGCAATAAATATAGATACTTAAAACTGGTATCATTTTCACAAGAGTAAAAGAAATTATTTGAAAGAGTAATCATAAAAAGTGAAGAGTAAAATGAAACAATATTAAAGGAAGATGCTATCAGCGGAAAAAGGACTAAATTATACATGATATGTTTTATTGTTAATTGAAGTACATTAGATGTATAATATTGTGTAATTTCAGATGTGCAGCATAGTGATTCCAACCAGTTTGCAGATTATATTGCATTATGAAGTATTACAATACTTGTAACATACAATTATTTTAAGCTATTGTTTATAATTCCCTTATATATGTAGATTATCGTTGTTGCTACTCTACTTAATGTATACTTCTTTCTATCTTTCAATGTCCTACAATTAAATTCTCTTTCCCTTCCCCTTTGGTAAACATAAATTTTTTCCCATATCTTTGAGTCTTCTTAAGTCTTGTCTATCTAATCTTTTTACCTCTCCATCATGTCTCTATCTATCTATGTATCTAGGTATCTATGTATCTATGTATCTATCTATCTATCTATCTGTCTATCTATCATGTACGTATGTATCTACCCTTCTATCTATTTATCTGTCATCTGTCAATAGCTAATCAAAGATGTACACAGATATTTGTTATTCTTTAGATTCCACAGATAAATTAAATTATGTTCTTTTGTCTTTGTCAAAGTTACTTCACTAAGCACAATATTTACTTGGTCCTTTCATGATACTGAAATAGCAATGTGTTATATTTTTCATGGCTGAGTATTATTCCATTGCATATTTATAGAAACATCATTTCTTCTTAAGTCCATAGTCTGCTGTGGACTATTGGATTGCTTCCCTTTCTTGCATATTATAAACTGCGCTGTTGTGAACATTGGTTCTTCTCAATTTAGGGTGTTTTCCCCAAATTTTTCTTAGGAGAGTTATTACTGGGTCATATGGTATTTAACTTTTTAGTTTTTAAACAAATTGGAATACTGATTTCCAAAGAAGTTTTACCAATTTACATTAATACCAAGAGTATACAAAAGATTTCTTACCTCCACATCGTCTCCAACACTTACTATTTGTAGACCTTTTGATAAAAGCCGTTTGACCAGTGTGAAGTGGTAACTCATTGTGGATTTGACTTGCAATTATGTAAAAATTAGTAATGTGAAATTTTATCACTTGCCTGTTACTCATCTGAATGTTTCTTTGGAAAAATGTTAACTCAGGTACTCTGCACTAGTTTTTGATTGGGTTTTTGTTTTTCACCTTGAGTTGTGTAACCTAAATCCATGTTACATCTATTAACCTACATCTATTAACCCCTGGCCACTTGCATTGTTTGCAAATATGTTCTCGAGTTACACAGGCAGTATTTTCATTTCATTGATAGTGTCCTAAGCTGTGCAGAAATTTTCAAGTTTGTTTAAGTCCCACTTGCTTATTTTTGCTTTATTTCTTTTGCCTTAGGAGACTGATACAAGAAAATATTCCTATGATGTATATCCAATAGTGTATCACCTATATTTCCTTCTAACAGTTTTATATTATCAGGTCTTACATTTAGGTCCTTAATACACTTGGAGTTTATTTTTGTATATGATGTCAGGGAATGCTCTCATTTCACTGTTTTACTTGTAGATGTCCAGATTTCCCAACACCATCCATTAACGGGGCTGTATTTTCTCCATTGTGAACTGTTGCCTCTTTTATCATAGATTCATTGCTCATAGGTTTGTGGAATTAAATCTAGGCTCTCTATCTGTTTTTGTTTTAATTATATCTCTGTGCCAATGCCATACTGTTTTTATTACTGTAGGTTTGTAGTATAGTAAAGTATCCAGGAGGGTTATACCTCCAGATTTGATGTTTTCTCTAAAGGTCATTTTGGCAATTTTTAATGGTTTCATGAAAAACTTACAGTTATGTATTTTTTGTTTCTGTGGAAAATACTACAGCTTCATAATAAGAATTGCACTAAATCCTTAGGTTTCTTTGTGTAGTACAGACATGTTAACAATATGAACTCTTTCAATACAAGACCACAAGACATCTTTCCATTTCTTTGAATCATTTTTAATTTCCTTGTCAATGTTTTATAATTTTCAGTGAGTAGCTCTTTCACATATGTGGTTACATTTATTCCAAGATATTCGGGGGAATGGGGTTTTAAATATTATTGCTTTCAACGTCCATTTTAGGGTATCTCATGATCAGTGTGGACAAATGCAAGAGACGTCTTTACATTAATCTTGTCCGCTGCTACCTTGATGAAATTATTTATTGTTCATATTAGTCAGTTTGGAGCCATTAGGATTCTTTGTGTAGATTTTTATGCCTTCAATACTGGTGACAATTTTCTCTCTTTGTTTCCGTTTTGTGTTTCTTTTACTTATGTTTCTTTTCCTTTTCCTTTCTTCTATTACTATTTTACAGAAGTGGTGAGAGTAGGAATCCTTGCCTTGTTCCCAAATTTACCCAGAAGGCTTTCAGCCTTTCCCCTGAGTATTATAAATTGTTATAAATGGCCTTTAGTATGGTGTGTAATGTTCCCATTGTACTCAAATTCATGAGAATTCTGATGATGAATGCATGTTGAATTTTGTCAAATGCTTTTTCTTTGTGTATTTTCATGGTCTTGTGAATTTTGTCCTTCCTTTATTAGATATGTGTCATGCTGCTTGAGTTGTGTATGTTGAACCATCCTTGTCACTCTGGAAGGAATCCAATGATCATCGTGTATAATCCTTTCTATATATTACTGGATTAATTTGTTGAAGTTTTTCGAGTATTTTTTAATCTATATTCATCAAGGATATTGGATTTTCATTTTCATTTTTTTTTTTGGTAGTGTCTTTTACTGGTTTTGTTATCAGGGTAATGGTGGCCTCATGGAATAACTTTGGGAATAGTCCTTCCTCCTTTTTTTAAAATACTTGGGGGGAAAGTGGTTTTAGTGAAGAAATCCAGGCATTTTATTCAAGTGTTGTTTTTAAAATTATACATTTTATTTAACTTATACTGATTGCTCTATTCAAGTTCTCAGTTTTCTCTATATTCAGTCTTGACAGGATGTATGTTTTTAGAAATGTATCCATATCTTTTAGGTCATCCAGTTTGTCATCATGTAACAGCTCATAGAGCTTTCATAATCTTTCTTCTATTTCTGTAATATCAGATATTATTTCTACTGTTTCATTTCTTATTTTGTTTGGGTCCAGTTTCTGTATTTCTTTATAAGCCTGGCTAAATGCTTTCCTGTTTGTTAATATTTTAAGAAAATTAAAACTGCTGATTTTATGACTTGTATTTTATTTTTCAAATTTTATTTTATTTTCAACCTAATCATTAAAGATTTCTCATTCTACTGCCTTTGGGTTTTGTTTGTTCTTATTTCATGTTATTTTGGGTGTTATGCTTGGTCCTTTGTATGAGGTATCCCTTGTTCCTTGTAGAAGGCCTGATTTATTCAAAACTTACCTCGTAGATTTGCCTTTGTTGCATCCCATACATTTATGAAGCTGTGTTTTCATTGTAATTTGTCTCCAGGTATGATTTTATTACTTCTTTGATTTCATCATTGGCCTTGTTTAATTGTATTTTTTTAAAAGATGTGGTTTTCCCTCATGTTTGTGCTTTTCCTATTCTTCTTTCAAGAGTTGATGCATAGTTTCATAGTTTTGTGTATGGAAAAATACTTGCTATTATCTATATTTGCTTAAAGTTCCTGAGGCTTATTTCATGACATAATATGTGGTTAATTCCTTACATAACATCCTGTGCACACTTGAAAATTTCATGTGTTCTGCTTTTCTGATGCAGTGTCCAATAGCTCAGTTAGGTTCAAATGATCTAATATGCTATTAAGACCTCTGTTTCCTTACAGATAGTCTTTCTGAATGATCTGATCATCACAATAATGAGGTGTTAAACTCATCTACTATTATTGTTTTATAATGAATTAATTCTTTCATCTCTACTAAAATTTCTTTTTATACTTAAGCTCTATGGTTTTGGGCCATATATAATTTAATGAGTGTAATTCCCAATTTTTTTAATTGATGTCTTTTTCTTTATACAATCTCATATTTCTTTCATTTTGGCCCTTATTTTAAAACGTATTTTGTATGAGTAGAGCATTGCAATCTGCACTTTCTTTTCATTTCCATGGAATAACTTATTCATTTATTTCAAGACTATGTTTATCTTCCACCATAAAGTGAGAATTTTTTGGGGGGAGGCAAAGATGCTGGAGCAGAAGGATGTTTGTAGGTCACCCTTTCCCACAAATGCACAAAGACTCACATCCACAGATACACTCAGCTAACCAGAGAACCTGCAGAACTGTGACAGAACATTGTCCTCTTCAATAGATCAAGATGCAAAAAATCTGGTAGTAGAAGAGGAAGAAAGAAAGAAGAAAAGGCAAAACAGAGTGGGACAGGTACCACTGGGAGGGATCAGCAGAGACGGACTGGTGCTCATTCACTGAGTCTTCCCTCTCCAACTGAGAGTTCAGCAGGAAGGGGGATGAGCCTCCAAGGCTTGGACCTGTACAAAGTATAAGTTGACTGACAGAACTAAGTTAAACAGGCACAGAGGATCCCTGTGAATCCTAGCAAATGATGCAGTCTGGAAGCTGGGGGCAGGGACACGCTGCCCAAACTGGTTGGTAGATGGGGATGGCTGCAATGTGGCATCCCAGGGAAATGGAGTGGGCTTTGTGACATGGCTGTGGGTGCACAGGGCAGAACAACCTGTGCCCTCCATAAAACAACAGCCCAGATGTGCCCTGTGGGTGGAAGGGTCCATTCCCCATCTCTGAAAATCCACATATTTTCTAGGTAAAGAGAGCTGGGGCTCAGACACTGCCACCATAACATCTGGTGGTTTGCACTCAGGTGGCAGTCATGGCAAAAACTGCATCTACACCTAAGGACTTAGAAGCCTCAAGGGACACACGGAGACTTATCTACATCCTGAGGCAGATAGGATCCTACTGTAATGGTTCCTCAGGGAACTTGTCTGCCATGACAAACAAGGAGTTGGATTTTGGCTCCTACCAGGGACAGGGCAGTTCCTCAGACTTCCCTGACCCCACTTCCAGTGTGCATAAACGAGGCAGAGCGTACAGTGGCACAGAGCAGCTGAGTGATTGGCCCACTGAGGAGGATGGTGGCCCACACATTTTGGGCTGGAATGCAGCCCCTGACCATGGTGTTTAGAGAGGACATGATGCCCAATCCTGCCTGGTCTGTCTGCAACATCTGACTGCAGCATTGTGCAGGACAGTGACAAGCCAGCCCAGAGAAAAGAGAGCTGCACCTGATCCAGTGTTGTGTGTAGGAGTGATCTGCTTACTGACATGACCTGGGAGCAGCACAGATAAGGTCTCCAATGGAGGGCCTCTGGAAAGAGCAAGATGAGCTTCCAAATCAGGATGAATACAGAAAGATTTCACATTAAAAGTACAGAGTCTCCAGGAGGACACTGACCACCCCCTTGTTTTATCTGTTTTTCCGGGTCCATTTTCAATTACCCTCCTAACTTCTACATCATCTGCAATTATATATACCCCCACTTTAATCCCTTTGAAATTTTTGAAAATATTTTTATTATTATTATTTTTCAAAACTCTGTTTCAACTTGCTTTAATATTACTCATTATACAATGTCTTCAAACCTTTATTTCTCCCTTCTTATAATTCTTTATCTCTCTCTCTCTTTTCTCTTTTGTAAGTTGTACTGCTTCATAGGCATTAGGTAGATAAACTCCTTTATGACCAGAGTAGATAACTGAAACTCCAAAATCCAAAATGCCAGAGAGGTAGGAGCAAGCTGAAGGAACAGAGAAAACATTCTCAATTAAAAGCACAAGAGAAATCCCCTGAAAGAATGATCAGTGAAATAGACAATGATATCCAAATAGATCTAGATTTCAAAAAAGGAGTGATCAAAGTACTGAAGGAAATAAAAGAGATAGTGTTTAGAGATATAAAATATGTCAAAAATGAAATGGAAGATATACAGAAGAGCAGAGAAGAATAGGTAAATTCATTAACTGAGATGAGGAATGATCTAAAGGCGTCACAAATCTGACTAGATAACACAGAGAAATGAATTAGTGACTTAGAAGACAGTACAATAGAAAGCACCCAATCTGAAGAGCTACAAGAGAAACAATGAGAAACAAATGAAAAAAACATAAGGGACTTATGAGATAAGAGAAAGCATGCCAAACTTGGCTTGATAGAAGCCCCAGAAATGGAGGAAAAATCAAAGGGGATTGAAAAGGTGTTTGAAGAATTCATGACTGAGAACTTCCCAAACTTAAAGAAGGAATCAGATATACAAGTACAGGAAGTTCAGTGTGTTCCAAACAAGAAGAACTCAAATACACCCACACAAAGACATATAATTATGATGGCCAGAGTCAGGGATAAAGAAATGATCCTAAAGTAATAAGAGTAGAGCAAAGAGTGAGATACAATGGAATCACCATAAGGCTCCCAGCTGATTTCACTACAGAAATACTACAGGTCAGAAGGGAGTGGCAAGATATATTCAAAGTACTGAATGAAAAAAATGATATACCATAGGATACTTTGACCAGCAAGTCTACCCTTTATGGTAGAAAGAGACATAAATAATTTCACAGACAAGAAAAAGCTTCAAGAGTTTAACAACACTAGACCATTGCTAACAGAAGTATTGAAATGTGTTCCCTGAAAAGAAAAGAAGCAGGATGCTACAGAAATGTGAAGCTCACAGCTGGAAAGGTGATAATTCATGAATTACAAACAAAATAAACACAAAATTTTTAAACAAGACATACAAATCATTGAGAGTGGGAGAGTGTGGCAGGAAAATAGAGAATTTTTTTTTTGGTCTTTCCTTTCAAAATTTTAGTTCTCGGTTACTATCATTTTAATAAAAGCAGTTATAATAAAGGTCTATAAGACATAAAAAAGGGTGACAAGAAGACAAAAACTTACCAAGGAGTCACTAAAACTGAATAAAATTCATGATAATACAAAGGAAAATTACAAAACCATAAAAGGAAGATGAAAGGAACAAAGAGGAAATACTAAATTAAATGGAAATTAAGGTTAAAATGGCAATAAACTCAAACCTATCATCAAATAACGTAAATGTTAAAGGACTAAATGCTCCAGTCGAAATTCATAGAGCTGCATGCTGGATAATAAAGCAAGAACTTTCAATATGCTGCATACAAGAGACCCACTTCAGAGAGAAGCACACATATAGATTGAGAGTGAAAGGATGGAAAAGGATATCCCAAACAAATGGAAAAGCCAAAAAAGCAGGTGTTGCAGTACTGATAGCAGACAAAATAGTCTTTAAAACAAAGGCCATAAAGTAAGATAAAGAAGGACATTATATAATGACTGAAGGAGTGATAAAATATGAGGATAGCACACTCGTTAATACATACGCACCAAATACAGGAGCACCTCAGTACATAAAATAATTACTAACTGATATAAAGGGGGATTTATATTTGGAGATTTCAACACTGCATTAACATCACTGGACAGATCATCGAGACAGAAAATAAATTAGATAACAGAGAAGTTAAATAATACAATAAAAATAATAAACTTGGTGCATATTTTCAGAGCATTGCACCCCCCAAAATAGGATATACATTCTTTTGAAGTTCACATGGAATATTTTCCAGGATTCATGATGGACTTGGGCACAAAGGAAACCTCACCAATTTTAAGAAGATAGTAATTACCTCAACCATCTTTACCAAACACAATGCCATGTAGCTATAAATCAACAACAGAGAAACAAATGATAACAAAAGGAAAACATGGAGATTAAACAATATTTTATTATAAAACCAATGGTTCAATGAAGAAATAAAAGCTGAAATGAAAAAGTACGTTGAGATTAAAGAAAATGAAAGCGAAACCACACAATATTTAGGGGACACAGCAAAAACAGTGTTGAGAGGGCAGTTTATAGTGATACAGGCCTTCCTCAAAAAAGGACAATCACAAATAAACAATTTAACCCACCAGCAGAATGCACTAGAAAAAGAAGAACAAAAAACCCCAAAAGGCAGCAGAAGGAAGGAAATCATAAATATTGGGGAAGAAATAAGTAAAATAGAGATTAAAATCACCGTAGGGAAAATGCAATGAATGCAAAAACTGGTTTTTTGAAAAAGTAAAATCAACAAACATCTGTCAAAACTCAAATAAAAGAAAAGAGAGAGAGCAAAAATTAGCAAAATAAGGAATGAGAAGGGAGAAATAACAACAAATAAAAAAGAAATACAGAATATCATTTGAAAATATAATGAAAAATATATTGAAAAAACTATAACCTAGAGGAAATGGGCAAGTTTCTGGAAACATACTGCCCACCAAGACTGAATCAAGAAGAAACTGAACCCTTGAACAAGTGCTCTGCTTGTTCCCTACAAATAGCAATCCAGGATCGCACAGATTCACTGAGGAATTTTACAAAACATATAAAGAAAAACTCATATCAGTCCTTCTCAAACTCTTCCAGAAGATTGAAAAGGAAGGAATATTCCCAAAGTCATTCTATGAAGCCACAATCTCCCTGATACCACAACCAGGCAAACACACTACCAAAAAAGAGGATTATAGGCCAATATCACTTATGAACACAGGCACCAAAATCCTCACCAAAATAGTAGCAAATAGAATACAACAACACAGATAAAAGATTATACATCATGATCAACTGGGGATAATGCCAGGGACACAGAGGTGGTTCAACATATGCAAATCAATCAGTGAAATGCAGCACATCAACAAGAGAAAGGACCAAAACCACATGACCATCTCAATAGATGCAGTGAAAGCATTTGATAAAATTCAACACCCAAGTATGATAAAAAAAATCTCACCAAAGTGGGCATAGAAGGAACATATTTCAGAATCATGAAAGCTATAGAAAACAAACTTACATCCAACATAGAACACAATGGTGAGAAAGTCAAAATTTTCCAACTAAAATCTGGGACAAGGCAAGGGTGCACACTACACCAGTCTAACACAATATAATCTTGGAAGTCCTAGCCACAGCAATCAAACAAGAGAGACAATTAAAAGGGATGCAAATTCGCAAGGAAGAGGTAAAAGTCTCACTATATGCAGATAATATGTTACTATATATAGAAAACCCTACAAGATCCAGATAAAAACTACTGCAGCTGATCGAAGAATTCACAAAGGTAGCAGGTTACAAGATTTAGGTTCAAAAATCTGGCATATCTTTACGCTAATGATTCAGATAATACTATAGAGGTATAGTCAACATGACAGCAATGTTTCTGTAGGAAAACAGACATATAGGCCAATGGAACAGAATAGAGAGTCCATAAATGAACCCACAAACTTTCGGTCATTTAATCTTCAACATAGGATGCGAGAAAATACAATGGAATTGAGACAGTTCATTCAGAAAATGTTGTTGGGAAAACTGGACAGCAGCATGTAAATCAATGAAGCTAGAACACTCCCAATGAAGCTAGAACACCATACACAAAAATAAAATCAGAATGGATCAAAGACTTAAACATAAGACAAGGTATAAAAAACCTCCTTGAGAAAAACTTAGGCAAAACGTTTTCTGACATACGTCTCGAAAATCTTCTTGTAGAAGAAATAAAAGCAAGAATAAACAAATGAGACCTAATGAAACTTACAAGCTTCTGCACAGTACAGAAACCGGAAGTAAAACAAAAGACAACCTATGGAATGGGAAAATAGTTTGCATATGAAACCGACAAAGGCTTGATCTTCAGAGTATATAAGCAGCTCATCATACTGTATAAGAAAAAAATAAACAACGCCATCCAAAAATGGGCAGAAAACCTAAACAAACGATTCTCCAAGGAAGACACACAAATGATCAAAAGGCACATCAGGAAATGCTCAATATCACTGATTATCAGAGAAATACAAATCAAAACTACAGTGAGCTTTCAACTTACACTAGACAGAATGGCCATGATTCAAAAATCCACAAATGACAAATGCTGGAGAGGCTGTGGAGAAAAGGGAACCGTCCTTCACTGCTGGTGGCAATGCAGTTTGGGGCAGCCACTGTGGAAAACAGAATGGAGATTCTACAAAAGCCTAGGAATAGACTTTCCATATGACCCAGGAATCCCGCTCCTGGGCTTAAATCCAGAAGGAACCCTATTTCAGGATGACACTTGAACCCCAATGTTCATAGCCAGCACTATTTACAATAGCCAAGACATGGAAACAGACTAAATGTCCAGCGACATTTGACTGGAAAAAGATGTTGAACATTTATACAAATGAATACTAGTCAGCCATATAAAACAAAAACCTAACGCAATTTTCAGCAACATGGATGGTCCAGGAGAAAATCAGTCTAAGTGAAGTAAGCCAGAAAGAGAAAGAAAAATACCATATGAGATGGCTCATTATTGGAATGTAAAAACAAAATGAAACAAAACAAAAACAGCACAATTTCAAAACAGAAATAGACTCACAGACATAGAATACAATATTTTGGTTGCCAAGGGGGCAGAGGGCGGGGAGAGATAGACTGGGAGGTCAAAATTGTAGAATAGATAAGCAGGATTGTTCTGTACAGGACAGGGAAATGTATAAAATATCTGACGGCAGCTCACAGAAGAAAAAAATGGGACAACAAATGTATATAAGTTCATTTTAACTGAAAATTTGTGCTCTACGATGGAATTGGAGACAACTTTGTAAAATGACTGTAAACCAATAAAAAAAGTAAAAAAAAAGGAAAAAACATGATCCTAAATATTACAGGTGCAAATATAAATTATAGAGGAAAACTAATTCTTCAAAATTGTAGTAAAACAGAAGATTTTGTTTTATGTTTTATTTTTAAGATAAGCAAAATCAGAAAACCTCTAGCCAGGTGCATCATGAAGGAAAGAGAGATGCTTCAAAGAAATAAAGTCAGAAATAAATAAGAGAAATAACAATTGTTACCTCAGTTATACAAAAAAGTGTTCATTTTGTTAACACATATATGCCAATAAAATGGACAAATTAGAAGAAATACACAAATGTCTAGAAAGAGGCAGATATAAGGAGAAACAAATAATTTGAACGAACTGTTTCTAGAAGAAAGATAGAATCTGCATTTAAAAAAATTGTTGAATAAAAGTGCAGATATAAACAGCTCCCGTGGAGCAATGTACAAAAATACAAAGCAGAACTTATACTCTTCAGACTATTCAAAAATTGTGAAGGTGTGGGAAACTCTCAAATTAATTCTATAAAGATTTCATCACACTGATAGCAAAGTCAAAAACAAAGTATGGGCAAAGACAACTTCTAGCAATTATATTTGATTGATTTAGATGCAATAATCTACAAAATATTATTAGCAAACTAAACCCAGCAAAACCAAAAATGAATCATGCATCATGATCAACTTGGATTCATTGCAGGGTCACAAGAGAGGTTCAACATACACAAATCAATCAGTTTGATACACCACATTAACAAATGTAAAAGAGAAAACTACGTGGTTATCCCAATAAACCCATCAAAAGCATTTCACATAATTCCACATTTATTCATTAGAACAGCAACAACAACAACACAACAACAACAACAGCAACAACAACAATAGAAACCTCTTACCAAAGAAAGATTCTGGAAATATATCTCAAAATATCTAAAGTCATTTATTACAGAAATATATACAACATAATATGCAAAAGTTAAAAACTGAAAGCCAAATTAAGGAATACGACAAGGATAACCACTCTCACCATTTCTATTAAACACGATATGGGATGTCTTAGCAACAGCAATCGGAATAGAAAAAAATTTATTCAAGTTGGATTGAATGAAGTAAATCTGTTATTATTTTAGATTGAGATAATAATCTATATAGAGAACGCTAAATATTCTCCACACCAGAACAACTAAAACTAATAAAGGCATTTAACAAAGTTGCCTGATTCATGATTAATAAACAAAAACTGTCGCATTTCTTTACACTAACAATGAAATATTCCATAATTTTAAAAAATCCATATGAAATCAGATCAAAACATGAAAAACCTAGGAAAAAAACAAAGATAATAAAATCGAAAGGACACTGATAAATAAATTTGAAGATGATGCATAGAAATGGAAAGAAATCTCAAGGTCTTAGTTTAGAGCAATTAATATTGTTAAACTATACATACTACAAAATATGTCTACAGATATAAAGTGATTCAGATCGAACTACATGATATTTTCCACAGAAATAAAAACAGTCCTATGATTTCTATGGAACAGCAAAAAAACTAGAACTGCAAAAGGAACAATCAGGTAAAAGAACAAAGTTGGAGGCATAACCCATAACCCTCCCAGATCTCAGACTATAATACAAAATTACAGTAATCAAAACAGCACAATACTGGAAAACAAACATCTATATCACTGGAACAGAATGCAGAGGCAGAAATAAAACTTCACACCTATGGTCAACTAAACTATGACAAAGGAAACAAAAATATACAATGCCTAAAAGACAACCTTCAGCAAGTGATGTTGAGAAAGCTAGTTATCTATATGTAAATCAATGAAATTAGAATACTCTCTCACACTGTACAAATATAAACTCAAAATATTTTAAATATCTGAATCTAATACATAACACAATAAAACTCCTGGAAACTAACATAGGCAAAACAATAGATAAATTGTAGAAAAATTTTCCTATGTCACTCTCCCAAGCTGAAAACAATAAAAGCAAAATAATCAAATAGGTCCTAATTAAACTTAAAAGCTTCTACACAGCAAAATAATCAGAATGAAAAGATGAACATCCAAATGGGAGAAAACATTAGAAAACAGTGCAATCAACAAAAGGCTAATTTCTGAAATACACAAATCGTTCATACAACTCCATTTCAAAAATCTACAAACAACTCAACCAGAAAATGAGCAGAAGACAATTCTCTAAAAAAGACACAGATGATAAACAGGAATATAAAAGCATGCTCACATTGCTAATCATTATAGAAAGGCAAGACAAAAATAAAATGTTTTATCTACACTATTGAGAAGAGTTTTCATCAAAATGTCTAGAAATAATAAAGACTGTGGAGGTTGTAGAGAAAAAGGGACTCTCCAACGCTGTTGATGGGAATGAAAATTGGTGCAACCACTTTGGAAACAGTATGGAATTTCCTTTAAATAATAAAGATAGATCTATCATTTGACCCAGCAAACTCACTCCTGGGCATATAAAAAATAAAACCTGAAAACAAACAATACTAGGGTAAAACATAAGAAGTACACTTGACTTCATTTGATTCTTCTCACTGGCAAGGGAAGCAGAAGCAAAATTAACAAAAGATGACTGTATCAGTCTAAACAGATTTACACTGCAGAAGAAATGATCAATAAAATGAAAAGTCAACCAACACAATGGGAGAATATATTTGCAAGTGATATTTTACAATCAAGTGTTAATATCCAAAATATATGGCAAAGTCATACACAACAACAACAAAAAAGACCAAACAATACAATTAAAAAAAAGTCCAAAGGAACTGAATAGATTGATCTGAATCAATTTTCTGTAGAAAGCATACACTTGGCTATATGACACATGATAATGTGTTCAGAGTTATAAATTATTAGGAAAGTCATAAGCCAAAAATGAGACAAGACCTCACACTTCTCAGAAGGCTCTCATCAAAAAGAAAAGAAATATATTTTGGTGAGATTGAGGAGAAAAGGGATCGCCGTGGAAACTGTTGATAGGAATGCAAAGTGTTGATTCCATTGCATATATACATCAAATTTTCTTCATTCATTTTTCTGTAAAGGAATATTGTGTTTGTAGGCCCCTGTCTGAAGGCTCTAGAGTATAAGCCCATGGGCTGAACTGATAAACAAGCAGTGAGGAATGTCTCATATCCAGGCTGGATAAGAAATGGCATAATCAATGTATCCAGTATGGATGGCTGGAGAGCCTATGCTTGGTAAGATCATCAGAGGGGGACAATCTAAGACAAGCACAGCCGGCTGGATAAGAGATGGCCTACTTAATGAAGATCCGTGGTGAACTTTAAAACAATCCTTTATCATTTAACATCCTGTGCTTACTGCAGGAGTATGGGGACATAAATAGCTTAAGATTATTATCATTGTTAAAACTTAGATGATATGTGAAGCATTGTGCATGTCCTATATAAACCCTTTTTCTTAGAATCAATAAACACAGAACTGCTTCGCTTCTCTCCACACAGTGTTTGTGTGTATATTATACCGTGCCACTGAAAGGGTTAATTTAATTTGTTGGGAGTATCTTAAAAGGATGTTGCATTAATACAATGCTCTTTCCACACCTATTGAGATGATTATGTGAGTTTTATTTCTCATTCCATTAGTGTGGCATGTCACCTTTATTGATTTGAATATTTTGAAGTATCCTTAAACCAGGGATAAATCCCTTAAATCATGTATGTGTATGATAAGTTAAATGTGTTGTTGAATTCATTTTCCTTCTGTTTTGTTGAGAATTTTGGCACATATGTACATCAGGGATAACAATCTATATTTTGCATATAATGTCCTTTCTAGCATTGTTATGCAAATAAAGCTGGAATCATAAAACAAGTTTGGATACTTTCACCCCCTTCAAATTCTTAGATGGTTTGGGGAAGTATTGGTGAGAAAGGTTCTTCAAATATATCACAGATTTCACCAGCAAATTCATCTTGTAAATATTTTCTGGCTTGGGAGGTATGGATTACTAATATATTCATACACACTTTTGCTCTATTTAACTTTCTAACTTCTTCTTGATTCAGTAGTTGAAGACATATATTTCTGGGAATTTGTCTTTAGTTCTAGGTCATTCAAATTGTTGGGTATTGGTAATTTCTTATGATGCTATGCATCTCTATAACATCAGTTGTAATATCTTCTCTTTTATATCTAATTTTATTTGAGTTTTTATTTTCTTAGCCAACCTAAATGTTTGTCCAATTTATGTTTAAAATAAACAGACTTAGTGTTTTTTTTATCTTTTAAATTGTTTCCCTTCTTATATGCCTTACTCTCATTCATTCAATTTTCTTCTTCATTCTGTTTTCTCCTAGATTCTTGATGTGTAAAGTTAAGTACTGTGAATCTTTGTATTTCTTTTATTATTAAATACTATTTATTTATTTATTTACTTACTTAATTATTTATGTATTTATTCATTTACTTATCATTGAAGTACAGCCACTTACAATGTGTCAATCTGTGGTGTTTAGCAATGTGTCCCACTTCATGCATATATTTGTGTGCTTATTAAACTTAACTTCACAATATTTAACATACTGCCCTGTGTGATACAAATAAAATTTTGAAAACATCTCTTTTTATATATAGTGAATAACATTTATAACTCTACAACTCCCAAATATATCCTCTCCAAGCCCCTTTTAGCAGTAACCATAAGATTATTAAGTAGATCTGTTAGTGTGTTTCAGTTTTATAGATGAAATCATAGTGTTCTCATCCAAATTTTTTTTTAAGGTTCTACATATATCATGTCATGTATTATTTTTCTTTCTCTTTCTGGCTTACTTCAATTAGAATGACACAATATGGGGACATCGATTTTGCTGCAAATGTCATTGTATTATCATTTTTATGGCAGAATATTATTCCATTGTGCACATATGGCATAAATTCTGTATACTGTTATCTGTTGATGGACAATAACGTTGCTTCCATATCATGGCTATTGTATATAGCACTGCTAAGAAATTTGGGGTGCAGGTGACATTTTGAATTAGGGTTCTCTTTGATATATACCCAGAAGTGGGATTGCTGGATCTTATGTTAATTCTGTTTTTATTCTTTTGAGGAATCCCGATCCTGTTTTCCACAGTGACTGCACCAAACTACATTCCTACTGACACTGTAGGAGGTTTCCCTTTCTCCACAGCTTCCCCAGCATTTATTGTCTGTGGACTTTGGATGATGGCCATTGTGACTATCGTGAGGTGATACTTCATTATAGTTTTGAATTGCCCTTCTCTGATAATGATAGCGAGCAATACTTTTTTCATATATCTGTGTGTCATTTGTATGTCTCTAATGGAGAATTGCTTGTTTAGGAATTCTGCCCATTTACAGATTGGCTTCTTGTTTTTTTTAAGTATTATTATTAGGTTGTATGAATTCTTTATATTTTGGAAATTTAGCCTATGTCAGTTGCATCACTTCTAAATATTTTCTTTATCCTGTCGGTTGTAATTTTGCTTTGTTTATGGTTCCCTTTGTTGTGAAAAATCTTATATATTTAATTAGGTCCTATTCACTAATTTTGATCTTGCATCCATTATCTGGGTAGTCTGTTCTAGGAGATCATTGCTGCGATATATCTCAGAGTGTTTTGTGCATGTTTCCTTCTAGGAGATTTACTGTGCCTTGACTTACATATAATTCTTGAAGTCATTTTGAGTTTATTCTTGTTTATGGAGTGAAGGAGTGTTCTAAATCCATTACTCTGATGCTGCTATCTAGTTTTCCCAACACCAGTTGGTGAATAGATAGAGCAACCAGATATAATCTCTCACACCTATGATCAATCAACCCATGAAAAAGGAAGTAAGAGTATAAAATTAAGAAAAGACATTCTCCTCAATAATTACTGCTGGGGAGACTGAACATGTAAAAGATAGATTAAAATATTTCCTCACATTGTATACAATCCATGAGCACAGAATATCTTCCTATTTATTTTGTTTACTTATATTTTTTGCACCTGTAATATATAGATCTATGTTTAGAACTTTTATTTCACTTATCAAATTTATTCCTATTTTATTCTTTTTGGTATAAATTTACACACAATTGTTTTGCTAAATTCTCTTTCTGATAATGTGTTGTTACTATAGAAAAATGCAACAGATATTTGTGTGTTGATTTTATATTCTGCAAGTTTGCTAAATTTGTTCATTATTTCAAACAGTCACTGGAGGAGTCTATGGAGTTTTCTATCTAGGCATAATTATGTCATCTGTAAAACCTTCACTGATTTATTACAAGTTTGATGAATTTTATATTATTTCTTGACTAGATGTTCTGATTAGGACTTCTAGTAGTGAAATTAAGGACTTCTGAAAATGAGCATCTTTAACTTATTACTGAACGAGAGGAAAACTTTCCTGTATGTTAACATTGAAATTGAAGTAAATAATGGGTTTTTAATATATGGCTTTTATTATGCTTAGTTACATTCAATCTAGAGTGAATTTAAGAATATTTTTATAAAAATGTTAAGATCAGACCAGTCAATAATTTTCCTAAATATTTTGAAGTTTTTTTGAATTCTTTTTTTTAATGGGATGGTATCACATATATTCATTTGTGAATGTTAAATAATATTTATGAATCAGGACTAAATCCAACAAAACTACAGTTTATAATACTTATAATGTGCCATGGATTCAGGTTGCTAATATTTACTTAGAATGGAACTTACAGATATTGAAGGAAAAATTTACATTGTAGCTTGAGGGTACATTTATTTGTTTAAAAATTTTTATCTCTCATTTTGAATTTGGCCTTTGTTTAATGGAATTTATTTCTAAGTAAAGAATATAACTTTTGGTAGAACTGGATTTACTACAGATTACTGACACAGAATATAGCTATTATTTACAATTAGTGAACAAGACACTTGCCATAAAATGCCATACTATACTAACAATGCCAACTGTTTCAGGACTGAGAAACATATTGCTTCCTAAAATGTATTACCTGGTCTTTTTCAACTCAGCCTGCATATGCAGTTATATCGTTGTTTTTTGATTGTTTGTTTGTTTGCCCCTTAATGGAGGTAATGCTTATTGAACCCAGGATCTTGTGCACAAGTCTATTTATCAACATCATTTTGGAACACTTAAGAGAAGCCACAAGTGCATGGATTATAAAGATGACAAGAAATTTTATTACTTCTAGGGAATGATAAACCTCTGAGTGAAAGAATGGCAAAAATAAACATTTGTAAATATCCAATAAGCTTGTTTCTTTTGCAATTTTAAAGTAGAATATTAAATTACATTTGTTTCAATTACAGCACTGAATTGCAATTTAAAACAAAAATTCCCGCTTTGGGATTTCTTAAATTTGATTGATTATTTTAATCTAATTTTATTTCATAAATATTAAAAATTTATATATAAACATAACAAATAAACTGATATTTATTCTTCTCATGTTTTGAATATAGAGCTACTTATTCTAAAGTACACAGATAAATACATACTTCCATTCCCAAATCAAATTATGTTTCACTTTAATTACAAATGATGATGAAATTGTTATACATTTTCTGAACAGGTTTTACACAAATTTCACTTTAAATTCCAAAACTTTAAAATTATTTTATATATTTTCTGCATTATTTATACTCTGATCACAAATCTGTCATAAATTTGTGTTCAAAACTATGGACATTGTTTTTAATTAAAAGACTCAAATATTTAATTGTTTAAAAAGCTTTTGTGGGGATAATATTTGCAGATCACAGTATAAAAATAAGCATTCTATATGTTTCATTTTAACTGAATGAATGAGAAGTAAACACTGGCTGAAAGTTACACTTGAGTTGATAGGAGACCAGTCGTTTTGTGATGTCACAGCTACCCAGGTTGAGAACCATTGTGGTGGCCTAGCAGTTTATTTGTGCAGGCCTGCCAAAGCAGTATTTGAAGCTGCAGTGCTCAAAATCATGCAGATTAGAAAAGTAGCTGCAGAAAAATTTATATGAATTTGCACATGTTTCTTCAGTAATTCAAGATGTGTCACGTAAAGATGGACCAACTGCTTCAGGAAAATCCGGTAGATCTCTATTTTGTGATCAATCTCTGGGGACTTGGACGTGAGTTCTATGATTGAGGAAAATGCTTCTCAGAATTTGTCTGAAGAATCCTTGATAAAAAGGCCATGTTACACACGTTGTGTCCCTGAACCAGATGAAGATAATGATTTTCGTTCTCTGACATTTCCCAGAAAACTCTGGAAAATGGCTGGGAGTGACCAATTTAAATCCATCTGTTGGGATGATAATGGAACTTCCATAGAGATTGGTGAAGATATCTTTAAGAAGGAAGTTTTGGAAAGAAAGGCCCCTTTCAGAATATTTGAAACTGTAAGTATGAAAAGTTAAGTTAGACAGCTTAACCATTATGGGTTTAGTAAAGTACGACAGAATATTTAAAGATCTGCTTGTCTAGCTGTCTTTCTGACAGAAGAAAAGGAAGTCTCTGTTTTAAGCAAAGTATTCAGAAACTTTAGTTACCACTTGGTAACGTATATATAAAATTTTATTTTGTGCATCAATCTATGGTAATATAAATGTAAAGTTAAATTTGAAAATTGTAAAAAACTTCTAAGGCTAAAATCTTTAATTTTTCTAAAAAATGACGACAGTGCCTTATGTATTCATATTATAAGAAACTTTGCTGGCAACTATGAATCTTAGCAGAAATCTAAATAAAGGTATTAAAGCTGCTTTTCAAAAGTGGCATTCACCGTTACTGCAAATTCTAACTTCTTAAATTTGATGACTGTACTCTTTAAATGTGTATTTTCCAAATAAGGAACTTCAAAATGTTAGCAATATTCATATTTTGATGATATTACCTTTGAATAGTAAACGTGAAATCTGAGGTTTTATATGTTATGCTTATTGTAGTGTTGTCTTTTGGTTAAAATTCTTACTAAAATCTTTCTACTTTGGTTGTAGCTGCAGTTATATCATCATCCAAATTTTAAACGAGGCTGTCCCCAGATTTTAGTGAGAATAAAAAGAAGAGTTGGGATTAAAAATGCCTCTCTGGTATCTTCATTGGCTGAAGATTTCAACAAGAAGCACTATAAAGCAGGGGGTAATATGGATAATCATAATTCTGGTTTTGTGGCGGACACTAGTGGAGAAAGTGCATTTTTACCTTCTGCAAATTTAAACATGCCTCTAATAAGGGAGCCCTCTTCTAGCCACATAATTGGTGATACAAATACCTCAATAAGAGGTGATTTTTCTCCTCCATCATCAATGTCAGTTAGACCCCCAGAACAAATTGCAGTGGATCAATGTTCTATTTTAAATGAGTTGACCACTGTCCACTGGCACTCTCAAAGCAGCTACACTGAAGCAAATGGCCGTGTTGTGAACTTCATTACAACTACAAATTCTACTTCTCAGTACAGCATTTTATCTCCTATACAGAGGAATTATATTGGACAGATATTGGAGCATTCTAGTTTTCCAAATATATATCATAACATATCTTCCAATGAAGGGAGTTTTTCTAAACTTCAGCCAGGGAGAAACCCACAGTTTCCAGTGACAGTGATAGCTGATACATCAGCTACCTCTCTTTCAAGGCCAACTCATTAGACATCTTCAATATATGAACGTCATCCTAATCACAACTGATCTACCAGAGGACTACCAGATTATGCAGGATAACAAAGATTAAAAGTGAGGTTGGCAAATGTCAACAACTATCTGCAATTTTCTTATTTGAACAATAAACATAGATGTGTACCTGTATTTACCTTATTTTTTTAAATAGTGTTAAGTGTTAAATGGGAGTCTATGTTACTATTCTAAGAAAAAATGAGATATTTGATTGATATGATCATTTGATGGAAAAATATGGGAGTTAATTTAAATATTTTCTTGTAAGGAAGAAGAGAAAATGCAAGAATTTGGAAAAAGACTAAAAGATGGAGAGAGGGAAAAGTTCTAAGTGGTTTCTGGTTCATCCTGGAAAGTATGAAAAGTGTTAAGTTAGGATGTGTTACAACAGAAGATAAATGCAGGACCCGGCCCAGGGATCATGGTCTTTATTATGTCATCCCTGGAATCATAAAGGTCACATGATATAGTCTCAGATGGCACATTCAGCATGTGGTAGAATTTATGAAGTAATTTTATCTATGGTCTTCTTTGTGCTGTTCTCAAAGCATTCCAATTGGTGCTTTCATTTCCTCCCCTCAAGATTCTACACTATATTTTCTTTTTGATAATTTATCTTGCATTTATTTTTCAGCCAAAGACAAGCTAACTTCCTCAGGGTGGCACTTAATGCCTTTTCAAATCTAAGCAAACAAATTCAACTTTGTTTACTAATTTCTTTATAAATCTGGACTCTGCCTACCTTGGCATATCTATATGATTCACTGTATCTTGAGATACATCCAGGCAAATTCTTGTCAACTATGTTAGCTGGAACCTCACCACTTTGCTCCAGCTCATCCTTGGGCTTTGGGTGTCCTCCTTTTACCTACTTAGATTTTCCCGGTCTCAGCACAGAAACTACCTCCTTCAGATGTTTTCTGTCTATACGCCTTTCCTTGTCTAACTTGGATACCAGCACAGTAAACACAACACATGCCACAAGATGCATATTAGAATTTAGTGAATGAAAAATACATGTTGACTTTAAGCAAAATCTACTTTCTTGAAACAACAAAACTCTCATGGTATTCAAACTATTTCGTTTTGGTCTTTACTCTTCACCACAAACTAGCTTTTTCATAGCCCAAGTGCTAGTCACTCAAGACAGTAATTGGAGGTAGATACAGGAAACAAAGTATTATTTTCTTATCCATTCATGCCTCCAGAGGCCTAAAGCATTCCATTCTCATTTTCTTCATTATTTCCTGTCTCTTCATCACCCACCCAACCCAAAATAGTTGATTCTCTTACCCATACTAATAACTATACTGCGTTCTAATTAATTTACTTCTTAGAATCAGAGATTTGTCCAGAAGAGACAGTGATATTGCAAATATTTAATGTAGGTTTATGCACCCCCCATAACTTGTGCCTTTCTAACCTTCACGCAGGAAGAATCTAAGAGGTACGAGAACCTTGTTTGGGGTGATCATATTCAGTAACAAAATTACAATCTAAAATGTGTGGACTAGAAGTAGGTGAGGGTGGTGGAATTAAAAATTTGTCCAAATGCATGAGTACCAATTTTCTGCAGATATTAGGAAATATAAAATATTCATGGAAGACTTTGACTATTTCCCATTAATTTAAAACAAAAGGTGAAACATTTTCAGAATGTGAAATGCCCTGAAGTGATGGAAAAATTGTAGGCAACGTCAGAGTGTCTAAGGTTTCTGCTCATAATCATGCAGAAAGTGTCAGCTGATAAGACTGGAATGACAACATTGATTCCAGAAAATATGTCACCAGTTGTAAAGAAAGCCTTTGATAATGTGGAGAAAGGGCAAATGGGCCAGGGTATGATCTTGCAACATCCCACCAATATGTCCTTTACCAAGAGAAGAAAAGAGGCCACTTGAAGCAGGAGAGTTTTGTCTGGAGAGCAGTGGTTTTTCCTACAACAGAAACATCAAGCTTTTAAGTTTGTCAGCTCATCTCTGATGGGGGCTACGTTTTTGCTTGCATTAGCAGTCTGGGGTTCAGATGGGCTGATTCAGCAGCTATTTTCCATCTCTCTTATCAGACAGTGGGTCTTAAAGTGATCATCTGAACAAGGTTCTATAATAAGTCAAAAACTACACTTTACTCTCAAAATTAGAAATCCTAAAGATGAATATTGTTTGTCAAACTGTAGTTTTCTACCTGGGAAAATCTTGACTATTGGCAAATGTACAAAAGTTGGCTGATGCTTTGAAAACTATTCTCTGAGCTCTGCCTACAGAACTCTTCCCACTAAATACTACAAATCTCTCTACCAGTGTGTGTGTGTGTGAAGATGGATTGTTAAGCAGTAACTAAGTTTGTCTTAGTTGAATCATCAGTAAATTATTATTCTGCATCTGGCAGAATCTCTGTGAATTAAGAGTTTCATTGAGCCACCAGATTTTCTTCCAATCAGGGAGAGGTATATTATGTTTCTCCCAGTATATTAATTGTTACCTGTTCATTGAATTCTGAGCTGATGCTAGGGCCAATCCACTGAACCCTTGAATTGGAATGAGACATATACATTCTCCAGTCCCCAGAGCCCAGCACAGGACTGTGTCTCCTTTTCAATTTAAGCTTATGTCTCATTTCTTTTTTCTTCTAATTCTCATTGTTGACACAACTTATTTTGGCTTTGATCACCCCTTGACTAATTTAAAGGGACTGAACCACTGACTTATTCCCGTTCACCTAGAAATTTGAATAACCTTATTTTTTGTACTACCTGGAATAGAGTGAGCATAGTCAACATTTTGAAAGCAGTCCTCAGTCCTAATAGTGCAGAACCTTTATACTTCTGTGACCAGCACTTGAGCAAGAATGTTGGTTGTGGATCTCAGGGATTATCCTCACATCCCCTAATACAACCATGAGAAAACACCAAATTGTTTTCCAAAATCAAGTCTTTGTCAGTATTACATTCCCATTGCAAAAGAGTTAAGAATTGTAGGAGTTCTGAGATTTTACCATGATGAGATTTTTAGCAACCTAACATGTTCATTTCTTACAGATGTTGTTGGGGAGATGAGACCATTGGTCAGAGACAGTGAACTTTATCACTCACAGCAAGAGCAGCCAGTTTCAAATTTGTATCCATTCCCTAATATCAGATGAATGTATATTGAGAAATTTTGATGCCTGCAGAAGCAGTGGTCTGTTAACATGAAGAAAATAAAGGCATGGTAAAACACTAATTTATTAGTATCTTCATGTATTATTTATTAGAATCACTTATTTATTATTATTTTTACCTAGGATAAGTATATCATGACTCAAGTTTACTTGCTGCAGAAACAATCATGAGAAATGACATGGGAATATGTGAATATTGACTTTCCATTTTTCCTTCCGCTTCTATTGAGATATAATTGGTATAGAATACTGTGTAAGTTTAGGTGTACAGGATAGTGATTTGATTTACAAGTATCATGAAATAAATATCATAGCAACTTTACGGAGAATTCATTATCTCATTTAAATACAATATTAAAGAGATACAACTTGTCTTTTTGTTGTGATGAGAAAACTTAGGGTCTACTCCCTTAACAACATTCATATATAACATAAAGCAGTATTAATTGTAATTTTCATGTTACTATGGGGCATCCCTAGTACACATTTATTTTACGGCTGGCGGTTTGTAGCTTTTGAGTGTATTAATCAAATCCTCTTTTCCCATCCCCTGCCTCTGTTAACTACAAATCTAATTTTTTTCAAAAATATGTTTGTTTTTGAAGTGTACTTAAATATATAAACACTTTTTGATCCTCATACACAACGTAGTGTTTTTTCTATTTTTAGTAAATTTCAAACTGATTACCAGAATATATCTAGTTATTATATTTTGCTATTTAAAATATTTCATACTTATTTTTTATTCCCCATACAGCACATTTCTTGCCCCTGACTCATTTAATTTGCAACGGGAAAACTTTTTCTCTTAATTTCCGTCAAATATTTCTTTTTCCTCACACCATTTCCCTCCTTCTTGTGATCAACCTGTTTCTTTGCATATCTATATCTCCTTTCGGTTGTGGTATGTTCATTTCTCTTAAATTCCAAATATGAGTAAAATCATACAGCATTTGTCATTCTCTTTCTGACTTATTTCACTTAGCATATTACCCTCTTTGTCTACACATGTTGCAAATGAAGAAGTTATTCAGTTTACAGCTGAGTAATAACACATTGTAATTTTATCTGTGTGTGTGCATATATATATGTAAATATAGATAAGTCTATGAAATATAAAAATAAAAAATATAGATGTGTATTTATATATACTATAAACACACATTTTCTTTATCCATCATCTATTGATGAACATTTAATTTGCTTCTATATCCTCTCTATTATAAATAATTCTGCAGTGAATATATGTTTGAATTTATCTTCTGTAGTTTTTGTTTTTATTTTCTTGGAATAAGTATCCTGATATGGAAATGTTGGATTGTATTTCATTCTAAATTTTTAGATAAAACTGCATACTGTTTTCCACAGTGGCAGCACAAATTAAATTCACTCCAGCAGTGCATCAGGGTTGTTCTTCTTACATCCTCACCAACACTTATATTTGTTATCTTTTTGATAATATTCATTCTGACAGGACTGACATACAATCTTTTTGTGTTTGGGCTTGCATTTTTTTGATGGTTTGTGATGTTGAACAGTTTCTTATGCCTGCTGAATACCTTTCCCCACTGTATATTCATATTTTGTAATGGGCTAAATGACCATAACTGTCTGATTTCATTTTCAGGGATTCTTTGTGTTCCATTATTTTCTTTGTTCTGTTCCACTACCGTATTCTTTTTATTACTGTAGCTTTCTATTATAGTTTCAAATCAGAGAAAGTGATACATCCTCTTTATTCTTTGTCAAATATGTTTCGGCTTATTGTTTATTTTGTTTTCTTTTTTTTTAGTGATTTCAACTCTTTTGTGTTTACATGTAAATTTTAGAATTCTTTATTGTAAATTCTGAATATGCCCTTGGTATTTTGATAGGCACTGGATTTAATTAATTTATTTTCTTGGCTAGTACTATCATTTAAACAATATTATTTTCGTCATCAATGAACACAGTATATCCTTTCATCTGTCTCCATTATCTTCAATTTCTGTTATAAATATTTTATAGCTTTCTGTGTAAAGGTCTTTTACTTCCTTGTTTGGATATATTTCGAAATTTTGTTTTTTTGTAATGCAACTGTAAATGAGACAGTTCCCTCACTTTCTCTATCTGTTAGCTTGTTGCTAGTGTGCAGAAATTCAAGATTCCTGTATGTTAATTTTACATTCTGAAATTTTACCAAATGCATTGATAAGCCCTAGTAGTTTTGAGGTGCCATCTATAGGATTTCAGTTTAAAGGATGCCATTTGCAAACAGATACTTTTACTCCTATTCTTAATTAGCTATATTATATTTCCATTTATTTTGGATAGTTATGGCTAGAATTTCCAATACTATACTGAATAAAAGTGGTAAGAGTGAGTATTCTTGCCTTCTCCCTGCTCTTACAGCAGATGCTTTCAGCTTTTAATCAGTGAGTGCCATGTTAGATGAGTTCTTGTCATATATGACCTTAACTGTGTTGAGGTATGTTTCCTCATGCCCAATTTGAGGAGAAATATAATCTTAAAAAGTTAATGAATTGTCAAAATATTTTATGACTCTATTGATGAGACTATATAATTTTTATTCTTTAATTTGTAGTGTGGTGTATCAGATTGATTAATTTGTAGGTAATGAATCACTTTTGCATCCCTGGATTAAAATGTTTTTAATCATAATATATAATCCTGTTAATGTATTTTTTATTGTGTTAACATTTCAGTGATGATTTTTACATCAATGTTTATCAGTAGTATTTAGCCTGTAATTTTTTGGGGTATTTGTTTCAGTTTTAGTAATAGTGTGATACAGAAAGGTGGGGTAGGGAGCCTTCTTTCCTATACAAATTTTTGGAATTCTCTGAGAAGTATAGGTGATAGCTCTTCTGTAAATGTTTGGCAGAATTCACCTGGGAAGCTGTTTAGACATGGAATTTTGTTTCTTGGGAGTTTTTGTTTAATTACTTATTCAATTTCATTAGTTTTAATCTGTTCATATTTTCTATTTCTCATTCCATTCTGGAGATTATGTCTCTCTCAGAAATTGTATATTTCTTCTAGGGTTTCCATTTTATTTACAAATAATTTGTTGTATATTCTTATGATGCTTTGTATTTCTTTGATATAAGCTGTAACTTCTCATTTATTTCTGAGCTTATTAATCCGTAATCCTTTATTCTCATGTGTCTGGTAAAAGTTTATCAATTTTATTTATCTTTCAAAAGGCATTATTTAGTTTGATTAAATGTTTCTATTATTAATCATTATTTTATTTATTTATATTCTGACTTTTCAGCTTCCTTTCCTTCTACTAACAATTTTTTTCTTATTTTGCTACATCTTTGTTTGTAAGATTATAAGAGAGAGATGTTTCTTATTTGTATAAGTGGGATTATTTTGCTATAAGCATCCCTGTTAATACTGCTTTTGTTATACCTCTTGGACTTTGGTTTTGTTGTCATTTTTCTTATATATATTTCCTTTGATTTTTACAGCAAAATTCATTTGTTGTTTAATATTGTATGATTTATCCTCCGCATTTTACAATTTTTCTTAGGTTATTACTTTTAATAAATTTATATTCACACAGAATCCATATGTCACTTCTCAAAACAAGGAGTAGAAAATAAAATTTATACAAAAATTGGAAAGAACCGAATTTTCTAAAATTATCTTTGAAAAATGAACAAAGCTGTGGGTATAATCCTCCCTGAATTTATAACTTACTACAAAACTACAGTAATCAAAACATCAAAATATATCACTAAAAGTGACACATAGATCAATGGAACAAAATAAACAGTCTGAAAATAAACCCACACACATATGGTCAGTTAGTCTACAATGAAGGAGGTAAGAGTATACAATGGAAAAAAGGCAGTCTCTTCAACAAGTAGTTCTGGGAAAACTAGGACAGTACATGTAAAAGGAAGATGCATGAGCACTTCCTTCCAAAGAATACAAAATAAGATAAAAATGGATTAATTTCCTAAATGTAAAATCTGAAACTATACAATTTCAGAACAAAAACATGATGAGAAATGACTTTGAGATATATCATAGCAATATTTATTGCTGATCTGTCTCCTAAGTGAAAAAGAAAAGAAAAAAGTAAAATTATCAATAATAGTTTTAAGTTTATGTAGGAAAAATTAGATGTACTACTTGATACATGGATTCTACTTCTTGTATATGTGTGAAGGGCAAAGCCTTTTGCAGACAAAGGAAATCTTCTACAAGACATATGACAACACACAGAACAGAAGAAATAATTTCAGACAATGAGACCAACAAGGTGATAATATCCATAAAATATATGTAGCATACTAGACTCAATATTTTAAAACACAGGACCCAACTTTGAAACAGATTAAGGATCTTCATGGAAACTTTTCAAAAACAGACATGAGGATGATTTTCATTCACATAAAAAGAAACATAACGTTGCTATTCATTGGGAAATCTTAAATCAAAACCACAATGAAATATAATCTCATAGCAACAAAAATGGCTATTAAAAAGGCTTCAAATTACAAACATTAATAAGAATGTCGATAAAAGGGAACCCAGGTACACTGTTGGTGGAAACATAAATTAATGCATCCACTATTATAAAACTGTAATCAGTGCACAGAAAACTAGAAATAGAAATATTATATGTTGCAACAATTCCAGTTTTTGATATAAATCTCTAAAAACATGAAAACATTATCATTAAAAGATATATTACCCCCAATGTTCTTAACATCATCATTTAAAACAGCCAAGATAGATGCACACCTAAACTGACCATCTACAGATGATTGGCTGAAGTAGATGTGAAATATAGATAACACAATAAATACTTAGTCATGGTCACATCAAAAAATATAATTCTGCGATTTGGAAAAATGTGACTGGACCCAGAGGGCGTTGTACATATGAAAATAAGTCATACAGAGAAAAACACTTTAAGTTATCACTTATATGAGGAAACTAAAGATATAAGAGATATAATCATAAAGAAACAGGAATAGAATCACATATATATGTATAGTGTACCAAGTAGTGCTTTCCTTTGGGGACAGACAAGAAGGATGGTGCAGACAGAAATGTGCAAGCTACCAGTTATACATTAGAGAAGCAACAGGGCTATATTTACAACACAGAGGAATATTTTAATAATTTAAATGATTTTAAAGGGATTATAGGCATATATTTTAGTAAAATGTGCATGTATGTGGGAAAAACAATGAAGAAAACAACCAAGGAAAATCAAAATATTTTGTAGTAGTATGACATTAAGGGAGGTGATTTGTTCACTTTCTTTAATGTTCTTATAATGTCCTAATTAGAATTTAAGCTTTTAAATGAATAAGTATATACTTTGACAAAAGTGACATAAGTTTAAACTATTTTTGTCTCTCCCCTAAAATCTACAGTCAGTAAAACGTTCACATCTCAACAAAAATAACTACAACACCAAACAATACTCCAGAACACATGTGTAAAGCTGAAGTTTGGTGGGCTAAAACACATAAAGGAGGCTCAACTGAGGGAAGAGCAGATTTGGTGCCTACAACCAAGGCCAACTGACTAGGTTGTTTGAGCCCACAGGCTCAGAGAACCCAGTAGAAACAGGGTCTCAGTGGTTCACTCAGCTTCGGCCTCCAACTGCACCAGCAATCATGGTCACAGGTAACTTGGAGGGAGCCACAATGGAGACAGAAATTCCATCCTTCAGACACTCAAACATTCATGACACTGTCCTAACTCCCCATTCACATTGGTGGAGACAAGTTACCTTGCAAAACTAGACAAGGAAAGGCACTTGCCTGATTCCAAATACCCACCTGTCTTAACACATTTCCTCAATTTGTAAACTAAGTCCCAAGTGATATCAGATGAAAGGAAGGGTTCACCATACCAGTGACAACAGTGGCATTAACTACCAGAGAATTCTAAGAAGTGACAATGAAAGCACAAGTTTTATCCAGACAGTAGCGACTGGAAAGTGCCATTTTGAAATATTATCAGAGGTAGCTCAGATAAGTAAAATCAAAAATTGTGCAATATTGCAAACAACCAGAAAACAAAAGCAAGGGATCCAACTCCCAATCTGTTATTTAGTGTCATGAGAGCAATAATTTACCAAGATCATGACCAATCACAGTAACATTATTGTGCACGCACACACACAGTTACACAGACACAGACACCAAAACAGACACAGACACACATGAATAAGCACACGCACACACACACACAATGTCAACCCTGCAGCAAACAAACTTAAAGTCATGGTATATTGCCATATAATTAATAGAGAATCCAAATAGTTGTCATACAGAAACTCAATACAAAAAACAAAACTCAGATAGCAGTTTAGTGAGCTTAGGAATAAATTAAATGCTGATAAGGAATACATTACCAAAGAGACTGGAACTAAAAAATATCCAAATGTTATTGGAGGACCAGATGAACTTAATAACTGAGATGAAGAATGCAGCAGAAAGCACTGGGAGCAGACTACTTTTGTGGAAGAGAGTTTAGCAAACTCACCAATACAAAACTAGAAATGATAGAGGAGCGCAGAGATACACGATATTAAAAAGTGAGGAAATTCTACAATAGCCATCAGATTTTTTCAGGAAATTCACTTTAGAGTGAAATCCTGGAGGGAGAAGAAATTTAGAAGGTAGCTGATGGTTTATTTATAGAAGTAATAGTTGATAACTTACTGAACCTGTGTAAGGAACTGATATACAAGTCCGTGAGCCAACAAAACACCAATAACTTTAAGTCAAAGAGACCTCCTTCAAGATACGTCACATGCAAATTGGCTAGTCAATGACAGAGTAAAATTTTAAAGGCAGCCAAAAAATGTTATGATAATCTACAAAGGAACTCCCATTAGATTTTCAGCAGATTTCTCAGCAGAAAACATAGGCCAAGGGTAAATTAAATGGCATTTTCAAACTACTGAAGTAAGGAATCTCTCTCCCAAGAATACTCTACATTGCACAGTTATCACTTAGATATAAAGTGAAAATAAAGACTTTACCAGACAAACAAAACCTGAATGAGATGAAAAAAACAAAACTGAGACACCTTACACGGGGTACAGAAAAGAGGTATTTTAAGGAATATAAAATGGCAAAACTTTGCATAACATTGAGCAAAATGCTAAGCAGACACCATGAGAAATTTGCAACTGTTTCTTTGGTTATGTTCTTAAAATCTACTATAGTAAAATAATTAAAGAGATAAAATAGGAATTCAGGGGCAATAAATATATATACATCATTCTGGTAATGTACACTAGAGTAAAAGAAATAATTTGAGACAGTAATCATAAAAGATAAAGAGTAAAAATAAATCAATATTAAAGGAAGCTGCTATCAGAGGATAAAGGACTAAATTATACATGAGATGATTTATTTTTAATTGAAGTACAGTAGATGTACTATATTGTGTAGTTTCAGATGTACAGCATAGAGATTCCAACCACTTTGCGGATTATATTGCATTATAAATTATTACAATACTTTCTAACATTCAATTATTGTAAGTTATTGTGCATAATTCTCTGATCTATACAGATTATCCTTGTTGCTTCTCTCCTTTATGTATACAACATTATATATCTCAATTTCGTACCATAAAATTGTCCTTCCCTTCCACTTTGGTAAACATAATTTTTTTTCCATATCTTTCATTCTGTTTCAGTCTTGTCTGTCTAATTTCTCTATCTGCCACGTCTGTATCAATCAGTCAATCTATGTGTCTATCTATCTATCTATCTATCTATCTATCTATCTACCATGTGCCTATGTATCTATCCTTCTATTTATCTCTCATCTATCAATAGATAGCTATAGATAGATGTACATAGATATTTGTTATTCTTAAGATTCCACACATAAATTATATTATATACTTTTGTCTTTGTCTAAGTTTCCTCACTAAGCACAATATTTACTAGGTCCATTCAGGATGCTGAAATATCAATGTGTTATAGCTTTTCATGGGTGAGTATTATTCCATTGCCTATTTATAAAATCATCCTATCTTTAAGTCCATACTCTACTGTGGGCTCTTGGATTGCTTCTAAGTCTTACATGTTAAATACAGTGCTGTTGTGAACATTGGTTCTTCTCAATTTAGGGTGTTTTCCCCAGATTTTTCCTAGGAGAGGTATTACTGTTTCATATGGTAGTTCTGTTTTAGTTTTTAAAGAAATCCGAATACTGTTTTCCATAGAAACTGTACCAATTTACATTCCTGCCAAGTGTGTACAAGAGATTTCTTTCCTCCACATCATCTCGAACACTTTCCATTTGTAGACATTTTGATAATGGCCTTTAGAACAGTGTGAAGTTATACCTCATTGTGGTTTTGATTTGCAATTATCTAATAATTTGTTATATTGAGCATTTTTATCACATGACCATTACTCATCTGTAAGTTTTCTTTGGAAAAATATTAACTCAGTTGCTCTGCTCTTGTTTTTGATTGGAATTTTGCTTTTCAAATTGAGTTGTATAACCTAAATCCATGTTACATCTATTAACCTACATCTATTAAACCCTGGTCATGCATTGTTTGCCAATATATTCTCCAATTACACAGGCAGTGTTTTCTTTTCATTGATTGTGTCCTTAGCTGTGCAGAAGTTTTCAAGTTTGTTTAGGTCTCACTTGCTTATTTTTGCTTTTATTTCTTTTGCCTTAGGAGACTGATATAAGAAAATATTCCTATGATATCTAACAAATAGTGTATCACTTATATTCACTTCTAGCGGTTTTATAGTATCAGGTCTTACATTTAAGTCGTTAAGACACTTGGAGTTTATTTTTGTATATGATGTCAGGGAATGCTCTCATTTTTCTGTTTTACATGTAGATTTCCAGCTTTCCCAACACCACACACTGACGAGACTGTCTTTTCTCCATTGTGTACTTTTGCCTTTTTTATCATAGATTCACTGCTCATAGGTGTGTGGAAATGTTTCTAGGCTCTCTGTTTTTATTGATTATATCTTTGTGCCAATGCCATGCTGTTTTTACTACTGTAGGTTTGTAGTATAGTAAGGTATCTGGGAGGGTTATATCTCCACATTTGTTGTTTATTCTCAAAATCATTTTGGCAATTTTTAAAGTTTTCATGTAAAACGTAGAGTGAGTTTTTTCTGCTTTGGAAAATTCTACAACTTCGTAACATTTATTGTAATAAATGTGAAAGTTTCTTTGTGTAGTACGGCCACGTTAACAATGTGAACTCTTTCAATCCAAGACCACAAGATATCTTTCCATTTCTTTGAATCATTTTTAAATACTTTGTCAATGTTTTATAATTTTTAGTGTGTAGATCTTTCACATAAGTGGTTACATTTATTCCAAGATATTCCAGGGAATAGGATTATAAATAGAATTGCTTTCAATGTCCATTTTAGGGTATCTCATGATTAATGTGTAGAAATGCAACAGACCTCTTTACATTAATCTTGTACCCTGCTCCCTAGCTGAAATTATTTGTTATTCTTAACAGTTAGGGTGGAGCCCTTAGGACTCTCTGTGTAGATTGTTATTCCATCATTACTGGTGACAATTTTGCTTCTTTCTTTCCATTTTGTGTTTCTTATACTACTTTTTCTTTTCCTTTTCCTTTATTGTATTACTAAGTTACAGAAGTGTTGAGAGTAGGAGTCCTTGTCTTGCTCCGAATTTACCCAGAAGGCATTAAGCTTTTCCCCCTGAGTATTATAAATTGTTATTAATGGCCTTTACTATACTGAGGGATGTTCCCATTATACACACTTTCATGAGATTTCTGTTCATGAATGCATGTTGATTTTTGACAAATCCATTTTCAGTGCGTATTGACATGGTCCTGTGAATTTTGTCCTTCCTTTATTAGATATGTGTCATGCTGATTGACTTGTGTATGTTGAACCATCCTTGTGACTCTGGAAGGAATCCAACTGATCATCGTGTATAATCCTTTCTATGTATTGTTGGATTAATTTGTTGATGTTCTTTTGAGGATTTTTGAATGTATATTAATCAAGAATATTGGATTTTCATTTTCTTTTATTTTTTTGGTAGTGTCTTTGGTTTTGTTATCAGTGTAATGGTGGCCTCGTAGAGTAACTTTGGGAATTTTCCTTCCTCCTTCATTTTTTGAAACTGTTGGGGGGAAAGAGGTTTTAGTGAAGACATCCAGGTATTTTGTTCAAGAGGTGTTTTCAAAATTATACATTATACTTAACTTATACTGATTGCTCTTTCAAGTTTTCTGTTTTCTCTTTATTCAGTGTTGGTAGGCTGCACGTATTTAGAAATGTGTCCATTATTTTAGGTTGTCAAATTGGTTGTCACGTAACTGCTCATAGTGTTTTCATAATCTTTGTTTGTATTTCTGTAATAAAATATGTTATGTCTACTGTTTCATTTTTTATTTTGTTTGGGTCCACTCTGTGTATTTCTTGATAAGCCTGGCTAAATGCTCACCAGTTTGCTAATATTTTTAAGAAAATCTAGCCCATGTTTAAAGGACTTTCAACTTATATTTTGATTTTTATTTCACTTATTTTCAACCTACTAATTAAAGATTTCTCATTCTAATGTCTTTGGAATTTGCTTGTTCTTATTTCTAGTTAATTTGGGTGGTATGTTTGGTTCTTTGTGTGAGATTTTTCTTCATCCATGTAGAAGGCCTTAAATGTCCTAAACTTCCCTCATAGATTTGTCTTTGCTGCATCCCATACATTTTGTGAATCTGTGTTTTCATTGTAATTTGTCTCTAGGTATGATTTTATTACCACTGTGATTTCATCATTGACCTTGTTTCATGTTTTTTTTTAAAGGATTTGGTTTAATCACATGTTTGTGCTTTTCCTGTTCTTTCTATAGTTGAGGCATTGTTTCATACTTATGTGTTTGGAAAAATACTTGCTGTAATCTATATTTGCTTAAAGATCCTGAGGCACTTTTCATGGCATAATTTGTGGTTAATTCCTTAGATAACATCCTGTGCACACTTGAAAAGTTTATGTGTTCTGCTTTTCTGATGCAGTGTCCAATAACCCAGTTAGGTTCAAATTATCTGATATATTATTAAGACCTCTATTTCCTTACAGATATTCTTTCCAGATGATCTGGCTATCAGAATAGTGAGGTGTTATATTCTTCTACAATTATTGTTTGATAATCAATTAATTCCTTCATGTCTACTAATATTTCTTTATATAATTAGTATCTATGGTGTTGGGTCCATACATAAATTAATGAGTATAATACCCTATTTTAATATAGATATCTTTTTCATTATATAATCTCATATATATCTTTCACTGTGGCCCTTATTTTGCAACGTATTTTGTATGAGTTGAGCATTGCAATTTGCACTTTCTTATCATTTCTATGAAGTATATCTTCAATCTATTTCAAGGCTGTGTTTATCTTCCACCATAAAGTGAGACTTTTTGGGTGTGAAGGCCAAGATGGTGGGGTAGAAGGATGCTCGATACTCACCCTTTACCACAAATGCACCAAGACTCACATCCACAGACACACTCAGCTAACCAGAGAACCTGCAGAACCCTGGCAGAACATTGTCCTCTTCAATAGGTAAAGATCCATAAAATCTGGTAGGAGAAAAGGAAGAAAGAAGAAAAGGCAAAACAGAGTGGGGCAGGTCCCACAGGGAGGGAGATGCAAAGATGGGCTGGCAATCATTCACTGGGTATCCCTTCTCCAACTGAGTGTTCAGCAGAACCGAGGGGTAGCCTCCAAGGCTTGTATCTATACAGAGTATAAGTTGACTGACACAACTAAGTTAAACAGGTCCAGACACTCAGCCCAAGATGCAGCCAAGAAGCTGGGGGCAGGGTCATGCTGCACGAGCTTGGTGGAAGTTGTGAATGGCTGCACTGAGGCAGTCCGGGGGAATGGAGGGGGCTTTGTGCCATCACTATGGGTGTACAAGGCAGAACATCCTGGGCCCTCCATAAAACAACAGGGCAGATTTGCCCTGTGGGTGGAAGGGTGCATTTCCCATCTCTGAAAATCCACAAAAGTTTATAGGTGAAGTGAGCTGGGGCTCAGACACAGCCACCAAACCCTCTGGTGCTTTGCACCCAGGCAGCAGCAGGGGCAAAATCTGCATCCACGTCTAAGGACTTAGCAGACTTAAGGGCCAGACGGAGACTTCTCTACAGCCTGAGACAGACAGGATTCTTCTGTCCTGGATCCTCAGAGAACTTGCTTCACCAAGAAAAACAAGGAACTGGATTTTGGGCCAGACCAGTATCAGGGCTGTTCCTCAGTCTTCCCTGAGCCCATTTCTGGTGTGCAAACCCGATGCAGACCATAGAATGGCACAGAGAAGTGGAGTGACTGGCACCCTGAGGAGGCATGAGGACCCCTGCATTTTCTGCTGGAATGTAGCTCCTGACCATGGTGCTAGGAGAGGGCATGATGCCCACTCCTGCCTTGTCAGCCTGCAACATCACACTGCAGCATCAGGCAGGGCAGTGACAAGCCAGCCCAGGGTAAACAGATCTGCTCCAAATGCAGTGTTTGGGGTAGGAGCGATCTGCTTGCTGACAGGCACTGGGAGCAGCACAGTTGAGGGATCCAGTGGAGGGCCTCTGAAAACTGGAAGATGAGCTTCCAAAATAGGATGAATACAGAAAGACTTCACATTAAATGTACACAGTCTCCAGGAGGACACAGACACCCTGTTTTTAATCTGTTTTTACCTGTTCCATTTTCTGTTACCCTAAAATTTTTACTTCTTAGGCAATTATACATACCCCAATTTTCATCCCATTGAAATATTTTAAAAATATTTTTATTATTATTATTTTTCAACTTTCTCTTGTATTATGCATAATACAATGTCTTCAAATATTTATTTCCCACATCTTTAAAATTATTTGTCTCTCTTTCTCTTTTTTCTCTTTTCTAAGTTATATTACAACATAGACACAAGGTAACACAGTAGATAACTGATACTAAATAAACCACAGTGCCACAGACATAGAAGAAAGATGGAGAAGCAGAAAAACCATTCCCAATTAAAAGAACAAGAGAAATCCCCTGAAAGGATGATCAGTGTAATTGACATTGATAGCCTACTAGATCAAGATTTTAAAAAAGGAGTGATTAAATTACTGAAGGAAACAAAAGATCATGTTTAGAGATATAAAATTTGTCAAAAATGAAATGGAAGCTATAAAGAAGAACCGAGTAGAATAGGTAAACTCATTGAATGAGATAAGGTAAAATCTGCAGGCATCGCAAAGCTGACTTTATAGTGAGGAGGGATGAATTAGTGACTTAGAAGACAGTAAAATAGAAAGCACAATATCAGAAGAGCTACAAGAGAAACAATGAGAAACAAATAAAAAAAAAGCATAAGGGACCTATGTGATAATAGGAAGCAGGCCAATATTGGCGTGATAGAAGTTCCAGAAGGGGAGGAAAGGTCAAAGGGGATTGCAAAGTTGTTTGAAGAAATCATGACTGAGAACTTCCAAAATATTAAGAAGGAATAAAACATCCAAATACAGGAAGCTCAGAGTGTCCCAAAAAGGAAGAACCAAAATACACTCACACCAAAATATATAATAAAGATGGCCAGATTCAAGGATAAAGAAATGATCCTAAAGGAAGCAAGAGAATAGCAAAGAGTGAGTTAAATGGGAATCCCCATAAGGCTCCCAGCTGATTTCACTACACAAACACTACAGGACATAAGGAAGTGTAAAGATATATTCAGAGACTTGAATGAAAAAAATGATATACCCTAGGATAATTTAAACAGAAATGCTATACTTTATAGTAGAAGGAGACATAAAGGTTTTCACAGACAATAAAATGCTACAAGAGTTAAGCAACAATAGACCCATGCTAAAAGAAATATTGAAAGGTCTTCTCTAAAAAGAAAAGTAGCAGGATGCTACAGAAATTAGAATCTCACAGCTGGAAATATAATAACACATGAATTATAAATAAAATAAACACAAAATTTTAAAAAAAGACATACAAATCATTGAGAGAAGAAGAGGGAAGCAGGAAAATAGAGAATTTTTTTTTGGTCTTTCCTTTTAAATGTTTTTGTTCTCAGTAGGACAGTTTTGAGATCATTTTACTATCAGTTTAATAAAAGCAGTTTTAGTAATGGTCAAAAAGACTTATATAAAAGGGTAACAACAAGACAAAAACTTATCAGGGTGTCACTAAACTAAATAAATTTTATGATATTTCAAAGAAAAATGATCAAACCATAAAAGGAAGATGAAATGAACAAACAGGAAATCCTAAATCAACCTCAAAGATAAGGTCAAAATGGCAATAAACACAAAAATATCATCAATTACTGTAAATGTTAATGGACTGAATGCTCCAGTCAAAAGTCAGTGTGGCAGACTGGATAAGAAAGCAAGAACCTTCAAAATGCTGCATACAGAGGCCCACTTCAGAGAGAAGTACACATATAGATTGAGAGTGAAAGGATAGAAAAAGGTATTCCATAAAAATGGAAAAGACAAAAAGGCAGGTGTTGCAGTACTGGTTTCTGACAAAAGAGTCATTAAAACAAAGACCATAAAGAAAGATAAAGAAGGACATTTTATAATGATTGAAGGAGTGATACAAGATGAGGATAGCACACTCGTTAATAAATATGCACCAAATAGAGGAGCACCTAAGTATATAAAATAATTACTAACAGATATAAAGGGGGATAGTGATGGGTATCTAATCATAGTCGGAAATTTCAAAAAAGCATTAACATAACTGGACAGATCATAGAGACAGAAAATAAATTAGGCTTCAGAGAAGTTAAATAATACAATAGAAATATTACACTTGGTGGATATATTCAGAGCATTGCACCCCCCACAAAATAGTATATACATTCTATCCAAGTGCACATGGGACATTTACAAGGTTTCATGATATAGTTGGTCATAAAAGAAACCTCAGTAATTTTAAGAAGATAGAAATTACCTCAAGCATATTTACTGACCACAGCACCATGAAGCAAGAAATCAACAACAGAGAAACAAAGGAGAACAAAAGGAAAACATGGAGATTAAACAATAAGTTATTAAAAAACCAATGGGCCAATGAAGAAATCAAAGCTGAAATGAAAAAGTACCTTGAGACAAAAGAACATGAAAGCAAAACCACACAAAATTTATGGGACACAGCAAAAGCAGTGCTGAGAGGGGAGTTTATAGCGATACAGGCCTTCCTCAAAAAAGAAGAACAATCACAAATAAACAATCTAAGCAACCAGAAGAATGAACTAGGAAAAGAAGAACAAAAAACCCCAAAAGGCAGCAGAAGGAAGGAAATCATAAATATTGCGTTGGAAATAAATATAATTGAGATTGAAAAAACCATAGAAAAAAATCATTTGTCCAAAAGCTGGTTTTTTAAAAAAGTAAGTAAAACTGGAAAACCTTTGGCCAAACTAGAAAATAGAGAGAGCACAAATTATCAAAATAAGATAGAAGAATGGAGAAATTACAACAAATAAAATAGAAATACAGAATATCATACGAGAATATTATGAAATATTTATGGATGTAAACTGGATAACCTAGAGGAGATGGAGAATTTTCTGGAAACATACTGTCCACCAAGAATGAATCAAGAATAATCTGACCCCTTTAAGAAGCAGAGCACTAGAAATGAAATCAAATTAGCAATATAAAATATCCCAACAAATAACAGTCCAGGACCAGACAGAATCGATGAGGAATTCTACCAAACATACAAAGAAGAACTCATACCAGTGTTTCTCAAAATCTTCCAGAAGATTGAAAAGGAAGGAATACTCCCAAAGTCATTCTATGAAACCACAATCACCCTGATACTGCAACAAGCAAAGACACTATCAAACAAGAGAATTATAGGCCCATATCACTGATGAAAAAAGATGCCAAAATCCTTACCAAAATAGTAGCAAATAGAATCCAAACACAGATAAAAGATTATACATCATGACCAAGTGGGGATCATGCCAGGAACACAGGGGTGGTACAACATATGCAAATCAATCAATGTAATACAGCACATCAACAAGAGAAAGGACCAAAACCACATGATCATCTCAATAGATGCAGGAAATCATATGAAAAAATTCAACACCCACTTATGATGAAAACTCTCCCCAAAGTGGGCATAGAGGGAACATATCTCAGCATCATGAAAGTTATACATAACAAACCAACAGCTAGCATAATACTCAACGGTGAGAAAGTTAAAACCTTTGCACTAAAATCTGGGATACGACAAGGACACACACTATCACCACTCCAACTCAAGATAGTCTTGGATTTCCTAGCCACAGCAATCAAAGAAGAGAGAGAAGTAAAAGGGATGCAAATTTGAAGGGAAGAGGTAAAAGTCTCACTATATGCAGATAATATGTTACTACATATAGAAAACCCAACAAGATGCAGACAAAAACTACAAAAGCTGATCAAAAAATTCAGCAAGGTAGAAGGTTACAAATTAAGGTTCAAATATCAGTGACATTTCTTTACGCTAATGATTCAGATAATACTATAGAGCTACAGTCAACATGACAGCACAGTATCGGTAGGATATCATACATATAGGCCAATGGAACAGAATAGAGAGCCCAGAATTAAACCCACAAACTTTTGGTCAACACATCTTCGACAAAGGAGGCAAGAAAATACAATGGAATTGACACAGACCCTTCAGCAAATGGTGTTCGGAAAACTGGACAGCAACATGTAAATCAATGAAGCTAGAACACTCCCAATGAAGCTAGAACACCAAACACAAAAATATAATCAGAATGAATCAAAGACTTAAAAATAAGTCAAGGTACAATAAACCTCCTTGAGGAAAATATAGGCAAAATATTATCTGACATAAGTCTCAAAAAGTTTCTCGTAGAAGAAATAAAAGCAAGAGAAAACAAATGAGACTTAATGAAATTTACAAGCTTCTGAACAGTAACAAAACTGGAAGTAAAACAAAAAGACAACCAACGGAATGGGAAAAAAATTTGCATATGAAACCTACAAAGGCTTGATCTTCACAGTATATAAGTAGATCATCCAACTGAATAAGATAAAATAAAAATCCCAATCCAAAAATGGGCAGAAAACCTAAGCAAGTGATTCTCCAAGGAAGACATACAAATGATCAAAAGGCACATCAGTAAATGCTCAATATCACTGATTACCAGAGAATTGCAAACCAAAACTACACTTAGGTATCACTTCACACGAGTCAGAATGGCCATCATTCAAGAATCCACAAATGACAAATGCTGGAGAGGCTGTGGAGAAAAGGGAAACTTCCTTCACTGCTGGTGGCAATGCAGTGTGATGCAGCCAGTGTGGAAAACAGGATGGAGATACTTCAAAAGCCTAGGAATAGACTTACCATATGACACAGGAATCCCGCTCCTGGGCATAAATCTTGAAGGAACCCTATTTCAGAATGACACCTGCACCCCATTGTTCTTAGCCACCAATATTTACAATAGCCAAGACATGGAAAAAGCCTAAATGTCCATCGATAGTTGACTGCATAAAGAAGAGGTGGTGTATTTATACAATGGAATACTAGTCAGCCATATAAACTGACAGCATAACGCCATTTTAAGCAACATGGATGCTCCTGGAGAAAATCAGTCTAAGTGAAGTAAGCCAGAAAGAGAAAGAATTATACTAAATGAGATGGCTCATAAGTGGAATCTAAAAACAAAACAAAACAAAAAGAGCACCAATACAAAACAGAAATAGACTCGCAGACATAGAATACAAAGTTTTGGTTGCCATGGGGTTAGGGGTTGGAAGAGATACACTGGGAGGCCCAAATTGTTGAATAGATAAACATAATTCTACTGTATAGCATAGGGAAATGTATAAAAGATCTTACGGCAGCTCAAAGATGAAAAAATGGATCAAAATATATATATATGTTCATTGTAACTGAAAAATTGTGCTGTACACTGGAATTGGAGACAACTTTGTAAAATGACTGTAAATCAATAAAAATAGTTAAAAATAGAAAAAAACATTATCCTAAATATTACAGGTGTAAATATAAATTATAGAGAAATAAAACTATGCTAAAGAGTAATAAAACCAAAGATTTTTTTTATGTTTCCTTTTTGAGATAAGCAATTTAAAAAACCACTAACCCGGTGCATCAGAGAAAATGTAGATGCTCCATATAGAAATAAATTGAGAAATAAATGAAGGGAAATAACAATTGTTACCTCAGATATACAAAAAGGATCATTTTGTGAACACTTACATGCCAATAAACTGGACAACTAAGAAGAAATAGACAAATGTCTTGAAAGAGACAGAGATTAGGAGAAACAAATAATTTGAACAAACTGTTTACTAGAAGAAAGATAGAATCTGCATTTAAAAAAATTGTTGAATATAAGTCCAGATTTAAATAGCTCCTGTGGAGAACTGTTCAAAATTACAAAGCAGAACTTATACTCTTCAAACTATTTAAACATAGTGAAGATGTGGGAAACTCCCAAATTAATTCTATGAAGCTTTCATCACCCTGATAGCACAACCAACAAAAAAAGTACTGGCAAAGTGAACTTCAAGCCATTATATTTGATAGATTTCCATGCAAAAATTCTACAAAATATTATTAGCAAACTAAATCCAGCAATACATAAAATGAATCATACACCAGGATAAACTTGGATTCATTGCAGGGTCACAAGAGAGGTTCAACATAAACAAATCAATCAGTTTGATACACCACATTAACAAAAGAAAAAGAGAAAATGACATGGTCATCCCAATAAATCCATAAAAACATTTCATAAAATTCAACATTTATTCATTAAGACAGCAAAAACAGCAACAAAAACAACTAGAGCAACAATGACAGAAACATCTTAGCAAAGTAGGATTCAGGAAATATATCTCAACATATCTAAAGTCATTAATTACAGACACACCTACAACATAATGTGCAAAAGTGAAAAACTGAAAGCCAATTTAAGGAATAAGACAAGGATGATCACTCTCACCATTTCCATTAAACACAGTATGGGAAGCTCTAGCAACAGCAGTCAGACAAGAAAAAATGTTATTCAAGTTGGATTGAATGAAGTAAAACTGTTATTATTTTAGATGACATGATAATCTAGGTAGTGGTCCCAAAAGATTCTCCTAAACAAAACAACTATATTTAACAATGACGTTTAGCAACATAGCATGATTCATGATTAATATAGAAAAACTGTTACATTTTTTACACAAACAATGATATATTCCTTAATTTTAAAAGATCCATATGAAATCAGATCAAAAAATGAAAAAGCTATGAAAAAAACCAACATAATAAAGTGAATAGGACACTTATAAAGAAATTTGAAGATGATGCAAAGAAATGGAATGAAATCTCAAGGTCTCAGTTTAGAGGAATTAATGTTGTTAAAATATACATACTACAAAAGATATCTTCAGATACAAATTGATTCAGATTGAACTACATGATATTTTCCACAGAACTAAAAACAGTCCTATGATTTGAATGGAACTGCAAAGAAACAATGAGGAAAAAGAACAAATTTGGTGGTATTAATCATAACCCTCCCAGATCTCAGACTATATTACAAAATTACAGTAATCAAAACAGCACAATGCTGGAAAACAACCAAACATCTATATCACTGGAATGGAACACAGAGGCAGAAATAAAATGTCACACCTATGGTCAAATAAACAATGACAAAGGAAACAAAAATATACAATGCCTTAAAGACAGTCTTCAGCAAGTAATGTTGAGAAAGCTAGACAGCTACATGTAAATCAATGAAATAAGAACACTCCCTCACAATGTACAATAATAAACTCAAAATGATTTAAATATCTGAATCTAATACAAGACACAATGAAACTCCTGGAAACTAACATAAGCAAAATAGGACATAAATTGTAGCAAAATTTTCTTATGTCACTCTCCCAAGCCAAAAACAATAAAAACAAAATAAACAAAAAGATCCTAATTACATTTAAAAACTTCTACACAGCAAAATAAACAAAATGAAAAGATGAAATTCCAAATTGGAGAAAACATTAGGAAACAATGCAATGAACAAGAGGCTAATTTCTAAAATACACACAATGTTCATACAACTCCATTTCAAAAATCTACAGACAACTCAGCCAGAAAATGAGCAGAAGACAATTCTCTAAAGAAGACACACGGGTGAAAAACAGGAAAAGAAAAACATGCTCACATTGCTAATCATTATACAAAGGCAAGACAAAAATAAAATAATGTTTTACCTCACACTTTTGAGAAGGGCTGTCATCCAAATGTCTACAATTAATAAATACCCAGGAGGTTGTGGAGAAAAAGGCACTCTCCAAAGCTGTTAGTGGGAATAAAAATTGATGAAACCACTTTGGAAACAGTATGGAAGTTCCTTTGAATAATAAAAATAGACATATATTATGACCAAGCAATCCCACTCCTGGGAATATAAAACATAAAACCTGAAAACAAAGAATCCTAGTGTAAAATATAAGAAGTACACTCTGACATTGGACTTAATTTGATTCTACATATGCCTCCTCTGGCAAGGGAGGCAGAAGCAAAATGAAGAAAATATGATTGTATCACTATAAACAGATTTGCACTACAGAAGAAATGATCAACAAAATGAAAAGTCAACCAACACAATGGGAGAATATATTTGCAAGTGATATTTTCCAATCAAGTGTTAATATGCAACTATATGGCAAACTCATACACCACCACAAAAACAAAAAAATACCAAACAATCCAATTTAAAAAAAGTCCATAGGAAGGGAATACATAGATCTGAATCAATTTTCTGTAGAAAACATAGAGTTGGCCAAATGACACATGAAAATATGTTCAGAGTTATAAATTATTAGGAAAGTCATAAACCAAAGATGAGACAAGACCTCACAATTGTCAGAAGGCTCCCTTCAAAAAGAAAAGAAATAGATGTTGGTGAGATTGTGGAGAAAAGGGAACATCGTGGACACTGTTGATAGGAATGAAAAGTATTGATTCCATTGCATATATACATCAAATTTTCTTCATCCATTTTTCTGTCTATGGATGTTGTGCTTGTAGGTCCCTTTCTGAAGGCTCTAGAGAACAAGCCCATGGGCTGAACTGATAAACAAGCTATGAGGAATGTCACATATCCAGGCTGGATAAGAAATGGCCTACTCAATATATCCAGTACGGATGGCTGGATAGCCTATGCTGGGTAATAACCTCAGAGTAGGACAAATTAAGACAGGGACAGCCGGCTGGATAAAAGATGACCTACTTAATTAAGTTCTGTGATGAACTTTAAAACAATCCTTGATCATTTAACATCCTGTGCTTACTGCAGGAGCATGGAGTCATAAATAGTTTAAGATTATTAACATTGTTATAAATTTGATGATATGTGAGGCACTTTGCATGTCCTATATACACCCTTTTTCTAAGAATCAATAAACAGTGAACTGCTTCGCTTCTGTCCACACAGTGTTTGTGTGTATATGATATCGTGTCAATGACAGGGTTAATTTAATTTGTTGGGAGTATCTTAAAAGGATGTTGCATTATATATAATGCTTTTTCTGCACATATTGAGATGATTATGTGAGTTTTATTACTCATTCTACTAGTGTGGCATGTCACCATTATTGATCTGAGTATTTTGAAGTATACTTAAACCCAGGGATAAATTACTTTTCACATGTATGTGTATGATGCGTTAAATGTGTTGTTGAATTCATTTTCCTTGTGTTTTGCTGAGAATTTTGGCACATATGCTCATCAGGGATAATGTTCTATATTTTGCATCTAATGTCCTTTTTAGCTTTGTTTTGCAAATAAAGCTGGCATCATAAAACAACTTTGGATTCTTTGACACCCTTCAAATTCTTGAAAGTTTTGGGGAAGAATTGGTGAAAAGTAGTCTTCAAATGTATGACAGATTTCACCAGAAAAGTCATCTTGTAAATTTTTTCTGGTTTGGGAGGTTTGGATTACTGATTTACTCATACACATTTTTGCTGTATTTAACTTTCTAATTACTTCTTGATTCAGTATTGGAAGACATATGTGTCTTGGAATGTGTCTTTTGTTCTAGATCATTCAATTCATTGGCTAGTGGTAATTTCTTATAATGCTATGCATCTCTACAACATCAGTAGTAATATCTGCTCTTTCATTTCTAATTTTATTTGAGTCTTTAATTTCTTAGCCAACCTAAATGTTTGTCCACTATATGTTTTAAAGAAGCAGACTTAGGTATAATATTTTTATATTTTCAATAGTTTCTCTTGTTATTTGCCATGCTCTCATTCATTCAATTTTCTTCTTTATTCTTTCTGTTTTCTCCTAGATTCTTGATGTGTAAAGTTAAGTAGTGGTAATCTCTGTATTTCTTTTAGTATTAAATATTATTTATGTATGTATGTATATATTAATTAATTAATTAATTAATTTACATATTTATTCATTTATATATCATTGAAATATGCCATTTACAATGTGTCAATCTGTGGTATATAGCACAGAGTCCCTGTACATGCATTTATTTTTGTACCTATTAAATGTTACTTCACAATATTTAACTTACTGCCCTCTGTCATACAAAAGAAATTTTGAAAACATATATTTTTATATATAGTGGATAACATTTATAATTCTACAGTTCCCAAATATATCCTCTACTAGTCCCTTTCTGCAGTAACCATAAGATTATTAAGTAGGTCTGCAAGTGTGTTTCAGTTTTGTAGATGAAATCATAGTGTTCACATCCAAATTTTATTTTAATGTTCTACATATGTCATGTCATCTGTTATTTTTCTTTCTCTTTCTGGCTTACTTCAAGTAGAATGACACTTTTTGGGGACATCCATTTTGCTGCAAATGTCATTGTTTTATCATATTTTATTGCAGAATATTATTTCATTGTGTAAATACAGCATAACTTCTGTTTACTATCATCTGTTGTTGGACAGTTAGATTGCTTCCATGTCGTGGCTGTTGTATTTAGCACTAAGAATATTGGGGTGCAGGTGTCTTTTTGAAATAGGGTTCCCTTTGATATATACCAAGAAGTGGGATTGCTGGATCATATGTTAAGTCTATTTTTATACTTTAAAGGAATCCCCATCCTGTTTTCCAGAGTGACTGAACCAATCTACATTCCTACCAACAGTGTAGGAGGGTTACTTTTCCCCACAGCTTCCCCAGCATTTATTGTTTGTGGACTTTTGAATGATGGCCTTTGTGACTATTGTGAAGTGATACTGCATTATAGTTTTGAATTGCCCTTCTCTGATAATGATAGTGAGCAATTTTTTTTTTCATATATCTGTGTGGCATTTGTATGTCTCTATTGGAGAATTGCTTGTTTAGGGCTTCTGCCCATTTTCAGATTGGGTTTCTTTGTTTTTTTTTATTATTATTATTAGGTTGTATGAAGTCTTTATATTTTGAAAATTTAGCCTTTGTCAGTTGCATCATTTCTAAATATTTTCTTTAATCCTGTAGGTTGTCATTTTGCTTTGTTTATGGTTCCATTTGCTGTGCAAAACCTTATAAGTTTAATTAGGTCCCATTTATTAATTTTGCTCTTACATCCATTACCTGGATAGGCTGTTCTAGGAGATCATTGCTGAGATTTATCTCAGAGTGTTTTGCCTATGTTTTCTTCTAGGAGAATTACTGTGTATTGACTTATATTGAAGTCTTCAAGCAATTTTGAGTTTATTCTTGTGTATGGAGTGAAGGATTTTTCTAATTCCATTGCTGTGATGGTGCTATCCAGTTTTCCCAACAGCAGTTGTTGAAGAGGTGGTCTTGTCTCTGTCATATTCTTGGCTACTCTGTCAAATATTAATTGAACATAGACCTTTAGATTTATTCCTAGGCTCTCTATTCTGTTCCATTGGTCCATATTCCTGTTTTTGTACCAATATCATGTCATTTTGATTATTGTAGCTCTGCAATAGTGTATGGAGACCAGGCGGGTTATTGCTCCAGCCTCTTTATTTGTCTTCAATATTTTTGTGGAAATTATGGATCTTTTTTGATTCTATATAAATCTTATGATCATTTGTTTCAGTCCTTAAAAAAATGCTTTGCATAATTTAATAGGAACTCAGTTTAACTCTGTGGATTGCCTTGGGCATTATGGCCATTTTAACAATATTATTCCTTCCATTACGAGACCATTGGTTATCTTTCCAATTCTTCAAATCTTTCTTGATTTCCTCAATCAATGTTTTCCTGTTCTCAATGTATAAGTCATTCACCACCTTGGTCAAAGTTATTTTTAAGCATTTTATAGTTTTGGATGCAGTTATAAAAGGGGTTGTTTCTATGCATTGTTTTCCTGTTGATTCAATGGTAGTGTAAACAAATGTGATTGGTATTTGTTGATTAAACTTGCTACATTGCCCAGTTCCTTTTTTAGCCTAAGTATTTTTTTCTGAAACGTTTACATTTTTCTATATATAGTGTCATGTCTGCATATCGTGACAATTTTACATCTTTTTTTTTCCAGTCTGAATAGTTTTATTTATTTTCCTAGCCTGATCGTTGTGGCTAGGAATTCCCAGGCAATATTGAATTGAAATTTTGGAAATGGGCATACTTGTCTTTTCTCAGGTTTTTGTGGGAAGGATTTCAGTTTTTCACCTTTGAGTGTTTCGCTGGCTATGTTTGCCATAAGTAGCTTTCATTATGTTGAAATATGGTCCCTGTATGCCCACTGTGATAAGAACTTTTATTGCAAATAGATGTCAAATTTTATCAAATGCTTTTTCTGCATCTTCTGAGATGATCATTTCGCTTTTGTCTTCTCTTTTGTTGATATGGTGTATCACAATTTATTGATGGATTTGCATATGTTTAACCATCCTTGTGTTCCTGGGATGAACCTAACTTGACCATGGTGTCTGATCTTTTTTTTACATGATGTTGGATTCTGTTTGTTAATAATTTCTTAAGGACTTTTACATCTATGTTTATTAATGATAATGTCCTATATTTTTCTTTTTGAGGTAGTGCCATTGTCTGGTTTTGTTATCAGGTTGATGTTGGCCTTATGGTGTGAGTTTTGGAGTACTCCCTCCATAGCAATCTTTTGGAAGAGTTTGAGGAGTTCTGGTATGGATATTTCTTTGTATGTTTGGTCAAATTCCACAGTGAAGCTATTTATGTTTGAATTTTGTTTGCAGAGATTTTTTATTTTATTGATAATTCTATTCCATTCCTGGTGATCTGTGTGTTCAAATGGTTAATTTCTTCTTAATGCAATTTTGGTGGGTTGAATGTTTCCAAAAACTTCTCCATTTATTCCTGGTTATCCAGTTTGTTTCCATGCAATTGCTCGTGGTATTACCTTATGATATTTTGTAAATTTGTTGTACGCTTTGTAGTTTCTCCATTTTCATTTCTTATATTATTTGTGTTCTCTCTCTTTTCTTCTTGGTGATCCTGTCAAGAGATTTGTCAATTTAGTTTAAAATTTCAAAAAAGAGTTTAATTGATTTTTTCTATTTTTTAAACTCTATTTCAATTATTTCCTCCTTGATCTTAATTTTTTCCCGCTTTCTGCTACCTTTTGGTTTTGTTTGCTCCTCTTTTCATGATTAATTTACATAGAAAGTTAGATTATTCATATGAAATTTTACTTCTATTTGAGGAGGGCTTTGTCACAATGAACTTCCCTCTTAAGTCTTCTTTAACTCTATTCCATTGAATTTGTGTAGTGTTTTGTCATATTTCTCAAGATATTTTTAATTTCTTCTTTTAATTCATCAACTCCCCCCTTTGTTATAATACCATGTTTTTTAATTTGAATGCTGTCATTTTTTCTCCCTGTATTTCTGTGATTGGTTTCTAATTTCATGGTATTATACTCAGAAAATATGCTTGAAATAATTTTTTTCTTCTCAAATTTGTTTAGGCTTCTTCTGTGCCTGAGTTCATAATCTTTCCTTGAAAATATTCCATGTGCACTGGAAAAGAATGTATATTCTGTTTTGGGGAGAAATACTGAATTGGAAGTCTCAACCATCTCCAATTATTTTATCATGACTTTTAGTATCTTTGTTCCCTTATTAATTTTCTGTGTGAAAGACCACTCCAGTGATGTTAGTGGGGTGTTATTGTCTCCTACTGTGATTGTGTTCCAAGCAATTTCTCTCTTTTATCTATTAGCATTTGCTTTATGAATTTAGGTGCTTCTATATTGAATCCATATATCTTTATGTGTATAAAACCCTCATTTTTTATTGCTACTTTAATCATTATATCATGTCCTTGTTTATCTTTCTCTATGGCTTTCATGTAAAGTGTATTTTGTGTGAAGTCAGTACTGCTAATCCTGCATTCTTCTCATGTGCATTTGCATGGAATATATTCTTCTATCTTCTGACTTTCAATTAATGTGTTTTCCTCTTAGTAAATTGGGTCCCTTGTATGCTTCTTAATGTAGGATCTCGTTATATAATCCCATCTGACAATATATATCTTTTGATTGAAGCACTAAATCCATTAACATTTGTGATAAGTATTGATACACTTGTGTTTATTTCCATTTTGTACTTGATTTTCCAGTTGATTTGGTATTTCCTTTTTGTTCATTTCTTTTTCTTTTTGTGGCTTGATAAGTTTTCTTTTATAATCTTGGTTTCTTTTTGGTTTTGTGACTTCATTGTATGCTTTTGACTTATGGTTACCTTGTTTTGCATTTATATTTTTCCATACTATATCTGCTTGTTTTAACTGATAAGAATACAAATTCATACCCATTCTACAGAGAAGAGAAACAAGAACAAAATACTCTGCATTGTTCTGTTTCACTCTGTGACCCTTAAAAATTTTGATATCCTGTTTTACAACATCATATTTATTCTGTTATAAGTCATTATAGATATTGCCTGTCTAATTATGCCTTTCCATTTTCTATAGCATCCTGCTTCTATTTTATTTAGAGTAGATCGTTCATAATTTGTTTTTCTCTTGCTAAATTCTTTTAGTATTTACTTGTGTGGAAGTTATTTATCTCTCCTTGTATTCTCAAAGATTGCCTTGCTTGATAAAATATCTTATATTACAGCTTTCTTTCATTCAGGAATTTGAATATATCTTGCCACTGTTTACTGCCTGCTGTATTTGTGTAGGAAACGAGTTTAAAAATATTATGTATATAATTATATATATATGTAAAGAACCCCTAGAAATGAAGTTAACAAATAAGATGAAAATCTATACGTTAAAAAACAGTAAACTTTGTTGAAGGAAATTAAAACTGATTCAAAGAATTGAAAAGATCTCTTATGTTAATGATGTGAAACTATGTGGTTGAAACAACCATTCTACCAAAGGGAATCTACATTTAGTGTGATTCATGTCAAAATACCTATGAGATTTTTCCATTAAATAGAAGAAATAATTTCAAAATTAATATGAAACCACAAAGATAATGAGTTGCAAATATAATCTTGAAAAAGAGTATTAAATGTAATGGTGGAAAGTTCTCTGATGTTAAAGAGTCCTACAAAGCTTTAGTAATTAAAACAACATGATACTGGCTCAAAAACAGACACGAATCAGTAGAAGAGAATAGAGCAACCAGATATAATCCCTCACACCTATGATCAATTAACCCATGAAAAAGAAATCTAGAGTATAAAATGAAGAAAAGACATTCTCCTCAATAATTACTGCTGGGAAGATTTAACATTTAAAAGATAGATTAAAATAATTCCTCACATTGTATACAATTCATGAGAAGAGAATATCTTTCTATTTAATTTATTTAGTTATATTTCTTGCACCTTTAATTTATAGATCTATGTCTAGATCTTTAATTTCACTTAACAAGTGTATTCCTATTTTATTCTTTTTCATATAAATTTACACACAAATGTTTTCCTAATTTCTCTTTTGGATAATGTGTTGTAACTGTATAAAATTGTAAAGGAAATTTATATAATAAACTTGTATTCTGAAAGTTTACTTAATTTGTTCATTATTTCTAACACTCACTGGCGGAGTGTATTGAGTTTTCTATGTATAATTATGTCATCTGTAAATACTTTCCTGCATTTTTCAAGTTGGATATCTTTTATATTTCTTCTTGACTTGAAGTTCTGGCTAGGACTTCTAGTAGTGTAATTTAGGACTTGTTTTTTCTTATTACTGGACCAGAGGAAAATATTCCCGTATGTTAACGTTGAACAGGATGTTAGTCATGGGTTTTTCATATATGGCATTTTTTATGTTTATTTGCATTCTATCTAGAGCGAATTTGTAAAGAATATTTTTATAAAAAAGTTAAGATCACATCTGTCAATAATTTTCCTGCATTTTTTAAGAGTTATTTTTCAAATCTTTGTTTTTTAAGCGATGATGTCACATATAGGAATTTGCATATGTTAAATAAAGTTTATGAATAAGGACTAAATCCAACTTGACTATAGTTTATAGTACTTATAATATGCCATGAAATCAGGTTGCTAATGTTTTTTAAGAAAGTAATTTAGAGATATTGTATGAAAAGTTTACATTGTAGCTTGCTTTTACATTTATTTATTTAAAAATTTTATCTCTCATTTTGAAATTGGCTTATCCTTAATGGAATTTATTTCTAAATAAAGAATGTAACTTTTTGTAGAACTGGATTTACTACAGTTTACAGATACAGAACATAGCTATTATTTACAATTATTGAACAAGACACTTGCCTTAAAATGTCGTATTATATAAACAATGCCAACTGCTCCAGGACTTAGAAACATATTTCTTCCTAAAATGCATTACCTTGTTTTTTCCACCGCAACCCACATAAACTGTTATTTCTTTGTTTTTTGATTGTTTATTTGCCCCTTAATGGAGGCAATGCTTATTGAAACCAGGATCTTGTGCATAAGTGTGTTTATCAACATCATTTTGGAACACATAACAGAAGCCACAAGAGTATGGATTATAAAGATGACAAGAAAATATATTGTTTCTAGGGACTGAAAAACTCTGAGTGAAAGAATGGCAAAAATAAACATTTGTAAATACACAATAAGTTTGTCTCTTTTGTAATTTTTATAGTAAAATATTAAATTACATTTGTTTTAATTATAGAACTTAATTACAATTTAAATAAAAAATTCCCCCCTTTGGGATTTCTTAAATTTAATTTCTTAAATTAGATTATTTTAATCTAATTTTATTCTATAAATATTTACCATTTATTTATAAACGTACCAAATAAACTGATATTTATTCTTCTCATGTTTTGTATATAGAGCTACTTATTGTAAAGTACACAGATAAATACCTACTTCCATTTACAAATCAAATTATATTTCACTTTAATTGTAAATGATCATGAGATTGTGATCCAATATCTGGACAGGTTTTACACAAATTTCACTTTAAATTCCAAAACATTAAAATTATTTTATATATTTTTTGGATTATTTATACTATGTTCACAAATTTAGTATAAATTTGTGTACAAAATTATGGGGATTGGTTTTATTTCATAGACCCCAAAATTAAAATATTTAAAAAGATTTTGTGGGGATAATATTTGCAGATCACACTATAAAAATAAGCATCATATATTTGTCATTTTAACTGGATGAATGTGAAGAAAACACTGGCTGAAAGTTACATTTGAGTGGCTAGGAGACCAGTTGTTTTGTGATGTCACAACTACTCAGGTGGAGAACCATTTTGATGGCCTAGCAGTTTATCTGTGCAGGACTGCCAAAGCAGCATTTGAAGCTGCAGTGCTCAAAATCATGCAGATTTGAAAAGTAGCTGTAGAAAAAGTTATTTGAGATGGCACATGTTTCTTCAGAAATTCAAGATGTATCTCGTAAAGATTGACCAACTGGTTCAGGAAACTCCTGTAGATCTCTATTGTGTGATCAAACATTCTCTGGGGACTTGGACTTGAGTTCTATGATTGAAGAAAATGCTTTTCAGAATTTGTCTGAAGAATCCTTGATAAAAACACCATGTTACACACATTGTGTCTCTAAACCAGACGAAGATAATTATTTTCATTCTCTGACATTTCCAAGAAAACTCTGGGAAATGGCTGGGAGTGACCAATATAAATCCATTTGATGGTATGATAATGGATCTTCAATAGTGATTGATGAAGATGTCTTGAAGAAGGAAGTTTTGGACAGAAAGTTCCCTTTCAGAATATTTGAACCTGGAAGTATGAAAAGTTTAGTTAGACAGCTTAACCTTAATGGGTTTAGTAAATTACGGCAGCATTTTCAAAGATCTGCTTCTCTAGCTGACTTTCTGGCAGAAGAAAAAGAAGTCTCTTTTTTAAGCAAGGTATTCAGAAATTTTAGTTAGCACTTGGTAACTTGTATACAAAATTGAATTTTGTACATCAATCTATGGTAATATATATGTAAAGCCAGATTTTGAAAATTGTATAAAACTACTAAGGCTAAAATTATTTATTTTTTCCAAAAAAGAGTACAGTGCCTTAAGGATTCAATAGTATGAGAAACTTTGCTTGCAACTATGAATCTTATCAGAAATCCAAATAAAGGTATTAAAGCTGCTTGTGAAAATTGGAATTCACCATTATTGCAAATGCTAACTTCTTAAATTTGATGACTATACTACTTAAATATGTATTTTACAAATAAGGAATTTCAAAAAATAGTCAGCAATGTTCATATTTTGATGATATTATTTTTGCATTGTAAACGTGAAATCTGATGTTTTATAGGTTAGGCTTATTGTAGTCTTCTATTTTGGTTTAAAATTTTACTAAAATTTTTCTCTTTGGTTGTAGCTGCTGTTCTACCATAATCCAAATATAAAGTGAGGCTTTCTGCAGCTTTTAATGAGAATAAATAGAAGAGTTGGGATTAAAAATTCCTCTCTTGTATCTTCATTGGCTCAAGAGTTCAAAAACAAGCACTTTAAAGCAGGGGATAATGTGGATAATAATAATTTTGGTTTTGTGGCTGACAGTAGTAGAGAAAGTGCATTTTTACCTTTTGCAAATTTAAACATGCCTCTAATAAGAAAGCCCTCTACTAGCCACATAATTGGTGATACAACTACCCCGATCAGAAGTGATTTTTCTCCTCCATCATCAAGGTCAGTTAAACCACCATAACAAATTACAGTGGATCAACATGCTATTTTAAATCAGTTGAACTGTGTTCACTGGCACTCTCAAAGCAGCTACCCTGAAGCAAATGGCCGTGTTGTGAACTTCATTACAACTACAACATCTACTTCTCAGTACAGCATCTTGTCTCCAATACAGAGAAATTATTTTGGACTTATGGTGGAGACTTCTACTTTTCCAAATAGATATCACAACATATCTGCCAATGAAGGTCATTTTCCTAAACTTCAACCAGGGAGGAATGCATGGTTTCCAGTGCCAGTGAGAGGTGATACATCAGCTACCTCTCTTTCAAAGCTGACTTATCAGCCATTTTCAGTTTATGAACGTCATCCTAAATTCAATTTATCTACCAGAGTTCTACCAGATTATGCAGGATAACAAAGACTAAAATTGATGTCAGCAAATGTCGACAAATATCTGCAATTTTCCTTTTGAACAATAAACATTGGTGTGTACCTGTATTTACCTTATTTTCTTTAAATAGAGTTAAGTGTTAAATGGAGACTAAGTTAACATTTAAAGAAAAAAGTGATATTTGATTGATGTGATCATTTCATGGAGCAATATGGGAGTAAATCTGAATAATTTCTTGTAAGGAGGAAGAAAAAGTGGAAGAATTTGGAAAAAGACTAAAACATGGAGAAAGGGAAAATCACTAAGTGGTTTCTGGCTCATCCTGGAAAGTATGAAAAGTGTTAAGTTAGGAAAGGTTGGAACAGGAAATAAATGCAGGAAGCAGTCCAGGGATTATGGTCTCTATTATGTCATCCCTGGTATCATAAAGGCCACATGATATAGTCTCAAATGGCACATTCGGTTTGTGGTAGAATTTAAAAAGTAATTTTACCTATGATCTTCTTTGTGCTCTTCTCAAAGTATTGAAATTGGTGTTTTCATTTCCTGCCATCAAGAGTCTACACTATATTTTCTAGTCAATAATTTACGTTGCTTTTGTGTTCAAGCCAAAGACATGCTTACGTCCTCAGGGTGGCAATTGATGCCTTTCCAAATGTAAGCAAACAAACTCAACTTAGTTTACTCATTTCTTTATAAATCTGGCATCTGACTACCTTGGCATTTCTTTATGTTTCTCTGTATCTGGAGATACATCCAGGCAAAAGATTGTCAACTATGTAAGCTGCAACCTCACCACTTTTACTCCAGCTCATCCTTGGACTTTGGGTGTCCTCTTATTACCTAATTAGGCTTTCCCAGTCTCAGCACAGAAACCACCTCATCCAGATGTTTTCTGTCTATCCCCCTTTCCTTGTCTAACTTGGATACCAGCACATTAAGCACAGCACATGTCACAGGATGAATTTAAGTATTAAGTGAATGAAAAATACATGTTGACTTTAAGCAAAATCTACTTTCCTGAAACAACAAAACTCTCATGGTTTTTGAACTATTTCGTTATGGTCTTTACTCTTCACCAAATACTAGATCTTTCATAGCCCAAAGACTAGTCACTCAAGACAGTAAGTGGAGGTAGGTACAGGAGACAAAGTAATATTTTCTTCTTCATTCATGCCTCCAGAGGTCTGAAGCATTCCATTCTCATTTGCTGGATTTTTTCCTGTCTCTTCATCACCCACCCACCGCAAAACAGCTGAGTCTCTTCCCCATACCGATAAATATACTGCCTTATGATTAATTTACTTCTTAGAATCAGAGCTTTGTGAAGAAGAGACAGTGCCATTGCAAAAATTTAATGTAGGTTTATACACCCCACATAACTTGTGCCCCTTCTAACCATCACAAAGTTTGTATCTAAGTGGTACTAGACACTTGGTTGGGGTGGTCGAATTCAATAACCAAATTGCAATCTGAAATGTGTGGACTACAAGGAGGTGAGGGTGGTGGAATTAAAAATTTGTCCAACTGCAAGAATACAAATTTTCTGCAGATATTAGTAAATATAAAATATTCATGGAAGCCTTTGACTATTTCCCATTAATTTAAAATAAAAGGTGAAGCATTTTCAGAATGTGAAATGCTCTGAAATGTTGGAAAAATTGTTGGCAAAGTCAGGGATCCTAAGTCTTCTTCTCACAATGATGCAGCTTGTGTCTGCTGATAAGACTGGAATGGCAAAATTGAGTCCTGAAAATGTGTCACCAGTTGTGAAAAAAGCCTTTGTTACTCTGGAGAATGGGCAATGTCCAGGGTAAGTTCTGACAATATCCCAACAATATGACCTTTACCAAGAGAAGAAAAGAGCTCACATGCAGCAGGTGAACTGTGTCTGGACAGTAGTGGTTTTTCCTACAACAGAAACATCAAGCTTTTATGTTTGCCAGCTGAAACCTGATGGTGGCTATGTTTTTGATTACATTAGAGGTCTAGGGTTGAGATGGGCTGGTTCAGCCGCTACTTTCCAGGTCTCTTATCACACAGTGGGTCTTATCGTGATCATCCTAACAAGGTTCTATACTGATAAGTCAAAAGCTACCGTTTACTTTCAAAATCAGAATTTATAAGGAAGAATATTATTTGTTTGTCCATCGGTAGTTTTCTACCTGGGAAAAGGTAGAATATTGGCAAAACTACAAAAGTTGGCTGGTGCTTTGAAAACTATTCTCTGAGCTCTGCCAACTGAATTCTTCCCACTAAATACTACAAATCTGTCTACCACTCTGTGTGTATGAAGATGGATTTTTAAGCAGTAACAGTTTCTCTTAGTTGAGTCATCAGTGAATTGTTCCCCTTCATCTGTCAGAATCTCTGTGAATTAAGAGTTTCATTGAGCCACCAGATTTTCTTCAGATCAGGGAGAGGTAAATTATATTTCTCCCAATATACTAATTGTTACCTGTTCATTGAATCCCGAGCAGATGCTAGGGCCAAGCCACTGAACCCTTGAAGTGGACTGAGGCTTATAAATTCTCCAGTACCCAGAGCCCAGCACTGAACTCTGTCTCCTTTTTAATTTAAGCATATGTCTAAGTTTTTCTTTTAATTCTCATTGTTTACACAACTTTTTTAGGCTTTGAACACCTGTTGACTAATTTATAGAGTCTGACACACTGACTTATTCCCTTTCACCTAGAAATTGTAATAACCTTTCTTCCCTTGGACTACCTGGAATAGAGTGAACATAGTCACCATTTTGAAAGCAGTCCTCAGTCCTAATAATGCAGAACCTTTACACCTCTTTGCCCAGCACTAGAGGGAGAATGTTTGTTGTGGATCTCAGGGATTATCCTCACATCCCTTAATGCAACCAAGAGAAAACACCACATTGTTATGCAAAATAAAGACTTTGTCAGTATTGCATTCCCATTGCAAAACAGTTAAGATTTGTAGGAGTTCTGAGATTTTACCATGCTGAGATTTTTAGCAACCTAGCATGTTCTTTTCTTACAGATGCTGTCGGGCAGATGAGACAATTGGTCAGAGATGGTGAACTTTATCACTCACAGCAAGAGCAGCCAGTTTTAAATTTGAATCCATTCCCTAATCTCAGATGAATACACAGAGTGAAATTTTGATGCCTACAGAAGCAGTGGGGTGTTAACATGTAGAAAGTTTAAGGCATGGTGAAACACTAATTTTATTAGTGTCTTTATGTATAATTTATTAGAATCACTTAGTTATTAGTATCTTTACCTAGGATAAGTATATCATGACTCAAGTTTACTTGCTGCAAAAACAATCATGAGAAATGCCTGGGGGAAAAATGACCATTGAATTTACATTTTTTCTTCTGCTTTTATTGAGATATAATTGACATAAAACATTGTGTAAGTTTAGGTGCACAGGATAGTGATTTGATTATAAGTATCAAGAAATAAATATCATAGGAACTTTAGGGAGAATTCATTGTCTCATTAGATACAATTTTAAAAAAATAGAATTTGTGTTTTGGTCGTGATGAGAAACTTTATGTTCTACTCTCTTAACAACATTCATATATGACATAAAGCGGTGTTAATTGTAATTTTCATGTTTCTACGGGGCATCCCTAGAACACGTTTATTTTACGGCTGGATGTTTGTAGTATTTGAGTGCAAAATCAAATTCTCCTTTCCCAAACCCTGCCTCTGTTAACTACAAATCTAATTTTTTTTCTATAAGTGTGCTTGTTTGCTTTTGAAGTGTAGTTTATTCTTTAACTCTGTGTTAGTTTCTCTTACATAACATACTGTTTGCTATTTTTAATATATTTCAAACTGATCACAAGAATAAATCTAGTTATGATATGTTGCTATTTAAAGCTATTTCAAAGTTATTGACTATTCCCCACACAGTTCATTTCCTGTCTCTGACTCATTTAATTTGCAACTGGAAAATTTTCTCTCTAAATTTTCCTCAACTATTTGTTTTTGTTCACCACATTTCCGCCCTTATTGTAAGCAACATGTTTCTTTCTATATCAATAACTCGTTTTCTATTTTATTATGTTCATTTGTTTTAATTCCAAATATAAGTAAAACAATTCTGCATTTGTCATTCTCTTTCTGACTTATTTCACTTAGCATATTACCCTGTTGGTCTACCTATTTGTTGCAAATTACTTAATCTTATTCTATTTAGAGCTGAGTAATAACCCATTGTATTTTTATGTGTGTGTGTGCATATATATATGTGTACATATATACATATGTTTAATGTGTGTATATATATATGAATATAAATACAGATATATCTGTAGTTAATAGATGGGTAGATATATATAACATAGGCACACATCATTTTTATCCATCATCAATTGATGAGCAGTTAATTTGCTTCTATAGCCTGGCTATTGTATATAATGCCACAGTGAATATAGGGTGAATTTATCTTTTCTGATTTGTGTTTTTATTTCCTTGGAATAAGTATCTAGATATGGAAATGTTGGATCATATTTCATTATTAATTTTTAGATAAAACTCCATAATGTTTTCCAGAGTGGAAACACAAATTTACATTCACTCAAGCAGTGCAGCAGGGTGCTTTTTCTTACATCCTCACCAGTATTTATATTTGTTACATTTTTGATAATAGTCATTCTGAAAGGAGGGACATAATATCTCATTGTGTTTTGGACTTGCTTTTTTCTGATGTTTAGTAATGTTAACCATTTTCATTTGCCTGTTAATTACTTTCCCCGACTGTATATTCATTGTTTTGTAATATACCTAATGACCATAACTGTCTGATTTCATTTTTAGGCATTCTGTTGAGTTCCATTTTTCTGTTTGTTCTGTGCCACTACCATATTCATTACTATAGCTTTGTATTATAGTTTAAAATCAGGGACAGTGATACATCCTCTTTGTTCTTTGTCAAAGTTCTTTGTGTTTTAGTTTGTTCGTTTTCTTTTCTTTTCTTTGTTTTTAGTGATTTCAACTCTTTTGTGTTTACATGTAAATTTAATAATTATTTTTTGTAAGTGTCTGAAAATGCCATTTGTATTTTGATAGGCACTGAATTTAATTTGTGTATTTTCTTGTCTTGTACTGTCATTTAAATAATATTTTCTTCCTCATCTATAAACAAAGTATATCCTTTTACCTGTTTGCATCATTTTCAATTTCTGTTATACATCTTTTATAGTTTTCTGAGTACAGGTCTTTTACCTCCTTAGTTGGATAGATTTCTTGAGTTTTTTTTTTTGTAATTCAACTGTAAATGAGACAGTTCCCTCACTTTCTCTATCTGTTAGATTGTTGTTAGTGTGTAGAAATGCAAGATTTATGTATGTTAATTTTACATTCTGAAATTTTACCAAATGCTTTGAATAGCCCTCGTAGTGTTGTGGCGTCTCCTTTAGGATTTCAGTTTAAAGTATTTCATCTGCAAACACATTCTTTTATTCCTTTTCTGAAATAGCTGTATTTAATTTACTTTTATTTTGGATAGCTATGGCTAGAATTTCCATTACGATACTGAATATCAGTGGTAAGAGTGATCATTCTTACCTTCTTCCTTCTCTTACAGCAGATGATTTCAGCTTTAAATCAGTGAGTGTCATGATAGATGAGTTCTTGTCATATGCGACTTTAAATGTGTTGAGGTATGTTTCCTCATACCCATTTTGAGGAGAAATATAATCATAAATAGATACTGAACTTGTCAAAACATTTTATAACCCTTTTGAGGTGACCATATAATTTTTATTTTTCAATTTGTTAGTTTGGGGTATCATATTGATTAATTTGTGGGTAATGAATCACTTTTGCATGCCTGGGATAAAAGGGACTTAATCATAATGCACACTCCTTTTAATGTATTGTTTGCTTTCCTAAAATTTTTTGATGATTTTTGCATGTATGCTTATGAGTAGTATTTAAACTGTATTTTATGAGGTATTTAATCCTGTTTTAATAGTAGTGTGATACAGAAATGAGGAGTAGGAAGCCTTTATTCCTCTGCAAATTTTTGGAATTCTCTTAGATGTATTCGTGATAGCTCTTCTCTAAAAGTTTGGCAGAAGTCACCTGTGAACCTGTTTAGGCCTGGAATTTTATTTCTTGGGAGATTTTGTTTAATTACTTATTCAATTTCATTAGTGATAATCTGTTAATATTTTCTATTTCTCATTCCATTCTGGAGATTCCGTCTTTCTAAGAAATTGTCTATTTCTTCTAGGAATTCCATTTTAATTGGCATATAATTTGTTGTATCATCTTATGATGCTTTGTGTTACTTTGAAATAAGCTGTAACTTCTCATTTATTTTGGAGCTTTTTAATCTGTACTCCCTTTTTTGCTCATGAGTCTCGTTAAAGTTTATCAATTTTATTTATCTTTTAAAGGCCATTATGTAGTTTGTTTAGATGTTTCTATATTTAATCTTTATTTTATGTATTTATGTTCCGACTTTTCAGCTGTCTTTCTTTCTACTAACAAGTTTGTTTATTATTTTGCTACATCTTTTCTTTGTAAGATTATGTTATGAGAGAGATGTTTCTTATTTGTATAAGTGTATTGTTTAGCTATAAGCATCCATATTAATACTGCTTTTGCTATATCACATGGACTTTGTTTTTCTTGTTATATTTCTTTATGTATTTTTTCTTTGATTTATGCAGCAATTCATTGGTTGTTAAATATTGTATGATTTATCCTCCACACTTTACAATTTTTCTCAGGTTTTCTTTTTTTAGTAAATTTCTGTTCTCTGAGAATCTGTATGTTTCTTCACAAAACAAGGAGAAAAATAATAAAATTTATACTAAATTCTGCAAGACCCAAATTTTCTAAAGTTATCTTTGAAAAATAAACAAAGCTGTGGACATTGTCCTCCCTGACTTTAGAACATAATACAAAGCTACAGTAATCAAAACATCAAAATAAATCACTAAAAGAGTCACATAGATCAATGGAACAAAATAAAGGGTCCTAAAATAAACCCACACACATAAGGTCAATTAGTCTACAATGCAGGGGGCAAGAGTATAGAATGGAAAAAAGGCAGTCTCTTCAAAAAGTAGTTCTGGGAAAACTGGACATTACATGTAAAAGGTAGATGTAAGAGCACTTCCTTACATAGTATACAAAATAAAACAGAAATGGATTAATTTCTTAAATGTAAAACCAGAAACTGTTCAATTTCTGAACAAGAACAGGACCAGAAATGCTTTTGTAATAAATCATAGCAATATTTAGTTTTGATGTATCTCCTAAGTTAAAAAAATGAAAACTAACAATAACCATTTTTAATTATAGTGAGGAAAAAATAGATGTACAATGTGATACAGTGATTCCACTTCTTATATAAGTGTGAAATGCAAAATCTTTTGCAAAGCAAAGGAAACCTTCAGCAAGACTTATGACAACACACAGAATGGAAGGAAGAGTTTCAGACTATGAAATGAACAAGGTGTTAATATCCATAATGTATATATAGCATATTAGATTCATTATTTAAAAATCAAATACCCCAACTTAATAACAGTTGAAGGATCTTCATAGAAATTTTCAAACCAGACATATGGATGATTTTCATGCACATAAAAAGAAACATAACATTGCTATTCGTTAGGAAAACATAAATCAAAACCAGAATGAAATATAATCTCACAGCATCCAAAATGGCTAATAAAAATTCTTCAAATGACAAACATTAATATGAATGTTGATAAAATGGAACCCAAGTACACTGTTGGTGGAAATATAAATTGATGCATCCACTATTAGAAAAGTGTGGACAGTGCAAAGAAAACTAGAAATAGAAACATTATATGTTGCAGCAATTCCAGTTTTTGTTATAAATCTGAAAAAAATGAAAACATTATTTTTAAAGGATATATTACCCCCAATGTCCTTAACATCATCATTTATAATAGCCAAGGTTAGAAGCACAAATCAACTGCCCATCAATAGATGATTGGCTGAAGTAGATATGCGATATAGATAACATAATAAATACTTAGTCATTGTCATATCAAAAAATAAAATTCTACCATTTGGTACAATGTGACTGGACCCAGATATTGTTTCATATAGCAAAATAAGTCATACAGAGAAAAACAATCTACGTTACCACTTTCATGAGGAATCTAAATATATAAGAGAAATAATCATAAAAATAACAGAAACAGAATCACATATATAAGTTTAGTGTACCAAGTAGTGGTTTCCACTGGGGACACGGAAGGAGGATGGTGAAGACAGAAATATGCAAGCTACTACTTACAAATTATAGAACCAACAGTGCTATATTTACAGCACAGAAAAATATTTTCATAATTTAAATGATTTTAAATAGATTACAGGCATATATTATACTAAAATGTGCATGCATGTGGGAAAAACTTTGAAGAAAAGAACCCAGGAAAATCAAAATATTTTGAAGTACTCTGATATTAAGGGAGCTGATTTGTTCACTTTCTTTACTGTTCTTATAATGTCCTTAGTAGAATTTAAGCTTTTAAATGAACAAGTTAATACTTTGGAAAAAGTGACTTAAGTTTAAACTATTTATGTCTCTCCCCTTAAATCTACAGTCAGTGAAACTTTCACATCTGAACAAAATAACTACAACACAGAACAATACTCCAGAACACCTGTGTGAAGCTGAAGTTTGGTGGGCTAAAACACATAAAGGTGGCTGACCTGAGGGAAGAGCAGAGTTGGTGCCTGTGACCATGGCCGACTTACTAGGGTAACTGAGCCCACAGTTTCAGATTACCCAGTAGAAACAGGGTCTCAGTGGTTCACAGAGATTCAGCCTCCAACTGCACCAGTATCCATGGTCAAAGGTAACTAGGAGGGAACCAAAATGCAGACAGAATTTCCAACATTTTGACACTCAGACATTCATGACACTCTCCCTACTTCCCATTCACAGTGGTGGAGACAAGATACCTTGCAACACTGGACATGACAAAGGCACTTGCCTGATTCCAACTACCCACCTGTTTTTACACCTTTCCTCAATGTGTGCACTGTGTCTTAAGGGATATCAGATAAAAGGAAGGGTTCACCGGCCCAGTGACAAAAGTGGCATTAACTACCAGATTTGTCTAAGAAGTGACAATGTAAGCAATTTTTTATCCAGACAGTAGCGACTGGAAAGTGCCATTTTGAAATATTATCAGAGGTAGCTCAGGTAAGTAAAACCAAATATTGTGCAATATTGCAAACTACCAGAAAACAAAAGCAAGGACTCCAAATCCCAATCTGCTTTTTAGTGTCATCAGAGCAATAAATTACCAGGATCATGACCAATCACAGTTACATCATAGGGCACGCACACACACAGATACACACACACAGACACCAACACAGACACAGACACACATGCACAGGCAAATGTACACACACACGCACACACACACACACACACACAATATCAACCCTGCAGCAATCTTAACGTCATGAAATATTGCCGTATAACTAATAGAGAATCCAAAGAGATGTCATAGAGACACTCAGTACAAGAAAGAAAACTCAGACAGCAGTTTAGTGAGCTCAGGAATAAAATAAATGATGATAAGGTATACATTATCTAAGAGACTGAAACTATGAAACAACCAAACATTATTGGAGGACCAGATGAACTTAATAAATGATATGAAGAATGCAACAGAAAACATTGGAAGAAGACTGTCTTGTGGAAGTGAGATTTGCAAACTCACCAATACAAAACAAGAAATGATAGGAGAGAGAAGAGATGCAAGATATTAAAAAGTGAGGAAATTCTACAATAGCCATCAGGGTTCTTCAGGAAGTGCACATTAGAGTGAAATCCTGGAGGGAGAAGAAATTTAGAAGGCAGCTGATGGTTTATTAAAGTTATAATAGTTGATAACTTCCTGAATCTGGGTAAGGAACTGATATACAATTCTGTGAGCCAACAAAACAACAATAAATTTAAGACAATGAGACCTCCTTCAATATACGTCATATGCAATTTGGGAAGTCAATGCCAGAGTAAAATTTTAACAGCAGCCAAAAAATGGTATGCTTATCTTCATAGGAAACCACATTAGGCTATCAGCAGATTGCTGAGCAGAAAACATACACCAAGGGTAATTAAAATGACATTTTCAAAATACTGAAATAAATCTCTCACCCAAGAATACTCTACCATGCACAGTTATCACTTAGATGTAAAGTGAATATAAAGTCTTTACCAGACAAAGAAACCTGAATGAGATGTAAAAAAAAAAAAACTGAGACAACATAAAAGAGGTTCAGAAAAGAGCTTTTCTAAGAAAATTAAAATGGCAAATACACACCAAACTTTGATCAAAATACTAAGCAGAGACCACGAGAAGGTTGCAACAGTTTCTTTGGGTATGTTTTTAAATGCTACTATTCTATATGAATTAAGGAGATAAAAACAGTAATTCACTTGCAATAAATATAGGTACATCAAATTGGTAACATGTTCACAACAGAAAGAGAAATAATTTGAGTCAGTAATCATAAAATGTAAAGAGTAAAAATAAAACAATAATAAGGAAGATGCTATCAGCGGAAAAAGGACTAAATTTTATGTGAGATGTTTTATTTCTACTTGAAGTACAGTAGATGTACTATATTGTGTAGTTTCAGATGTACAGAATAGTGATTCCAACCGCATTTTAGATTATATTGCATTAAAAATTATTACAATTATTGTATCATAAAATTATTGTTATTGTGTGTTATTCCCTTATCTATACAGATTATCCTTGTTGCTTAACTGTTCATGTATACTACTTTTTACCTGTCAGCGTCATACCATTAATTTGTCTTTCCCTTCCTCTTTGGTAAACATAAATTTTTTCCCATATCTTTCAGTCTGCTTCAGTCTTGTCTAACTAATTTCTCTATCTCTCTACCATGTCTCTATCAATCTATCTATCTATTTATATATCTATCTATGTATCTATCTATCTCTCTATCTATCTATCTATCCATCTATCTATCTATCTATCAATCATCAATTATGTATCTATGCATCTATCCTTCCATATATCTATTTATCTGTCATCTATCAATAGATAGCTATAGATAGATATACACAGATATTTGTTATGCTTAAGATTCCACATATAGATTATATTATATTCTTTTGTCTTTGTCTAAGTTACTTCACTAAGCACAATATTTACTAAGTCCATTCATGATGCCGAAATAGCCATGTGTCATAATTTTTCATTGCTGAGTATTATTCCATTGCATATTTATAGCAACATCATATCATCTTAAGTCCATAGTCTACTGTGGACACTTGGATTGCTTTCCTGTCTTGCATATTATAAAAAGTGCTGTTGTGAACATTGGTTCTTCTCAATTTAGGGTTTCTTCCTCGGATTTTTCCTAGGTCAGTTATTACTGTTTCATATGGTAGTCCTGTTTTATTTTTAAACAAATCTGAATACTGTTTTCCATTGAAGTTGTACCAATTTGCATATTAACCAAGAGTATACAACAAATTTGTTTCCTCCACATCGTCTCCAACAGTTTCTATTTGTAGACTTTTTGATAATAGCCATTTGACCAGTGTGAAGTGATAATTCATTGTGGTTTTCAACTGCTATTAACTAATAATTAGTAATGTTGAGCATTTTTATCACTTGCCTGTTACTCATCTGTATGTTTTCTTTGGAAGAATATTAACTAAGTTACTCTGCTCTTTTTTTGATTGGGTTTTTGTTTTTCACATTGAGTTGTGTAACCTAAATCCATGTTACATCTATTAACTTACATCTATTATCCCTTGGTCAATTGCATTATTTGCAAATATGTTCTCCAATTACACAGGCAGTGTTTTCATTTCATTCAAAGTATCCTTAGCTGTGCAGAAACTTTCAAGTTTATTTATGTCTCACTTGTTTATTTTTGATTTTATTTCTTTGCCTTAGGAGAGTGATACAAGAAATTATTCCTATGATATATATCCAATAGTGTATCACCTATATACCCTTCTAGCAGTTTTAGAGTATCAGGTCTTACATTTAGGTCCTTAATACACTTGGAGTTTATTTTTGTATATGATGTCAGGGAATGCTCTCATTTCACTGTTTTACATGTAGATGTCCAGCTTTCCAAACACCATTCATTGACAAGCCTGTCTTTTTCCATTGTGTACTCTTGTCTCTTTTATCATTGATTCAGTGCTCATAGCTGTGTGGAATTATTTCTAGTCTCTCTATCTGATTTTATTGATTATATCTCTGGGCCAATGCCATGCTGTTTTTATTACTGTAGCTTCGTAGTATAGTAAAGAATCCGGGAGGTTTATACCCCATATTTGTTGTTTCATTTTGACAATTTTTAATGGTTTCATGTAGAACTTAGTTATTTATTTTCAAGTTATGTGGGAAATAGTACAGCTTCATAACAGGATTTGCACAAAATCTGTAGGTTTCTTTGTGTAGTTCGGCCATGTTAACAATATTAACTCCTTCAAACCAAGAGCACAAGACATCTTTCAATTTTTTGAATCATTTTTAATTTCTTTCTCAATGTTATTTTATTTTCATTTTTTAGACCTTTCATATATGTGGTTACATATATTCCAAGATATATGGGGGAATGGGATTTTAAATAGTATTGCTTTCAACTTCCATTTTAGAGTATCTCATGATTAACGTGTGGAAATGCAAGAGAAAACTTTACATTAATCTTGCACTCTGCTCCCTTTTTGAAATTATTTATTGTTGATATTATTCTGTGTGGAGCACTTAGGACTCTATGTAGATTGTTATGACATCAGTACTGGTGCCAATTTTGCTTCTTTCTTTCAATTTTGCATTTCTTTTTCTTCTTTTTCTTCCTTTTTCCTTTCTTCTTTTATTATGGAACAGAAATGCTGAGAGTGGGAATCCTTATCTTGTTCCCAAATTTACCCAGAAGGCTTTCAGCATTTCCCCTAACTATTATAAATTGTTATAAATGACCTTTAGTATGTTGAGAGATGTTCCCATTATACTCTATTTCAGGAGAGTTTTGATCATGAATGTATGTTGAATTTTGTCTAATGATTTTTCTGTGTGTATTGACATGCTCATTTGAATTTTGTCCTTCCTTTATTAAATATGTGTCATGCTGATTAACTTGTGTATGTTGAACCATTCCTGTGACCCTGGAAGTAATCCAACTGATCATCATTTATAATCTTTTCTATGAATTGCTGGATTAATTTGTTGATGTTCTGTTGGGGTTTTTTAATGTATATTCATCAAGGATATTGGCTTTACAATTTCATTTCTTTTTTTGGTAGTGTCTTTGACTGGTTTTGTTATCATGGTATTTGTGGCCTCATAGAATCACTTTGGGAATTTTCCTTTCTAATACATTTTTTGAAATAGATGAGAGGAAATAAGTTTCAGTGAAGGCTCCCAGGCATTTTGTTCAAGGGGTGTTTTTAAGATTATAAATATTATTTAAATTATAGTGATTTCTCTTTTCAAGTTTTCAGTTTTCTTTTTATTCAGTGTTGCCCGGCTGTATGTTTCAAGAAATTTGTCCATTTCTTTAAGGTCTCCCAGTTGGTTGTCACGTAACTGCTCAGAGTGCTTACATAATCTTTGTTTGCATTTCTGTACAATCAGAAACTATTTCTAATATTTCATTTCTTATTTTGTATGGGTTGACCCTGTTTTTCTTGATAAGCCTGGCTAAATGCTTATCAATTTGTTAATATTTTTAAGAAAAAAAAAGCTTTTGATTTTATGAATTTTAATTTAATTTTTAATTTTTATTTTATTTAGTTTCAACCTAATCATTAAAGATTTATCATTCTACTGATTTCTCATATTGTTTGCTCTTATATCAAGTTATTTTGGGTGATAAGCTTTATCCTTTGTATGAGGTTTTTCTTTTTCCTTGTAGAAAGCCTCAATTGTTGTAAACTTCCCTCTTATATTTCCCTTTACTGCATCCCATACATTTGATGAAGCTGTGTTTTCATTGTAATTTGTCTCCATGTATGATTTTATTACCTCTTTAATTTCATCACTGACCTTGTTTTATGTTATTTTTTTAAAGGATGAGGTTTAATCTCATGTTTGTGCATTTCCTGTTCTTCTTTCTAGAGTTGATGCATCGTTTCATAATTTTGTGTATGGAAAAATACTTGCTGTAATCTGTATTTGCTTAAAGTTCCTGAGGCTCATTTCATGACATAATATGTGGTTAATTCCTTAGATAAAATCCTGTGCACACTTGAGAAGTTTATGTATTCTCCTTTTCTGATGCAGTGTCCAATATCTCAGTTAGGTTCAAATGATCTAATATGTCATTAATACCTCTGTTTCCTTACAGATATTCTTTTGGGATGATATGGCCATCAGAATAGTGAGGTGTTCAACTCATCTACTATTATTGTTTTATAATGAATTAATTGCTTCATGTCTACTAATACTTCTTTTTATAATTAGGATCTACGTTTTTGGGTGCATATATAATTTAATGAGTGTAATACTCAATTTTTATATTGATCTCTTCTTCTTTACATAATCTCATATTTATCTTTCATTGTGGCCCTTATTTTAAAACGTATTTTGTATGAGTTGAGCATTGCAAACTGCACTTTCTTGTCATTTCCATGAAACATCTTTTCCATCTATTTACTGATTGTGTTTAACTTCCACCATAAAGTGAGACTTTTGTGGGGGAAACAAAGATGGTGGAGCAGAAGGATGCTCGTAGTTCACCCTTTCCCACAAATGTACCAAGACTCATATCCACAGACTTACTCAGCTAACCAGAGAAACTGCAGAACTCTGATAGTACATTGTCCTCTTCAAAAGATAACCATGCAAATAATCTGGTAAAAGAAAATGAAGAAAGAAAGACTAAAAGGCAAAACAGATTGGGATAGGTCCCACAGGGAGGGAGCAGCAAAGAAGGCCTTGTGCTCATTCACTGCGTATCCCCTCTACAACTGCGAGTTCAGCAGGATGGTGGGGGAGCCTTCAATAATTGGAACCCTATAGAGTATAAGTTGAGTGACAGTACTAAGCTAAACAGGCACAGAGGATCCCTGTGACACCCAGCCCAAGAGGCATCCTGGCAGCTAGGGGCAGGGCCATGCTGCCTGAACTGGTTGGAAGATGAGGACGGTTGCACTGAGGCAGCCCAGGGGAATGGAGCAGGCTGTGTGCCGTTGCTGTGGGTGCACAGGGCAGAACAACTTGGGCCCTCCATTAAACAACAGGGCAGACTAGCCCTGGAGGGGAAAGGTATATTCTGAATCTCTGAAAATCCACAAAAGTATCTAGGACAAGAGAGCCGGGGTTCAGACACAGCTACCATAGCCTCTGATGCTTTGCACCCTGGCAGCAGCGAGAGCAAAACCTGCATTCACTCATAAGGACTTAGCAGCGTCAAGAGCCAGATGGGGACTTGTCTACAGCCTGAGGCTGATAAGATCTTTCTGTCCTTTTTCCTCAGAGAACTTGCTCTGCCAAGGCAAACAAGGAGATGGGTTTTGGCCCAGACCAGTGACACGGCACATAGAATTGGAAAGACCAGCACCCGAAGGGGGCTGATGGCCTGCCAAATTTTGGGCTGGAACGCAGCCCCTGACCATGTGGCTGGGAGAGAGCTTGATGCCCTCTTGTGCCTGGTTAGTCTGAAACATGTGACTGAGGCATCGGTCAGGGCAGTGACAAGACAGCCTACAGTAAAGAGAGCTGCTCCAGAACCAGTGTTGGGAGTAGGAGTGATCTGCTTGCCAACAGGCCCTGGGAGCTGCACAAATGAGGGCTCCAATAGAGGGCCTCTGGAAAAAGCAAGCTGAGATTCCAAAACAGGATGAATACAGGAAGAGTTCACATTAAAAGTACACAGTCTCCAGGACACACTGACAACCACCTTGATTTAATCTGTTTTTACCTGTTTCATTTTCTATTAGCCTCTTAATTTTTACTTCTTAGGGAATTATATATACCCCGTTTTAAATTGAATTGAAATTTTTTAAAAATATTTTTATCATTATTATTTTTCAAATCTCTGCTTCAACTTGATCTTCTATTATGTATTATACAATGTCTTCAAACAATTATTTCCACTTCTTAAAAATTCTTTGTCTCACTCTCTCTTTTTTCTCTATTTAAGTTGTAATACTACAAAGGAATTAGGTAGATAAACTCCTTTAGGACCACAGTAGATAACTGATACTCCATAAACCACAGTGCCAGAGAGGTAGGAGCAAGATGAAGAAGCAGACAAACCATTCCCAATTAAAAGAACAAGAGAAATCCCCTGAAAGAATGATCAGTGAAATAGATATCAATTGCATATTAGATCCAGATTTCAAAAAAGGAGTGATCAAATTACTGAAGGAAATAAAAGATAGTGTTCAGAGATATAAAATATATTAAAAATGATATGGAAGCTCTAAAGAAGAGCCGAGTAGAATAGGTAAACCCATTGACTGAGATGAGGAATGATCTAAAGTGGTCACAAAGCTGACTAGATAAGGCAGAGGATGAATTAGTGACCTAGAAGACAGGACAATAGAAAGCAACCAATCAGAAGAGCTACAAGAGAAACAACGGGAAACAAATGAAAAAAGCATAAGAGACCTATGGGATAATAGAAAACATGCCAAACTTGGCATGATAAAATTCCAAGAAGGGGAGGAAATATCAAAGGTGATTGCAAAGGTGTTTGGAGAAATCATGACTGAGAACTTCCAAACTTAAAGAAGGAATCAGATATCTAAGTACAGGAAGCTCAGAATGTCCCAACAGGAAGAATTCAAATAAACCCACACCAAGACATATAATTAAGATGGCCAGAGTCAAAGATAAAGAAATGATCCTAAAGGCAGCAAGAGAATAGCAAAGAGTGAGTTACAAGTGAATCCCCATGAGGCTCAGAGCTGATTTCACAACACAAATACTACAGAACAGAAGGGAGTGGAAAGATATATTCAAAGTCCTGAATGAAATAAATGATATACGCTAGGATACTTTAAGCAGAAAGGCTATCCTCTACAGTTTAAGGAGACATAAAAAATTTCACAGACAAGAAAAAACTACAAGAGTTTAGCAACAGTAGACCCATGCTAAAAGAAATATTGAAAAGTCTACTCTAAAAAAAAAGCAGCAGGATGATACAGAATTGTGAATCTCACAGCTGGAAAGGTGATAACTCATGAACCAGAAATAAAATAAACACAAAATTTGAAAACAAGACATACAATTCATTGAGAGTGGGAAAGGAAGGCAGGAAAATGGGAAATTTTTTTGGGGGGGTCTTTCTTTTTAAAATATTTTGTTTTCAGTAGGATGGTTTGAGATCATGTTACTATCAGTTTAATATAATCAGTTCTACTAATAGTCTAATTGACTTATTTTAAAGGGTAAAAACAAGACAAAAACATATTCAGGGAGTCACTAAATCTAAATAAATTTCATGATAATACAAAGGAAAATGACCAAACCAAAAAAGCAAGATGAAATGAACAAACAGGGAATAGCAAATCAACTGCAAAGATAAGGTCAAAATGACAATAAACACAAACATATCATCGATTATTGTAAATGTTAATGGACTAAATGCTCCAGTTAATGTCATTTAGTGGCAGGCTGGATAATAAAGCAAGAAACTTCAACATGCTGCATAAAAGAGACCCCCTTCAGCGGGAAGGAAACATATAGATTGAGAGTGAAAGGTTGGAAAAGGGTATTCCATACAAATGGAAAAGCCAAAAAATCAGGTGTTGCAGAACTGACTTCAAAGAAAATAGTCTTAAAACCAAAGGCCATAAAGAAAGATAAGGAAGGACATTTTATAATGATTGAATGAGTGTTAAAAGACGAGGATAGCACAATCGTTAGTACATATGCACCAAATAGAGGACTACCTAAGTACATGAAATTATTACTAACAGATAAAAAAGGGGATAGTGATGGGAATGTAATCATAGTTGGAGATTTCAACACTGCATTAACAACACTGGAAAATCATCAAGATAGAAAATAAATTAGGCAGAGAAGTTAAATAATACAATAGAAATATTACACTTGGCGGATATTTTCAGAGCATTGCACCCCCCACAAAATAGTATATACATTCTTTTCAAGTGCACATGGGATATTTTCCAGGATTCATGAAATACTTGGGCCCAAAAGAAACCTCAGCAACATTAAGAAGATAGGAATTACCTCAAGCGTCTTTATTGAACACAATGTCATCAAGCTAGAAATCATCAACAGAGAAACAAAGGTGAACAAATGGAAAACATGGGGATTAAACAATATGTTATTAAAAAACCTATGGGTCAAAGAAGAAATCAAAGCTGAAATGAAAATGTACCTTGAGACAGAAAATGAAAGCAAAACCACACAAAATTTATGGGACACAGTAAAAGCAGGGTTGAGAGGGGAGTTTATAGTGATACAGGCCTTCCTCAAAAAAGAACAATCACAAATATACAATTTAACCTATCAGTAGAATGAACTAGAAAAAGAAGAACAAAAAACCCAAAAGGCAGCAGAAGGAAGGAAATTATAAATATTGGGGAGGATATAAGTAAAATAGAGTTTAAAAAGACCATAGAAAAAAAATCAACCAATCAAATGCTGATTTTTTGAAAAAGTAAGTAAAATAGTATACCTCTGGACAAACTCAAAAAGAAGAAAAGTGAGAGAGCACAAACTAGCAAAATAAGATATGAGAATGGAGAATATGCAACTAATAAAATAGAAATGCAGAATATCATACGAGAATATTATGAAAAGTATATTGAACCAAACTGGATAACCTAGAGGAGATGGACAAGTTACTGGAAACATACTGTCCACCAAGACTGAATCAAGAAGAAACTGACCCCTTGAACATACAGAGCACTAGAAATGAAATCAAAATAGCAATATAAAACCTCCCTACAAATAACAGTCCAGGACCGGAAGGCTTTATTACGGAATTCTACCAAACATGCATAGAAGAATTCATACCAGTACTTCTCAAACTCTTCCAGAAGACTAAAAAGGAAGGAACACTCCCAAAGTCATTCAATGAAACCACATTTACCCTGAAACCACAACCAGGCATAGACAATACCTAACAAGACAATTATAAGCCAATATCCCTGATGAACACATATGCCAATATCTTCACCAAAATAGTAGCGAATAGAATCCAAAAACAGAGAAAAAAGATTATATTCATGACCAAGTGAGTATCATGACAGGGACACAGGGGTGGTTCAACATATGCAAATCAATCAATGTAATACAGCACATCAACATGAGAAAGGACCAAAATCGCATGATCATCTCAATAGATGCAGGAAAACATTTCATAAAATTCAGCACCCACTTATGATAAAAACTCTCACCAAATTGGGCATAGAGGCTACATATCCCAGCATCATAAAAGCTATAGATTGCAAACCTACAGCCAGCTTAGTACTCAAAGGTGAGAAAGACAAAATCTTCCCACTAAAATCTGAGACAAGACAAGGATGCACACTATCACCACTCCTACTCAACATAGTCTTGGAAGTCCAGGCCACAGCAATCAAGAGAAAGAAGTAAAAAGGATGCAAATTGGAAATGAAGAGGTAAAAGTCTCACTATATGCAGATAATATGTTACTATATAGAGAAAACCCTACAAGATCCAGACAAAAACTACTAGAGCTGATCGAAGAATTCAGCAATGAAGCAGGTTAAAAGATTAAGGTTCAAAAATCAGTGGCGTTTTTTAACGGTAACGATTCAGATAATACTAAAGAGTTACAGTCCACATGGCAGCCCTGTATTTGTAGGAAAAGTTTCATAAAGCCAATGCAACAGAATAGAGAGCCCAGAAATAAACCCAAAAACTTTTGGTCAATTAATCTTAGACAAGGGAGGCAAGAAAATACAATGGAAGAGAGACAGTCACTTCAGCAACTGGTGTTGCTAAAACTGGACAGCAGCATGTAAATCAATGAAACTAGAACACTCCCAATGAAGCTAGAACACCATACACAAAAATAAACTCAGAATAGATCAAAGACTTATACATAAGACAAGATACAATAAACTTCCAAGTGGAAAATATAGGCAAAACAGTATTTGATATATGTCTTGTAAATTTTTTTGTAGAAAAAATAAAATCAAGAATAAACAAATGAGACTTAATGAAACATACAACCTTCTGCACAGTAAAGAAACCGGAACTAAAACAAAAATACAACCTGCAGAATGGGAAAGTATCTGAATATGAAACTGACAAAGGCTTGAGCTCCAGAGTATATGAGCAATGCATCCAACTGAATAAGAAAAAATAGATCACCCAATGCAAAAATTGGCAGAAGACCTAAAGAAGAATTTCTCCAAGGAAGACATACAAATGATCAAAAGGCACATCAGAAAATGCTCAATATCACTGATTATCACAGAAATACAAATCAAAACTATAATGAGGAATCACCTCACACAAGTCAGAATGGCCATTATTCAAAAATCCACAAATGACAAATGCTGGAGAGGCTGTGGAGAAAAGGGAACCGTCTTCACTGTTGGTGGTAATGCAGTTTGGTGCAGCTACTGTGGAAAACAGGATGAAAATTCCTCAAAAGCCTAGGAATAGACTTACCTCATGACCCAGGAATCCCGCTCATGGCCATAAATAATGAAGGAACCCCATTTCTGGATGACACCTGCACCCCAATATTTATATCCAGCAATATTTACAATAGTCAAGACATGGAAACAGCCTAAATATCCATCGACAGTTGATTGGATAAAGAAGAGTTGGTATATTTATACAATGGAATACAGGTCAGCCATATAAAGAGAAAACATAATGCCATTTTCAGCAACATGGATGGTCCAGGAGAAAATCAGTCTAAGTGAAGTAAGCCAGAAAGAGAAAGAAAAATACCATATAAGATGGCTCATCAGTGGAATCTAAAAACAAAACAATATAAAACAATAAAAGCACAAATACAAAACAGAAATAGACTTGCAGACATAGAATACAAGGTTTTATTAGCCAAGGGGGCGATGGGTGGGAAGAGATAGACTGGTAGATTTAAATTGTAGAATAGATAAACAGGATTGCACTGTATAGCACAGAGAAATATATAAAAGTTCTTAAGGAAGCCCACAGTGGAAAAAATGGGACAACAAATGTATATTTGCTCAATGTAACAGCAAAATTTGCTCTACGCTGGCATTGGAGACAACTTTGTAAAATGACAGTAAATCAATAAATAAAACTTAAAAAAAATTAAAAGCATGATCCTAAATATTAGAAGTGAAATATACATTAGAGAGGAAAAGAAAACTCTCAAAAAGAGCAGTAAAACCATAGATTTTTTTTGTTTTCTTTTTAAAATAAGCAAAATCAAAAAAAAAATTATAGCCAGGTGCATCATGAAGAAACGAGAGATGGTGCAAAGAAGTAAAGTAAGGAATAAAATAAGAGAAATTACAATAGTTACCTCAGATATACAAAAAAGGGATCATTTATTCAACACTTACATTCGAATAAAGTGGACAACTTAGAAGAAATAGACAAATGTCTAGAAAGAGACAGAGATAAGGAGAAACAAATAATTTGAACAAACTGTTTACTAGAAGAAAGAATCTGCATTTTAAAAATTCGTTAAATAGAAGTGCAGATTTAAACAAATCATGTGGAGAACTGTACAAAAATACAAAGCAGAACTTATACTCTTCAAATTATTCAAAAATATTGAAGATGTGAGAAACTCCCAAATTAATTCTATGAAGAATTCATCACCCTGAGAGCAAAGCCAACAAACAAACCACAGGCAAAGGGAACTTCAAGCCAATAAATTTGATAGATTTAGATGCAAAAATTCTACAAAATATTGTTAGCAAACTAAATCCAGCAATACCAAAACTGAATCATACACCGTGATCAACTTGGATTCATTGCAGGGTCACAAGAGAAGTTCAACTTACACAAATCCATCAGTTTGATACACCATATTAACAAAAGGAAAAGAGAAAAAGACGAGGTCCTCCCAATAAATCCATAAAAAGTATTTCACAAAATTCAACATTTATTCATTGAAACAGCAACAACAGCAATAACAGCAACAACAACAGCAACAACAACAGAAACCTCTTACCAAAGTAAGATTCAGGAAATATATCTCAACATAACTAAAGTCATTACTTACAAACCCACAGACAACATAATATGCAAAAATGAATAACTGAAAGACAATTTAAGGAATAAGACAAGGATGCTCAATCTCAAAATTTCTGTTAAACACAGTATGGTAAGTCCTAGCAACAGCAATCGGACAAGAAAAAAATGTATTCAAGTTGGACTTAATGAAGTAAAATTGCTATTTTTTAGATGACATGATAATATATATAGAGATCCCTAAGGATTCTCCACACCAGAACAACTAAAACTAATAAAGACATTTAGAAAACTAGCATGATTCATGATTAATATACAAAAACTGTCACATTTCTATAAACTAACAATGAAATATTCCATAATTTAAAAAAAAAATCCAGATGAAATCAGATCAAAAAATAAAAAACCTATGGAAAATCCAAGATACTAAAATCTATAGGACACTGAAAAAGAAATATGAAGATAATGGAAAGAAATCTCAAGGCCTTAGTTTAGAGGAATTAATACTGTTAAAATATACATAATACAAAACATGTCTATAGATATAAATTGATTCATATCAAACAACATGATATTTTCACATACCTGAAAACATTCCTATGAATCGGATGGAACTGCAAAAGAACCAGAATTGCTAAAGAAACAATGAGGAAAAAGAACAGAGTTGGAGGCATAACCGATAACCCTCCCACATCTCAGACTATATAACAAAATTACAGTAATCAAAACAGCACAATACTGGAAAATAAACAAACATCAATATCACTGGAACAGAACACAGAGGCAGAAATAAAACATCTCAACAATGGTCAACTAAACTCTGACAAAGGAAACAAATATATGCAATGCCTTAAAGACAGTCTTCAGCAAGTGATGTTGAGAAAGCTAGACAGCTACCTGTAAATCAATGAAATTAGAACAATCCCTCTCAATGTACAAGAATAAATTGAAAATGTTTTAAATATCTGAATCTAATACATGACACAATATAACTTCTGGAATCTAACATAAGCAAAACAAAAAAAAATTGTAGCAAAATTTTCATATATCACACTCCCAAGCTGAAAACAATAAAAGTAAAATAAACAAATAGATCCTAAATAAACTTAAAAATTTCAACACAGCAAAATAAACAAAATGAAAAGATGAACTTCCAAATGGGAGAAAACATTAGGAAACAATGCAATCAACAAGAGGCTGATTTCTAAAATGCAAAAATCTTTCATACAACACCATTTCAAAAATCTACAAAAAACTCAGCCAGAATATGAGCAGAAGACAATTCTCTAAAAAAGACACACAGATGACAAACAGGAACATAAAAAAGTGCTCACGTTGCTAATCATTATACAAAGGCAAGACAAAAATAAAATAATATTTTACTTCACACTAGTGAGAAGGGCTGTCATCCAAATGCTTACAAATAATAAAGACTGGGGAGATTGTGGAGAAAAAGGGACTCTCCAACGCTGTTGGTGGGAATCAAAATTGGTGAAACCACTTTGGAAACAGTATGTAAGTTCCTTTAAATAATAAAAATAGACCTATCATATGACACAGCAATCCCACTCCTGGGCATAAGAAACATAAATCCTGAAAACAAAGAATCCTAGGGTAAAACATAACAAGTACACTCTGACTTTGGACTTAATTTGATTCTACATATGTCTCCTCTGGCAAGGGAACCAGAAGTAAAACTAACAAAATATGATTGTGTCACACTGAACAGATTTACACTGCAGAAGTAATGATCAATAAAATGAACAGTCAACAAACACAATGGGAGAATATGTTTGCAAGATAATTTCTAATCAAGTGTTAATATCCAAAATATATGGCAAAGTCTTACCCCAAAACAAGAACAAAAAATAGCAAACAATCCAATTAAAAAAGATGTCCATAGGAACTGAATAGAAAGATCTGAATCAATTTTCTTCAGAACACATACAGTTGGCTATAAAATACATGAAAACGTGTTCAGAGTTATAAATTATTAGCGATGTCATAAACCAAAAATGAGACAAGACCTCACACTTGTCAGAAGGTTCTCATCAAAAAGAAATGAAATAGATTTTGGTGAGATTATGGAGAAAAAGTAACACCGTGGACACTGTTGATAAGAATGCAAAGTATTGATTCCATTGCATACAAACATCAAATTTTCTTCATCCATTTTTCTGTCAAGGGATGTTGGATTTTTAGGCTCCTGTCTGAAGACTCTAGAGAATGAGCCCATGGGCTGAACTGATAAACAAGCTGCGAGGAATGTCACATATCAAGGCTGGATAAGAAATGCCCTACTCAATGTATCCAGTATGGATGGCTGGATAGCCTATGCTGGGTAAGATCCTCAGAGGAGGACAACCTAAGACAGGCACAGATGGCTGGATAAGAGATGGCCTGCTTAATGAAGTTCCGTGATGAATTTTAAAACAATCCTTGATCATTTAACATCCTGTGCTTACTGCAGGAGCATGGGAACATAAATACTTAAGATTATTAACATTGTTATAACTTAGATTATATGTGAGGCATTATGCAAGTCCTATATAAACCCTTCTTCTAAGAATCAAAAAACGGAGAACTGCTTCATTTCTCTCCACATATTGTGCGTAAATGATATCGTGCCACTGACAGGGTTAATTTATTTGTTGGGAGTATCTTAAAAGTATGTTGCATCATATACAATGCTATTTCTGAACCTATTGAAATGATTATGTGAGTTCTTTTACTCATTCTATTAGTGTGGCATGTCACCTTTATTGATTTGAATATTTTGACGTATCCTTAAACCCAGGGATAAATCACTTTACTCATGTATGTTTATGATACATTAAATGTGTTGTTGGATTCATTTTGCTTGTGTTTTGTTGAGAATTTTGGTACATATGTTCATCAGGGATAATATTCTATATTTTGCATGTAACGTCCTTTCTAGCCTGTTAAGCAAATAAAGCTCACATCATGAACATGTTTGGAATCTTTCACCCCCTTCAAATTCTTGGAAGATTTGGGGAAGAATTGGTGAAAATTGTTTTCAACTGTATGACAGAATTCACCAGTAATGTTGTCCTGTAAATTTTTTCTGGTTTTGGAAGATTGATTTTTGACTTACTCAAACACACTTTTGCCCTATTATCTTTCCAATTTCTTCTTGATTCAATATTGGAAGACATATGTTTCTGGGAATTGGTCTTTTGTTCTAGGTCATTCAAATCGTTGGCTAGTGATAATTTCTTATGATGCTTTGCATCTCTACAACATCAGTGGTAATATCTTCTGTTTTATTTCTAATTATATTTGAGTCTTTATTTTCTTAGCCAACCTAAACATTTGCCCAATTTTTGTTTAAAAGAAACATACTTAGGTATTTTTTTTATCTTTTAAATTGACTCTCTGGCTATTTGCCTTACTCACATTCATTCAATTTTCTTCTTTATTGTTTCTGTTTTCTCCTTGATCCTTGATGTGTAAAGTTAAGTAGTGTGAATATTTGTATTTCATTTATTTTTAAATATTTTTATTTTGTTATTATTTATTTATATAATTAATTTACCTATGTACATATTTATTCATTTATTTATCAATGAAGTACTGCCATTTACAATGTGTCAATCTGTGGTGTATAGCACAGTGTCCTCTTACATGCATATATTTTTGTGCCTATTAAACATTACTTCACAATATTTGACTTAATGCCCTGTGTCATACAAGAGAAATTTTGAAAAAAATCTATTTTTATATATAGTGAAAATAATTTATGAATCTACAGCTCCCAAATATATCCTCTCAGAGCCCCTTTCCGCAGTATTCATAAAATTGTTTAGTAGATCTCTGACTGTGTTTCAATTTTGTAGATGAAATCACAGTGTCCTCATCCAAATTTTTTTGAAGATTCCACATATATCATGCCATGTATTAATTTTCTTTCTCTTTCTGGCTTACTTCAATTAGAATGACACTATTTGGGGACATCAATTTTGCTGCAAATGTCATTGTTTTATCATTTTTTATTGCAGAATATTATTCCATTGTGTAAATACAGCATAATTTCTGAATACTGTCATCTGTTGTTGGACAATTAGGTTGCTTTCATGTCATGGCTGTTGTATATAGCACTGCTAAGAACATTGGGTTGCAGGTGTCTTGCTGAATTATGGTTCCCTTTGATGTATACCCAGAAGTGGGATTGCTGGATCGTATGTTAAGTCTATTTTTATTCTTTTGAGGAATCCCCATTCTGGTTTCCACAATGATTGCACCAAACTACATTCCTTCCAGCAGTGTAGAAGGGTCCCTTTTCTCCACAGGAATGCCAGCATTTAATATTTGTGGAATTTTGAATAATGGCCATTGTGACTATTGTGAGGTGATACTTCATTACAGTTTTGAATTGCCTTTCTCTGATAATGATATGGAGCAATATTATTTTTCACATATCTATGTGGCATTTGTATGTCTCTATTGGAGAATTGCTTGTTTAGGGCTTCTGCCCAGATTGGGTTTCTTTTTATTATTATTATTATTACATTGTATGACGTCTTTATACTTTGGATAATAAGACTGTCATTTGCATGAATTCTAAATATTTTCTTTAATATATTAGCTTGTCATTTGGCATTGTTTATGGTTCCCTTTGCTGTGCAAAAGCTTATGTTTTATTAGGTCCCATTTATTAATTTTGCTCTTACATCCATTACCTGGGTAGGCTGTTCTAGGAGATCATTGCTGAGATTTATATCAGAGTGTTTTGCATATGTTTTCTTCTAGGAGATATACTGTGCCTTGCCTTACATTTAAATCTTCAACCCATTTTGAGTTTATTCTTGTGTATGGAGTGAAGGATTGTTCTAACTCATTGCTCTGATGCTGCTATCCAATTTTTCCAACATTTGGTGAAGAGATGTTCTTTTCTTTGTCATATTCCTGGCTACTCTGTCAAAGATTAATAGAACATAGGCCTGTAGATTTATTCCTAGACCCTCTATTCTGTTCCATTGGTCCATATGCCTGTTTCTGTACGAATATCATGTCACTTTGATTATTGTAGCTCTGCAGTAGTGTATGGAGAAATGGTGGTTTATTCCTCCAGACTCTTTCCTTTTCCTTAATATTTCTTTGGAAATTATGGATGTTTTATGACTCTATGTAAATCTTAGGATCATTTGTTTCAGTCCCAAAAAGAAAAGTTTTGCATAATTTGATAGGAAATCACATTAAGCCTGGGGATTGCCTTGGGCTGTATGACCATTTTAACCATTTTTTTCTTCCATTACGAGACCATTGGGTATCTTTTCAAACTTCAAATATTTCTTGAATTCCTCAATCAATGTTTTCTAGTTCTTCATGTATAATTCATTCACCTCCTTGGTCAGATTTATTTGTAAGCATTTTATAGTTTTGGGTGCAGTTATAAAAACGGTTGTTTCTATATTTTGTTTTCTTTTTGATTCAATGGTAGTGTAAAGAAATGCAATTGGTATTTGTACATTAATCTGGGTACCTTGCCCAGTTCCTTTTCTAGCCTAAGTATTTTTTGTGAAGCTTTTACAGTTTTCTCTACATAGTGTCATTTCTGCATATCATGGCAATTTTAACTCTTCTTTTCCAGTCTCAATACTTTTATTATTTTCCCCACCTGATCGTTGTGGATAGGAATTCCAAGACTATATTGAATTGAAATTGTGACAATGGGCAACCTTGTCTTGTCTCAGGTTTTTGTGGGAAGGCTTTCCATTTTTCACCATTGAGTATTTTGCTGGCTATATGTTTGTCATAAATAGCTTTCATTATGTTAGGATATTTTCCCTCTATGTCCACTGTGATAAGAACTTTTATTGCAAATAGGTGTTAATTTGTATCAAATGCTTTCTCTGCATCTACTGAGATGATCATGTGGTTTTTTGTCCTCTCTGTTATTGATATGGTGTATCACAATTGATTGATTGATTTGCATACGTGAAATCATCCTTGTGTTCCTGGGATGAACCTAACTTCACCATGGTGTATGATCTTTTTTTACATGCTATTGGATTCTGCTTGTTAATACTTTCTTAAGGATATTTACATCAATGTTTATCAATGATATTGGCCTATAGTTTTCTCTTGTGGTAGGGCCTTTGTCTGGTTTTCGTATCAGGTTGATGTTGGCCTACCATGTGAGTTTGTGTGTACTCTCTCCATATCAATATTTTGGAAGAGTTTGAAGAGGACTGGTATGGATTTTTCTTTGTATGTTTGGTCAAATTCCCTAGTGAAGCTATTTGGGTCTGAATTTTTGTTAGCAGATATTTTTTATTTTACTGATAATTCTATTCCATTTCTGGTGATCTGTCTGTTCAAATGGTTAAATTCTCATTGATGCAATATTGGTGCGCTGAATGTTTCCAAAATCTTCTCCTTTTCTTCCTGGTTATCCAGTTTGTTTCCATACAGTTGCTCATGTTATTCCCTTATGGTATATTGTAAATTTGTTGTATTCTTTGTAGTTTCTCCATTTTCATTTTTATATTATTTGTGTTCTCTCTCTTTTCTGGTTGGTGAGCCTGTCCAGAGTTTTATCAATTATGTTTACTATTTCAAAAAAGATTTTGTTTGATTTTTTTCTATTTTTTAATGTGTATTTCAATTATTTCTTCCTTTATCTTTCTTATTTCTCTCTTACTGCTGACTTTTGGTTTTGTTTGCTCTTCTTTCATGATTAGTTTACATAGAACATTACATTATTTATTTGAAATTGCTGTTCTACTTTGAGGAGTGCCTTGTCACTATGAACTTCCCTCTTAAGCCTGCTTTAAGTGTATTCCAAAGACTTTGTGTAGTGTTTTGACATATTTCTCAAGATATTTTTTAATTTCTTCTTTTACTTCTTTACCTGCCCCACTTGTCTTAGTACCATGGTGTTTAATTTACATGCAGTCATTTTTCTCCGTGTTTTTCCTTGAAGGATTTCTAGTTTCATGGTATTATACTCAGAAAAGATGCTTGAAATAATTTTTATCTTCTTAAATTTGTTCAGGCTTCTTCTGTGCCTGAATACATAATCTTTCTTCGAAAATATTCCATTTGAACTGGAAAAGAATGTATATTCTGCTTGGGGAGGAAAACTGTTTTGGAAATATCAACCAACTCCAATTATTTTATTGTATCTTTTTGTATCTTTGTTCCCTTATTAAATTTCTGTCTGAAAGACAATTCTAGTGATGGTAATGGGGGGTTATAGTCTTCTACTGTGATTGTGTTCCCATCCATTTCTCCCTTTTTATCTTTTAATATTTGCTTTATGTATTTATGTGCTCCTATATTGAGTGCATATATCTTAATTAGTTTAATACGCTCATTTTTATTGCTCCTTTAAGCATTATATCATGTCCTTGTTTATCTTTAGGTCTTTCATGTAAAGTCTATTTTGTGTGAAGTCAGAACTGCTATTCCTGCTTTCTTGTCATGTTCATTTGCAAGGAATATGCTTTTCCATCTTCTGACTTTCAAATATGCGTGTTCCTCTTACTAAAGTGAGTCTCTTCTATGCTTCATAATGTAGGGACTTGTTATATTATCCCATCTGACAATATATATCTTTTGATTGAAACACTAAGTCCATTAACATTTGTGATAATTATTGATTGACTAGGTTTATTTCCATTTTGAATGTCATTTTCCAGTTGATTCAGTATTTCCTTTTTGTTCATTTCATTTTCTTTGTGTGGCTTGATAAGTTTTCTTTTATTATCTTTGTTTCTTTTGGCTTTGTGACTTCATTGTAAGCTTTTGACATATGGTTACCCTGTTTCGTATGTATATTGTCCCATTACCATATATTTTTATTTTAACTGAAAGGAATAAAACTCTTACCCCTCCTATAGAGAACAGAAACAAGAAGAAAATACTCTGTATTTTCCTGTTTCACTCTGTGACCCTTAAATTTTTGATGTCCTGTTTTAGTACATCATGTTTATTCTATTGTCACACATTGTAGCTATTGCCTTTCTAATTATGCCTTTCTCTTTTCTATAGCATCCTGCTTCTTTTTTTTTTAGAGTATATCTTTCGTTATTTATTTTTCTGTTGCTAAATTCTTTCAGTATTTGCTTGTCTGGAAATTATTTATCTCTCCTTCTATTCTAAAGTATAGCCTTGCTTGATAAATTATCTTAGATTTCAGCTTTCTTTCATTCAGGACTTTGAATATGTCTTGCCACTTCCTTCTGCCTGTTGTATTTGTGTAGGAAATGTGATTAGAAATATAATATATATATAATTATATATATATGAATAGAATGTGTAGAAATGAAGTTAACAAATAAGAAGAAAACCTATACATTAAAAAATAGAAAACATTGATGAAGGAAATTAAAACTGATCCAAAGATATGAAAAGATCTCTTATGTTAATGACGTGAAACAATGTGGTTGAAACAACCATACTACACAAAGCAATCTACATTTAGTGTGATTCATGTCATAGTACCCATGAGACTTTTCCATTTAATAGAACAGTTAATTTCAAAATTTATATGTAAACACATAGATCATGAGTTGCCAAAATAATCTTGAAAAAGTGTATTAAATCTAATAGTGTAAAGTTCTCTGATGTTAAACAGCCCAACAAAGCTTTAGTAATTTAAACAACATGATACTGGCTCAAAAACGGACAGCAATAAATAGAAGAGAATAGAGAACCCAGATATAATCCTTCACACTTATGATCAATTTACCCATGAAAAAGGAAGCAAGAGTATAAAATGAAGAATAGACATTCTCCTCAATAAGTAGTGCAAGGGAGATTGAAAATGTAAATTATAGATTAGAATAGTTCCTCATGTTGTATACAATCCATAAGCAGAGAATATCTTTCTATTTATTTTGTTTACTTATATTTCTTGAAACTGTAATTTATAGATCTATGTTTAGATCTTTTATTTCACTTATCAAATGTATTCCTAGTTTATTCTATTTTGTATAAATATACGCACAATTGTTTTCCTGATTTCTCTTTCTGATAATTTGTTGTTACTATATAAAAAAGTAATGGATATTTGTATATTGATTTTGTATTCTTCAAGTTTACTAAGTTTGTTCATTATTTGTTACATTCACTGGAGATGCCTATGGAGTTTTCTATCTATGCATAATTAAGTCATCTGTATAAATTTTACTGTTTTTTTACAAGTTGAATGCCTTTTATATTTTTTCTTGACTAGTTGTTCTGGCTAGGACTTCAAGTTGTGTAATTTAGTATTTGTGAGAATGAGCTACCTTTTCTTATTACTGGACCAGAGGAAAACCATCCTGTATGTTAACATTGAACTTGATGTTCGTCATTGGTTTTTCATATATGGCTTTTATTATCTTTAGTTACATTCTGTTTAAAGTGTATTTGTAAACAATATTTTTATAAAAATGTAAAGATCAGACCTGTGAATAATTTTCCTACATTTATTGAGATTATTGTCTTTGAATTCTCAGCTTTTTAAGGGATTGTATCACATATGTAGATTTGCATATGATAAGTAATATTTATGAATCAGGACTAAATCATACATAACTATATTTTATAATACTTATAATATGCAATGAATTCAGGTTGCTAATGTTTATTTAGAATGGAATGAACACATACTGAAAAATAAATTTACATTCTAGCTTGAGTGCACATTTATTTATTTAAAAATTCTATCTCTCATTTTGAATTTGGCTTATGTTTAATGGAATTTATATCTAAAAAATAATATAACTTTTGGTAGAACTGGATTTACTAGAGTTTACTGATACAGAACATAGCTATTTACAATTAGAGAACAAGACACTTGCCTTAAAATGCCATATTTTGCTAACAATATCAACTGTTTCAGGACTGAGATACATATTGCTTCCTAAAATGCATTACCTGGTCTTTTCCACCCAACACACATATAGTGTTATTTCTTTGTTTTTTGATTGTTTCTTTGTTTGCCCCTTAATGGAGGCAGTGCCTATTGAATGCAGGATCTTGTGCATAAGTGTATTTATCAACATCATTTTGGAACAATTAACAGAAGCCACAAGGTTATGGATTATAAAGATGACAAGAAAATTTATTCCTTCTAGGGACTGAAAAACCTCTGAGTGAAAGAAAGTCAAAGATAAACATTGGTAAATATACAATAAGATTTTCTCTTTTCTAATTTTAATGTAGAATATTAAATTACATTTGTTTATCTTATAGAACTGAAGTACAATTAAAAACAAAATTCCACCCTTTGGGATTTCTTAAATTTGATTCATTATTTCTTTCTAACTTTATTTCATAATTACTTACCATTTATTTTTATACAAAACAAATAAACTTATATTTATTCTGCTCATGTTATTAATATAGAGATACTTATTATAAAGTACACAGATAAATACCTACTTCCATTTCCAAATCAAATTATGTTTCACTTTAATTACAAATGATTTTCAAATTGATATATATTTTCTGTACATGTTTTACACAAATTTCACTTTAAATTCCAAACCTTTAAAATTATTTTATATATTTTGTGCATTATTTGTACTCTGTTTACAAATCTGGTATAAATTTTTGTACAAAAGTTTGGAGATTGGTTTTATTTTATAGACCCCAAAATTAAATTATTTAAAAAGATATTGTTGGGATAATATTTGCAGATCAGACTATAAAAATAAGCATCCTATCTGTATCATTTTAACTGGATGAATGAGAAATAAACACTGGCTGAATGTTACACTTGAGTTGCTGGGAGACCAGTCGTTTTGTGATGTCACAGCTACTCAAGTTGAGAACCATGGCGAAGTCCTAGCAGTTTACCTGTGCAGCCCTGCCAAAGCAGCATTTGAAGCTGCAGTGCTCAAAACCATGCAGATTAGAAAAGTAGCTTTAGAAAAAGTTATTTGAGATGCCACATATTTCTTCAGAAATTCAAGGTGTGTCTCCTAAAGTTGGACAAACTGGTTCAGGAAATTCCGGAAGATCTCTATTGTGTGAACAAACATTCTCTGGGGACTTGGACTTGAGGTCTATGATTGAATAAAATGCTTTTCAGACTTTGTCTGAAGAATCCTTAATAAAAACACCATGTGACACACATTCTGTCTCTGTACCAGATGAAGATAATGAATTTCATTCTCTGAAATTTCCAAGAAAACTCTGGAAAATGGCTGGGGATGACCAATTGAAATCCATCTGGTGGGGTGATAATGGATCTTCCATAGTGATTGTTGAAGATGTCTTCAAGAAGGAAGTTTTGGAAAGAAAGGCCCCTTTCAGAATATTTGAAACTGGAAGTATGAAAAGTTTATTTAGACATCTTAAACTTTATGGGTTTAGGAAAGTGTGGCAGAATTTTCAAAGGACTCCTTGTCTAGCTGACTTTCTGGCAGAAGAAAATGTAGCCTCTGTTTTAAGAAAGGAATTGACAAATTTTAATTACCACTTGGTAACTTATATATAAAAATTTATTTTGTATATCAATCAATGGTAATATAAATGTAAAGCTAGATTTTGAAAATTGTAAAACTACTAAGGTTAGAATACTTTATTTTCTCTAAAAAATGAGGACAGTGCCTTAAGTAGTCAAGATTAAGGGAAACTTTGCTTGCAACTATGAATCTTTCCAGAAATCTAAATAAAGCTATTAAAGCTGCTTTTAAAAAGTGGCATTCACCATTACTGCAAATGCTAAGTCATTAAATTTGATGAGCATACTATTTAAATGTGTATATTCCAATTAAGAAACTTCACACTATCATTAGCAATGTTCATATTTTGATAATATTATCTATGCATAGTAAACGTGGAATCTGAGGCTTAATAGGTTAGCCTTTTTGTAGTCTTGTATTTTGATTAACGTATTACAAAAATGTTTCTCTTTTGGTTGTAGCTGCAGTTGTATCATAATCCAAATTTTAAACGGTGCTGTCCCCAGATTTTTGTGAGAATAAAAAGAAGAGTTGGGATTAAAAATTCCTCTCTGGTGTCTTCATTGGCTGAAGATTTCAACAAGAAGCACTTTAAAGCAGGGGGTAATATGGATTATCATATTTCTGGTTTTGTGACTGACACTAGTGGAGAAAGTGCATTTTTACCTTCTGCAAATTTAAATATGACTCTAATAAGAAAGCCCCCTAGTAGCCTCATAATTGGTGATACAACTATCCCGATCAGAGGTGATTTCTCTCCTCCATCATCAATGTCACTTAGACCACCAGAACAAATTGCAGTGTATCAATGAGGTAATTTAAATCAGTTGAACATTGTCCACGGGCACTCTCAAAGTAGCTACAATGAAGCAAATGGCCATGTTGTGAACTCCATTACAACTTCAATTTCTACTTCTCAGTACAGCATCTTCTCTCTCATATAGAGCAATTATTTTGGACTGATGGTGGAGCCTTCTGCTTTTCCAAACAGATATCATGACATATCTGCCAATGAAGGTCATTTTCCTAAACTTCAACCAGGGATCAACCCACACTTTCCAGTGCCAATGATATCAGATACATCAGCTACATCTCTTTCAAGACCAACTCATCAGCAATTTTCAGTTTATCAATGTTATCCTAATTACAGCTGATGTACCAGAGGACTACCAGATTATGCAGGATAACAAAGATTAAAATTGATGTTGGCAAACGTCGACAAATATCTGCAATTTTGGGGGGGGGCAATAAAAATAGATGTGCACCCGAAATTTCTTTATTTTTTTTCAAGTAGAGTAAAGAGTTAAACGAGAGACTAAGTTGCCATTTAAAGAAAAAAAATAGATACTTGATTGATATGATCTTTTGATGGAACAATATGGGAGTAAATTTAAATAATTTCTTGAAAGGAAGAAGAAAAAATGGAAGAATTTGGAAAAGGAATAAAACATGGGGAGAGGGAAAAGTACTAAATGGTTTCTGGTTCATCCTGGAAAGTATGAAAAGTGTTAAATTAAGATAGGTTGGATGGAACAGGAGATAAATGCAAGAACCGTCCCAGGGATCATGCTCTCAATTACGTCATCCCTGGAATCAAAAATGACACATGATGTAGTCTCTGATGGCACATTCAGCATGTGGTAGAATTTAAAACGTAATTTTATCTATCGTCTTCTTTGTGCTGTTCTCAAAGCATTACAATTAGTGGTTTCATTTCCTGCCCTCAAGTGTCTACACTATATTTTCTAGTCAATACTTTATCTTGCTTTTATGTTCCAGCCAAAGACAAGCTTACGACCTCAGGGTGGCACTTAATGCCTTTTCAAATTTAAGCAAACAAACACAACTTAGTTTAGTTATTACTTTATAAATCTGGCATCTGACTACCTTGGCATATCTTTATGTTTCACTGTATCTGGACATACATCCAGGCAAATGATTGTCAACAATGTTAGCTCCACACTCAACAATTTTAACCCAGCTTATCCTTGGACTTTGGGTGTCCTCCTTTTACCTACTTAGACTATCCCGATCTCAGCACAGAAACCAACTCCTACAGATGTTTTCTGTCTATCCCCTTTTCCTCGTCTTTCTTGGATACCAGCACAGAAAACAGCACATGCCACAGGATGCATTTTTGTATTCAGTGAATGAAAAATTCATGTTGACTTTAAGCAAAATCTACTTTCCTGAAACAGCAAAACTCTCATGGTTTTCTAACTATTACATTATGGTCTTTACTCTTCACCACAAACTAGCTCTTTTCATAGCCCAAGGACTAGTCAATCAAGACAGTTATTGGAGGTAGATACAGGAGACAAAGTATTATTTTCTTCTTAATTCATACCTCCAGAGGCCTAAGGCATTTCATTCTCATTTGATGGATATTTTCCTGTCTCTTCATCACCCACCCATCCCAAAATAGCTGATTCTCTTCTGCATACCAATAACTATACTGCCTTCTAATTAATTTACTTCTTAGAATCAGAGCTTTGTCCACAAGAGACAGTGACATTGCAAAGATTTAATGTAGGTTTTTACACCCCACATAAATTGTGCCCCTTCTAACCTTCATGCAGAAAGTATCTAGGAGGTACTAGCCCCTTGGTTGGGGTGATGGTGTTCAGTATCCTAAATGTAATCTAAGATGTGTGGACTAGAAGGAGGTGAGGGTGGTAGAATTAAAAATTTGTCCAACTGCAAGAATACTGAATTTATACAGATATTAGGAAATATAAAATATTCATGGACGTCTTTGACAGTTTCCCATTAATTTAAAATAAAAGGTGAAGCATTTTCATAGTGTGAAATACCCTTAAATGTTGGAAAAATTGTAGGCAAGGTCAGGGAGCCTAAGGCTACTGCTCACAATGATGTAGCCAGTGTCAGCTGATAAGACTGGAATGGCAGAATTGAGCACTGAAAATTTGTTACCAGTTTTGATGAAAGCATTTGATAATCTGGAGAATGGGCACATGGGCCAGGGTGAACTCTAGAAACATCCCAACAATATGACCTTTACCAAGAGAAGAATAGAGACCACTTGCAGATGGAGAACTGTGTCTGGACAGCATTGGTTCTTCCTACAACAGAAAAATCAAGCTTTTAAGTTTGTCAGCTGAACACTGATGGTGGCTATATTGTTGTTTACATTAGCAGTCTGGGGTAAAAATGGGCTGGTTCAACAGCTAGTTTCCATCTCTCTTATCAGAGAGTGGGTCTTACCGTGATCATCTTAACAAGGTTCAATAATGTTAAGTCTAAAGCAACAGTTTACTTTCAAAATTAGAAATCCTAAAGAAAAATATTGTTTGTTTGTCCATCTGTAGATTTCTACCTGGGAAAATCTAGACTATTGGCAAAGGTACAAAAGTTGGCTGGTGTTTGAAAACTATTCTCTGAGCCCTGCCCACTGAATTCTTCCCACTAAATACCACAAATCTCTCTATCACTCTGTGTGTGTGTGAAGTTGGATTGTTAAGCAGTAACTAAGTTTGTCTTAGTTGAGTCATCATTGAATTATTCCTCTGCATCTGGCAGAATCTCTGTGAATTAAGAGTTTCATTGAGCCACCAGATTTTCTTCCGATCTGGGAGAGGTAGATTATATTTCTCCCAGTGTACTAATTGCTACCTGCTCATTGAATCCCGAGCTGATGCTTGGGCCAAGCCTCTCAACCCTTGAATGGGATTGAGTCATATACATTCCCCAGTCCCCAGAGCCCAGAACAGGACTGTATCACCTTTTTAATTTAAGCTTATGTCTGTGTTTTTTTCTTTTAATTCTCATTGTTGACACAACTTATTTTGGCTTTGGACACCATTTGACTAATTTATAGAGTCTGAGTCACTGACTTATTCCCGTTCTCCTAGAAATTGCAACATCCTTTCCTCCCTTGGACTACCTGGAACTGAGTGAGCGTAGTCATCATTTTGAAAGCAGTCCTCATTCCTAATAATGCAGAACTTTTACACTTATTTGCCCAGCACTAGAGCAAGAATCTTTGTTGTGGATCTCAGGGATTATCCTCACATTCCCGAATGCAAACATGAGAAAACACCACATTTTTATCCAAAATCAAGTCTTTGTCTCTATTGCATTCCAATTGCAGTTAAGAATTGTAGGAGTTCTGAGATTTTACCATGCTGAGATTTTAAGCAACCTAGCATGTTCTTTTCTTACCGATGCTGTTGTGGAGTTGAGACCATCGGTCAGAGTCATTGAACATTATCACTCACAGCAAGAGCAGTCAGTTTTAAATTTGTATCCATTCCCTAATCTCAGATGAATACACAGAGTGAAATTTTGATGCCTACAGAAACAGTGGGCTGTTACCATGAAGAAAGTTTAAGGCATGGTAAAACACTAATTTTATTAGTATCTTTATGTATAATTTATTAGAATCACTTATTTATTAGTATCTTTACCTAGGATAAGTATATCATGACTCAAGTTTACTTGCTGCAAAAACAATCATGAGAAATGACATGGGAATAAATGACCATTGAATTTCCATTTTTCCTTCCGCTTTTATAAGATAGAATTAGCATGAAACATTAAGTATTGGTGCATTGGCTAGTGATTTGATTTACAACTATAATGAAATAAATATCATAGCAACTCTAGGGAGAATTAATTATTTCATTTAGATACAATTTTAAAGAAATACAATTTGTCTTTAGGTTGTGATGAGAAAACTTATGGTTAGCTCTCTTAACAACATTCATATAGAACATAAAGCAGTTTTAATTGTAATTTTCATGTTATTACAGGGCATCCCTATAACACGTTTATTTTAAGGCTGGAGGTTTGTAGCTTTTGAGTGCATTAATCAAATAGTCCTTTTCCAACCCCTGCCTCTGTTAATTACAAATCCAGTTTCTTTTTCTATAAGTATGTATGTTTGTTCTTGAAGTATACTTTAATCTATAACACTGTGTTAGTGTCTCCTACACAACATAATGTTCGCTATTTTTAATACATTTCATACTTTTCACCAGAATATATCTAGTTATGTTATGTTGCTATGTAAAGGTATTTCATAGTTATTGAGTATTCCCAATACATTACATTTCTTGTCCCTGATTCATTTAATTTGCAACTGGAAAATTTTCTCTCTTAATTTTCCTCAAATTTTTCTTTTCCTCACCCCATTTCCCTCCTTCTTGTGAAAATCCTGTTTCTTTCTTTATGTTTAACTCCTTTTCTGTGTTGTTATTTTCATTTGTTTAAAATTCCACATGTGAGTAAAATCATTCAGCACTATCATTCTCCTTCTGAGTTATTTCACTTAGCATATTACCCTCTTGGTCTACCCATTTGTTGCAAATGACAAAAACTTATTCTGCTTAGAACTGAATAATAACCCATTGTATTTTTATCTGTGTGTGTACATATATATACATATAAATACTGCATATATATTTAGTTCCTGTGTGTGTATATATTTATGTAAATATAGATAAATCTGTAGTTAAGATGGGTATATATATATATATATATTATAGACACACATCTTTTTTCCATCATGTATTTATGAGCAATTAATTTGCTTGTATATGCTGTCTATTGTGAATAATGCTGCAATGAATATTGGTTTGAATTTATCTTTTCTAATTACTGTTTCTATTTTCTTGGAATTAGTATCCAGATATGGAAATGTAGAATTATATTTCATTTTTATTTTTAGATAAATCTCCATGTTGTTTTCTACAATGGCAGCACATATTTCCATTCACTCCAGGAGTGCATCAGGGTTTTTTTTCCTACATCCTACCAACACTTATTTTTGTTATCTTTTTGATAATAGTTATTCTGATTAGTGTGACATAAAATCTCATCGTGCTTTAGACTTGCATTTTTCTGATGGTTCGTGATGTTGATCAGTTTCACGTGCCTGTTGGTTATCTTTCCCCCACTGTATATTCATTTTTTGTAATGGGTTAAATGACCATAAGTGTCTGATTTCATTTCTAGGCATTCTTTGTGTTCCATTATTCTGTTTGTTCTGTGCCACTACCATATTATTTTTATTACTGTGGATTTGTATTATATTTTCAAATGAGGGTCAGTGATACATCCTCTTTTTCTTTGTCAAAGTTGTTTGTGTTTCTAATTTGTTTGTTTTGTTTTCTTTTTTTTTAGTGATTTCAATTCTTTTGTGTTTACATGTAAATTTTAGAATTATTTATTTTAAGTGTCTGAAAATGCCCTTGGTATTTTGATAGGCACTGAATTTAATTTGTGTATTTTCTTGTCTTGTACTGTCATTTAAATAATATTTTCTTCCTCATCTACGAACACAGTATATCCTTTCATCTGTTTGCATTATCTTCAATTTCTTTTATAAATATTTTATAGTTTTCTGAGTACAGGACTTTTATCTCCTTGGTTGCATATATTTCTTGATTTTTTTTTTGTAATGCAACTGTAAATGAGACAGTTCCCTCGCTTTCTGTATCAGTTAGCTTCTTGTTAGTATGTAGAAATGCAACACTTCTGTATGTTAATTTTACATTCGGAAATTTTACCAAATGCATTGATAAGCCCTAGTAGTTCTGTGGCACCATTTTTAGGATTTCTGCTTAAATTATGTCATCTGCAAACAGATACTTTTACTCCTTTTCTTAATCAGCTATATTTTATTTACATTTATTTTGAATAGCTATGGCTAGAATTTCCAATAATATAATGAATATAAGTGGTAAGAGTGAGCACTCTTGTCTTCTTCCTGCTCTTATTGGAGATGCTTTAAGCTTTTAATCAGTGAGTGTCATGTTAGCTGAGTTCTTGTCATGTAAGACCTTAACTGTTTTGAGGTATGTTTCCTCATGCCCAATTTGAGGAGAAATATATTCATAAATAGATACTGAATTTGTCAAAACATTTTATGACTCTATTGAGGTGACCATATTAATTTTATTCTTCAGGTTGTTAGTGTGGTGTATCATACTGATTAATTTGTGGGTATTGAATCACTTTTGTATCCCTGGAATAAAATTGACTGAATCTTAATGTATAATCCTCTTAATGTATTGTTTGAAATGCTAACAATTTAGTGATTAATTTTTGAATCTATGCTAATCGCTAGTATGTAACCTGTAATTCTTTGAGGTATTTGTTCCTGTTTTAGTAGTAGTGTGATACAGAAATGTGGGGTAGGAAGCCTCCTTTCTCTCAAAACTTTTGGAATATGCTGAGAAGTACAGGTGATAGCACTTCTCTAAATGTTTGGCAGAAATCACCTGTGAAGCTCTCTAGGCCTGGAATTTTGATTCTTGGGAGATTTTGTTTATTTACTTATTCAATTTCATTAGTGTTAATCTGTTAATATTTTCTACTTCTCATTCCATCCTGGAGATTATTTCTTTCTTAGATATTGTCCATTTCTTCCAGGGTTTCCATTTTATTAGCATATAATAATTTGTTGTATCTTCATATGATGCTTTGTATTTCTTTGATATAAGCTGTAATTTCTCATTTATTTCAGAGTTAATGAATCTGTACTCTCTTTTTTGCTCATGTGTCTGGCTAAAGTTTATCAACAATATTTATCTTTCAAAAGCAATTACTTTGTTTGATTAAATGATTCTGCTTTTAATCTTTATTTTATTTAATTATGTTCTGACCTTTCAGCTGTTTTGCCTTCTACTAACAAGCTTGCTTATTATTTTGCTACAACTTTTGGTTGTAAGAATATGTTGTAAGAGAGACATGTTTCTTATTTGTATAAGTATGATTATTTTGCTATAAGTATCCCTATTAATATTGCTTTTGTTATACCCCATAGATTTTTTTGTTGTTGTCATTTTTCTTTATATATTTTTTCTTTGATTTATACAGCAATCCAGTTGTTGTTAATAATGTATGATTTATGCTCCACACTTTAGAATTTTTCTCAGGTTTTTTCTTTTAGTAAATTTCTATTCTCACAAAATCCATAAGTTTCTTCTCACAACAAGGAGAAAAATAATAAAATTTATACAAAAACCTGGAAGACAAAAATTTTCCAAAATTATTTTTAAAAATGTGCAAAGCTGTGGGTATTATCCTCCCTGAGTATATAACATACAACAAAGCTACAGTAATAAATGCATCAAAATATGGCACTTCAAGAAACTCATAGATAAATGGAACAAAATAAAGAGTACTAAAATAAACCAACACACACATATGGTCAATTAGTCTACAATGAAGGATGCAAGAGTATACAACAGAAAAAAGGCAGTCTCTTGAACAAGTAGTTTTGAGAAAACTGGACAGTACACGTAAAAGGAAGATGTAAGAGCACTTCCTTCCATAGTATGCAACATAAGATAAAAATGGATTGATTTCCTTAATGTAAAACCCGAAAATGTATATTTACTGACAAAGAACAGGAGCAGAAATGAATTTGAGATAAATCATAGCAATGTTTATTTTTGATCTCTCCCCAAATTAAAAAAAAAGGGAAAGTAACAATTACAGTTTTTAGTTTACTGAGGAAAAAGTAGATATACTATGCGATACATGGACTCTGCTTCTTATATAAGTGTGAAATGCAAAATCTTTTGCAGAGCAAAGGAAAACTTCAACAAGAGATATGATAACAGATAGAATATAAGGAAAAATTTCAGACAATGAAACCAACAAAATGTTAATATCCATAATATATATATATAATATGATATATATATCATATTAGTCTCAATATTTAAAAATTAAAGACCCCAAATTAAAAACAGTTGAAAGATCTTAATGGAAACTTTTCAAAATCAGACATGTGGATGATTTTCTTCACATACAAAGAAACATAACGTTGCTATCCATTAGGAAAACATAAGTCAAAACCAGAATTAAATATAATCTCACAGCACCAAAAAGCTATTAACAAAATTCTACAAATGACAAACATTAATAAGAAATTTGGGAAGAGGGAACCCAGGTACACTGTTGGTGGAAATATAAATTGTTGCATCCACTATTATTAAAGTGTGGACAGTGCTCAGAAAACTAGAAATAGAAGCATTATATGTTGCAGCAATTCCAGTTTTTGGTATAAATCTGAAAAAATATGAAAACATTAAACTAAAGGACATATTACCCCCAATGTTCTTAACATCATCATTTATAGTAGCCAAGGAAAGAAGCACAACTCAACTGCCCATCAACAGATGATTGGCTGAAGTAGATGTGAGATATAGATAACATAATAAATACTTAGTCATTGTCATATTAAAAAATAAAATTCTGCCACTTGGAACAATGTGACTGGACCCAGAGAATGTTGCACAAAGGAAAATAAGTCATAAGGAGAAAAACATTCTATGTTGTCACTTACATGAGGAAAATAAAGATATAAGAGAAATAATCATTAAAAAATAGGAACAGAATCACATATAAATGTGTAGTGTACCAAGTTTTGGTTTCCTGTGGGGACAGGGAAGAAGGATGGAGAAGACAGAAATGTGCAAGCTGCTAGTAATAAATTAGAGAACCAACAGGGCTATATTTACAGCAGTGAGAATTATTTTAAAAATTTAATTGATTTTAAAGAGATTATAGGGATATATTAGAGTAAAACGTGCATGTAGGTGGGAAAAACTTTAAAAAAAACAACCCAGGAAAATCAAAATATTTTGTAGTACTCTGGCATAAAGGGAGGTGATTTATTCACTTTCTTCACTCTTTTCATAATGTCCTTAGTAGAATTTAAGCTTTTATCTGAAAAAGTATATACTTTTAAAAGTGACATAAGTTTAAACAATTTCTGTCTCTCCCCTTTCATCTACAGTCAATAAAACGTTCACATCTCAACCAAAAATAATACAACACAAAACAATAATCCGGAACGTATGTGAACAGGTAAAGTTTGGTGGACTAAAACACACAAAAGAAGCTGAACTGAGGGAGGAGCAGATTTGGTGTGTGAAACCAAGGCCCCCTGACTAGGATATATGAGTCCTCAAGTTCAGACAACCCAGTAGGAACAGGGTCTCATTGGATTACACAGCATCGGCCTCCAACTGCACCAGTACTCATGGTAACATGTAACTGGAGGGAGCCACAAAGGAGACAGAAATTCCATCCTTCAGACACTCAGACATTCATGAAAATGTCCCTACTCCCCATTCACAGTGGTGGAGACAAGGTACCTTGCAACACTGGACATATCAAAGGCACTTGTCTGATTCCAAATACCCACCTGTCTTTACACATTTCCTCAGTGTGTACACTGAGTCTCAAGTGATATCAGATAAAAGGAAGGGTTCACCGTCCCAGTGACAACAGTGGCTTTAACTACCAAAGAAGTCTAAGAAGTGACAATGAAAGCACATCTTTTATCCAGACAGTAGCGACTGCAAAGTGCCAGTTTGAAATATTATCAGAGGTAGCTCAGGTAAGTAAAATAAAAGATTGTGCAAAATTGCAAACTACCAGAAAACAAAAGCAAGGACTCCAACTCCCAATTTTTTATAAGTGTCATCAGAGCAATAATTTATCAAGATCATGACCAGTCACAGTAACATTATAGGGCACGCACACACACACATACACACACACAGACACCGACACAGTCACAGACACACATGCACACACACCTGCGTGCACACACACACACACACAATGTCAACCCTGCAGCAAACAAACTTAAAGTCATGGTGTATTGCCACATAACTAATAGAGAATCCAAATATGTGCCATACACAATCTCAATACAAAAAACAAAAATAAGAAAGCAGTTTAGTTAGCTCAGGAATAAATGAAATGATGATAAGGAATACATTACCAAAGAGACTGAAACTATAAAATATCCAAACATTATTGGAGGACCAGGAGAACTTAATAAATGAGATGAAGAATGCAACAGAAAGCATTGGAAGTAGAGTGTCTTTCTGTAAGAGAGATTAACAAACTCACCAATACAAAACTAGAAATGATAGGAGAGGGCAGATATTCAAGATATTAAAAAGTGAGGAAATTCTACAGTAGCCATCAGACTTCCTCAGGAAGTGCACATTAGAGTGGAATCATGGAGGGAGTAGAAAGTTAGAAGGCAGCTGATGGTTTATTTAAAGAAATAATAGTTTATAACTTCCCGAACCTGTGAAAGGAACTGATATACAATTCCATGAGCCAACAAAACACCAATAACTATATGAAAAAGGGACCTCCTTTAGGATATGTCACATGAAAATTGGCAAGTCAATGGCAGAGTAATATTTTAAAGGTAACCAAAAATAGTTATGATAATCTACAAAGGATCCCCCATTAGGCTATCAGCAGATTTCTGAGCAGAAAACATAGGCCACAGGTAAATAAAATTACATTTCAAACTACTGAAATAAGAAGTCACTAACCCAATAATATTTAGATAGTTATCACTTAGATATAAAGTGAAAATAAAGACTTTACCAGACAAACAAACCTGAATGTGACAAAAAAACAAAACCGAGACACCTTATAAGAGGTACAGAATAGAAGTCTTCTAAGAAATATAAATTGGCAAAAATGGGTAAAACATTGGCCAAAATGCTAAGGAGAGACCACGAGAAATTTTCATCTGTTCATTTGGGTATGTTTTTAAATGCTACTATAATATATGGATTAAAGAGAGAAAAATAGGAATTCAGGAGAAATAAATATAGATAAGTCAAACTGGTTACATGCTCACAACAATAAAAGAAATAATTTGAAACAGTAATCATAAAAGGTAAAGAGTAAAATTAAAACAATATTAAAGGAAGCTTCTATCAGCGGAAAAAGGACTAAATTATACATGAGATGTTTTATTTTTAATTGAAGTACAGTAGATGTACTATATTGTGTAGTTTCAGATATACAGCATAGTTATTCTAATCACTTTGTAGATTATATTGCATAATGAATTATTACAATAATTTTAACATACAAGTATTTTAAGCTATTGTGTACAATTCCATGCTCTATACAGATTATCCTTGTTGCTTCTCTATTTTATGGATACTACTTTGTATCTGTCAATACACTTCCATTAAAATCTCTTTCCCTTCCACTTTGGTAAACATAAATTTTTCCCATATCTTTGAGTCTGCTTAAGTCTTGTCTATCTTATCTCTTTACCTCTACAACTTGTCTCTATCTATCTATCTATCTATCTATCTATCTATCTATCTATCTATCTATCTATCTAACCATCTATCTATCTCTCCATCTCTCTATCAATCATGCATTATCCTTCTATCTATTTATCTGCCATCTATCATTAGATAGCTATAGATAGATGTACACAGATATTTGTTACTTTTTAATTTCCACATATAAATTATATTATATACTTTTGTCTTTGTCTAAGTTAATTCATTAAGCACATTATTTACTAGGTCCATTCAGGATGCTGAAAAACAATGTGTTATACATTTTCATGGCTGAGTATTATTCCATTGCATATTTATAGAAACATCATATCTTCTTAAGTCCATAGTCTACTGTGGACACTTGGATTGCTTTTCTGTCTGCATATTATAAACAGTGTTCTTGTGAACATTGGTTCTTCTCAACTTAGGGTGTTTTCCCCAGATTTTTCCTAGGAGAGTTATTACTGGGTGATATTGTAGTTAACTTTTTAGGCTTTAAACAAATCTGAATACTGTTTTCCAAAGAAGTTGTACCAATTTACATTACTACTTAGAGTATACAAGAGATTTCATACCTCCACATCTTCTCCAACACTTAATATTTGTAGACTTTTTGATAATAGCCATTTTACCAGTGTGAAGTGATAACTCATTGTGGTTTTGATTTGCAATTACCTAATAATTAGTAATGTTGTGCAAATTTATTACTTGCCTGTTACTCATCTGTAAGTTTTCTTTGGAGAAAAACAAACTCAGGTACTCTGCTCTTGTTTTTGACTGGGTTTTTTTTTTTCACATTGAGTTGTGAAACCTAAATCCATGTTACATCTATTAACCTACATCTATTAACCAATGGTCACTTGCATTGTTTGCAAATATGTTCTCCAATTACACAGGCAGTATTTTCATTTCATTGAGAGTGTCCTTAGCTGTGCAGAAATTTTCAAGTTTGTTTAGGTCCCACTTGCTTATTTTTGCTTTTGTTCTTTTGCCTTAGGAGACTGATATAAGAAAATATTCCTATGATATATATCCAATAGTGTATCACCTATATTCCCTTCTAGCAGTTTTATAGTATCAGGTCTTACATTTAGCTCCTTAATACACTTGGAGTTTATTTTTGTATATGATGTCAGGGAATGCTCTCATTTCACTGTTTTACGTGTAGATGTCCAGATTTCCCAACACCATCCATTGACGTGACTCTCTTTTACCCATTGTGTACTCTTGCTTCTTTTATCATAGATTCATTGCTCATAGGTGTGTGGAAATATTTCTAGGCTCACTATCTGTTTTTATTGATAATATATCTGTGCCAATGCCATAATCTTTTTATTACTGTAGGTTTATAGTATAGTAAGGTATCTGGGAGGGTTATACCTCCAGATTTGTTGTTTTTTCTCAAGATCATTTTGGCAATTTTTAATGGTTTCATGTAATACTTAGAGTTATTTATTTTCTGGATCTGTGGAAAATACTACAGCTTCTTAACAGGAATTGCACTATATCTGTAGGTTTCTTTGTGTAGTACGGCCATGTTAACAATATTAACCCTTTCAATCCAAGAGCACAAGACATCTTTCCATTTCTTTGAATCATTTTTAATTTCTAAGTAAATGTTTTTCTAATTTTCAGTGTGTAGATCTTTCATATATATGGTTACATTTATTCCAAGATATTCGGGGGAAAGTGGTATTAAATTTTATTGATTTCAGTGTCCATTTTATGGTATCTCATGATTAATGTGTAGAAATTCAAGAGACTTCTTTACATTAATCTTGTACCCTGCTCCCTTGATGAAATTATTTATTGTTCATAATAGTCAGTTTGGAGCCCTTAGGACTCTGTATGTATATTGTTATGCCTACAGTAATGGTGAGAATTTTGCCTCTTTCTTTCCATTTTGTGTTTCTTTTTCTTCTTTTTCTTTTCCTTTTCCTTTCTTCTTTTAGTATTGAACAGAAATGGTGAGAGTAGGAATCATTGTCTTGTTCACGAATTTACCCAGAAGGATTTCACCATTTCCCCTGAGTATTATAAATTGTTATAAATAGCCTTTAGCATGTTGAGAGACGTTCCCATTGTACTCACTTTCATGAGAATTCTGATGATGAATGTATGTTGAAGTTTGTCAAATGCTTATTATTTTTGTATTGACATAATTTTGTGAATTTTGTCCTTCCATTATAAGATATGTGTCATGCTGCTTGACTTGTGTATGTTGAGCCATCCTTGTGACTCTGAAAGGAATCCAATTGATCATCGTTTATAATCCTTTCTAAGTATTCCTGGATTCATTTGTTGATGTTTTTCGAGGATTTTTGAATGTATATCCTCATTCATCAAGGATTTTGGATTTTCATTTTCTTTTTTTTTTTGGTAATGTCTTTGACTGGTTTGTTATCAGGGTAATGTTGGCCTCATAGAATAACATTGGGAATTTTTCTTCCAACTTCATTTTTTAAAATAGTTTGGGGGAAAGTTGTTTTGCTGAAGGTATCCAGGCATTTTGTTCAAGGGGTTTTTTTAAAATTACACATTTTATTGAACATATACTGATTGCTCTTTCATGTTCTCAGTTTTCTCTTTATTCAGTGTTGATGGGCTGTACATTTCTAGAAATTTGTCCATTTCATTTAGGTCGTCCAGTTTGTTGTCACGTAACAGCTCATAGTGCTTTCATAAATTGTTTTGTATTTGTGTAATATCAGATATTATTTCTACTATTTTATTTCCTATTTTGTTTCAGTCCACTCTCTGTATTTCTTGATAAGCCTGGCTAAATGCTTACCTGTTTGTTAATATTTTCAGTAAAAATTAAAGCTTTTGATTTTATGATTTGTAATTTATTTTTCAATATTATTTTATATATTTTCAACATAATCATTAAAGATTTCTCATTCTACTGCCTTTGGGTTTTGTTTGTTCTTATTGTTATTTTGGGTGGTATGTTTGGTCCTTTCTATCAGGTTTTCCTTGTTCTATGTAGAAGTCCTGATATGTTGTGAACTTCCCTCTTAGGTTTGTCTTTGCTGCATCACATACGTTTTATGAAGCTGTGTATTCATTGTAATATGTCTCCAAGTTGATTTTATTACCTCTTTGATTTCATCATTGAACGGGTTTTATTTTATTTATTTGTGGATGTGGTTTGACCTCATGTTTGTGCTTTTCCTATACTTCTTTCTAAAGTTGATGCACAGTTTCTTACTTTTGTGTATGGAAAAATACTTGCTGTAATCTATATTTGCTTAAAGTCCCTGAGGCTCATTTCATGACATAATCTGTCATTTATTCCTTAGATAACATCCTGTGCACACTTGAAAGTTTTATGTGTTCTGCTTTTCTGATGCAGTGTCCAATAGCTCAGTTAGGTTCAAATGATCTAATATGCTATTAAGATTTCTATTTCCTTACAGATATTCTTTCTGGATAATCTGGCTATCAGAATAGTGAAGTGTTAAACTCACCTACTATTATTGTTTTATAATGAATTAATTCTTTCCTGTCTACTAAATTTCATTTTATACTTAGGATCTACGGTGTTGGGTCCATATACAATTTAATGAGTGTAATACACTATTTTTTATTCATCTCTTTTTCTTTATATAATCTCATATTTTTTCATTTTGGCCCCTTTTTTAAAATGTATTTTGTATGAGGAGAGCATTGCAATCTGCAATTTCTTTCCATTTCCATGGGATATCTTTTCCATTCATTTCCAGAGTATGTTTATTTTCCACCATAAAGTGAGACTTTTGGAGGGCGAGGCAAAGATGTTGGAGTAGAAAGATGCTCGTAGCTAACCCTTTCCCACAAATGCACCAACAATCACATCCACAGACCCACTCAACTAACCAGAGAACCTGCAGAACTCTGACAGAATATTGTCTTCTTCAATAGATAAAGATGTGAATAATCTGGTAGGAGAAAAGGAAGAAAGAAAGAAGAAAAGGCAAAACAGAGTGGGACAGGTCTGACAGAGAGGGAGAAGCAAAGAAGGACTTTTGCTCATTCACTGTGTCTCCCTTCTACAACTGAGAGATCAGCAGGATGGAGGGGGGCCTCCAAGGCTTGGACATGTACATAGTATAAGTTGACTGACATAATTAAGTTAAACAGGCACAGAGGATCCCTGTAGTTCTCAGCCAAATATGCAACCCAGAAGTTGGGGGCAGGGACAAGCTGCCCAAGCAGGGAGGTAGTTGGGGATGGCTGCGCTGTGGCAGCCCAGGGGAATGGAGTTGACTTTGTGTCATGGCTGTGGGTGCACAGGGCAGAACAACCTGGGCCCTCCATAAAACAACTGGGCAGATGTGCCCTGTGGGTGAAGGGTGCATTCCCCATCTCTGAAATTTACAAATGTTTCTAGGTGAAGAGAGCTAGGGCTCAGGCACAGCCACCATACCCTCTAGTGCTTTACACCGAGGTGGTAGTGGGCACAAAACCTGCATCTACACCTAAGGACATAGCAGCCTCAAGGGCAAGACCGAGACTTGTCTACAGACTGAGGCAGATAGGAACATACTGGCTGTTTCCCCAGAGAACTTGTTTGACAAGACAAACAAGGAGCTGGATTTTGGCTCAGTCTTCCCTAAGCCCACTTCTTGTGTGCAAACCCGAGGCAGAGCGTATAGTGTCACAGAGCAGCAGAGTGATCAGCAACCTGACAGGGCGGGTGGCCCGTCTAATTTTGGGCAGGAATACAGCCCCTGACCATGGTGCTGGAGAGGTTATGATGCTCAGTCCTGCCTGGTCAGTCTGCAACATCAGACTGCAGCATCGGGCAGGGCATTGAAAATTCAGCCCAGAGTAAAGAGAGCTTCATCAGAACCAGTGTTGGGTGTAGGAGCGATCTGATTGCTGACATACCCTGGGAACAGCACAGATGAGGGCTCCAATGGAGGGCCTCTGGGAATAACAAGCTGGGCTTCCAAATCAGGGTGAATAAAGAAAGACTTCACATTAAAAGTTCACAGTCTCCAGGAGAACAATGACCACCCCATTGTATTAATCAGTTTTTACCTGTTCCATTTTATATTACCCTCATAATTTTTACTTCTTCTTGCATTATATATACCCCCATTTTAATCCCTTTGAAATTTTTAAAAATATTTTTATTATTATTATTTTTCCAGACTCTGCTTCAAATTCCTTTTCTTTTATTCATTATAAAATGCCTTCAAACATTCATTTCTCCCTTCTTAAAAATTCTTTCTCTCTCTTTTTTCTCTTTTCTAAGTTGTATAACTACATAGGCATTAGGTAGATAAACTACTTTAGGACCACAGTAGATAACTGATACTCCATAAACCACAGTGCCAGAGAGTTAGGAGAAAATTGAAGAAGCAGAGAAACCATTCCCAATTTAAGATCAAGAGAAATCCCCTGAAAGAACGATCAGTGAAACAGACATTTATATCTAACTAGATCAAGATTCCAAAAACGGAGTGATCAAAGTACTGAAGTAAATAAAAGTGATAGTGGTTAGAGATACAAAATATGTCAAAAATGAAATAGAAGCTATAAAGAAGAGATGAGTAAAATAGGTAAACCCGTTGACTGAGATGAGGAATGATTTAAAGGTGTAGCAAAGCTGACTAGATAATGCAGAGGAATGGATTAGTGACTTAGAAGACAGAACAATAGGAAGGACCCAATCAGAAGAGCTATAAGAGAAACAAAGAGAAACAAACAAGATAAGCAAAAGGGACCTATGGGATAAATTATAGCATGCCAATCTTGTCATGATAGAAGTCCCAGAATGGGAAGAGTGATCAAAGGGGATCGCAAAGGTTTTTGTAGAAATCACAACTGAGAACTTACAAAAATTAAAGAAGGAATCAGATATCCAAGTACAGGAAGCTCAGAGTGTCCCAAACAGGAAGAACACAAGTACACCCACACCAAGACATACAATTAAAATGGCCAGAGTAAAGGATAAATGTATGATCCTAAAGACAGCAAGAGAATAGTAAAGTCTGTGTTACAATGGAATCCCCATAAGCCTACCAGCTGATTTCTCTACACAAGTACTACAGCCCAGGAGGGAATGACAAGATACATTCAAAGTCCTGAATGAAAAAAAATTATATACTGTAGGATAGTTTGACCAGCAATACTATACTCTTTGGTAGAAGTAGAAATAAACGATTTCACAGACAAGAAAAAGTTTCAAGAGTTAGCAACATTAAACCCATGATATAAGAATTATTGAAAGGTCTTCTCTAAAAACAAAAGCAGCAAGATGCTACAGAAATGTGAAAATCACAGCTGGAAATGTGATAACTCATGAATTACAAATAAAATAAACACAAAATTTTAAAACAAGACATACAAATCATTGAGAGTGGGAAAGGGAGGCAGGAAAATAGAGAGTTTTTTTTTTTTTGGTCTTTAATTTTAAAAATTTTTGTTCTTGGTAGGATGGGTTTGAGATCATGTTGCTGTCCGTTTAATAAAAGCAGTTATACTAATGGTCTAATGGACTTATAAAAAGGGTAACAGGAAGAAAATAACTTATCAGGGAGTCACAAAAACAAAATAAATTTCATGATAATACAAAGGAAAATGACCAAACCATAAAAGGAAGATGAAAGGAACAAAGAGGAAATAAAAATTCAACTGCAAAGGAAAGGTCAATTTGGCAATAAACACAAACCTATCATCAATTATTGTAAATGTTAATGGACTAAATGCTCCAGTCGAAAGTCATAGAGTGGCAGGCTGGATAATAAAGCAAGAATCTTCAATATGCTGCACACAAGAGACCCACTTCAGAGAGAAGGACACATATAGTTTGAGAGTGAAAGGATGGAAAATGGTATTCCATACAATAGGAAAAGCCCAAAAACAGATGTTGCATTACTGATTTTAGACAGAATATTCTTTAAAATAAAGGCCATAAAGAAAGATAAAGGACATCTTATAATGATTGAAAGAGTGATACAATATGAGGATAGCACACTCGTTAATACATATGCACCAAATAAAGGAGCACCTAAGTACATAAAATAATTACTAACACATATAAAAAGGGAGTCATATTTGTAGATATCAACACTGCACTAACATCACTGGACAGATCATTAAGAAAGAAAATAAATTAGGCAACAGAAAAATCAAATAATACAATAGAAATATTACACTTGGTGGATTTTTCAGAGCATTGCAACCCCCCAAAACAGGATACACATTCTTTTCAATTGCACGTGGAATATTTACCAGGATTCATGATGTACTTGGGCAAAATAGAAACCTCAGCAATTTTAAGAAGGTAGAAATTACCTCAAGCATCTTTACTGACCACAATGCCATGAAGCTAGAAATCAAAAACAGAGAAATAAAGGAGAACAAAGGAAAACATGGAGATTAAACAATATGTTATTAAAAAACCAATGGGTCAAATAAGAAATCAAAGCTGAAATGAAAAAGTACCTTGAGACAAAAGATAATGATAGCAAAATCCCACAAAATTTATGGGACACAGAAAAAGCAGTGCTGAGAGGGGAGTTTATAGCGATACAGGCTTTCCTCAAAAAAGAAGAACAAACACAAATGCACAATTTAACCCACCAGCAGAATGAATTAGAAAAACAAGACAAAAAAAGCCAAAAAGGCAGCAGAAGGAAGGAAATCATCAATATTGGGGAGGAAATAAATAAACTAGGGGTTAAAAAGACCATAGGAAAAAAGTCAACCAATCCAAAAGCTGTTTTTTCCAAAAAGTAAATAAAATCGATGAACCTCTGGCCAAACTCAAAAAGAAGAAAAGAGAGAGAGCACAAATTAGCAAAATAAGAAAGGAGAATGGAGAAATTGCACAAAAAAATAGAAATACAGAATATCATATCAGAATATTATGAAGAGTATATGGGACCAAACTGTATAACCTAGAAGAGATGGACAAGTTTCTGGAAAGACACTGTCCACCAAGACTGAATCAAGAAGAAACTGACCCCTTGAACAAACAGAGCACTAGAAATAAAATCAAAATAGCAATGTAAAACCTCCCTACAAATAACTGTCCAGGACTGGATTGATTCATGGAAGAATTCTACCAAACAACCAAAGAAAAACTCATACCAGTTCTTCTCAAACTCTTCCAGAAGATTGAAAAGGAAGGAATACTCCCAAAAACATTCTATGAAGCCACAATCACCCTGATACTACAACCAGGCAAAGGCACTACCAAAAAAGAGGATTATAGGCCAATATCACTGATGAACACAGATGCCAAAATCCTCACCAAAATAGTAACAAATAAAATCCAACAACACAGAAAAAAGATTATATATCATGACCAAGTGGGGATCATGCCAGGGATACAAGGGTGGTTCAACTTATGAAAATCTATCAATGTAAAACAGCACATCAACAACAGAAAGGACCAAAAGCGCATGATCATCTCAATAGATGCAGGAAAAGCATTTGATAAAATTCAACACGCACGTATGATAAAAATTCTCACCATGTGGGCATAGAGGGAATATATCTCAGGATCATGAATGCTATAGATAACATACATACTGCCAGCATAGTACTCAAAGGTGAGAAGGTCAAATTCATCCTACTAAAATCTGGGACAGTAAAAGGATGCACACTACCATGAATCATACTCAAGATATACTTGGAACTCCTGGCCACAGCAATCAAATAAGAGAGAGATGAAAAAGGGATGCAAATTGGAAAGGAAGAAATAAAAGTCTAACTATATGCAGATAATATTTTACTATTTATTAAACTCCCTACAAGATCCAGAATTAATTTTCTACTGCTGATCATATAATTTAGCAAGGTAGCATGTTACAAGATTAAGGTGCAAATATCAGTGGCATTTCTTAACGCTAATGATTCAGATAATACTATAGAGCAACAGTCAACATGACAGCACTGTATTGGAAGATAAACATACATATAAGCCAATGGCACAGAATAGAGAGCCCAGATATGAACCCAAAAACGTTTGGTAAATTAATCTTAGAAAAAGGAGGCAAGAAATTACAAAAGAAAAGAGATAGTCTCTTTAGCAACTGGTGTTTGGAAAACTGGACAGCAGCATGTAATTCAATGAAGCTAGAACACTCCCAATGAAGCTAAAACAACATACACAAAAATAAACTCAGTATGGATCAAAGACTTAAACATAAGACAAGATACAATAAACCACCAAGAGGAAAATATACGGAAAATGTTTTCTGACAAAAGTGTCGAAAAACTTCTCGTGGAAGAAATAAAAGCAAGAAAAAACCAATGAGACCTAATGAAACTTACAAGCTTCTGCACAGTAACGAAACTGGAAGTGAAACAAAAAGACAACCTACGGAATGGGAAAAATATTTGCAAATGAAACCGTCAAAGACTTGATCTCCAGAGTATATAAGCAGCTCATCCAACTGAATAAGAAAAAATATACCCAATCCAAAACTGGGCAGAAGACCCAAACAAGCGATTCTCCAAGGAAGACATACAAATGATCAAAAGGCACATCAGAAAATGCTCAATATCACTTATTATCAGAGAAATGCAAATCAAAACTGCAATGAGGTATCATCTCACACCATTCAGAATGGCCATCATTCAAATATCCACAAATGACAAATGCTGGAGAGGCTGTGGAATAAAGGGAACCCTCCTTCACTGCTGGTGGCAATGCAGTTTGGTGCAGCCACTGTGGAAAACAGGATGTAGATTCCTCAAAAGCCTAGGAATAGACTTAACATATAACCCAAGAATCGCGCTCCTGGGCATAAATCCAGAAGAAACCCTACTTTAGGATGACACCTGCTCCCCAAAGTAATAGCCAACATTATTTGCAATAGCCAAGACATGGAAACAGCCTAAATGTCCATCAACAGTTGACTAGATAAAGAAGAGGTGGTATATTTATGCAATGGAATAGTAGTCAGTCTTATCAAGTGACAACATATTGCCATTTTCAGCCATATGGATGCTCTTGGAGAAAATCAGTCTACATGAAGTAAGCCAGAAAGAGAAAAAAAAATACCATATGAGAAGGCTCATGAGTGGAATTTAAAAACAAAATCAAACCAAACAAAAAACCCATGATTTCAAAACAGAAATAGACTCTTAGGCAAAGTATACAAAGTTTGGTTGCCAAAAGGGTGGGGTGTGGGAAGAGATAGGCTGGGAGATCAAAATTGTAACATAGATAAACAGGATTGTACTGTATAGCACAGGGAAATATATAAAAGATTTTAACGGCAGCTCACAGGGGAAATAATGGGACAACAAATGTATACATGTTCATTGTAACTAAAAAATTGTGCTCTACAATGGAATTTGAGACAACCTTTTAAAATAAAAATCAATAAAAAAAGTTAAAAAAGAAAAAAACATGATCCATTAACCATGCTAATATATATTGGAGAGAATAACAACTATGCAAAAGAATAGTCAAACCAAAAATTTTGTTTTGGTTTCTTTTTAAGATAAGCAAAATGAAAAAGCCTCTAGCTAGGTGCATCATGAAGAAAAGAGAGATGCTCCAAAGAAAAAAAGTCAGAAATAAATGTGGAGAAATGACAACTGTTCCCTCAAATATATAAAAAAGGGATTATTTTGTCAACACTTACATGCCAGTAAACTGGACAACTTTGAAGAAATAGACAAATATCTAGAAAGAGACAGGGATAAGGAGAAACATATAATTTGAACAAACTGTTTACTAGAACAAGGAAAGAATCTGCATTTAAAAAATCGTTAAATAGGAGTGCAGATTTAAACACCTCCCGTGGAAAACTGTACAAAAATACAAAGCAGAACTTATACCCTTCCAACTATTCAAAACTGGTGAAGATGTGGGAAACTCACAAATTAATTCTTTGAAGCTTTCATCACCCTGATAGCAAAGCCAACATACAAAGTACAGGCAAAGAGAATTTCAAGCCAAAATCTTTGATTGATATAGATGCAAAAATTCTATGAAATATTATTAGCAAACAAAATCCAGCCATACCTAAAATGAATTATACAGCACGATCAACTTTAATTCATTGCAGGGTCATAAGAGAGGTGGAACATACATGAAATCAATCAGTTCCATTCAGCACATTAAAAAAAGAAACAGGGAAATTGACGTGATCATCCCAATAAATCCATAAAAATCATTTCACAGACTTCAACTTTTATTAATTAAAATATCAACAACAACAGCAACAAAAAAACAACAGAAAAAACAGCAAAAACAGAAACCTCTTACCAAAATAGGATTCAGGAAATATATCTCAACATAGCTAAAGTCATTAATAACAGATACACAGACAACATAATATGCAAAAGTGAAAAACTGAAAGCCAAATTAAGGAATAAGAAAAGGATTCCCACTCTCACCATTTCTATTAAACACAGTATGGGAAATCTCTAGCAAAAACAATGGACAAGAAAAAAGATATTCAACTTGGACTGAATGAAGTAAAACTGTTATTATTTTTGATGACATGATAACCTATATAGATATCCCTACAGATTCTCCACACCAAAACAACTAAAACTAAAAAAGACATTTAGCAAAGTAGTATGATTCATGATTAATATACAAAAACAGTCAGATTTCTTTACACTAACAATGAAATATTCCATAATTTTAAAAAATCCATATGATATCAGATCAAAAATGAAAAACCTATGAAAAAACCAAGATAATAAAATCTATAGGACACTGATAAAAATTTATAGATGATGCAAATAAATGGAAAGAAATCTCAAGGTCTTAATTTAGAGGAATTAATATTGTTAAAATATACATACTACAAAACATGTCTTCAGATATAAAGTGATTCAGATCGATCTACATGATATTTTCCACAGAAATTAAAACAGTTCTAAGATTTGTATGGAACTGCAAAATTACCAGAACTGCAAAAGTAACAATGAGGAAAAACAACAAACATGGAGTCATAACCCATAACCCTCCCAGATCTCAGACTATATTACAAAAACAGCACTCAAAACAGCACAATACTGGAAAACAAACAAACATCTATATCACTGGAATGGAACACAGAGGCAGAAATAAAACATCACATCTATGGTCATATAAACTATGAAAAAGGAAAAAAAGTATACAAAGCCTAAAAGAAAGTTTTAAGCAAGTGATGTTGAGAAAGCTTGACAGCTACATGTAAATCACTGAAATTAGAATACTCCCTCACACTGTACAAAAATAAACTCAAAATGTTTTAAATATCTGAATGTAATACATGACACAGTAAAACTACTGGAATCTCAAAAAGTCAAAACAAGACATAAATTGTAGCGAAACTTTCTTATTTCAAACTCCCAAGCTGAAAACTATAAAAGCAAAATAAACAAATAGATCCTAATTAAACTTAAAACCTTCTACACACCAAAATAAACAATATGGAAACATAAAATTCCAAATGGGAGAAAAAGTTAGGAAACTATGCAATCAACAAGAGGCTAATTTCTAAAATACACAAAATGTTCATACAACTCCATTTCAAAAATCTGCAAACTCAGCCAGAAAATGAGCAGAAGGCAATTCTCTAAAGAATACACACAGATGACAATCAGAAACATAAAAACATGCTTACATAGCTAATCATTATACAAATGCAAGACAAAATTAATGGTTTACCTCACACTAGTGAGAAGGGCTGTCATCCAAGTGTCTACAAATAATAAAGACTGGGGAAGTTGTGGAGAAAAAGGGACACTCCAACGCTGTTGGTGGAAATGGAAATTGGTGCAACCACTTTAGAAACAGTATGGAAGTTCCTTTAAATAATTAAAATAGACCTATCATATGGCAAAGCAATCCCAGTCCCAGCATATAAAGCATAAAACCTGAAAACAAAGAATCCTAGTGTAAAACAAAAGAAGTACACTCTGACAATGGACTTAAGTTGATTCTACATATGTCTCCTCTGGCAAGGGAAGCAGAAGCAAATCTAACAAAATTTGATTGTATCACTCTGAACAGATTTACACTGCAAAAGAAACGATCAATAAAATGAAAAGTCAACCAACATATTGGGACAATATATTTGCAAGTGATATTTTCCAATCAAGTGTTAATATCCAAATATATGTCAAACTCTTACCCCACAACAACAACAAAAAAGGCCAAAGAATCCAATTTTAAAAAATGTCCTTAGGAACTGAATAGATATATCTGAAACAATTGTCTGTAGAAAACAAAGAGTTTGCTAAATGACATATGAAAATATGTTCAGAGTTATAAATTATAAGGAAAGTCATAAACCAAAAATGAGACAAGACCTCACACTTGTCAGAAGGTTCTCATCAAAAATAAAAGTAATAAATGTTGGTGAGATTGTGGAGAAAAAGTAACACCGTGGACACTGTTGATAAGAATGCAAAGTATTGTTTCAATTGCATATAAACATCAAATTTTCTTCATCCATTTTTCTGTCAAGGGATGTTGGATTTTTAGGCTCCTGTCTGAAGACTCTAGAGAATGAGCCCATGGGCTGAACTGATAAACAAGCTGTGAGGAATGTCACATATCGAGGCTGGATAAGAAATGGCCTGCTCATTGTATCCAGTATGGATGGCTGTATGGCCTATGCTGGGTAAGATCCTCAGAGGAGGACAACCTAAGGCAGGCACAGACAGCTGGATAAGAGATGGCCTACTTAATGAAGTTCCGTGATGAACTTTAAAACAATCCTTGATCATTTAACATCCTGTGCTTACTGCAGGAGCATGAGGACATAAATAGTTTAAGATTATTAACATTGTTATAAGTTAGATGTTATGTGAGTCATTGTGAATGTCCTATATACACCCTTTTTCTAAGAATCAATAAAAAGGGAACTGCTCTGCTGCTCTCCACACCGTGTTTCTGTGTATATGATATCGTGCCACTGACAGGGTTAATTTAATTTGTTGGGAGTATCTTAAAAGTATGTTGTATTATATACAATGCTCTTTTTGCACTTATTGAAATGATTATGTGAGTTTTATTTCTCATTCCATTAGTGTGGCATGTCACCTTTATTGATTTGAATATTTTGAAGTATCCTTAAACCCAGGGATAAATCCCTTTAGTCATTTACGTGTATGATACAATAAATGTGTTATTGAATTCATTTTCCTTCTGTTTTGTTGAGAATTTTGGCACATATTCTCCTCAGGGATAATATTCAATATTTTGCATCTAATGTCCTTTCTAGCATTTTTATCCAAATACAGCTGGCATCATAAAACAAGTTTGGAATCTTTCACCCCCTTCAAATTCTTGGAAGACTTTTGGAAGAATTGGTGAAAAATTGTCTTCAAATATATGACAGAATTCGCCAGGAAAGTCATCTTGAAAATTTTTTCTAGTTTGGGGGGGTTTGGATTACTGATTTACTCATACACACTTTTCCTCTATTTAACTTTCTAATTTCTTCTTTATTCAGTATTGGAAGACATATGTTTCTGAGAATTTGTCTTTTGTTCTAGGTCATTCAAATTGTTGGCTAGTGTTAATTTCTTATGATGCTATGCATCTCTACAACATCAGTGGTTATATCGTCTCTATTATTTCTAAGTTTATTTGAGATTTTATTTTCTTAGCCAACCTAAATATTTGTCATCTTTATGTTTAAAGAAACAGACTTTGGTATTTTTTTACCTTTTCAATTGTTTCTCTTTTTATTTGCCTTACTCTCAGTAGTTCAATTTTCTTCTTTATTCTTTCTGTTTTCTCCTAGATTCTTGATGTGTAATTTAAGTAGTGTGAATATTGTAATTCTTTTATTATTAAATGTTATTTATTTATTTATTTATTTATTTATTTATTTATTTATTTACCTATTTATTCATTTATTTATCATTGAAATATGCCATTTACAATGTGTCAATCTGTGGTGTATAGCATAGTGTCCCCGTACATGCATATATTTCTGTGCCTATAAAATATTACTTCACAATATTTAACATACTGCCCTGTGTCATATGAAAGAAATTTTGAAAACATCTGTTTTTATATAAGTGGATAACATTTATAAATCTACAGCTCCCAAATATATCCTCTTGCAGCCCCTTTTCACAGTAATCATAAAATTGTTTAGTAGATCTACGAGTGTGTTTCAGTTTTGTAGATGAAATCATAGTGTTCTCTTCCAAATATTTTTTTTAAGCTTCTTCATATATAATGTCTTGTATTATATTTCTTTCTATTTATGGCTTACTTCAATTAGAATGACACTTTTGGAGGACATTCATTTTGCTGCAAATGTCATTGTTTTATCATTTTTATTGTAGAATATTATTCCCTTATATAAATATGGCATAACTTCTGTATACTGTCATCTGTTGTTGGACAATTGGGTTGCTTCCATGTTGTGGCTGTTGTATACAGCACTGCTAAGGACATTGGAGTTCAGGTGTCTTTTTGAAATAGGGTTCCTTTTGATATATACCCAGAATTGGGATTGCTGGATCGTGTGTTAAGTATATTTTTATACATTAGAGGAATCTCCATCCTGGCTTCCAAAATGACTGCACCAAACTTCATTCCTACCAACAGTGTAGGAAGTTTCCCTTTCTCCACAGCTTCCCCAGCATTTATTGTTTGTGGACTTTTGAATGATGACCATTGTGACTACTGTGAATTGATACTTCATTATAGTTTTGAATTGCCCTTTTCTGATAATGATAGTGAGCATTTTTTTTCATATATCTCTGTGGCATTTGAATGTCTCTATTGGAGAATTGCTTGTTTAGGACTTCTGCATATTTTCAGATTGGGTTTCTTGATTTTTTTATTATTATTAGGTTGTATGAATTCTTTATATTTTGGAAATTAAGACTTTGTCAGTTGCATCACTTCTTAATATTTTCTTTAATCCTGTAGGTTGTCATTTTAATTTGTTTATGGTTCCCTTTGCTGTGCAAAAGCTTATAAGTTTTATTAGGTCCTATTTATTAATTTTGATCTTACATCCCTTCCCTGGGTAGTCTATTCTAGGAGATGATTGCTGAGATTTATCTCAGAGTGTTTTGCCTATATTTCCTTCTAGGAGATTTACTGTGTCTTGCTTATATTTAAATCTTCAAGCAATTTTGTGTTTATTTTTGTGTATGGATTGAAGGATTGTTCTAACTCCATTACTCTGCATGCTCCTATCCAGTTTTCCCACCAGTTGGTGAAGAGATGTTTTTTCTCTGTCATATTACTGGTTACTCTGTCAAATCTTAATTGAACATAGGCCTTTAGATTCATTCCTAGGCTCTCTAATCTGTTCCAATGGTCCATATGCCTGTTTCTGTACCAATATCATGTCATTTTCCTTATTGTAGCTCTGCAATATTGTATGGAGAACTGATGGGTTATTCCTCCAGCCTCTTTCTTTTGCTTCAATATTGCTTTGGAAACTATGGATTTTTTATGACTCTATGTAAATCTTGGGATCATTTGTTTCAGACCTAAAAAGAAATGCTTTGCATAATTTGATAGGAAATCAAATTTTCTTGCCTGATCGTTGTGGCTAAGACTTCGAAGTCTCTATTGAATTGAAATTGTGAGAATGGGCAACATTTCCTTGTCTCATGTTTTTGTGAGAAGGGTTTCAGTTTTTCAACATTGAGTGTTTTGCTGGCTGTATATTTGTCAGAAATAGCTATTATTATGTTGAGATATGGTCCCTCTGCACCCACTGTGGTAAGAAATTTTTTAGCAGATAGGTGTTAAATGTTTTCAAATGTTTTTTCTTTCTGCTGAGATTATCATGTGGTTTTTTGTCCTCTCTTTTTTTGATATGGTGTATCACAATTGATTGATTTGCATATGTTACACCATTATTGTGTTCCTGGGATGAACCTAACTTGATCATGGTGTATGATTTTTTTTACATGCTGTTGGATTCTGTTTGTTAATAATTTCTTAATGACATTTACATCTATGTTTATCAATGATATTGGCCTATAGTTTTCCTTTTAGGTAGTGTCTTTGGTTTTGTTATCAAGTTGATGTTGGCCTTATGGTGTGAGTTTGGGTGTACTCTCTCCATATCAAACTTTTGAAAGTGTTTGAGGAGGACTGGTATGGATTTTTCTTTGTTGCCCAGTGAAGCTATTTGGGTCTGAATTTTTGTTTGCAGAGTTTTTTTATTTTATTGATAATACTATTCCATTTCTTGTGATCTGTCTGTTCAAATGTTCAGTTTCCTCTTGATGCAATAATGGTGGGCTGAATGTTTCCTGAAACTTCTCCATTTCTTCTAGGTTTTCCAGTTGGTTTCCATGCAGTTGCTCATGGTATACCCTTAAGATATTTTGCAAATTTCATGTACTCTTTGTATTTTCCCCATTTTCAATTCTTATGTTATTTGTGTTCTCTCTCTTTTCTTGTTGGTGAGCCTGTACTGAGTTTTGTCAGATTTGTTGACTATTTCAAGAAACAGTTTGATTGATTTTTTCTATTTTTTAATCTTTACTTCAATTCTTTCTTCCTTGAACCTTATTTTCCCACTTTCTGCTTTTTTTGGTTTTGTTTGCTCTTCTCTTCATGATTAGTTTAAATAGAATGTTAGTTTATTTTTTGAAATTGCTCTTCTAACTTGAGGCAGACTTTTTCACTATGAACTTCCCTCTTAAGCCTGCTTTAACTCTATTCCATAGATTTTGTGTAATGTTGTGTCATATTTCTCAAGATATTTTTTAATTTTTTCTTTTCATTCATCACATTTTCCCCTTACTTTAGTACCATGTTTTTTAATTTACATGCTGTCATTTTTCTCTCTATTTTTCTGTGATTGATTTCTAATTTCATGGTTTTATACTCAGAAAAGATGCTTGAAATAATTTTTATCTTCTTAAATTTGTTGAGGCTTCTTCTGTGCCTCAGTACATAAACTTTCCTAGAAAATGTTCCATGTGCATGGGAAAAGAATTTATATTCTGTTTTGGGGAGAAGTAGTGTTTTGAAATTATCAACCAAATCCAATTATTTTATCGTATCTTTTAGTATCTTTGTTCCCTTATTAATTTTCTGTCTGAAAGACCAGTCTAGTGATGGTAATGGGGAGTAATATTCACCTACTGTGATTGTGCTCCTATCGATTTTTCCCTTTTTATCTATTAGTATTTGCTTTATGTATTTAGGTGCTCCTATATTGAGTGCATATATATTAATGAGTATATTACCCTCATTTTGTATGGCTCCTTTAATCATTATATCATGTCCTTGTTTATCTTTCTCTATGGCCTTCCTGTAAAGTCTATTTTGTGTGAAGTCAGTACTGCTAGTCCTGTTTTCTTGTCATGTGCATTTGCATGGAATTTATTTTTCCATATTCTGGCTTTGAATTGAAGTGTGCTCCTCTTTCTAAATTGGGCCTCTTGTATGCTTCATAATGTAGGGTCTTGCGATATTATCCCATCTGACAATATACATCTTTTGATTGAAGCACTAAGTCCAATAACAATTGTAACAATTATTGTTAAACTGGTGTTTATTTCCATTTTGAACTTCATTTTCCATTTGATTTGGTATTTCCTTTTTGTTCATTTCTTGTTCTTTTTGTGGCTTAGTAAGTTTTCTTTTATTATCTTGCTTTTTTCCTGTCTTTGTGACTTCATTGTAAGATTTTGACTTATGGTTACCCTGTTTTGTATGTATATTCACCCGTTACTATATCTGTTTATAGTAACTGAAAGGAATACAAATACAAACGCATCATACAGAGAACAGAAACAAGGAGAATATTCTCTGTTTTGCCCTGTTTCACTCTCTGACACTTAAAAATTTTGATGTCCTGTTTTACAACAACATGCTTATTGTGTTGTAAGTCATTTTAGCTATTGCCTTTCTAGTTATGCATTTCCCCTTTCAATAGCATCCTGCTTCTTTATTTTTAGAGATGTTTCATTATTTCTTTTTCTGTTGCTAAATCCTTTAAGTATTTGCTTTTGTGGAGAATATTTATCTCTCTTTCTATTCTAAAGGGTAGACTTGCTTGATATATTATCTTATATAACAGCTTTCTTTCATTCTGGACTTTGAATATGTCTTGCCACTGCCTTCTGACTTTTGTATTTTGTGGGAAACGTGTTTAAAAATATAAAGTATATAATTATATATATGTAAAGAATAACTAAATTGAAGTTAACAAATAAGGAAAAAACATATACATTAAAAAATAGAAAACATTGATGAAGGAAATTAAAATTGATCCAAAGAAATGAAAAGACCTCTTATGTTAATGATGTGAAACAATGTGGTTGAAACAACCATACTACACAAAGGAATCTACATTTAGTGTGATTCATGTCAAAATACACATGAGATTTTTCCATTAAGTAGAACAAATAATTTCAAAATTTATATGTAACCACAAAGATCTTGAGATGCCAAAATAATCTTGAAAAATGGTATTAAATATAATAGTGTAAAATTTTCTGATGTTAAACAGTCCTACAAAGCTTTAGTAACTTAAACAACATGATACTGGCTCAAAAACTGACACCAATCAGTAGAAGAGAATAAAGCAACCAGATATAATCCTTCACACTTATGATCAATTAACCCATGAAAGCAGAAGCAAGGGTAAGAAATGAAGAAAAGAGACTCTCCTCAATAAGTAGTGCTGGGGAGTTTGAACAAGTGAAAGATAGATTAGGGTATTTCCTCACATTATATACAATAAGTAAGCCCATAATTTGTTTTATTTTTTATATTTACTTATATTTCTTACACCTGTAATATATTGATCTATGTTTAAAACTTTTATTTCACTTATCAAGTGTATTCCTATTGTATTCTTTTTGGTATAAATGTACACACAATTGTTTTCCTAATTTCTCTTTCTGATTATGTGTTGTTACTATATAAAAATGCAATGGATATTTGTAAATAGATTTTGTATTCTGCAAGTTTACTAAGTTTGTTCATTATTTCTAACAGTCACTGGGGGAGTGTATGGAGTTTTCTGTCTATGTACAATTATGTCATCTGTAAAAATTTTACTGCTTGCTTGCAAGTTGAATGCTTTTTATATTTCTTCTTGCCTTGTTTTTCTGGCTAGAACTTCTAGTAGTGTAATTTTGGACTTGTGAGAATGAGCTACTTTCTCTTATTACTGGACTATCTTCCTGTGTGTGAACATTAAACTTGAAGTTAGTCATGGGTTTTTCATATATGGCTTTTATTATGTTTAGTCATATTCTATCTAGAACGAATTTGTTAAAATTTTTTTTTAAAAAGTTAAGATCTATGAATAATTTTCCTATATATTTTTTGATTGTTATTTTTGAATTCTTTGTTATTTAAAGGATGGTATCACATTTATTGATTTGTGTATGTTAAATAAAATTTCTGAATCAGGACTAAATCCAACATAACTATATTTTATATATGTATAATATGCCATGAATTCAGCTTACTAATATTTACTTAGAATGGAATATACATATACTGATGGAAAAATATACATTGTAGCTTGAGTGAACATTTATTTATTTAAAAATTTTATCTCTCTTTTTGAATTTGGCTTATGTTTAATGAAATTTATCTCTAAATAAAGAATACAACTTTTGGTAGAACTTCATTTACTACTGTTTAATGATACAGTACCTAGCTATTATTAACAATTACTGTAAAAATCACTTGCCTTAAAATGACGCATTATACTAAAACTGCCTACTGTTTCAGGATTGAGAAACATATTGCTTTCTAAAATGCATTAGCTTGTCTTTTCAACCCCAACCCACATATACTGTTATTTCTTTGTTTTTGATTGTTTGTTTTCCCCTTAATGGAGGCACTGTCAAATGAACCCAGGATCTTGTGTATAATTGTATTTATTAACATCATTTTGGAACACTTAACAGAAGCCCCAAGAGTATGGATTATAAAGATGACAAGAAAATTTATTCCTTCTAGGGACTGAAAAACCTCTGAGTGAAAGAATGGCAAAAGTAAACTTTTGCAAGTATACTATAAGATATTCTCTTTTGTAATTCTAAAGCAGAATACTAAATTATATTTTTTTACTTACAGCTCTGAATTACAATTTAAAACAAAAATAATCCACTTCGGGATTTCTTAAATTTGATTCATTATATGAATCTAGTTTTATTTCACAAATATTTACCATTTATTTATAAACATAACAAATACACGGATAATTATTCTGCTCATGTTTTGAATATAGTTACTTATTCTAAAGTAAACAGATAAATAACTACTTCCATTTCCAAATCAAATTAAGTTTCACTTTAATTACAAATTATAATGAAATAGGTATGCCTTTTCTGAACAGGTTTTACATAAATCTCACTTTAATTACATAACTTTAAAATTATTTTATATATTTTGTGCGTTATTTATTCTCTGTTCACAAATGTGGTATAAATTTATGTACAAAAGTATGGAGATTTGTTTTATTTCTTAGACCCCAAAATTAAATTATTTGAAAAGATTTTGTGGGGATAATATTTGCAGATCACACTATAAAAATAAGCATCCTATATGTTTCATTCTAACTGAATGAATGATAATTAAACACTGCCTGAATGTTACAGTTGAGTTGCTAGGAGACCAATCTTTTTGTGATGCCACATCTACTCTAGTTGAGAACCATTGTGATGGCCTAGCAGTTTATCTGCGCAGGCCTGCAAGAGCAGCATTTGAAGCTGCAGTGCTCAAAATCGTGCAGATTAGAAAAGTAGCTGTAGAAAAAGTTATTTGAGATGGCACATGTTTCTTTAGAAATTCAAGATATGTCTCCTAAAGTTGGACAAACTGGTTCAGGAAACTCCGGTAGATCTCTACTGTGTGATCAAACATTCCCTGGGAACTTGTCTTGAGGTCTATGATTGAAGAAAATGTTTTTCAGAATTTGTCTGAAGAATCCTTGATAAAAACACCATGTTACACACATTGTGTCTGTGAACCAGATGAAGATAATGAATTTCGTTCTTTGACATTTCCAAGAAAACTGTGGAAAATGTCTGGAAGTGAGAAATTTAAATCTATCTGTTGGAATGATGATGGATCTTCCATAGTGACTGATGAAGATGTCTTTAAGAAGGAAGTTTTGGATAGAAAGGCCCCTTTCAGAATATTTGAAACTGGAAGTATGAAAAGTTTACTTAGGCAGCTTAACATTTATGGGTTTAGTAAAGTCCAGCAGAATTTTCAAAGATCTGCTTGTCTAGCTGACTTTCTGACGGAAGAAAAAGAAGTCTCTGTTTTAAGCAAGGAATTCAGTATTTGTAGTTATGACTTGGTAATGTATATATAAAGTTTTACTTTGTACATCTATGGTAATATAAATGTAAAGCTAGATTTTGATAATTGTATAAAACTACAAAGGCTTAAATTCTTTTTTTTTCCTAAAAATGAGGAATGTGCCTTAAGTATTCAAGATTATGAGAAACTCTGCTTGCAACTATGAATCTTATCAGAAATCTAAATAAAGGTATTAAAGCTGCTTTTAAAAAGTGGCTTTCACCATTACTGCAAATTCTAATTTCTTAAATTTGATGACTATACTATTTAAATGTGTATATTCCAAATAAGGAATTTCAAAATGTTGTCAGCAGTTTTCAAATTTTCATGATATTATCTTTGCATAGTAAACGTGAAATCTGAGGTTTTGTTGGTTATTCTTATTGTAGTCTTGTATTTTGGCTTAAAATATTACTAAAATTTTTCTCCTATTGTTGTAGCTGCAGTTCTGCCATAATGCAAATTTTACACGAGTCTGTCCCTAGGTTTAGTGAGAATAAAAAGAAGAGTTGGGATTAAAAATTCCTCTCTGGTGTCTTCATTGACTGAAGATTTCAACAAGAAACACTTTAAAGCAGGAGGTAATATGCAAAATCATAATTCTTATTTTGTGCCTGACACTAGTGGAGAAAGTGAATTTTTACTATCTGCACATTTAAACATGCCTCTAATAAGAAAGCCCTCTACTAACCACATAATTGGTGATATAACTACCCCGATCAGAGGTGATTTTTCTCCTCCATTATCAATGTCAGACCACCAGAACAAATTGCAGTGGATCAACGTGCTATTTTAAATCATTTGACCACTGTCCATGGGCACTCTCAAAACAGCTACACTGAAGCAAATGGCTGTGTTGTGAACTTCATTACAATTACAACCTGTACTTCTTAGAACAGCATCTTGTCTCCCATACAGAGCAATTATTTTGGACTAATGGTGGAACCTTTTTCTTTTCCAAAAAAAATCACAACTTATCTGCCAATGAAGGTCGTTTTTCTAAACTTCAACCAGGGAGCAACCCACGGTTTCCAGTGATAGTGATAGCTGATACATCAGCTACCTCTCTATCAAGGCCAAATCATCAGCCATCTTCACTTTATGAACGTCATCTTAATTACAACTGATCTTCCAGAGGACTACCAGATTATGCAGGATAACAAAGATTGATATTGATGTTGGCAAAAGTCGACAACTATCTGCAATTTTCTTATTTGAGCAACAAACATAGATGTGTACCTTTAATTTCCTTATATTTTTTTAAATAGTGTAATGAGTTAAACGGGAGACTAAGTTACCATTTAAAGAAAAAAGAGATATTTGAATGACATGATCATTTGATGGAACAATATCGGTGTAAATTTAAATAATTTCTTTTAAGGAACAAGAGAAAATGGAAGAATTTGGAAAAAGACTAATACTTGGAGAGAGGGAAAAGTACTAAGTGGTTTCTGGTTCATCTTGGAAAGTATTAAAAGTGTTAAGTTAGGATTGGTTGGAACAGAAGATAAATGCAGGGACCGGCCCAGGGATCATGGTCTCTATTATGTCATCCCTGGAATCAAAAATGTCACATGATCTATTCTCAGATGGCTCATTCAGCATGTGGTAGAATTTAAGAAGCAATTTTATCTATGGTCTTCTTTGTGCTGTTCTCAAAGCATTCCAATTGGTGCTTTCTTAACCTGCCCTCAAGAGTCTACGCTATATTGTTTAGTCAATAATTTATGTTGCTTTTATGTTCCAGCCAAAAACAAGCTTACATCCACAGGGTGGCAATTAATGCCTTTCCAACTCTAAGCCCACAAACTCAACATAGTTTAATCATTTTTTATAGATCTGGCATCTGGCAACCTTGGCATATCTTTATGTTTCTCTGTTTCTGGAGATACATCAAGGCAAATGCTTGTCAACTATTTTAGCTCCAACAGCACAACTTTTGCTCCAGCTCATCCTTGGACTTAGGATATCCTCCTTTTACCTACTTAGATTTTCCCAGTCTCAGCACAGAAACCACCTCCTCCAGATGTTTTCTGTCTATCCCCCTTTCCTTGTCTAACTTGGATACAAAAACAGTAAGCACAGCACATGTGACAGGATGCATTTTATTATTTAGAGAATGAAAAATACATGTTGACTTTAAGCAAAATCTACTTTCCTGAAACAAAAAAACTCTTTTGGTTTTCAAACTATTTCGTTATGGTCTTTACTCTTCACCACAAACTATCTATTTTCATTGCCCAGGTACTAGTCACTGAAGACAGTAATTTGAGGAAGGTACAGAAGACAAAGTATTATTTTCTTCTTAATTTATGCCTCCAGAGGCCTAAAGCATTCCATTCTCATTTGCTGGATTATTTTTCCTGTCTCTTCATCACCCACCCGTACCAAAATAGCTGATACTCTTCCACTTACCAATAAATATACTGCCTTCTAATTAATTTTTTTCTTAGAATCAGAGCTTTGTCCAGAAAAGACAGTGTTATTAAAAACATTTACTGCAGGATTATACACCCCACATAAATTATGTCCTTTCTAACCTTCACACAGTAAGTATCTAAGAGGTACTAGACCCTTGGTTGGGGTGGTCGTATTCAGTAACCAAATTGCAATCTAAAATGTGTGGACTAAAAATAGGTGAGGGTGGTAGAATTAAAAATTTGTCCAACTGCAAAAATACCAAATTTCTGCAGATATAAGGAAATATAAATATTCATGGAAGACTTTTAATATTTGCCATTAATCTAAATTAAAATTTGAAGCATTTTCAGAATATGAAATGCCCTGAAATGCTGGAAAATAGTAGGCAAGGTCAGGGAGCCTAAGGCTTCTGCTCACAATCATGCAGTCAGTGTCAGCTGATAAGACTGGAATGGCAACATTGAGTCCTGAAAATGTGTCACCATTTGTGAAAAAGACTTTGATAATCTGGAGAATGGGCAAATGGACCAGGGTAATCTCTAGCAACATCCCACCAATATGACCTTTACCAAGAGAAGAAAAGGGCCCACTTGCAGCAGGAGTTCTGTGTCTGGACAGCAGTGGTTCTTCCTAAAACTGAAACATTGAGCTTTTAAGTTTGTCAACTGAACTATGATGGCGAATATTTTTTTGCTTACATTAGCAGTCTGGGGTTCTGAAGTGCTGGTTCAGCAGCTAGTTTCCAGCTCTATTATCACACAGTGGGTCTTACTGTGATCATCATAACAAGTTTCTATACTGATAATTCAAAAGCTACAGTTTACTTTAAAAATTAGAAATCCTAAAGAAGAATATTGTTTGTCCATCTCTAATTTTCTACCTGGGAAAACCTAGACTACTGGCAAAAGTACAAAAGTTGGCTGGTGTTTGAAACCTATTCTCTGAGCTCAGCCCAATGATTTCTTCCCACTAAATACTATAAATCTCTCTTCCACTGTGTGTGTATGTGAAGATGTATTGTTAAGCTGTAACTAAGTTTGTCTTATTTGAGTCATCAGTGAAATATTCCTCCACATCTGGCAGAATCTCTGTGAATTAAGAGGTTCATTGATCCACCAGATTTTCTTCCGATTAGGGATAGGAAGATTATATTTCTCCAATTATACTAATTGTTACCTGTTCATTGAATCACAAGCCAATGCTAGGGCCAAGCCACTGAACCCTTGTATTGGACAGAGGCTTATACATTCTCCAGTCCCCAGAGCCCAGCACAGGACTGTGTCTCCTTTTTAATTTAAGCTTATGTCTAATTTTTTTCTTTTAATTATCATTGATGACACAACTTAATTTGTCTTTGAACACACCTTGACTAATATATAGAGACTGAACCGCTGATTTATTCCCTTTAAGCTACAAATTGAAATAACATTTCTTTCTTTGGACTACCTGGATTAGAGTGAGCTTAGTCATCATTTTGAAAGCAGTCCTCAGTCCTGAAAATGCAGAACCTTTACAGTTCTATGCCCAGCAATTGAGCGATAAAATTTGTTGTGGATCTGAGGGATTATCTTCACATCCCATAATGCAAACATGAGAAAACAGCACATTGTTATCCAAAATTAAGTCTTTGTCAGTATTGCATTCCCATTGCAAAACAGTTAAGAATTGTAGGAGTTCTGATATTTTAACATTCTGAGATTTTTAGCAACCTAGCATGTTCATTTCTTAGAGATGCTCTCGTGGAAATGAGACTTTCTGTCTGAGACAGTGAAATTTATCACTCACAGTAAGAGCAGCCAGTTTGAAATTTGTATCCATTCCCTAATCTCAGATGAAAACCCAAAGTGAAATTTTGTTGCCTACAGAACCAGTGGGCTGTTAACTTGAAGAAAGTTTAAGGCATGGTAAAACACTAATTTTATTAGTATCTTTATGTAAAATTTATTAGAATCACTTACTGATTAGTATCTTTTCCCAGGATAAGTATATCATGAATAAAGTTTCTTGCTGCAAAGAAATCATTAGAAATGACATGGGAAAAAGTAACAATTGATTTCCACTTTTTCTTCTGATTTTATTTAAATATAATTGGCATAAAACATTGTGTAAGTTTAGGTGCACAGGATAGTGATATTATTTACAAGTATCATGAAACAAATATCATAGAACTTTTAGGGAGAATTCATTATCTCATTTAGATAAAATTGCAAAGAAATTCAATTTGTCTTTTGGTTGTGATGAGAAACATTATGGTCTACTCTCTTAACAACATTGATATAGAACATAAAACAGTATTAATTTTAATTTTCATGTTACTATGGGGCATCTCTAGAACACGATTATTTTACGGCTGGATGTTTGTACCTTTTGAGTGCATTAATCAAATTCTCCTTTACCAACCCCTGCCTCTGTTAACTACGAATCTAATTTTTTTCTATATGTATGTTTTTTTGTTTTTGAAGTGTAGATTTATCTATAGCACTGTTTGTTTCTCTTACACAACATACTGTTTGCTGTTTTTAATATATTTCAAACTGTTCACCAGGTTATTTCTGGTTATGATATGTTGCTATTTAAAGATATTTAATACTTATTGGCTATTCCCCATTCAGTACATTTCTTGTCCCTGAAGACAAGAAATAGTGATATTATTTACAAGTGTCATGTAATTTCCTCTTAATTTCCTCAACTTTTTCTTTTCCTCACACCATTTCCCTCCTTCTTGTGAACAACCTGTTTCTTTCTATATCAATAATTCATTTTCTGTGTTGTTATGTTCATTTGTTTTAAATTCCAAACATGAGAAAATCATTCGGCATTTCTCATTCAATTTTAGACTTATTTCACTTAGCATATTTCCCTCTCGGTCTTCCCTTTGTTGCAAATGGCAAGAACTTATTCTATTTCGAGCTGAGTAATAACCCATTGAATTTTTATGTGTGATTGTGCATATATATATATATATATATATATAGTGCATATATATATAAAGTGTGTGTGTGTGTATATATATATATATAGATTACTCTGTACTTAAGATGGATAGATATATATTCTATAAAGACTCATCTTCTTTATCCATCATCTATTGATGAGCAATTAATTTGCTTCTATATCCTGTCTATTGTGGATAATGCTGCAGTGAATATAGGTTTGAATTTATATTTTCTAATTAGTGTTTTTATTTTCTTGTAATAAGTATCCCAAAATGTATATTTTGGATTACATTTCATGTTTAATTTTTATATAAAGTTCCATGTTGTTTTCCACAGTGGCATCACATATTTACATTCACTCCAGCAGTGCATCAGGGTGGTTTTCCTTACATCCTAACCAACAGTTATGTTTGTTATCTTTTTGATAATAGTCATTCTGACAGGAGTGACATAAAGTCTCATTGTGTTTTAGACTTGCATTCTTCTGATGGTTCGTGATGTTGATCGGTTTCATGTGCCTGGTATTTACCTTTCCCCCACTGTATATTCATTTTTTGTACTGGGCTAAATGACCATAACTGTCTGATTTCATATTCAGGCATTCTGATGTGTTCCATTATTCTGTACCTTCTGAGCCACTACCATATTCTTTTAAATACAGTAGCTTTGTATTATAGTTTAAAATCAGGGACAGTGATACATCCTCTTTGTTCTGTATTAGTTTTTTGTGTTTTTAGTTTGTTTTCTTTCCTTTTGTTTTAAGTGATTTCATCTTTTTTTGTTTGCATGTAAATTTTAGTATTATTTATTGTAAGTGTCTGAAAATGCCCTTGGTATTTTGATAGGCACTGTATTTAATTTGTGTATTTTGTTGGCTAATACTGTCATTTAAACAATATTTTTTCCCATCTACGAACACAGTATACACTTTCATATATTTGCTTTATCTTCAATTTCTCTTATAAATATTTCATAGTTTTCTGAGTACAGGTCTTTTACCTCCTTGGTTGGATACATTTATTGATTTATTTTTTGTAATAGAACTGTAAATGTGACAGTTCCCTCACTTTCTCGATCTGTTAACTTGTTGTTAGTGTGTAGAAATGCAAGATTTCTGTATGTTAATTTTACATTCAAAAATTTTACCAAATGCATTGATAAGCCCTAGTAGTTTTGTGGCACCATTTTCAGGATTTCTGTTTAAAGTATGTCATCTGCAAACAGATAATTTTACTCCTTTTCTTAATTAGCTATATTTTATTTAATTCTGTTTTGGATAGCTATGGCTAGAATTTCCATACTATACTGAATAACAGTGGTAAGAGTGAGCATTCTTGTCTTCTTCCTGCTCTTATTGGAGATGCTTTCAGCTTTTAATCAGTGTGCATCACGTTAGCAGAGTTCTTGTCATATATGACCTTAACTGTGTTTAGGTATGTTTCCTCATGCCCACTTTGAAGAGCAATACATTCATAAGTAGATCCTGAATATGTCAAAATATTTTATGACTATATTGAAATGACCATATAATTTTTATTCTTCAGGTTGTTTGTGTGGTGTATCATACTGATTAATTTGTGGGTATTGAATCACTTTTGCATCCCTGGAATGAAATATACTTAATCATAATGTAAAATCATCTTAATGTGTTGTTGGATTTGCTAACAATTTAGTGGTTAGTTCTGCATCTATGCTTATCAGTAGTATTTAACCTGTAATTTTTTGAGGTATTTTTTCCAGTTCCAGTAGTAATGTGATACAGAAATGTGGGGTAGAAAGTCTCCCTTCCTCTATAAATTTTTGGTATTCTCTGAGAAGTAGAGGTGATAGCTCTTCTCTTAATGTTTTGCAGAAATCACCTGTGAAGCTATATAGTCCTGGAATTTTGTTTCTTGGGAGTTTTTTTTTAAATACTTATTCAATATTATTAGTGATAATCTGTTCATATTTTCTTTCTCATTCCATTATGGGGATTAAGTCTTTCTAAAAATTGGTCCTTTTATTCTAGGGTTACCATTTGATTGGCATATAATTTGTTGTATCATCTTATGATGCTTTGTATTTCTCTGATATAAGCTTTAATTTCTCATTTATTTCTGAGCTTATTAATCTGTAACTCTCTATTTTGTTCATGAGTCTGGTTAAAGTTTATCAACTTTACTTATCTTTCAAAAGCCATTCTTATTTTGATTAAATGTTTATATTTTTAATACTTATTTTATTTATGTTCTGTCCTTTCAGATGTCTTTCCTTCTACTATCAAGTTTTTTTAATTATTTTGCTATGTCTTTGGGCAGTAAGGATATATTATAAGAGAGAGATGTTTCCTATTTGTATAACTGGGATTATTTTGCTATAAGCACCCCTATTAATATTGCTTTTGTTATACTCCATGGATTTGGTTTTTGTTGTCATTTCTCTTTATATATTTTTTCTATGCTTTATACAGTAATCCATTTGTTGTTAATACTGTATGATTTATCCTCCAAACTTTATTATTTTTCTCAGGTTTTTTCTTTCAGTAAATTTCTATTTTCACAAAATCCTTAAGTTTCTTCACAAAACAAGGAGAAAAATTATAAAATTTATACATATATCTGAAAGACCCAAATTTTCTAAAATTATGTTGAAAAATGTAAAAAGCTGTGGGTATTACCATCCCTGAGTTTAGAACATACTACAAAGCTGCAGTAATCAATACATAAAAATATGGCACTTATAGAAGCACATAGATCAATGGAACAAAATGAAGAGTCCAAAAATAAACCCACACACATGTGGTCAATTAGTCAACAAAGAAGGAGGCAAGAGTGTACAATGAAAACAGACAGTCTCTTCAGCAACTAGTTCTGACAAAACAAGACAGTTGTTTTGTTACTATGGAAGTTGTAAAAGCACTTCCTTCCATAGTATAAAAAATGAGATAAAAATGGATTAATTTCCTAAATGTAAAGCCTGAAACTATACAATTTCTGACCAAGAACAGGAGCAGAACTGACTTTGAGATAAATCATAGCAATCATTATTTTTGATCTATCTCCAAATTAAAAAAAAGGAAAACTAACAATTACAGTTTTTAGTTTACTGAGGAAAAAATAGATGTACTATGCCATACAGGGATTCTATTTCTTGTATAAGTGTGAAGTGCAAAACCTTTTGCAGAGCAAAGGAAACCTTCAACAAGACATATGATAACAGACAGAAGAGAAGGAAAAATTTCAGACAATGAGACCAACAGGATGTTAATATCCATAATATATATATAACATATTAGACTCAATATTTAAAAATTAAAGACCCCAAATTAAAAACAGTTGAAGAATCTTCATGGAAACTTTTCAAAAACAGACATGTGAATGATTTTCATGCACATAGAAAGAAACATAAATTTGCTATTCATTAGGAAAACATATAACAATGAAATATAATCTTACAGCAACCAAAATGGCTATTAACAAAAAGTCTACAAATGACAAACATTAATAAAAATGTTGATAAGTGGGATCCCACGTACACTATTGGTGGAAACATAGATTGATGTATCCACTATTATAAAAGTGTGGACAGTGCCCAGAAAACTAGAAATAGAAGCATTATATGTTGCAGCAATTCCAGTTTTTGGTATAAATCTGAAAAAGAAAGTAAAGATTAACTTAAAAATATATTACCCCAATGTTCTTAACATCATCATTTATAGTAGCCAAGGATAGAAGCACAAATCAACTGCCCATCAACAGATGACTGGCTGAAATAGATGTGAGATATAGATAACATAATAAATACTTAGTCATTGTATATTAAAAAATAAAATTCTGCCATTTGGAACAATGTGACTGGACCCAGAGAGTGTTGCACATAGGAAAATATGTCATACAGAGAAAAACACTCTATGTTGTCACTTAAATGAGGGAAATAAAGATATAAGAGAAATAATCATAAAACAAACAGAAAAACAATCACATGTATATGTGTACTGTACCAAGAACTGGTTTCCAGTGGGGAAAGGGAAGAAGGATGGAGAAGACAGAAATGTGCAAGCTACTTGTAATAAATTAGAGAACCAACAGTGTTATATTTACAGCATAGAGAAATATTTTAATAATTTAATTGATTTTAAAGAGATTATAGGGATATATTTTAGTAAAATGTGCGTGTATGTGGCAAAAACATTGAAGAAAAGAACCCAGGAAAATCAAAATATTTTGTAGTACTATGATATTAAGGGAGGTGATTTTTTCACTTTCTTTAGTGTTCTTATAAGGTCCTTAGTAGAATTTAAGCTTTTTATTGAAAAAGTATATATTTTAAAAGTGATATAAGTTTAAAATCTTTTTGTCTCTCCCCATACATCTACAGTCAGTGAAACTTTCACATCTGAACAAAAATAACTACAACACAAAACAATACTCCAGAACGCATGTGAACAGGTAAAGTCCGGTGGGTTAAACACACAAAGGAGGCTGAAATGAGGGAAGAGCAGAGTTGGTGTCCGCAACCAAGGCCCCCTGAATAAGAGATCTGAGTCCACAAGTTCAGAGAATGCAGTAGAAACAGGGTATCAGTGGTTCACACAGCTTCGGCCTCCAACTGCACCAGTACCCATGATCACAGGTAACTAGGAGGGAGCCAAAATGGAGACAGAAATTCCACCCTTCATACACTCAGACATTCATGAAAATGCCCTTATTCCCCATTAACAGTGGTGGAGACAAGATACCTTGCAACACTGGACATGGCAAAGGCACTTGCCTGATTCCAAATACCCACCTGTCTTTACACTTTTTTTCAATGTGTACACTGATTCTCATGGGATATCAGATAAAAGTAGAGTTCTAAGCCCCAGTGACAACAGTGGCATTAATTACCAGAGAAGTCTAAGAAGTGACAATGAAATCACATCTTTTATCCAGACAGTAGCGACTGGAAAGTGCCATTTTGAAATATTATCAGAGGTAGCTCAGGTAAGTAAAACCAAAAATTGTGTAATATTGCAAGCTACCAGAAAACAAAAACAAGGACTCCAACTTCAAATCTGTTATTTAGTATCATCAGAGCAATAATTTATCAAGATCATGATCAATCACAGTAACATTATAGGGCACACACACACACAGATACACACACACAGACACCGAGACAGACACAGACACACACGCACACGCACCTGCACACACACAAACACACAATGTCAACCCTGCAGCAGACAAACTTAAAGTCATGGTGTATTGACAGATAACTAATAGAGAATTCAAATAGGTGTCATACAGAAGCTCAATACAAGAAACAAAACAAAGAAAGCAGATTAGAGAGATGAAGAATAAATGAAATGATGAGAAGGAATACATTACCAAAGAGACTGAAAGTATAAAATAACCAAACATTACTGGAGGACCAGGAGAATTTAATAAATGAGATGAATAATGCAACAGAATGCATTGGAACTAGAGTGTCTTTGTGGAAGAGAGATTAGCAAACTCAGCAATACAAAACTAGAAATGATAGGAGAGGGCAGAGATTCAAGATATTAAAAAGTGGGGAAATTCTACAGTAGCTATCAGACTTCCTCAGGAACTGCACATTACAGTGGAATCCTGGAGGGAGAAGACAGTTAGAAGGCAGCTGATGGTTTATTTAAAGAAGTAATAGTTAATAACTTCCCGATCCTGTGTAAGGAACTGTTATACAAGTCCGTGAGCCAACAAAACACCAATAAATTTAAGACAAAGGGACCTCCTTCAAGATAAGTCATGTGCAAATTGACAGGACAATGACAGAGTAAAATTTTAAAGGCAGCCAAAAAAAAATTATGATAATCTAAAAAGGAAACCCCATTAGGCTATTAGCAGATTTCTGAGCAGAAAACATACGCCTAGGGTAAATAAAATTGTATTTTCAAACTACTGAAAAAAGAAATCACTCACCCAATAATACTTACACAGTTATCACTTAGATATAAAGTGGAAGTAAAGACTTTAACAGACAAACAAACGCTGAATGAGATGAAAAAACAAAACCGAGACACCTTATAAGAGGTGTAGAAAAGAAGTCTTCTAAGAAATATAAAGTGGCAATAATATGCAAAACATTGACCAAAATGCTAAGGGGAGACCACGAGAAAGTTGCAACTGTTTCTTTGGGTATGTTCTTAAATGCTACTATACTATATGGATAAAAGAGAGAAAAATAGGAAATCAGGGGCAATAAATATAGATACTTCAAACTGGTATGTTCACAAGAGTAAAAGAAATAATTTGAAAGAGTAATCCTAAAAAGTAAAGAGTAAAGTAAAACAATATTAAAGAAATATGCTATCAGTGTAAAAACGACTAAATTATACATGATATGTTTTATTTTTAATTGAAGTACAGTAGATGTATAATATTGTGCAGTTTCAGATGTACAACTTAGATATTCTAACCACTTTGTAAATTATATTGCAAATTGAAATATTTCAATAATTGTAACATACAATTATTTTAAGCTATTGTGTATAGTTCCCTAATCTATACAGATTATCCTTGTTGCTTCACTACTTAATAAATACTACTTTCTATCTGTCAATGTTCTACCTTTAAATTCTCTTTCCCTTCCTCTTTGGTAAACATAAATTTTTTCCCATATCTTTGTGTCTGCTTAAGTCTTCCCAACCTAATCTCTTTACCACTCCATCATGTCTCTATCTATCTATCTATCTATCTATCTATCTATCTATCTATCTATCTATCATGTATGTATGTATCTATCCTTCTATCTATTTATCTGTCATCTATCAATAGATAGCTATACATAGATGTACACAGATATGTTATTCTTTAGATTCCACATATAAATTATATTATATACTTTTGTCTTTGTCTAAGTTACTTCACTAAGCACAATATTTACTAGGTCCTTTCGTGATGCTGAAATAGCAATGTGTTATACTTTTTCATGTCTGAGTAATATTCCATTGCATATTAATAGAAACATCATTTCTTCTTAAGTCCATAGTCTTCTGTGGACTCTTGGATTGCTTCCCTGTCTTGAATATTATTAACAGTGCTGTTTTGAACATTGGTTCTTCTCAATTTAGGGTGTATTCCCCAGATTTTTCCGAGGAGAGTTATTACTGTTTCATATGGTAGTTAACTTTTAAGTTGTTAAACAAATCTGAATAGTGTTTTCCTTAGAAGGTCTACCAATTTCCATTAATACCGAAAGTATACAAGAGATTTCTTACCTCCACATTGTCTCCAACTCTTACTATTTGTAGACTTTTTGATAATAGTCATTTGACCAGTGTGAAGTGATATCTCATTGTGGTTTTAATTTGCAATTACCTAATAGTTAATAATGTTGTGAAATTTTATCATTTGCCTGTTACTCATCTGAATGTTTTCTTTGGAAAAATATTTACTCAGGTACTCTGCTTTTGTTTTTGATTGGATTTTTTTTTCACATTGAGTTGTGTAACGTAAATCCATGTTACATGTATTAACCTACATCTATTAACCCCTGGTCACTTGCATTGCTTGCAAATATGTTCTCCAATTACACAGGCAGTGTTTACATTTCATGTATAGTGTCCTTAGCTGTGCAGAAATTTTCAAGTTTGTTTAGGTCCCACTTGCTTATTTTTGCTTTGATTCTTTTGCCTAAGGAGACTGAAATAATAAAATATTCCTATGATATATATACAATAGGGTATCACCTATATTCCCTTCAAGCAGTTTTATAGTATCAGGTCTTACATTTAGGTCTTTAATTCACTTGGAGTTTATTTTTGTATATGATGTCAGGGAATGCTCTCATTTCAATGTTTTACATGTAGATATCCAGCTTTCCAAACACGATCCATTGACTAGACTGTCATTTCTCCATTGTGTACTCTTGCCTCTTATATCATAGATTCATTGCTCATAGGTGTGTGGAATTATTTCTAGGCTCTCTATCTGATTTTATTGATTATATCTCTGTGCAAATGCCATGCTGTATTTATTACTGTAGGTTTGTAGTATAGTAAGGTATCTGGGAGGGTTATACCTCCAGATTTGTTGTTTTTACTCAAGATCATTTTGGCAATTTTTAATGGTTTCACGTAAAACTTATTTATTTTCTGGTTCTGTGGAAAATACTACAGCTTCGTAACAGGAATTGCACTAAATCTGTATGTTTCTTTGTGTAGCTCGGCCATGTTAGCAATATTAACTCTTTCAATCCAAGAGCACAAGACATCTTTTCATTTCTTTGAGTCATTTTTAATCTCTTAGTCAATGTTTTATAATTTTCAGTGTGTTGATCTTTCACATATGTGGTTACTTTATTCCAAGTTATTCGGGGTATAGTGTTTTAAATATTATTGCTTTCAAGGTCAATTATATGGTATCTCATGTTTAATGTGTTGAAATGCGAGACTACTTTACATTAAACTTTTACCCTGCTCCCTTGATGAAATTATTTATTGTTCATAATAGTCAGTGTGGAGCCCTAAGGACTCTCTATGTGGATTGTTATACCATCAGTACTGGTGACAATTTTGCCTCTTTCTTTCCACTTTGCATTTCTTTTACTTCTTTTTCTTTTTCTTTTATTTTCTTCTATTACTATTGAACACAAGTGCTGAGAGTAGGAATCCTTTTCCTTTTTCCGAATTTACCCAGAATGCTTTCAGCTTTCCCCTGAGTATTATAAATTGTTATAAATGGCCTTTAGTATGTTGAGAGATGTTCCCATTGTACTCACTTTCATGAGATTTCTGATGATAAATGTATGTTGAATTTTGTCATATGTTTTTTCTTTATGTATTGACAGCATCTTGTGAGTTTTGTCCTTCCTTTGTTAAATATGTGTCACGCTGTTTGACTTGTGTATGTTGAATTATCCTAGTGACTCTGGAAGGAATCCAAATGATCATCATGTATAATCCTTTCTATGTATTGCTGGATTCATTTGTTGCTGTATTTCAAGGATTTTTGAGTGTATATTAATCAAGGATATTGGATATTCATTTTCATTCTTTTTTGTTAGTGTTTTGACTGATTTTGTTATCAGGGTAATGGTGGCCTCATAGAATAACTTTGGGAATTTTCCTTCCTCCATCATTTTTTAAAATACTTGGGGGTAAAGAGGTTTTAGTGAAGGCATCCAGGCATTTTGTTCAAGGGTTTTTTTTTAAATTCTAGATGTTACTTAACTTATACCGATTGCTCTTTTCAAGTTCTCAGTATTCTTTTTATTCATTGTGGTCAGGCTGTACATTTCTAGAAATTTATCCATTTCTTTTAGGTCATCCAATTTGTTGTCATGTAATAGCTCATACTGCTTTCATAATCATTTTTTGTATTTCTGTAATATCAGATGTTATTTTTACTGTTTAATTTCTTATTTTGTTAGGGTCAAGTCTCTGTATTTCTTGATAAGCCTGGCTAAATGCTTACCTGTTTGTTAATATTTTTAAGAAAAATTAAAGCTGTTGATTTTTTGATTTTTAATTTATTTTTCAACTTTTATTTTATTTATTTTCAACATAATTATTAAAGATATCTCATTCTACTGTCTTTGGGTTTTGTTTATTCTTATTTCTTGTTATTTTTTGTGGTATGCTTTGTCCTTTGTATGACGTTTTTCTTGTTCCTTGTAGAATACATGATTTGTTCTCATCTTCCCTCTTAGATTTGTGTTTGCTGCATCCGATATGTGTTATGAAAGTGTGTTTTCATTGTAATTTGTCTCCAGGTATGATTTTATTACCTGTCTGATTTCATCACCTCTTTGATTTCATCATTGACATTTTTATTTTATTTTTTAAAGGATGTGGTTTGACTTCATGTTTGTGATTTTCCTATTCTTCTTTGTAGTGTTGATGCACAGTATCATACTTTTGTGTATGGAAAAATATTTGCTGTAATCTATATTTGCTTAAAGTCCCTGAGGCTCATTTCATGACATAATATGTGGTTAATTCCTTAGATAACATCCTGTACACACTTGAATAGTTTATGTGTTCTGCTTTTCTGATGCAGAGTCCAATAGCTCACTTAGGTTCAAATTATCTAATATGCTGTTAAGACCTCTGTTTCCTTACAGATATTCTTTCTGGATGATCTGACCATCAGAATAGTGAGGTGTTCAACTCATCTACTATTATTGTTTCATAATGAATTAATTCTTTCATGTCTACTAAAATTTCTTTTTATACTTAGTATCTATGGTGTTGGGTCCATATATATTTTAATGAGTTTAATACCCTTATTTTATCTATTTTTCTTTATATAATCTCATATTTTTTTCATTTTGGCCCTTATTTTAAAACATATTTTGAATGAGTTGAGCATTGCAATCTGCACTTTCTTGTCATTTCCATGGAATATCTTTTCCATTTTTTCCAGACTATGTTTATCTTCCACCATAAAGTGAGACTTTCTGTCAGGGATGCAAAGATGGTGGAGAAGAAAGATGCTCGTAGCTCACCCTTTCACACAAATGCACTAAGTGTCACATCCACAGAACCACTCAGTTAACCAGAGAACCTGCAAAACTCTGACAGAACATCGTCCTCTTCAATAGATAACTATGTGAAAAATGTGGTGGGAGAAAAGTCAAAACAGAGTGGGACAGGTCCCACGGGGAGAGAGCATCATAGAAGGGCTGATGCTCATTCACAGTGTCTCCCCTCTCCAACTCAGAGATCGGTAGGTTGGAGGGGGAGCCTCCTAGGCTTGGACCTGTACAGAGTATAAGTTGACTGACAGAACTAAGATAAACAGGCACAGAGAATCCCTGTGACACCCAGATGAAAACCCCCAGAAGCTAGGGGCAGGGCCATGCTGCCCGAGCAGGGTGGTAGATGGGAAATGGCTGCACTGTCGCGACCCAGGAGAATGGAGTGGGCTTTGTGCCATTGCTATGGGTGAATAGCACAGAACAACCTGGGCCCTTCATAAAGCAACAGGGCAAATGTGCCCTGTGCGGGGAAGGGTGCAATTCGCATCTCTGAAAATCCACAGAAGTTTCTAGGTGAAGAGAGCTGGGCTCAGACACAGCCACCATAGCCTCTGGTGCTTTGTACCCAGTCGGCAGTGGAGGAAAAACCTACATCTACACCTAAGGACTTGGCAGCATGAAGGGCCAGACTGAGACTTGTTGACAGCATGAGGCAAATATGATCCTACTGCCTTGGTTCCTCAGATATCTTGTCTGCCAAGACAAACAAGGAGCTGGATTTTGGCCCAGACCAGGGACAGGGCTGTTCCTCAGTCTTCCCTGAGCCCACTTCTGGTGTGCAAACCTGATGCAGAGCGTACAGTGGCACAGAGCAGCAGAATGATCTGCAACCTGAAGGGGTGGGTGTACCCTCAAATTTGAGCTGGAATGCAGCCCTTGACCATGGTGCTGGGAGAGGGCATGATGCCCAATCCTGCCTGGTCAGTCTGCAACATCTGACTGCAGCATCAGCAGGGAAGTGACAAGCCAGCCCAGAGTAAAGAGAGCTGCACCTGAACCAGTGTAGGGTGTAGGAGCGATCTGCTTGACAACATGCCCTGGGAGCAGCACAGATGAGGGCTCCAATGGAGGGCCTCTGGAAACAGCAAGCTGAGATTCCAAAACAGGATGAATACAGAAAGAATTCACATTAAAATACACACTCTCCAGCAGGACACAGACAACCCCCTTGTTTTAATCTGTTTTTACCAGTTCCATTTTCTATTACCCTCTTAATTTTTACTTCTTATTCAATTATATATACCCCCATTTTAATCCCTTTGAAATTTTTTAAAATAATTTTACTATTATTATTTTTCAAAACTCTGCTTCAACTTTCTTTAATATTATTCATTTTACAATGCCTTCAAAGCTTTATTTCTCCCTTCTTTAATATTCTTTACCTCTCTCTCTTTTTTTCTATTTTCTAAGTTGTATTACTACATAGGCATTAGGTACATATACTCCTTTAGGACAACAGTATATAACTGATACTCCATAAACCACAGTGCCAGAGAGGTAGTAGAAAGTTGAAGAAGCAGAGAAGCCATTCCCAATTAGAAGAACAAGAGAAATCCCCTGAAAGAATGATCAGTGAAATAGACATCGAAATCCTACTAGATGCAGATTACAAAAACGCAGTGATCTAAGTACTGAAGGAAATAAAAGAGATAGTGTTTAGATATATAAAATATGTCAAAAATGAAATGGAAGCTATAAGGAAGAGCCGGGTATAATAGAACCCGTTGACTGAGATGAGGAATGATTTAAAGGTGTAGCAATGCTGACAATATAGTGCAGAGGAACGAATTAGTGACTTATAAGACAGGACAATAAAAAGCAGCCAATCAGTAGAGCTACAAGAGAAACAACAAGAAACAAATTAGAAAACCATAAGGAACCTATGGGATAGTAAAATCATGCCAAACTTGGCATGATAAATGTCACAGAAGGGGAAGAAAGATCAAAGTGGATTGCAAAGGTTTTTGTAGATATCATGACTGAGAACTTCCTAAACTTAAAGAAGGAATCAGATATCCAATACAGGAAGCTCTGAGTGCCCCAAACAGGAAGAAACCAAATACACCCATACCAAGACATATAATTAAGACTCCCAGAGTAAAGGATAACGAAATGATCCAAAAGACACCAAGACAATAGCAAAGAGTGTGTTTCAAGGGAATCCCCATAAGGCTCCCAGCTGATTTCACTGCACAAATACTACAGGCCAGAAGGGAGTGGCAAAATATATTCAAAGTCTTGAATGAAAAAAATTGTATACCCTAGGATACTTAAACCAGCAAGGCTATTCTTTTTGGTAGAAGGAGACATAAAGAATTTCACACACAAGAAAAATGTTCAAAAGTTCAGCAAAACTAGACCCATGCTAAAAGAATTATTGAAATGTCTTCTCTAAAAGGAAAAGCAGCAGGATGCAACAGAAATGTGAAACTCACAGCTGGAAAGGTGATAATTCATGAATTACAAATAAAATAAACACAAAATTTTAAAACAAGACTTGCAAATCATTGAGAGTGGGAGAGGGAGGCAGGAAAATAGAGAATTTATTTTTTTGGTCTTTCCATTTAAAATATTTTGTTCTCGGTAGGATGGGTTTGAGATCATCTTACTATCCGTTTAATAAAATCAGTTATAGTAATGGTCTAATGGACTTATAAAAAAGGGTAACAAGAAGACAAAAACTTACCAGGGTGTCACAAAATCGAAATAAAATTCATAATACAAAGGAAAATGACCAAACAATAAAAGGAACATGAAAGGAACAAAGAGGAAATACCAAATGAACTGCAAAGATAAGGTGAAACTGGCTATAAACACAAGCCTATCATCAATTATTGTAAATGTTAATGGACTAAATGCTCCAGTCAAAACTCATTGAGTGGCAGGCTGGATAATAAAGCAAGAACCTTCAATATGCTGCATACAAGAGACTCACTTCAGAGAGAAGGACACATATAGATTGAGAGTGAAAGGTTGGAAAAGAGTATTCCATATAATTTGAAAAGCCTAAAAGCAGGTGTTGCTGAACTGATTTCAGACAAAATAGTCTTTAAAACAAAGACCATAAAGAAAGATAAATAAGGACATTTTATAATGATTAAAGGATTGATACAATATGAGGATAAAACACTCATTAATACATATGCACCAAATACAGGAGCAACTAAGTACATAAAATAATTGCTAACAGATACAAAGGGGGATTCATATTTGGAGATTTCAAAACTGCATTAACATCACTGGACAAATCATCGAGACAGAAAATAAATTAGGCAAAAGAGAAGTTAAATAACACAACACAAATATTACACTTGGTGGATATTTTAAGAGCATTGCACCCCCCACAAAATAGGATATACATTATTTTCAAGTGCATGTGGGACATTTTCCAGGTTTCATGATGTACTTGGGCAGGAAAGAAACCTCAGCATTTCAAAGAAGATAGAAATTACCTCAAGCTTCTTTACTGACCACAATGCCATGAAGCTAGAAATCAACAAAAGAGAAGCAAAGGAGAACAATAGGAAAACATGGGGATTAAAGAATATGTTATTCAAAAACCAATGGGTCAATGAAGAAATCAAAGTTGAAATGAAAAATTAGCTTGAGACAAAAGAAAATTAAAGCAAAACCCCCCAAAATTTATGGGACACAGCAAAAGCAGTGCTGAGAGGGGTGTTTATAGTGATACAGGCCATGCTCAAAAAAGAAGAACTATCACAAATAAACAATTTAACCCACCAGCAGAATGAACAAGAAAAAGGAGAACAAAAAACCCCAAAAGGAAGCAGAAGGAAGGAAATCATAAATATTGGGGAGGAAATAAATAAAATAGAGATTAAAAAGACCATAGGAAAAAATCAACCAATTCAAAGCTGGTTTTTCCAAAATGTAAGTAAAATCGACAATCCTCTGGCCAAACTCAAAAAGAAGAAAAGTGAGAGAGTACAAATTACCAAAATAAGAATGGAGAATGTAAAAATTACTACAAAAAATTAGAAATACAAAATATCATACGAGAATATTATGAAAAGTATATTGAAACAAACTGTAAAACCTAGAAGGGATGCACAAGTTTCTGGAAACATACTGTCCACCAAGACTAAATCAAGACATAACTGATCCCTTGAAAAAGCAGAACACTAGAAATGAAATCAAAATAGCAGTATAAAACCTCCCTACAAATAACAGTCCAGGACCGGACGGATTCACTGTGGAATTCTACCAAACATAAAAGAAGAACTCATACCTGTCCTTCTCAAACACTTCCAGACGATTGAAAAGGAAGTAATATTCACAAAGTCACTCTGTGAAACATCAATACCACAACCAGGCAAATACACTAACAAAATCAGGATTATAGGCCAATATCACTGATGAATATAGACGCCAATATCCTCACCAAAATAGTAACAAATAGAATTCAACACAGAAAGATTATACATCATGCCAGGGACACAAGGGTGGTTCAACATATGGAAATCATTCAATGTAATACAGCACATCAACAAGAGAAACAACCAAAAACACATGATCATCTCAATTGATGCAGGAAAAGCATTTGATAAAATTCAACAACCATGTATGATAAAAATTCTCACCAAATTGGGCATAAAGGGAATATATCTTCAGATCATGAAAGCTATAGATAACAAACCTACAGCCAGTATAGTACTCAATGGTGAGAAAGTCAAATTCTTCCCACTAAAATCTGGGAAAGTAAAAGAATGCACACTATCACGACTCCTACTCAAGATAGACTTGGAAGCCCTAGCCACAGCAATCAAACGAGAGAGAAGTAAAAGTGATGAAAATTGGAAATGAAGAGGTAGAAGTCCCACTATATGCACAGAATTCGTTACCATATATAGAAAACTCTTAAAGATCCAGACAAAATTTACTACAGCTGATCAAAGAATTCAGCAAGGTAGTAGGTTACAAGATTTTGCTTCAAATATCAGTGGCATTTCTTTACACAAAAGATTCACATAATGCTATAGAGCTATAGTCAACATGACAACATGACAGCACACTATTGGTAGAAAAACATACATATAGGTCGATGGAACAGAATAGAGAGCCCAGAAATGAACCCACAAAAGTTTGGTCAATTAATCTGAGACAAAGAAGGCAAGAAATTACAATGGAATAGAGATAGTCTCTTCAGCAACTGGTGTTGGGAAAACTGGACAGCAGCATGTAATTCAATAAAGCTAAAACATTCCCAATGAAGCTAGAACACCATACAAAAAATATAAACTCAAAATAGAAAAATCACTTAAACATAAGACAAGATACAATAAAACTCCAAGAGAAAGATAAAGGCAAAGCGTTATCTCACATATGTCTGGAAAATTTTCTCATAGAAGAGAAAAAACAAGAATAAATAAATGAGACCTAATGAAACATACAAGCTTCTGTACAGTAAAGGAACTGGTAGTAAAACAAAAAGACAACCTACGGAATGGGACAAAATTTGCATATGAAACCGTCAAAGTCTTGATCTCCAGAGTATATAAGCAGCTCATCCAACTGAATAAGAAAAAATAAACAACCCAATCCAAAATTGGGCAGAAGACCTAAACAAGCAATTCTCCAAGGAAGACATACAAATGATCAAAAGGCACATCAGAAAATGCTCAATATCACTGATTATCAGAGAAATGCAAATCAAAACTACAGTGAGGTATCACCTCACACCAGTCAGAATGGCCATCATTCAAAAATCCACAAATGACAAATGCTGGAGAGGCTGTGGAATAAAGGGAACCGTCCTTCACTGCTGGTGGCAATGCAGTTTGGTGCAGCCACTTTGGAATACAGGATGAAGATTCCTCAAAAGCCTTGGAATAGACTTACCATATAACACAAGAATCCCGCACCTGGGCATAAATCCAGAAGGAACCCAATTTCAGGAAGACACCTACACCCCAATGTTCATATCCAGCATTATTTACAATAGCCAAGACATGGAAACAGCATAAATGTCCATCGACATTTGACTCGATAAAGAAGAGGTGGTATATTTATACAATGGAATAGTAGTCACTCTTATAAACTGACAACATAATGCCATTTTCAGCAACATGGATGGTCCAGGAGAAAATCAGTCTAAGTGAAGTTAGCCAGAAACAGAAAGAAAAATACCATATGAGATGGATCATGTGTGGAATCAAAAAGCAAAACCAAACCAAACAAAAAAGGCATAAATACAAAACAGAAATTGACTCGCAGGCAGAGAATACAAAGTGTTGGTTGCCAAGGGTTGTGGTGTGGGAATAGGCTGGGAGGTAAAAATTGTAGAATAGGTAAATAGGATTGTACTATATAGCACAGGGAAATATACAAAAGATTTTACGGCAGCTCACAGGGGAAATAATGGGACAACAAATGTATATATGTTCGTTGTACATAAAAAATTGTGCTCTAAAATGGAATTTGAGACAACTTTGTAAAATGATTAAAAACCAATTTAAAAAGGTAAAAAAAGAAAAAACATGATCCTAAATATTACAGGTGTAAATATAAATTATAGAGAAAAAACAACTATGCAGAAGAGTAGTAAAACCAAAGATTTTGTTATTGTTTTCTTTTTAAGATAAGCAAATTCAAAAAACCCCTAGAAAAGGGCATCATGAAGAAAAGAGAGATGCTCCAAAATAATAAAGTCAGAATTAAAAGTGGAGAAATAACAATTCTTCCCTCAGATATACAAAAAAGGGAACATTTTGTCAACATTTACATGGCAATAAACTGGACAACTTAGAAAAAAAAAGACAAATGTCTAGAAATAGACAGGAATAAGGTGAAACAAATAATTTGAACAAACTGATTTCTAGAAGAAAGATAGAATCTGCATTTAAAAAATTCGTTGAATATTAGGGCAGATTTTAACAGCTCCTGTGGAGAACTGTACAGAAATACAAAGCAGAACTTATATTCTTCAACTATTCAAAAATTGTGAAAATTTGGGAAACTCACAAATTAATTCTATAAAGCTTACATCACTCTGAAAGCAAAGCCAACAAACAAAGTACAAGCAAAGAGAATTTCAAGCCAATAACTTTGGTTGATATAGATGCAAAAATTCAAAAAAAATATTATTAGAAAACTAAATCCAGCAATATTTAAAATGAATCATAGTACGTGATCCACTTTAATTCATTCCTGGGTCATAAGAGAGTTTGAAATTGCATGAAGTCAATCAGTTTTATACAGCACATTAACAAAAGAAAAAGGGAAAATGATGTATTCATCCCAATAAATCGATAAAAAGCATTTCACAAACTTCAACTTTTATTCATTAAAACAGCAGCAACATCACCAACAACAAGAAAAATAGGATCAACAAAAACAGAAACCACTTACAAAAATAGGATTCAGGAAATATATCTCAACATAACTAAACTCATTAATTACAGAACAACAGACAACACAATATGCAAAAGTGAATAACTGAAAGCCAAGTTGAGGAATAAAGCAACGATGCCCACTCTTACCCTTTCAATTAAACACAGTATGGGAAGTCCTCGCAACAGCAATCGGACAAGAAAAAAATTATTCAAGTTGGATTGAATGAAGTTAAACTGTTATTATTTTAAATGACATGATAATCTATAGAGAGAACCCTAAAGATTCTCCACAACAAAACAACTAAAACTAATAAAGACATTTAGCAAAGTAGCATGATTCATGATTAATATACAAAACTGTCACATTTATTTACACTAACAATGAAATATTCCATAATTTTAAAAAACCCATATGAAATCAGATCAAAAATAAAACCTATGAAAAACCCAAGATAATACAATCAATAGGAAACTGATAAAGAAATTTGAAGATGTTGCAAAGAAATGGAAAGAAGTCTCAAGGTCTTAGTTTAGAGGAATTAATATTGTTAAAATATACATACTACATAAGATGTGTACATATATAAAGTGATTCAGATCGAAGTTCATGATATTTTCCACAGAAATTAAAACAGTCCTAAGATTTGTATGGATCTGCAAAAGAACCAGAACTGCAAAAGAAACAATGAGGAAAAATAACAAATTTGGAGGCATAAACCACAACCCTCCTATCTCAGACTATATTACAAAAACAGTAATTAAAACAGCACAATACTGGAAAACAAACAAACATCTGTATCACTGGAACAGAACACAGAGGCAGAAATAAAACATCTCACCTATGGTCAACTAATCTATGACAAAGGAAACAAAAATATACAATGCCTTAATTACAGCTTTCAGGAAGAGATGTTGAGAAAGCTAAACAGCTACATGTAAATCAATGAAATTAGAACACTCCCTCACACTGTATAAAAATAAACTCAAAATGTTTTAAATATCTGAATCTAATACATGACACAATATAACTCCTGGAAACTAACATATGCAAAACAAGACAAAAATTGAAGCAAAATTTTCTTATGTCACTCTCCCAAGCTGAAAACTATAAAAGCAAAATAAACAAATAGGTCCTAATTAAACTTAAAAGGTTCTACACAGCAAAATTAACAATATGTAAAGATGAACTTCCAAAAAGGAGAAAACTTTTGGAAATAATGCAATCTACAAGAGGCTAATTTCTAAAATACACACATCGTTCATACAACTCCATTTCAAAAATCTACAAACAACTCAGCCAGAAAATGAGCAGAAGGCATGTCTCTAAAGGAGACACGCAGATGACAAACAGGAACATAAAAACTTGCTCACATTGCTAATCATTATACAAATGCAAGACAAAAATAAAATAATGTATTAACTCACATTACTGAGTAGGGCTGTCATCAAAATGTCTGCAAATAATAAATACTCGGGAGGTTGTGGACAAAAAGGGACTCTTCAATGCTGTTGGTGGGAATGAAAATTGGTGCTTCCACATTGGAAACAGTATGGAAGTTCATTCAATAATAAAAATACACCTACCATATGACACAGCAATCCCACTCCTGGGCATATAAAATATAAAACCTGAAAACAATGAATCCTAGTGTAAAATATAAGAAGTACACTCTGACATTGGACTTAATTTAATTCTACATATGTCTCCTCTGGCAAAGGAAGCAGAAGCAAAACTTACAAAATATGATTGTATCACTCTAAACAGATTTACACTAAAGAAAAAAATGATCAATAAAATGAAAAGTCAACTAACACATTAGAAGAATATATTTGCATGTGATATTTTCCAATCAAGTGTTAATATGCAAATATATGGCAAATTCATACACCATAACAACAACAAAAATGACCAAACAATACAATTAAATAAAATATCCGTATGAACTGAATAGATAGATCTGAATCAATTTTTTGTAGAAAACATACAGTTGACTAAATGACACATGAAAATATGTTCAGAGTTATAAATTATAAGGAAAGTCATAAACCAAAAATGAGACAAGACCTCACACTTGTCAGAAGGCTCTCACCAAAAAGAAAAGAAATACATGTTGGTGAGATTGTGGAGAAAAAGTAACACCATGGACACTGTTGATAGGAAAGCAAAGTATTGTTACATTGCATATGTACATCAAATTTTCTTCATCCATTTTCCTGTCAAGGGATCTTGGGTTTGTAGGCCCCTGTCTGAAGGCTCTAGAGAAAAAGCCCATGGGCTGAACTGATAAACAAACTGTGAGGAATGTCACATATTCAGGCTGGATAAGAAATGACCTGCTCAATGTATCCAGTATGGATGGCTGGATAGCCTATGCTGGGTAATATCCTTAGAGGAGAACAACCTAAGACAGGCACAGCCGGCTGGATAAGAGATCGCCTACTTAATGAAGTTCCGTGATGAACTTTAAAACAATCCTTGATCATTTAACATCCTGTGATTACTAAGGAGCATGGGGACATAAATCATTTAAGATTATTTACATTGTTATAACTTAGATGATATGTGAGGCATTGTGCCTGTCCTATATAAACCCTTTTTCTATGAATCAATAAACAGTGAACTACTTCGCTTCTGTCCACACAGTGTTCGTGTGTATATGATATCATGCCACTGAGAGGGTTAATTTAATTTTTTGGGAGTATCTTAAAAGGATGTTTCATTATATATAAGGCTATTTCTGTACCTATTGAGATGATTATGTGAGTTCTTTTACTCATTCTATTAGTGTGGCATGTCACCTTTATTCATTTGAATATTTTGAAATATCCTTAAACCCAGGGATAAATCCCTTTACTCACGTATGTTTATGATACATTAAATGTGTTGTTGAATTCATTTTGCTTGTGTTTTGTTGAGAATTTTGGCACATATATTCATCAGGCATAATCTTCTATATTTTGCGTATAATGTCCTTTCTAGATTGGTTATGCAAATAAAGCTGGCATCATAAAACAACTTTGGAATCTTTCACCCCCTTCAAATTCTTGATAGATTTGGGGAAGAATTGGTGAAAAATTTTCTTCAAGTGTATGATAGAATTCACCAGAAAAGTCATCTTGTTAATTATTCCTGGTTTGGGAGTTTTGGATTACTGATTTACTCATACACACTTCTGCTTTATTTAGCTTTCTAATTACTTCTTGCTTCAGTATTGGAAGACATGTGTTTCTGGGTATATGTCTTTTGTTCTAGGTCATTCAAATCGTTGGCTAGTGTTAATTTCTTATCATGCTATGCATCTCTACAACATGAGTGGCAATATCATCTCTTTTATTTCTACTTTTATTTGAGTCTTTATTTTCTTAGCCAACATAAACTTTTGTCCACTTTATGTTGAAAGGAAACAGACTTAGGTATAATATTTTTATCTTTTCATTTTTTCTCTTGTTATTTGCCTTGCTTTCATTCATTCAAATTTCTTCTTTATTCTTTCTGTTTTCTCCTAGTTTCTTGATGTGTAAAGTTAAGTAGTGTGAATCATTGTATTTCTTTTATTATTAAATATTATTTTTTTACTTATTTATTTATTTATTTACATATTTATTCATTTATTTATCTTTGAAATATGCCATTTACAATGTATCAATCTGTGGTGTATAGCACAGTGTCCCCGTACATGCATAAATTTCTGTGCCTATTAAACTTTATTTCATGATATTTAACTTACTGCCCTGTGTCATACAAAAGAAACTTTGAAAACATCTATTTTTATATATATAGTGGATAACATTTAGAAATCTACAGCTCCCAAATATATCCTCAACCAGTCCCTTTCTGCAGTAACCATAAGATTATTAAGTAGATCTTTAAGTGTGTTTCAGTTTTGCAGATGAAATCATAGTGTTCACATGCAAATTATTTTTTTCAGGTTCTACATATGTCATGTCCTGTGTTATTTTTCTTTCTCTTTCTGGCTAACTTCAATTAGAATGACACTTTTTGGGGACATCCATTTTGTTGCAAATGTCATTGTTTTATCATTTTTTTATTGCAGAGTATTATTCCATTGTGTAAATAATGCATAACGTCTGTATACTGTCATCTCTTGTTGGACAATTAGGTTGGTTCTATGTCTTGGCTGTTGTATATAACACTGCTAAGAACATTGGGGTGCAGGTGTCTTTTTGAAATAAGGTTCCCTTTGATATATACTCAGAAGTGGGATTGCTGGATCATATGTTAAGTCTATTTTTATACTTTAGAGGAATCCCCACCCTGTATTCCACAGTGACTACACCAAACTTCATTCCTACCAACAGTGTAGGAGGGTTTCCTTTCTCTACAGCTTCCCCAGCATTTATTGTTTTTTGACTTTTGAATGATGGCCATTGTGACTATTGTGAAGTGATACTTCATTACACTTTTGAATTGGCCTTCTCTGATAATGATAGTGAGCAATTATTTTTTCATAAATCTGTGTGGCATTTGAATGTCTCTATTGGAGAACTGCTTGTTTAGGGCTTCGGCCCATTTTCAGATAGGGTTTCTTTTTATTATTATTATTAGTTTGTATGAAGTCTTTATATTTTGGAAATTTAGCCTTTGTCAGTTGCATCATTTCTAAATATTTTCTTTAATCCTCTACGTTGTCATTTTGTCTTGTTTATGGTTCCATTTGTTGTGCAAAAGCTTACAAGTTTAATTAGGTCCCATTTATTAATTTTGCTCTTACATCCATTACCTGGATAGGCTGTTCAAGGAGATCATTGCTGAGATTTATCTCAGAGTGTTTTCCATATGTTTTCTTCTAGGAGATTTAGTGTGTCTTGCTTTACATTTAAGTCTTCAAGTCATTTTGAGTTTATTCTTGTGTATGGGGTGAAGGATTGTTCTAACTCCATTGCTCTGATGCTGCTATCCATTTTTCCCAACACCAGTTGGTGAAGAGATGATATTTTCTCTGTCATAGTCTTGGCTACTCTTTAAAATTTTAATTGAACATAGGCCTGTAGATTTATTCATAGGCTCTCTATTCTGTTCCATTGGACCATATGCCTGTTTCGGTACCAATATCATGTCATTTTGATTATTGTAGCTCTGCAATACTGTAGGGAGAACAGGCGGGTTATTGCCCCAGCCTCTTTATTTGTCTTCAAAATTGTTTTGGAAATTATGGATCTTTTAGATTCTATATAAATCTTATGATCATTTGTTTCAGCCCTAAAAAGAAATGATTTTCATAATTTGATAGGAACTCAGTTTAAGTCTATGTATTGCCTTGGACAGTATGGCCATTTAAACAGTATTATTTCTTCCATTACAAGACCATTGGGTATCTTTTCAATTGTTCAAGTCTTTCTTGATTTCCTTAATCAATGTTTTCTTCTTCTCCATGTATAAATCATTCACCACCTTGGTTAGAGCTATTCTTAATCATTATATCCTTTAGGGTGCAGTTATAAAAGGGGTTGTTTCTGTACTTTGATTTCCTGTTGATACAATGGTAGTGTAAAGAAATGTAATTGGTTTTTGTAAATTAATCTGGCTACCTTACCCATTTCCTTTTTTAGCCTAAGTATATTTTTTGTGAAGCTTCAGAGTTTTCTATATATAGTGTCATGTCTGCATATCATGACAATTTTAACTGTTCTTTTCCATTCTCTATAGTTTACTTATTTTCCTTGCCTGATCATTGTGGCTAGGAATTCCAAGACTATATTGAATTGAAATTGTGAGAATGGACATCCTTGTCTTGTCTCAGGTTTCTGTGGGAAGGGTTTCAGTTTTTCACCATTAAGTATATTGCTGGCCATATATCTGTCATAAATAGCTATTATTATGTTGATAAATGGTCCCTCTATGCCCACTGTGATAAGAACTTTTATTGCAAATAGATGTTAAATTTTATCAAATGCTTTTTCTGCATCTACTGTGATGATCATATCGTTCTTGTCTTCTCTTTTATTGATATGGTGTATCACAATTGATTGATTGATTTGCATATGTTCAACTATTCTTGTGTTCCTGGGATGAACTTAACTTGTTCATGGTGCATGATCTTTTTTTCACATGCTGTTGGATTCTGTTTGTTAATAATTTCTTAAGGACTTTTACATCTATGTTTATCATTGATATTGGCCTATAGTTTTCTTTTTGGGGTAGTGTCTTTGGTTTTTGTATCAGGTTGATTTTGGCCTTATGGTGTGAGTTTGGGAGTACTCTCTCCATATCAATCTTTTGGAAGAGTTTGAGGAGGACTGGTATGGATTTTTCTTTTTATGTTTGGTCAAATTCCCCAGTGAAGCTATTTGGGTCTGAATTTTGTTTGCGGAGAATTTTTATTTTATTTATAATTCTATTCCATTTCTGGTTATCTGTCTGTTCTAATGGTTAATTTCTTCTTGATGCAATATTGGTGGGCTGAATGTTTCCAAAAACATCTCCATTTCTTCCTGGTTATCCATTTTTCTTCCATACAGTTGCTCATGGTAATCCCTTAAGATATTTTGTGAATTTGTTGTATTCTTTGTAGTTTCTCCATATTCATTTCTTATATCATTTGTGTTCTCTCTCTTTTTTGTTGTTAGTGATCCTGTCCAGAGATTTGTCAATTTTGTTTAAAATTTCAAAAAAAGTATTTGATTAATTTTTTTTCTATTTTTAAATCTGTATTTCAATTCTTTCCTCCTTGATCATTAATTTTCCCTCTTTCTGATGACTTTGGGTTTTGTTTGCTCTTCTTTTCATGATTAATTTACATAGAACATTAGATTATTTATTTGAAATTGTACTTCTACTTTGAGGAGGGCTTTGTCAGTATGAACTTCCCTCTTAAACCTGCTTTAACTGTATTCCATAGACATTGTGTACTGTTTTGTCATATTTCTCAAGATACATTTTAATTTCTTCTTTTACTTCAACAACTCCCCCCTTTGTTATAGTACCATGTTGTTTAATGTGGGTGCTGTTATTTTTTCTCCCTGCTTTTCTGTGAAGGATTTCAAGTTTCATGATATTATACTCAGAAAAAACGCTTGAAGTAATTTTTGTCTTCTTAAATTTGTTGAGGCTTATTCTGAGCCTGAGTACATAATCTTTTCTAGAAAATACTCCATGTGAACTGGAAAAGAATGTATATTCTGTTTTGGGGAGAAGTACTGTTTTGAAAATATCAACCAACTCCAATTATTTTATCATATCTATTTGTATCTTTGTTCCCTTATTAATTTTCTTTTAGAAAGACCAGTTTAGTGATGGTAATGGGGAGTTATAGTCTCCTACTGTGATTGTGCTCCCATCCATTTCTTCCTATCTATCTATTAGTATTTGCTTTATGTATTTAGATGCTCATATATTAAACGCATATATTTTAATGAGTTTAATACCCTCATTTTGTATTGCTCCTTTAACCATTATATCATGTCCTTGTTTATATTTCTCTATGGCCTTTTGTTATAAAGTCTATTTTGTGTGAACTCAGTACTGCTAGTCCTGCTTTCTTGTCATGTCCATTTGTATGGAATATACTTTTCCATCTTCTGACTTTCAATTAATGTGTGTTCCTCTTACTAAAGCGGGACTCTTGTATGGTTTTTAATGTAGGGTCTTGTTATATTATCCCATCTGACAATATATAATTTTGATTGAAGCATTAAGTCCATTAACATTTGTGATAATTTGTGATAGACTGGTGTTTATTTCCATTTTGAACTTCATTTTCCAGTTGATTTGGTATTTCCTTTTTGTTCATTTCATTTTCTTTTTGTGGCTTGATAAGTTTTCTTTTATTATCTTTGTTTCTTTTTGGCTTTGTTACTTCATTGTAAGATTTTGACTTATGGTTACCCAATTTTGTATGTATATTGACCCATTACTATAAATTTTATTATAACTGATAGGAATACAAACTCTAACCCCACCTATAGAGAACAGAAACAAGAAGAAAATACACCGTATTGTTCTGTTTCACTCTCTGAGCCTTAAAAATTTTGATGTTCTCTTTTACAACATCATGTTTATTGTATTGTAAGACATTGTAGTTATACCTTTCTAATTATGGCTTTCTCCTTTCTATAGCATCCTGCTTTTTTTTATTTAGAGTAGATCTTTCATTATTTCTTTTTCTTTTGCTAAATTCTTTTAGTATTTGCTTTTGTGGAAGTTATTTATATCTCCTTCTATTCTAAAGGATTGCCTTACTTGATAACTTATCTCAGATAACAGTTTTCTTTCATTCAGAAATTTGAGTATGACTTGCCACTGCCTTCTGCCTGTTGTATTTGTGTAGGAAGCGTGTTTACAAATATAATATATATAATTATATATATATGAATTGAATATATAGAAATGAAGTTAACACATAAGGAGAAAACATATATAATGGAAAATAGAAAACATTGATGAAGGAAATAATGTAATTTACTACTTGTGAGAATGAGCTAACATTTCTTATTACTGGACCAAAGGAAAACCTTCCTGTATGTTAACATTGAACTTGATGTTAGACATGGGTTTTTCATATATGGCTTTTATTATGTTTAGTTACATTCTATTTAAAGTGAATTTGTTAAAATATGTTTATAAAAAAGTAAAGATCAGATCTGTGAATAATTTTCCTACATTTTTTGAGATTGTTGTTTTTGAATTCACTGCTTTTTAAGGGTTTGTATCACATATATTGATTTGCATATGTTAAGTAATATTTATGAATCAGGACTAAATCCCTCTTAACTATAGTTTATAATACTTATAATATGTAATGAATTCAGTTTGCTAATATTTATTTAGAATCGAATGTACACATACTGAAAGAGAAATTTACATTGTAGCTTGAGTGTACATTTATTTATTTAAAAATTTTATCCTTCATTTTGAATTTGGCTTATGTTTAATGGAATTTATTTCTAAATAAAGTATATAACTTTTTGTAGAACTGGATTTACTGCAGTTTACTGATACAGAACATAGCTATTATTTACGATTAGTGAACAAAGCACTTGCCTTAAATGCCATATTTTACTAACAATGTCAAATGTTTCAGGCTGAGATACATATTGCTTCCTAAAATGTATTATCTGGTCTTCTCCACCCGAACACACATATAGTGTTATTTGTTTTTTGATTGTTTTGTTTGTTTGCCCCTTAATGGAGGCACTGCTTATTGAACCCAGGATCTTGTGCGTAAGTGTATTTATCAACATCATCTTGGAACACTTAAGAGAAGCCATGAGGGTATGGATTATAAAGATGACTGAAAAACCTCTCAGTGAAAGAACGGCAATAATAAGCATTTGTAAATATACAATAAGATTTTCTCTTTTGTAATTTAAGAGTAGAATATTAAATTACTATTGTTTTACTTATAGAACTGAGTTACAATTTAAAAAAATTCCGCCTTTTCCGATTTTTTAAATTTGATTTATTATTTTTATCGAATTTTCATTCATAATAATTTACCATTTATTTATATGCAAAACAAATAAACTGATATTTATTCTGCTCATGTTTTGAATATACAGCTAGTTATTATAAACTACACAAATAAATACCTACTTCCATTTGTAAATGAAATTATGTTTCACTTTAATTACAAATGATTTTGAAATAGACATACATTTTCTGAACACGTTTTACACAAATTTCACTTTAAATTCCAAAAGTTTAAAATTATTTTATATATTTTTGCCTTATTAATTCTCTGTTCACAAATCTGGTACAAATTTCTGTACAAAAGAATAGAGATTTGTTTTATTTCATAGACCTCAAAATTAAATTATTTAAAAAGATTTCATTGGGATAATATTTGCAGATCACACTATAAAAATAAACATCTTATATGTTTTATTTTAACTGGATGAATGAGAAGGAAACACTGGCTGAATGTTACACTTGAGTTGCTGGGAGACCAGTCATTTTGTGATGTCACAGCTTCTCAAGTTGAGAATCATTGAGAAGACCTAGCAGTTTATCTGTGCAGGCCTACCAAAGAAGCATTTGAAGCTGCAGTGCTCAAAACCATGCATATTAGGATAATTGCTGTAGAAAATTTATTTGAGATGGCACATGATTCTTCGGAAATTCAAGATGTGTCTCGTAAAGATGGACCAACTGTTTCAGGAAACCCTGGTAGACTCTGTTGTGTGATCAAACATTTTCTGTGGACTCGGACTTGAGGTCTATGAGTGAAGAAAATGCTTTTCAGACTTTGAAGAATCCTTGATAAAAACACCATGTTACACACATTGTGTCTCTGAAACCTTTCCTTGTCTAACTTGGATACCAGCACAGTAAGCAAAGCACACGCCACAGGATGCATTTTAGTATTTAATGAATGAAAAATACATGTTGACTTTAAGCAAAATCTACTTTCCTGGAATAACAGGACTCTCATGGTTTTCAAACTATTTAATTATGGTCTTTATTCTTCACCACAGACTAGCTCTTTTCATAGCCCAAAGACCACTCAATCAAGACAGTAAGTGGAGGTAGCTACAGGAGACAAAGTATTAGTTTCTTCTTAATTCATGCCTCCAGAGGCCTAAAGTATTCCATTCTCATTTGCTGGATATTTTTCTGTCTCTTCATCACACACCCACCCCAAAATAGCTGATTCCTTCCCCATACCAATAACTATACTGACTTCTAATTAATTTACTTCTTAGAATCAAAGCTTTGTCCAGAATAGAGAGTAACAAACATTTAATGTAGCTTTATACATCCCACATAACTTCTACCCCTTCTAACTTTCACACAGGTAGTATATAAGAGGTACTAGACCCTTGGTTGGGGTGGTCGTATTCAGTAACTTAATTGCAATCTGAAATGTGTGGACTAGAAGGAGGTGAGGGTGGTGGAATTAAAAATTTGTCTAACTGCAAGAATACCAAATTTCTGCAGATAATAGGAAATTTAAAACACTCATGGAAGACTTTGACAATTTCCCATTAGTTTAAAAGAAATGGTGAAGCATTTTCAGAATGTGAAATGCCCTGAAATGCTGGAAAATTTGTAGGCAAGGTCAGGATGTCTAAGGCTTCTGTTCATAATCATGCAGCCAATGTCAGCTGATAAGACTGGAATGGCAACATTGAGTCCTAAAAATATGTCACCAGTTGTGAAGAAAGCCATTGATAATCTGGAGAAAGGGCAAATGCATCAGGGTGAGCTCTTGCAACATCCCACCAATATGACCATTACCAAGAGAAGAAATGAGACCACTTGCAGCACGAGAACACTTTCTGGATAGCAGTGGATTTTCCTAGAACAGAAACATCAAGCTTTTAAGTTTGTCAGCTCAACTCTAATGGTGGCTATGTTGTTGCTTACATTAGCAGTCTGGGGTTCAGATGGGCTGGTTTAGCAGCTAGTTTCCAGCTCTCTTATTAGACACTGGGTCTTACCATGATCATCTTAACAGGGTTCTATACTGACAAGTCAAAATCTACAGTTTACTTTCAAAATTAGAAATTCTGAGGAAGAATATTATTTGTTTGTCCATCTGCAGTGTTCTACCTGGAAAAATCTAGACTATTGCAAAAGTACAAAAGTTGGCTGGTGCTTTGAAAACTATTCTCTGAGCTCTGCCCACTGAATTCTTCCCACTAAATACTACAAATCTGTCTACCACTGTGTGTGTGTGTGAAATGGATTGTTAAGCTGTAACTAAGTTTGTCTTAGTTGAGTCATCAATGAATTATTCCCCTGCATTTGGAAGAATTTCTGTGAATTAAGAGTTTAATTGAGCCACCAGATTTCCTTCTGATCAGGGAGAGGTAGGTTATATTTCTCCAAGTATACTAACTGTTAACTTTTCATTGAATCCCAAGCTGATGCTAGGGCCAAGCCACTGAACACTTGAATTGGACTGAGGCATATATATTCTCCAGTCCCCGGAGCCCAGCATAGGACTGTGTCTCCTTTTCAATTTAAGCTTATGTCTAATTTTTTATCTTCTTATTCTCATTGTTGACACAACTTATTTTGGCTTTGAACACCCGTTGACTAATTTATAGGGACTGAACTACTGACTTATTCCCATTCACCTAGAAATTGAAATAACCTTCTTTCTTTGGACTACCGGGAATAGAGTGAGCATATTCATCATTTTTAAAGCAGTCCTCAGTGCTAATAATGCAGAACCTTTACAGTTCTTTTTCCAGTACTTGAAGAAGAATATTTGTTTTCGATCTCAGGGATTATCCTCACATCCCTTAATGCAACCATGAGAAAACACTACATTGTTATCCAAAATAAAGTCTTTGTCAGTATTGTATTCCCATTGCAAACCAGTTACGAATTTTAGGAGTTCTGAGATTTTACCATGCTGAGATGCTTAGCAACATAGCATGCTCCTTTCTTACCGATGCTGTTGTGGAGATGAGACCATCAGTTAGAGACAGTGAACTTTATCAGTCACAGCAAGAGTGGCCAGGGTTAACATTTGTATCCATTCCCCAATCTCAGATGAATACACAGAGTGAAATTTTGATGCCTACAGATGCAGTGGGCTGTTAACATGAATAAAGTTTAAGGCATGTTCAAACACTAATTATATTAGTATCTTCATGTATTATTTAATAGATTCACCTAGATATTAGTATCTTTACCAAGGATAAGTATATTATGACTCAAGTTTACTTACTGCACAAACAATCGTGAGAAATGACATGGGAAAAAATGACCATTGACTTTCCATTTTTCCTTCTGCTTCTATTGAGATATAATTGGCTTAGAACATTGTGTAAGTTTAGGTGGATAGGACAGTGATTTGATTTACAAGTATCATGAAATAAATATTGTAGCAATTTTAGGGACAATTCATTATCTCATTTAGATAAAATATTAAAGAAATACCATTTGTCTTTTGGTTGTGATGAGAAAACTAAGGGTCTACTCCCTTAACAACATTCATATATAACATAAAGCAGTATTAATTTTAATTTTCATGTTACTATGGGTCATCCCTAGAATACGTTTGTTTTACGGCTGGAGGTTTTAGCTTTTCAGTGCATTAATCAAATTCTCCATTCCCAACCCCTGCCTTTGTTAAATACAAATCTTATTTTATTTTCTAGAAGTATGTTTGTTTGTTTTTGAAGTGTACTATAATCTATAACAGTGTGTTAATTTCTCTTACACAACATACTGTTTGCTATTTTTAATACATTTCAAACTGATCACATAAATAAATCTAGTTTTGTTATGTTACTATTTAAAGATATTTCATTGTTATTGACTATTCCCCATACAGCATATTTCTTGTACCGGACTCATTTAATTTGCAACTGGAAAATTTTCTCTCTTAATTTTCCTCAACTATTTCTTTTTCTTCACCACATTTCCCTCTTTCTTGTGAACAACCTGTTTATTTCTATATCTATAACTCCTTTTCTGTTTTGTTATTTTCATTTATTTTAAATTACAAGTATGAGTAAAACCATTCAGAATTTGTCATTCCCTGTCTGACTTATTTCACTTAGAATATTATATTCTTTGTCTACCCATTTGTTGCAAATAACAAGAATTTATTCATTTTAGAGCTGAGTAATAACCCATTGTATTTAATGTGTGTGTGCATATTTTTATTTGTGTGTGTATATATATATATAAATATAGATAAATCTGTAGTTAATAGATGTGTAGATATATATACTATAAACACACATATTCTTTATCCATTATCTATTAATGAGCAATTAATTTGCTTCTATATCCTGGCTATTGTAAATAATGCCACAATGAATATGGGGTTGAATTTATCTTTTCTGATTAGTGTTTTTGTTTTCTTGGAATAAGTACCCTGCTATGGAATTGTTGGATCATATTTCATTTTTAATTTTAAGATAAAACTCTATACTGTTTTCCACAGTGGCAGCACAAATTTACCTTCACTTCAGCAGTGCATCAGGGTTGTTTTACTTACATCCTCAACAACACTTATATTTGTTATCTTTTTGATAATAGTCATTCTGACAGGAGTGACATAATACCTCACTGTGTTTTGGACTTGCATTTTTCTGATGGTTAGTGATGTTGACCGATTTCATGTGCCTGTTGCTTACATTTTCCCCACTGTATATTCATTTTTATAATGGGCTAATTGACCATAACACTCTGATTTCATTTTTAGACGTTCTCTTGTGTTCCATTATTCTGTTTGTTCTGTGCCACTACCATATTCTTTTTAATACTGCAGCTTTGTATGATAGGTTAAAATCTGGGACTGTGATACATCCTGTTTGTACTTTGTCAAAGTTGTTAGTGTTTTTAGTTTGTTTGTTTTCTTTTCTTGTCTTTTATTTTTAGTGATTTCAACTCTTATGTGTTTATATGTAAATTTAATAATTAATTTTTGTGTCTGAAAATGCCCTTGGTATTTTGATAGGCACTGAATTTAATTTGTGTATATTGTTGTCTAGTAGTGTCATTGAAACAATTTTTTGTAATCTATGAAAAGTGTATATCCTTTCATTTGTTTGCATTATCTTCAACTCCTGTTATAATAATTTTATATGTTTCTGAGTACAGATCTTTTACCTCCTTGGTTGCATACATTTCTTGATTTGTTTTGTAATGCAACTGTAAATCAGACAGTTCCCTCATTTTCTCTATATGTTAGCTTGTTGTTAGTGTGTAGAAATGCAAGATTTCTGTATGTTAATTTTTCATTGAATTTTACCAAATGCATTGATAAGCCCAAATAGTTTTGTGGCGTCTTCTTTAGGATTTCAATTTAAAGTATGTCATCTGCATATGGATTCTTTTACTCCTTTTCTTAATTAGTTATATTATATTTACATTTATTTTGGATTGCTATGGCTAGAATTTCCAATACTATACTGAATAAAAGTGTTAAGACTGAGCATTCTTGTCTTCTTCCTGCTCTTAAAGGAGATGCTTTCAGCTTTTAATCAGTGAGTGTCATGTTAGCTGAGTTCTTGTTATATGAGCACTTAAGTCTGTTGAGGTATGTTCCTTATGCTCACTTTGAGGAGAAATATAATTATAAATAGATACTGAATTTTTCAGAACTTTTTATGACTCTTTTGATGTGACCATATAATTTTTATTCTTCAATTTGTTAGTGTGTTTTATCATATTAATTAAATTTTGGTTAATATATTACTTTTTCATCCCTAGAATAAAATGAATTTAATAATAAACTATAATCCTTTTAATATATTTTTTGCTTTGCTAACATTTTAGTAATGAATTTTGCATCTATGCATATCCATAGTATTTTACCTGTAATTTTATCAGGTATTTGTTCCAGTTTTAGAAGTAGTGTGATACAGAAAGGTGGGGTAAGAAGCCTTCCTTCCTCTGCAAATTTTTGGAATTCTCTGAGATTTATAGGTGATAGTTCTTCTCTAAATGTTTGTCAGAAGTCACCTGTGAAGCTCTCTAGGCCTGGAATTTTGTTTCTTGGGAGATTTTGTTTAATTACTTATTCAATTTCATTTGTGAAAATCTGTTCATATTTTCTATTTCTCATTCCGTCCTGGAGATTACGTCTTTCTAAGAAATTGTCCATTTCTTCTAGTGTTTCCATTTCAATTGGCATATAATTTGTGGTATATTCTTATGATGCTTTTTGTTATTTTGATATAAACGGTAACTTCTCATTTATTTTGGAGCTTATTAATCTGTACTGTCTATTTTGCTCATGAGTCCGGTTAAAGTTTATCAATATTATTTTTCATTCATAAGCCATTATTTAGTTTGATTAGATGTTCCTATTTTTAATCTTTATTTTATTTATTTATGTTCTGCCCTTTCAGCTGTTTTTCTTTCTACTAACATGTTTGTTTATTATTTTGCTACATCTTTTTTTTAAGATTCTGTTATAAGAGAGAGATGTTTCTTATTTGTATAAGTGGGATTATTTTGCTATAAGCATCCCTATTAATACTGCACTTTCTATACCCCACGGACTTTGTTTTTGTAGTCATATTTCTTTAGATATTTTTTCTTTGATTTATACAGTAATCCATTTGTTGTTTAATATTGTATCCTCCACACTTTACAATTTTTCCCAGGTTTTTCCTTTTAGTAAATTTCTTTTCTAACAAAATCCATATGTTTCTTCAGAAAACAAGGAGAAAAATAATAAAATGTATTCAAAAATATGAAAGACCCAAATTTTCTAAAATTATCTTTGAAAAACCAACAAAACTGTGGGTATTATCCTCCCTGACTTTAGAACATACTACAAAGCAACAGTAATGAAAACATCAAAAAATGGCACTAAAGAGACACATAGAACAATGGAACAAAATGAAGTCTCCTAATATAAATCCACACACACATGGTCAATTAACCTACAATGAGGGAGACAAGATTATACAATTGAAAAAAGGCAGTCTCTTCAACAAGTAGTTCTGGGAATAATGGACAGTACATATAAAACGGAGATGTGAGCACTTCCTTCTATAGTATAAAAAATAAGATAAAACATGGATTAATTTCCTAAATGTAAAACATGAAACTATACAATTTCTTACCAAGAAGAGGAGCAGAACTGCCTTTCAGATAAATCAGAGCAATATTTATTTTTGATCTAACTCCTAAGTAGAAAAAAAAGGAAACCAACATTAACAGTTTACAATTTTACTGAGGAAAATATAGATGTAATATGTGATAAAGCGATTCCACTTGTTGTATGAGAGACGTGCAAAACCTTTTGCAGAGCAAATGAAACCTTCAGTAAGACTTATGACAACTCACAGAATCGAATGAAGAATTTCAGACAATGAAACCAATATTTTGTTAATATCCATAATATATAAATAACATATTAGACCAAAGATTTAAAAAACAAACATACCAATTTAAAAAAGTTTAAGGATCTTCATGGAAACTTTTCAAAAACAGACATGTGAATGATTTTCATGCACATAAAAAGAAACATAACATTGCTATTCATTAGGAAAACATAAATCAAAACCAGAATGAAATATAATCTCACAGCAACCAAAATGGCTATTAAAAAAAGTCTTCAAATGACAAAAATTAATAAGACTATCAATAAAATGGAACCCAGGTACACGGTTGGTGGAAATATAAATTGATGCATCCACTATTATAAAAGTGCGGACAGTGACCAGAAAACTAGAAATAGAAGCATTATATGTTGCAGCAATTCCAGTTTTTGATATAAATCTGAAAAAAATGAAAACGTTAACTTTAATGGATATATTACCCACAATGTTCTTAACAACATAATTTATAATAGTCAAGGATAGAAGCAGAACTCAACTGCCCATCAACAGACGATTGGCTGAAGTAGATGTGAGATATAGATAACATAATAAATACTTAGTCATTGTCATATCAAAAAATAAAATTCTGCCTTTTGGAGCAATGAGACTGGACCCAGAAAGTGTTGCACATAGGAAAATAAGTCATACAGAGAAAAACACTCTGTGTTATCACTTACACGAGGAAAGTAAATATATAAGAGAAATAATCATAAAAAACAGAAATAGAATCACATATTTATGTGTAGTGTACCAATAGTGGTTTCCTGTGGGGACAGGGAAAATGGAGAAAATAGAAATGTGCAAACAACTAGTTATATATTAGAGAAGCAAAAGGGCTATATTTACACCACAGAAAAATATTTTAATAATTTAAATGATTTTAAAGAGATTATAGGCATATATTATACTAAAATGTGCATGGATGTAGGAAAAACATTGAAGAAAATAACCCAGGAAAATCAAAATATTTTGTAGTACTCTGATATTAAGAGAGGTGATTTGTTCAGTTTCTTTACTGTTTTTTAATGTCCTTTGTAGAATTTAAGCTTTTAAATGAAAAAGCATATACTTTTAAAAAAGTGACATAAGGTTAAAATATTTCTGTCTCTCTCCTTAAATCTACAGTTAGTGAAACAATCACATCTCAACAAAAAAACTAGAACATAAAACAATACTCTAGGATGCATATGTACAGCTGAAGTTTGGTGGGCTAAAACACATAAAGGTGGCTGAACTGAGGGAAGAGCAGAGTTGGTGCCTGCGTCCAAGGCCCACTGACTAGGGTATCTGAGCCCAGAACTTCAGAGTACCCAGTAGAAACTGGGTCTCAGTTGTTCACACAGCTTCAGCATCCAAATGCACCAGTACTCATGGTCACAGGTAACTAGGAGGAAACCACAATGGAGACAGATATTCCATCCTTCAGACACTCAGACATTCATGACACTGTCCCTATTCCCCATTCACAGTGGTGGAGACAAGGTACCTTGCAACATTGGCCATGGTAAAGGCACTTTCATGATTCCAACTACCCACCTGTCTTTACAACTTCCTCAATGTGTATACTGAGTCTCAAGAGATATCACATAAAAGGAAGGGTTCACCGGCCCAGTGAAAAGAGTGGCATTAACTACCAGAGATGTCTAAGAAGTGACAATGTAAGCAATCTTTTATCCAGACAATTGCGACTGGAAAGTGCCAATTTGAATTATTATCAGAGGTAGCTCATGTAAGTAAAATCAAATATTGTGCAATATTCCAAACTGCCAGAAAACAGAAGTAAGAACTCCAACTTCCAATCTGTTTTTAGTGTCATCATACAATTATTTATCAAGATCATGACCAATCACAGTAACATTATAGAGCATGCACACACACAGATACACACACACAGACACCGACACAGATGCAGACACATGCACACGTACACACACACGTGCACACACACACACACACAATGACAACCCTGCAGCAAACAAACTTAAAGTCATGGAATATTGCCATATAAGTAATAGAGAATCCGGAGACATGTCATACAGTACCTCAATACAAAAATCAAAACTCAGAAAGCAGTTTAGTGAGCTCGGGATTAAAATAAATGATGATAAGGAATGCATTACCTAAGAGACTCAAACTATAAAATAACCAAACATTATTGGAAGACCAGATGGACTGAGTAAATGAGATGAAGAATGCAACAGAAAGCATTGGAAGAAGACCATCTTTGTGGAGGAGAGATTAGCAAACTCACAAATACAAAATAAAAATGATAGGAGATGGCAGAGATACAAGATATTAAAAAGTGAGGAAATACAACAATAGCCATCAGACTTCTTCAGGAATCGAACACTAGAGTGAAATCTTGGACAGAGAAGAAAGTTAGAAGGCAGCTGATGGTTTATTTAAAGAAGTAATAGTTGATAAATTCCCGAACCTGGGTAAGGAACTGATATACAAGTCTGTGAGCCAACAAAACACCAATAACTTAAAGACAAAGAGACCTCTTTCAAGATACGTCATATGCAAATTGGCAAGTCAATGACAAAGTAAAATTTTAAAGGGAGCCATAAAACCTTATGATAATCTACAAAGGGACTCCCATTAGGCTATCAGCAAATTTCTGAGCAGAAAACATATGCCAAGGGTAAATAAAGTGACATTTTCAAACTACTGAAATAAGAAATCTCTCACCTAAAAATACTCTACCTTGCATAGTTATCACTTAGTTGTGACGTGAAAATAAACACTTTACCAGAGAAACAATACTTAAATGAGATTAAAAAACAAAACCGAGATTCCTTAAAAGAGGTGCAGAAAAGAGCTCTTCTAAGAAAAATAAAATGGCAAAAATACACAAAACATTGAACAAAATACTAAGCAGAGACCACGAGAAAGTTGCAACTGTTTCTTTGGCTATGTTTTTAAACGTTACTATTCTATATGGATTAAAGGGAGAAAAACTAGGAAATCAGTTGCAATAAATATTGATACATCAATCTTGTAAGATGTTCACAACAGTAAAAGAAATAATTTGAATCTGTATTCATAAAAGGTAAAGAGTAAAAATAAAACAATATTAAAAAAGATGCTATCAGCAGAAAAAGGATTAAATTATACATGAGATATTTTATTTTTATTTGAAGTAAAGTCGATGGACTATATTGTGTTGTTTCAGATTTACAGCATAGTTATTCCAACCACTTTGAAGATTATATTTCATTATAAATTATTACAATAATTGTAACATAAAATTATTATATGTTATTATGTATAATCCCCTGATCTATACAGGTTATTCTTGTTGCTTATCTCCTTTATGTGTACTACTTTGTATTTGTCAATGTCCTACCATTAAATTGTCTTTCCCTTCCACTTTGGTAAACATAAATATTTTCCCGTATCTTTCAGTCTGCTTCAGTCTTGTCTATCTAATCTCTCTATCTCTCTACCATTTCTCTATCTGTCTGTCTATCTATCTATCTATATACCTATCTTTTTAACTATCTATCTATCTAACATGTATCTATGTATCTATACTTCTTTCTATTTGTCATCTATCAATAGATAGCTATCGATATATATATACAGATATTTGTTATACTTTAAATTCAACATAAGTTATATTATATGCTTTTGTCTTTGTCTAAGATACTTCACTAAGCACATTAATGATGCTGAAATAGCAATGTGTTATAATTTTTCATGGCTGAGTAATATTCCATTGCATATTTATAGAAGCATCATTTCTTCTTAAGTCCATAGTCTACTGTGGACTCTTGAATTGCTTCCCTGTCTGGCATATTATAAACAGTGCTGTTGTGAACATTGGTTTTTCTCAATTTAGTGTTTCTCCCCAGATTTTTCCTAGGAGAGGTATTACTGGGTCGTATGGTAGTTCTCTTTTTATTTTTAAAGTTATCTGTATACTGTTTTCCATAGAAGTTGTACCAATTTACATTCCTACAAAGAGTATACAGGAGATTTGTTTCTTCCACATCTTCTCCAACACTTTCTATTTGTAGACTTTTTGATAATAGCCATTTGACCAGTGTGAAATGATACCTCATTGTGGTTTTGATTTGCAATTACCAAAAATTAGTAATGTTGGGCATTTTTATCATTTGCCTGTTACTCATCTGTATGTTTTCTTTAGAAAAATATTAGCTCAGGTATTCTGCTCTTTTTTTGATTGGGTTTTTGTTTTTCATATAGAGTTGGGTAACCTAAATCCATTTTACATCCATTAATCTACATCTATTAACCCCTGGTCACTTGCAATGTTTGCAAATATGTTCTCCAATTACGCAGGCAGTGTTTTCATTTCAATGATATTGTCCTTAACTGTGCAGAAGTTTTCAGGTTTGTTTAGGTGCCATTTGCTTAGTTTTGCTTTTATTTCTTTTGCCTTAGGAGACTGGTATAAGAAAATATTCCTATGATATATATCCAATAGAGTATCACCTATATCCCTTTCTAGCAGTTTTATAGTTTCAGGTCTTATATTTAGGTTCTTAATACACTTGGAGTTTATTTTTGTATATGATGTCAAGGAGTGTTCTAATTTCACTGTTTTACATGTACATGTCCAGCTTTCCCAACACCATCCATTGATGAGACAGTCTTTTCTCCATTGTGTACTCTTGCCTCTTTTATCATTGATTCATTACTCATAGGTGTGTGGAATTATTTCTAGGCCCTGTATCTGTTTTTATTCATTATATCACTGTGTCAATGTCATGTTGTTTTTATTACTGAATAACTGTAGTATAGTAAGGTATCCGGGAGGTTATACCTTCAGATTTGTTGTTTTTCTCAACATCATTTTGGCAATTTTTAATGGTTTCATGTAAAACGTAGAGTTATTCATTTTCTTGTTCTGTGAGAAATACTACACTTTCTTAACAGGAATTGCACTAAATCTATATGTTCCATTGTGTAGTACTGCCATGTAAACAATATTAACTCCTTCAATCCAAGAGCACAAGACATCTTTCCATTTCTTTGACTCCTTTTTAATTTCTTTGTCAATGTTTCTTTATTTTCAGTGTGTTGATCTTTCATAAATGTGGTTACATTTCTTCCAAGATATTTGGGGAGATGAGATTTTAAATAGTATTGCTTTCAACGTCCATTTTATGGTATCTCACGATTAATGTGTAGAAATGCAAGAGACTTATTTTCATTAATCTTGTACCCTGCTCCCTTGCTGAAATATTTTATTGTTCATAATAGTCTGTGTGGAGCCCTTAGGACTCTATGTAGATAGTTATGTCATCAGTACTGGTGAGAATTTTGCCTCTTACTTTCCATTTTGCATTTCTTTTACTTCTTTTTCTTTCCTTTTCCTTTCTTCTTTTACTATGGAACAGATGAGCTGAAAGTAGGAATCATTGTATTGTTCCCGAAATTACCCAGAAGGCTTTCAGCCTTTCCCCTAAGTATTAAAAATTGTTATAAGTGGCCTTTAGTATGTTGAGAGATGTTCCCAATGTACTCACTTTCATGAAAGTTCTGGTCATGAATGTATGTCGAATTTTGTCTAATGATTTTTCTGTGTGTATTGACATTGTCCTGTGAATATTGTCCTTCCTTTATTAGATATGTGTCATGCTGATTAACTTGTGTATGTTGAACCATCCTTGTGACTCTGGAAGGAATCCAACTGATCATCATGTACAATCATTTATATGTATTGCTGTATTAATTTGTTGATGTTTTTTGAGGATTTTTGAATATATATTCATCAAGGATATTGGCTTTACATTTTCATACTTTTTTTGATAGTGTATTTCACTGGTTTTTATTATCATGGTATTGGTGGCCTCAATGAATAACTTTGGGAATTTTCTTTCCTCCTTCATTTTATAAAATAGTTGGGAGGAAAGAGGTTTTAGTGAAGGAATCCAGGCATTTTGTTTTAGGGGTGTTTTTAAAATTATAGGTTTTATTTAAGTTATAATGATTGCTCTTTTCTACCTGTAAGATTTCTCTTTATTCAGTGTTGGCAGGCTGTACGTTTCAAGAAATTTGTCCATTTGTTTAAGGTCGTCCAGTTGGTTGTAACGTAACTGTTCAGAGTGCTTTCATAATCTTTGTTTGTATTTGTGCACTTTCAGATATTATATCTTCTGTTTCATTTATTATTTTGTTTGTGTCCACTCTCTATATTTCTTGATAAGCCTGTCTAAATGCTTATTTATTTGTTAATATTTTTAAGAAAATAAATGCTGTTGATTTTATGATTTTTAATTTATTTTTAATATTTATTTTATTTATTTTCAACCTAATCATTAATGATTTCTCATTTTACTGACTTTGGGTTTTGTTTGGTCTTATTTATAGTTATTTTGGGTGGTAAACTTGGTCCTTTGTGTGAGTTTTACTATTTCTTGTAAAAGGCTATAATTGTTCTAAACTTCCCTCTTAGATTTGCATTTGCTGCATCCCATACATGTTATGAAGCTGTATTTTCATTGTAATTTGTTCCCAGGTATGATTGTATTACCTCTTTGATTTCATCTTTTACCTTGTTTCATTGTATTTTCTTAAAGGATGTTGTTAAATCTCATGTTGGTGCTTTTCCTGTTCTTCTTTCTAGATTTGATGCATTCTTTCACACTTTTGTTTATGGAAAAGTACTTGCTGTAAACTATATTTGCTTAAAGTTCCTGAGGCCCTTTTCATGACATAATATGTGGTTAATTCCTTAGAAAACATCCTGTGCACACTTGAGAAGCTTATGTATTCTCATTTTCTGATGCAGTGTCCAATAGTTCATTTAGGTTCAAATGATCTAATATGTCATTAAGACCTCTGTTTCCTTACAGATATTCTTTATGGAAGAAATGGCCATCAGAATAGTGAGGTGTTAAACTCATCTACTATTGTTGTTTTATAATGAATTAATTATTTCATGTCTACTAATATTTCTTTTTATAATTATGATCTACAGTGTTGGGTCCATATATAATTTAATGAATGTAATACTCCATATTTATATTGATCTTGTTCTTTATGTAATCTCATATTTATCTTTCATTGTGACTCTTATTTTAAAACATATTTTGTATGAGTTGAGCAATGCAATCTGCACTTTCTTGTCATTTCCATGAAATATCTTTTCCATCTATTTCCTGGCTGTGTTTATCTTCCACCATAAAATGAGAATTATTTGGGTGGAGGCCTAGATGGTGGAGGAGAAGGATACTCGTAGCTCACCTTTTCCCACATATGCACCAAGACTCATCCACAGACCCACTCAGCTCACGAGAGGACCTGCAGATCTCTGATAGTACATTGTTCTCTTCAAAAGATAAAGAAGCAAAAAGTCTGGTAGGAGAAAAGGAAGAAAGAAAGAGGAAAAGGCAAAACATATTGGAACAGGTCCCACAGGGAGGGAGCAGCTAAGAAGTAATGGTGCTCATTCACTGTGTCTCTCCCTTCCAACTGAGAGGTTAGCAGGATGGAGGGGTAGGCTTCAAGGCTTGGATCTGTACAAAGTAAAAGTTGACTGACAGAACTAAGTAAACAGGCACAGACACCCAGCCCAAGATGCAGCCCATAAGCTGGGGGCAGGGCCATGCTGTATGAGCTGGGTGGATGATGGGGTTGGGTGCACTGAGGCAGTCTGGTGGAATGGAGGAGGCTGTGTGCCATGGCTGTGGGTTCACAGGGCAGAACATCCCGGGCCCTCCATAAAACAACTGGGCAGATGTGCCCTCTGGGGGGAAGGGTGCATACCCTTGTCTGGAAATCCACAAAAGTTTCTAGATGAAGATAGCCGGGGCTCAGACACAGCCACCATACCCTATGGTGCTTTGCACTCAGGCAGCAGCTGGGGCAAAATCTGAATCCACTCCTAAGGATTTAGAAGCCTTATGGGCCAGACAGAGAATTCTCCACAGCCTGAGGCAGACAGGATCCTTCTGTCCTAGTTCCTCAGACAACTAGCTTCAACAAGACAAACAAGGAGCTGGGCTTCGGGCCAGACCAGGGACAGGGCCGTTCCTCTCTCTTCCCTGAGCCTACTTCCGGTGTGCAAACCCAAGGCAGACCATACAGTGGCACAAAGCTGTGGAGTGACCGGCACACAGAGGGGGCATGTTGCCCCTCAAATTTTGGGCTGGAATGCAGCCCCTGACCATGGTACTGGGAGAGGACATGATGCCCACTCCTGACTGGTGAATATTCAACAGCTGACTGCAGCAATGGGCAGGGCAGTGACAAGCAGCCCATAGTAAAGAAGACTGCTCCCGATGCAGTGTTGGGTGTAGAAGCGATCTGCTTGCCAACAGGCACTGGGAGCAGCACAGACAAGGCTCCAATGGAGGGCCTCAGAAAGCAGGAAGATGAGCTTCCAAACAGGATGAATAGAGAAAGAATTCGCATTAACATTATGCAGTCGCCAGGAGGGCATTGACCATCCCCTTGTTTTAATCTCTTTTTACCTGTTACATTTTCTATCACTCTCTTAATTTTTACTTCTTAGGCAATTATATATAGCCCCATATTATTCCCTTTGAAATATTTTAAAAATAATTTAATTATTAGTATTTTTCAAAACTCTGCTTCAACTTGCTCTTCCATTATGCATTATAAAATGTCTTCAAATATTTATTTCCCCTTCTTTAAAACTCTTTGTCTCTCGTTCTCTTTTTTCTCTTTTCTAAGTTGTATTACTACATAGGCATTAGGTAGATAAACTCCTTTCAGACCACAGTAGATAACTGATGCTCCATAAACCACAGTGCCAGAGAAGTAGGAGCAAGATGAAGAATCAGAGAAACCATTCCCAATTAAAAGAACAAGAGAAATCCCTTGAAACAAAGATCAGTTAAATAGACATCGATAGCCTACTTGGACAAGATTTCAAAAAAGGAGTGATCAAATTACAGAATGAAATAAAAGATAGTGTTTAGAGATATAAAATATTTTAAAAATGAAATGGAAGCTATAGAGAAGAGCCGAGTAGAATAGGTAAACCATTGACTGAGATGAGGAATGATCTAAAGGTGACGCAAAGCTGACTAGATAAAGCAGAGGAATGAATTAGTGACTTAGAAGACAGGAAAATAGAAATCAGAAAAGCTACAAGAGGAACAATGAGAAACAAATAAAAAAAGCATAAGGGACCTATGGGTTAATAGAAAGCATGCCAATCGTGGCATGATAGAAGTCCCAGGAGGGGAGGAAAAATCAAATGGGATTGCAAAGATGTTTGAAGAGCTCATGACTGAGAACTTCCCAAACTTAAAGAAGGAATCAGATATCCAAGTAAAGGATGCTCAGTGTGTCCCAAACAGGAAGAACCCAAATACACCCACAGCAAGTCATATAATTAATATGGCCAGTGTCAAGGATAAAGGAATGATCTAAAGGCAGCAAGAGAATAGCAAAGAGTGAGTTACAAAGGAATCCCCTTAAGACTCCCGGCTGATTTCACAACACATATACTACAGGCCAGAAGAGAGTGGCAAGATATATTCAAAGTCCTGAATGAAAAAATGATATATCCTAGCATATTTTAACCAGAAATGCAATCCTTTATGTTAGGAGGAAACATAAAGAATTTCACAGATAAGAAAAAGCTACAAGAGTTTATCAACACAAGACCCATGCTAAAAGAAATATTGAAAGTTCTACTATAAAAAGAAAGAACCAGGATGCTACAGAAATGTGAAACTCACAGCTGGAAAGGTGATAGCTCATGAATTTATCAATAAAATAAACACAAAATTTTAAAACAAGACATACAAATCATTGAGAGTGTGAGAGGGAGCCAGGAAAATAGAGAATTTTTTTTTTGGTCTTTCATTTTAAAATATTTTGTTCTCAGTAGAATGGGATTGAGATCTTGTTAATATCAGATTAATAAAAGCAGTTAAAGTAATGGTCTAAAAGACTTATCTAAAAGTGTAACAACAAGAAAATAACTTATCAGGGTGTCCCTAAAACAAAATAAATTTCATGATAATACAAAGGAAAATGACCAAACCATAAAAGGAATATGATATGAACAAAGAGGTAATACCAAATCAACTGCAAAATAAGGTCAAAATGGTAATAAGCTCAAACATATCATCGATTATTGTAAATGTTAATGGACTAAATGCTCCAGTCGAAGTCATAGAGTGGCAGGCTGGATAATAAAACATGAACCATCAATATGCTGCATACAAGAGACCCATTTCAGGGAGAAGGATACTTATAGCTTGAGAATGAAGGGATGGAAAAGGGTATTCCATACAAACGGAAAAGCCAGAAAAGCAAGGTTTGCAGTACTGATGTTAGACAAAAGAGTCTTTAAAACAAATGCCATAAAGAAAGATAAAGAAGGACACTTTATAATGATTGAAGGAGTGATACAAGTTGAGGATAGCACACTCATTAATTCATATGCAACAAATTCAGGAGCACCTAAGTACATAAAATAGTTACTAACTGATATAACGGGGGATAGTGATGGGAATCTAATCATAGTTGGAGATTAAAACACTGCTTTAACATCACTGGACAGATCACCGAAACAGAAAATAAATTAGGCAACAGAGAAGTTAAATATGACAATAGAAATATTACACTTGGTGGATAATTTCAGAGCATTGCACCCACCAAAAATAGCATATACATTCTTTTCAAGTGCTCATGGGACATTTTCCAGGATTCATGATATACTTGTGCACAAAAGAAACCTCAGCAACTTTAAGAAGATAGAAATTACCTCAAGCATCTTTACTGACTACAATGCCATTAAGCTAAAAATCAGCATCAGAGAAACAAAGGAGAACAAATGGAAAACATGGAGATAAAACAATATGTTATTAAAAATCCAATGGGTTACTGAATAAATCAAAGCTGTAATGAAAAAGTACCATGAGACAAAAGGAAATGAAAACAAAAGCACACAAAATTTATGGGACACAGCAAAAGCAGTGCTGAGAGGGGAGTTTATAGTGATACAGGCCTTCCATAAAAAAGTAGAACAATCACAAAAATCAATTTATCCCACCAGCAGAATGAACTAGAAAAAGAAGAACAAAAAACCCCAAAAGGAAGCAGAAGGAAGGAAATTATAATCATTGGGGAGGAAATATATAAAATAGAGATTGAAAAAAACATAGGAAAAAAATCAACCAATACAAAAACTGTTTTTTTGAAAAAGTAAGTAAAATCAACAAACCTCTGGCCAAACTCTGAAAGTAGGAAAGAGAGAGAGCACAAATTAGCAAAATAAAATAGGAGAATGGAGAAATTAGAAGAAATAAAAAAGAAATACAGAATAACGTACGATAATATAATGAAAATTTTATGGAAACAAACTGGATAACCTAGAGGAGACGGACAATTTTCTGGACACATACTGTCCACCAAGACTGAATCTAGAGGAAACTGACCACTTGAACAAGCAGAGCACTAGAAATGAAATCAAAATAGCAATATAAAACCTCCCAACAAATAACAGTCCATGACCGGACGGCTTCACTGAGGAATTCAACCAAACATACAAATAAGAACTCATACCAGTCTTTCTCAAATTCTTCCAGAAGATTGAAAAAGAAGGAACACTCCCAAAGTCATTCTATAAAGCCACAATCACCCTGATACCACAACCAGGGAAAGACACTACCAAACAAGAGAATTATACGCCAATATCACTGATGAACACAGACGCAAAAATCCTTACCAAAATAGTAGCAAATAGAATCCAAGAACACAGAAAAATATTTATACATCATGACCAAGTGGGGATCTTGCCAGGGATACCGGGGTGGTTCAACTTATGCAAATCAAACAATATAATACAGCACATCAACAAGAGAAAGGACCAAAACCACATGATCATCTCAAAAGATGCAGGAAATGCATTTGATAAAATTCAACACCCACGTTTGTTAAAGTCTCACCAAAGTAGGAATAGAGGGAATATATCTCAGCATCATGAAAGCTATAGATAAAAAACCTACAGCTGGCATAGTACTCAATGGTGAGAAAGTTAAATTCTTCCCACTAAAATCTGCTACAAGAGAAACATGCACACAATCACGGCTCCTACTGAAGATAATCTTGGAAGTCCTAGCCACAGTAATCAAACAAGAGAGAAAAGTAAAAGGGATGCAAATTGGAAAGGAAGAGATAAAAGTCTCACTATATGCAGATAATATGTTACTAAATATAGAAAACACTACAAGATCCAGACAAAAACTAATATAGCTGATCAAAGAATTCAGCAAGTTAGCAGGTTACAAGATTAAGGTTCAAAAATCAGTGGCATTTCTTTACACTAAAGATTCAGATAATACTATATAGCTACAGTCAACATGACAGCACTTTATTGGTAGGAAAACAGACACATAGGCCAATGAAACAGAATAGAGAGCCCAGAAATGAACCCACAAATTTTGGTCAATTAATCTTTGACAATGGAGGCAAGAAAATACAATGGAATAGAGACAGACACTTCAGCAAATGGTGTTGGAGAAACTGGACAGCAGCATGTAAATCAATGAAGCTAGAACACTCCCAATGAAGCTAGAACACCACACACAAAAATAAACTCAGAATGGATCAAAGGCTTAAACAAAAGACAAGATGTAATAAACCTCCTTGAGAAAAATATAGGCAAAACATTATCTGACATAAGTCTCGAAAATTTTCTCGTAGAAGAAATAAAAGCAAGAATAAATAAATGAGACCTAATGAAACTTACAAGCTTCTGCACAGTATAGATACCTGAAGTAAAACAAAAAGACAACCTACAGAAAGGGAAAAAAATTCACATATGAAAGTGACAAAGGCTTGATCTTCTTTGTATATAAGCATTTCATCCAATTGAATAAGAAAAAATAAACAACCCAATGCAAAAATGGGCAGAAAAGCTTAACAAGCGATTCTCCAAGGAAGACATACAAATGATCAAAAGGCACATCAGAAAATACTCAATATCACTGATTATTAGAGAAATGCAAATCAAAACTACAGTGAGGTATCACCTCAGACGTGTCAGAATGGCCATCAAACAATAATTCACAAATGAAAAATGCTGGAGTGGCTGTGGAGAAAAGGGAACCGTCCTTCACTGCTGGTGGCAATGCAGTTTGGTGCAGCCACTGTGGACAAAAGGATGGAGATTCCTCAAAAGCCTAGGAATAGACTTAACATATGACCCAGGAATCCCGCTCCTGTGCATAAACCCAGAAGGAACCCTTCTTCAGGATGACACCTGCACCCCAATATTCATAGCCAGCACTATTTACAATAGCCAAGACATGGAAACAGCATAAATGTCCATTTACACTTGACTGGATAAAGAAGAGATGGTATAATTATACAATAGAATACTAGTCAGCCATATAAACTGACAGCGTAACGCCATTTTCAGCAGCATGGATGCTCCTGGAGAACATCAGTCTAAGTGAAGTAAGCCATAAAGAGAAAGAAAAATACCATATGAGTTGGCTCATCAGTGGAATCTAAAAAAAAAACCAAAAAACATAAAAAGCCCAAATACACAACAGAAATAGACTCACAGACATTGAATACAAAGTTTTGGTTGCCATGGGGCGGGAGGTGGAAGAGATAGACTGGGAGGACAAAACTGTAGAATAGATAAACAGGATTGTACTGTATAGCACAGGGAAAAGAACAAAAAATCATATGGCAGCTCAAAGAGGAAAAAATGGGACAAAAAATGTATATATGTTCATTGAAACTGAAAAATTATGCTGTATGCTGGAATTGGAGACAATTTTGTAAAATGACTGTAAATCAATAAAAAAACTTAAAAAGGAAAAAAAACATTATGCTAAATATTACAGGTGTAAATATAAATTATAGAGAAAAGAACTATGCAAAAGTAATAAAACCAAAATTATGATTTATGTTTTCTTTTTGAGATAAGCAAATCAAAAAACCTCTAGCCAGGTGCATCATGATGAAAAGATAGATGCTCCAAAGAAATAAATTAAGAAATAAAAGAAGAGAAATATCAATTGTTACATCAGTTATACAAAAAAGGGATCATTTTGTCAACATTTACATGCCAATAAACTGGACAGCTTAGAAGAAATAGACAAATGTCTAGAAAGAGACAGAGATTAGGAGAAACAAATAATTTGATCAAACCGCTTACTAGAAGAAAGATAGAATTTGCATTTAAAAAATCATTAAATAGAAGTGCAGATTTTAACAGCTCACATGGATAAGTGTACAAAAATATAAAGCAGAACTCATACTCTTCAAACAATTCAAAATTAGTGAAGATGTGGGGAACTCCCAAATTAATTCTATGAAGCTTTCATCACCTTGATAGCAAAGCCAACAAACAAAGTACGGGCAAAGGGAACTTCAAGCCATAATATTTGATAGATTTAGACACAAAAATTCTAAAAAATATTATTAGCATTCTAAATCAAGCAATACCCAAAATGAATCATACACCATGATCAACTTGGATTCATTGCAGGGTCACAAGAGAGGTTCAACATACACAAATCAATCAGTTTGATACACCACATTAACAATAGAAAAAGAGAAAATGACATGGTAATACCAATAAATCGATAAAAACATTTCATAGAATTCAACATTTATTCATTAAAACAACAACAGCAACAACGACAGAAACCTCTTAGCAGAGAAGGATTCAGAAAATATATCTCAACATAACTAAAGTCATTAATTACAGACCCACAGACAACATAATATGCAAAAGTGAAAACCTGAAAGCCAAATTAAGGGATAAGACAAGGGTGCCCACTTTCACCATTTTTATTAAACACAGTATGGGAAATTCTAACAACAGTGATCGGACAAGAAAAAATGTCATTCAAGTTGGATTGAATGAAGTAAAACTGTTATTATTTTATATGACATGATAAACTATATAGAGATCCCTAAAGATTCTCCACACCAGAACAAATAAAACTAATAAAGACATTTAGCAAAGAAGCATGATTCATGATTAATATACAAAAACTGTCACTTTTTTTACACTAACTGAATAATTCCATAATTTTAAAAAGTCCATAAGAAATCAGATCAAAAAATGAAAAACCTATGGAAAAAACAAGATAGTAAAATCAATAGGACACTGATTAAGAAATTTGAAGATGATGCAAAGAAATGGAAAGGAATTTTAAGGACTTAGTTTAGAGGAATTATTATTTTTAAAATATACATTCTACAAAAGATGTGTACAGATATAAAGTGATTCAGATCGAACTACATGATATTTTCCACAGAAATAAAAACAGTCCTATGATTTGAATGGAACTGCAAAAGAATCAGAACTGCAAAAGTAACAATGAGGAAAAAGAACAATGTTGGAGGCATAACCCATAACACACCCAGATCTCAGACTATATTACAATAATACAGTAATCAAAACACCACAATGCTGGAAAACAACCAAACATCTATATCATTGGAATGGATAACAGGGGCAGAAATTAAACATCACACCTATGGTCAACTAAACTATGACAAAGGAAACAAATATATACAAACCCTGAACAGTCTTCAGCAAGTGATGTTGAGAAAGCTAGACAGCTACATGTAAATCAATGAAATTAGAACACTCCCTCACACTGTACAAAAATAAACTCAAAATGTTTTAAATATCTGAATCTAATACATGACATAATAAAACTCCTGGGACTAACATAGGCAAAACAAGACATAAATTGTAGTAAAATTTTCTTTTGTCACTCTCCCAAGCTGAAAACAATAGAAGAAAGATAAACAAATAGGTATAAATTTAATTTAAAAACTTCTACACAGCAAAATAAACAAAATGAAAAGATGCACTTCCAAATGGGAGAAAACATTAGGAAACAGTGCAATCAACAAGAGGTTAATTTCAAAAATACACAAATCGTTCATACAACTCCATTTCAAAAATCTAGAAACAACTCAGCCAGAAAATGAGCAGAAGACAATTCTCTAAAGAAGATACACAGATGACAAACAGGAACATAAAAATATGCTCTAATTGCTAATCATTATACAAAGGCAAGACAAAAATAAACAATGACTTACCCCACAATATTGAGAAGAGCTGTCTTACAAATATCTACAAAAAATAAAGACTGAGGTGGTTGTGCAGAAAAAGGGACTCTCCAACGCTGTTGGTTGGAATGAAAATTGGTGCAACCACTTTGCAAACTGTATGGAAGTTTTTAATTAATAAAAATAGACCTATCATATGACACAGCAATCCCACTCCTGGGCATATAAAACATAAATCCTGAAAACAAAAATCCAAGGGTAAAATATAAGAAGTACACTCTGAGATTGGACTTAATATGATTCTACATATGTCTCCTCTGGGAAGGGAAGCAGAAGCAAAACAAAATACGATTGTATCACTCTAAACAGATTTACACTGCAGAAGAAATGATCAATAAAATGAAAAGTCAACCAACACAATGGGAGAATATATTTTCAAGTGATATTTTCCAATCTAGTGTTAATATCCAAAATATATGGCAAACAATTACCCCAAAACAACAAAAATACCAAAGAATCCAATTTAAAAAAGTCCATAGGAACTGAATAGATTGATCTGAATCAATTTTCTGTAGAAAACATACAGTTGGCAAAATGACACATGAAAATATGTTCAGAGTTATAAATTATTAGGTAATTCATAAACCACAAATGAGACAAGACCTCACACTTGTCAGAAGGCTCTCATCAAAATGAAAAGAAATAGATATTGGTTAGATTGTGGAGAAAAATTAACACCATGGACACTGTTGAAAGTAATGCATAGTATTGATTCCATTGCTTATATACATCAAATTTTCTTCATCCATTTTTCTGTCAAGGTGATGTTGGGTTTGTAGGCCCCTGTCTGAAAGCTCAAGAGAATAAGCTCATTGGCTGAAATGATAAACAAGCTGTGAGGAATGTCACATATCCAGGGTGGATAAGAAATGGCCTACTCAATGTATCCAGTATGGATGGCTGGATAGCCTATTCTGGGTAAGATACTCAGAGGAGGACAACCTAAGATAGGCACAGCCGGCTGGATAACAGATGGCCTACTTAATGGAGTTCCGTGATGGAATTTAAAACAATCTTTGATCATTTAACATCCTGTGCTTATTGCAGGAGCATGGCGACATAAATAGCTTAAGGTTATTAACATTGTTATAACTAAGATGATATGTGAGGTATTGTGCATGTCCGAAATAAACCCTGTTTCTAAGAATCAATAAACAGAGAACTGCTTCGGTTCTCTCCACACTGTGTTTGTGTGTATATGATATCGTACCACTGACAGGCATAATTAAATTTCTTTGAAGACCTTAAAAGTATGTTGCATTATATACAATGCTCTTTCTGCACCTATTGAAATGATTATGTGAGTATCATTCCTCATTCTATTAGTATGGCATGTCACCTTTATTGATTTGAATATTTTGAAGTATCCTTAAACCCAGGGATAAATCCCTTTACTCGTGTACGTGTATGATACGTTAAATGTGTTGTTGAATTCATTTTGCTTGTGTTTTGTTGAGAATTTTTGCACGTATGTTCAACAGGGATAATATTCTATATTTTGCATATAATGTCCTTTCTAGCATTGTTATGCGAATAAATCTGGCATCATAAAACAAGTTTGGAATTTTTCACCCCCTTCAAATTCTTGGAAGATTTGGGGAAGACCTGCTGAAAAATTGTCTTCAAATTTATGTCAGAATTTACCAGTAACGTCGTCTTGAAAATTTTTTCTGCTTTAGTACGTATGGATTACCGATATACTCATACACACTTTTGCTCCATTTAACTTTCTAATTTCTTCTTGATTCAGTATTGGAAGACATATGTTTCTGGGAATTTGTCTTTTGTTCTAGGTCATTCAAATCATTGCCAATGGTAATTTCTTATGATGCTATGCATCTCTACAACACCAGAGGTAATATTTTTTCTTTTATTTCTAATTCTATTTAAGTCATTATTTTCTTAGCAAACCTAAACTTTTGTCCAACTTACGTTTAAAAGAAACAAACTTAGGTTTTTTTTTTATCTTTTCAATTGTTTCTCGTTATTTGCCTTACTCTCATACATTCACTTTTCTTCTATATTCTTTCTGTTTTCTCCTAGATTCTTGAGGTGTGAAGATAAATAGTGTGAATCATTGTACTTCATTTATTATTAAATAATTATATTTTGTTATTATTTATTTAGTTATTTACATTTTTATTCATTTATTTATCATTGAAATACTGCCATTTGTTCCCATACATGCATATATTTGTGGGCCTATTAAAGGTTACTTCACGATATTTAACTTACTACCCTGTGTCATACAAAAAAAATTTTCAAAAAATCTATTTTTATATATAGTGGATAACTTTTATAAAAGTACAGCTCTCAGATATATCCTCTTGCATCCACTTTCCACATCATCATATTACTGTTTAGTAGATCTGCGAGTGTGCTTTACTTTTGTTGATGAAATCATAGTGTTCTCATCCAAATTTTTTTTAAGGTTCCACAAATATCATGTCATGTATTATTTTTCTTTCTCTTTCTGGCTTACTTCATTTAGAATGACACTTTTTGGGGACATCCATTTTGCTGCAAATGTCATTGTTTTATCAATTTTTCTGGTAGAATATTATTCCATTGTGTAAATACGGCATAACTTCTGAATTCTGTCATCTGTTGTTGGACAATTAGGTTGCTTCCATGTCGTGGCTGTTGTATATAGCACTGCAAAGAACATTGGGGTACAGGTGTTTTTTGAATTTGGGTTCCCTTTGATAAATACCAAGAAGTGGGATTGCTGGATTGTATGTTAAGTCTATTTTTATTCTTTTGAGGAATCCCCATCCTGGTTTCCACAATGACTGCACTAAACAACATTCCTTCCAACAGTGTCAGAGGGTTCCCTTTCTCCACAGTATCCCGAGAACTTATTGTTTGTGGACTTTTTAATGATGGCCATTGTGACTACTGTGAAGTGATACTTCATTATAGTTTTGAAATGCCCTTCTCTGATAATGATAGTGAGCAATTTTTTTTTATATATCTATGTGACATTTGTGTGTCTCTATTGGAGAATTACTTGTTTAGGGCTTCTGCCCATTTTCAGATTAGGTTTCTTGTTTTTTTTTTTAGTAATAGGTTGTATGAAGACTTTATATTTTGGAAATTAAGACTTTGTCAGTTGCATCATTTCTAAACATTTTCTTTAATCCCGCAGGTTGTCATTTTTCTTTGTTTATGGTTCCCATTTCTATGCAAAAGCTCATAAGTTTAATTAGGTCCCATTAATTAATTTTGCTCTTACATTCATTACCTGGGTAGTCTATTCTAGGAGATCATTTCTGAGATTTATATCAGAGTGTTTTGCCTATGTTTTCTTCTAGGAGATTTACTGTGTCTTGACTAACATTTAAGTCTTCAAGCCATTTTGAGTTTATTCTTGTTTAAGGAGTTAAGGAGTGTTCTAATTCCATTGCTCTGCAAGCTGCTATCCAGTTTTCCCAACACCAGTTTGTGAAGAGATGGTCTTTCTCTGTCATATTCCTGGCTACTCTGTCGAAGATTAATAGAACATAGGCCTGTAGATTTATTCCTAGGCCCTCTATTTTGTTTCATTGGTCCATATGCCTGTTTCTGTTCCAATATCATGTCATTTTGATTATTGTAGCTCTGCAATAGTGTATGGAGACCTGGTGGTTTATTCTTCCAGCCTCTTTCTTTTTCTTGAATATTCCTTTTGAAATTATGGACCTTTTATGACTATTTGAAAATCTTAAGATCATTTGTTTCAGTCGTTAAAAGAAATGTTTTGCATAATTTGATAGGAAATCACATTAATTCTGTGGATTGCCTTGGGCAGTATGGCCATTTAAACAATATTATTTCTTCCATTACGAGACCATTGGGTATCTTTTCAATTCTTCAAGTCTTTCTTGATTTTCTCAATCAAAGTTTTCTTGTTCTCCATGTATAAGTCATGCACCTACTTGGGCAGATTTATTCTTAAATATTTTATAGATTTCTGTGCAGTTATAAAAGCAGTTGTTTCTATACTTTTTTTCCTGTCGATTCAATTGCAGTGTTAAGAAATGCAGTTGGTTTTTGTACATTATTCTTGGTACCTTACCTATTTCCTTTTTTAGCCTAAGTATTTTTTGTGAAGCTTTTACAGTTTTCTATATATAGTGTCATGTCTCCTTATCGTGGCAATTTTACCTCTTCTTTTCCAGTCTGAATCGTTTTATTTCTTTTTCTTGACTGATGGTTGTTGCTAGGACTTCCAAGACTATATTTAATTGAAATTGCGAGAATGGGCAACCTTGTATTGCCTTGGGTTTTTGTGAGAAGGGTTTCAGTTTTTTACCATTGAGTATTTTGCTGTCTATATGTTTGTCATAAATAGCTTTCATTATGTTGAGATATGGTCCCTATATGCTCACTGTGATAAGAACTTTTATAGCAAATAGGTGTTAAATTTTATCAAATGCTTTTTCTGCATCTACTGAGATGATCATGTGGTTCTTTGTCCTCTTTTTTGTTGATATGGTGTATCACAATTGATTGATTGATTTGCATAAGTTCAACCATCCTTGTGTTCCTGGGATGAACCTAACTTGACCATGATGTATAATCTTTTTTTACATGCTGTTGGATTCTGTTTGTTAAGAATATCTTAAAGACTTTTACATCTATGTTTATCAATGATATTGGCCTATAGTATTCTTTAGGGGTAGTGTCTTTGTCTGGTTTTGGTATCAGGTTGATGTTGACCTTATGGTGTGAGTTTGGGGGTACTCTCTCCATATCAATCTTTTGGAAGAGTTTGAGGAGGACTGGAATGGATTTTTCTTTGTATGTTTGGACAAATTCCCCAGTGAATCTTTTTGGGTCTGAATTTTGATTGCAGAGATTTTTTAATTTATTGATAATTCTACTCTTTTTCTGGTGATCTGTCTGTTCAAAGGTCAATTTCTTCTTGATGCAAAAATGGTGGGCTGAATATTTCCAGAATTTCTCCATTACTTCCTGGTTATCCAGTTCGTTTCCATAGAGTTGCTTATGGTGTTCCCTTATGATATTTTGCAAATTTGTTGTACTCTTTGTAGTTTCTCCATTGTCATTTCTTATGTTATTTGTGTTCTCTCTCTATTCTTGTTGATGTGTCTCTCCAGAGTTTTGGCAATTTTGTTTACTATTTCAAAAGAGAATTTCATTTTTTTCAATTTTTTATTCTCTATTTCAATTCTTTCTTCATTGATCTTTTTTATTTTCCTCTTTCTGCTGACTTTTGGGTTTTTTTTTTTGCTCTTCTTTTCATTATTAGTTTATATAGAATGTTAGATTATTTATTTGAAATTGCTCTTCAACTTTCAGGAGGGCCTTGTCTCTATGAACATCCCTCTTAAGCCTGTTTTAACTTTATTCCATAAACTTTGCATAGTGTTTTGTCATATTTCTCAAGATTTTTTTTTAATTTCCTCTTTTACTACATCACCTCCCCCTCTTGTTTTAGTACCATGTTGTTTAATCTACATGCTGTCATTTTTTCTACTTGTTTTTCTCTGATTGATTCCTAGATTCATGGTATTATACTCAGAAAAGATGCTTGAAATTATTTTTAACTGTTTAAATTTGTTGAGGCTTCTTCTGTGCCTGACTACATAATATTTCCTAGAAAATGTTCCATGTGCACTGGAAAAGAATGTATATTATGTTTTGGGGAGAAGTACTGTTTTGAAAATATCAACCAACTCCAATTATTTTATTGTATCTCTAAGTATCTTGGTTCCCTTATTAATTTTATGTCTGAAAGACCAGTCTAGTGATAGTAATGGGGTGTTGTAGTCTCCTACTGTTATTGTGTTCCCATCGATTTCTCCCTTTTTATCTATTAGTATTTTTCATGTGTTAAGATGCTCCTATATTGAGTGCATATATATTAATAAGTATAATACCCTCATTTTTTATTGCTCCTTTAATCATTATATCATGTCCTTGTTTATCTTTCTCTATGGCCTTTGTTGTAAAGTCTATTTTGTTTGAAGTCAGTACTGCTAGTTCTGTTTGTTGTCATGTCCAATTGCATGGAATATATTTTTCCATCTTCTGACTATCAATTGGTGTGTGTTCCTCTAACTAAAGTGGGTCTCTTGCATGCTTCATAAAGTAGGGTCTTGTTATATTATCCCATCTGACAATATATATCTTTTGATTGAAGCACATAGTCTATTAACAATTGTGATAATTATTGGTAGACGTGTTTATTTCCATTTTGAACTTCATTTCCCTGTTGATTTTTTGTTTCCTTTTTCTTCATTTCATTTTCTTTTTGTGGCTTGATAAGTTTTCTTTTATTATCTTGGTTTCTTTTAGGCTTTGTGAATTCATTGAAAGTTTTTGACTTATGGTTAACCTGTTTTGTATGCATATTGAACCCTTATTATATCTGTTTATTTTAACTGTTAAGGGTACAAATTCTAACCAATCCTAAAGGGAATAGCAAGAAGAAGAAAATACTCTGTATTGTCCTGTTTCACCCTCTGACCCTTAAAAATTTTGATGTCCTGTTTTACAACATCATGTTTATTCTATTGTAAGTCATTGTAGCTATTGCCTTTCTAATTATGCCTTTCTCCTTTCTCTAGCATTCTGGTTCTTTTTTTAGAGTAGATCTTTCATTATTTCTTTTTCTGTTGCTAAATTCTTTTAGTATTTGCTTTTGTGGAAGTTATTTTTCTCTCCTTCTACTCTAAAGTAAAGCCTTGCTTGATATATTATCTTAGATTCCAGCTTTCTTTCATTCAGGAATTTGAATATGACTTCACACTGCCTTCTGCTTTTTGTATTTGTGTAGGAATCGTGTTTACATATATAATGAATATAATTATATATATATATGTAAAGAAAACCTAGAAATGAAGTTAACAAATAAGGAGAATACCTATACATTAAAAGATAGATAGCATGGATGAAGGAAATTAAAACTGATCCAAAGAAAAGAAAAGATCACTTATGTTAATAATGTGAAAAATGTGGTGGAAACAACCATACGACCCAAAGGAATCTACATTTATTGTGATTCATCTCAAAATATCCATGAGGTTTTTTCATTAAATAGAACAAATAATTTCAAAATTTATATGTAACCACAAATATCATGAGTTGCAAAAATAACCTTGCAAAAGAGTGTTAAATACAATAGTGTAAAGTTCTCTGATATTAAACAGTCCTACAAAGCTTTAGTAATTTAAACAACATGATACTGGCTCAAAAATAGACACCAATATATTCCTTCACACCTATGATGAATTAACCCATGAAAAAGGAAGCAAGACTATAAAATGAAGAAAAGACATTCTCCTCAATAAGTAGTGCTGGGGAGATTGAACATGTGAAAGATAGATTAGAATATGTCTTCATATTGTATACAATCCATGAGCACAGAACATCTTTTATTTATTTTGTTTACATATATTTCTTGCAACTGTAATTTATAGACCTATGTTTAGATTTTTTATTTCACTTATCAAATGTATTCCTATTTTATTATTTTTGGTATAAATGTATACAAAATTGTTTTCCTAATTTCTTTGTCTGATTATGTGTTGTTACTATATAAAAATAAAATGGATATTTGTATATTGATTATGCATTTGGCAAATTTACTATCTTTGTTCATTATTTCTAACAAACACTGGAGGAGTCTGTGGAGTTTTCCATCTATGCATAATTATGATATCTGTAAAAATTTTACTTCTTGTTTACAAGTTGTATGTCTTTTATATTTTTTCTTGGCTAGTTGTTCTGGTTAGGACTTCTAGAAGTGTAATTTAGGACTTGTGAAAATGAGCTACTTTTTCATATTCTTGGACCAGAGGAAAACCTTCCTGTCTTTTAACATTGAACTTGAATTTACTGATTGGTTTTTCATATATGGCTTTAATTATGTTTAGTTTTATTTAATCTAGAGCGAATTTGTTAAGAATTTTTTGTACACAAAAATTAAGATCAGATCTGCCAATAATTTTCCTACATTTTTTGAGATAGTTACTTTAGAATTTTCTGTTATTTAAGGAATGGTATCACATTTATTGATTTGTATCTGTTAAATAATATTTATGAATCAGGACTAAATCAAACTAAACTATAGTTTCTAATACTTAGAACATGCAATGAATTCAGGTTGCTAATATTTATTTAGAATGGAATATGCACATACTGAAGGAAAAATTTACATTGTAGCTTGAGTGTACATTTATTTATTTAAAATTTTTATCTCTCAACTTGAATTTGAATTATGTTTAATGGAATTTATTTCTAAATAAAGATTATAAGTTTTGGTAGTACTGGATTTACTACAGCTTACTGATACAGAACATAGCTACTATTTACAATTAGTGCACAAAACACTTGCCTTAAAATGCCATATTATAATAACAATGCCAACTGTTTTAGGACTGGGAAACATATTGCTTCCTAAAATCCGGTACCTTGTCTTTTCCACCCCAACCCACATATTCAGTTATTTATTTGTTATTTGATTGTTTGTTTGCCCCTTATTGGAGGCACTGCTTATTGAATCAAGGATCTTGTGCATAAGTGTATTTATCAACATTGTTTTAGAACACTTAACAGAAGCCCAAAGAGTATGGATTATAAAGATGATAAGAAAATTTTTTCCTTCTTGGGACTGGAAAACCTCTGAGTGAAAGAATGGCAAAAATAAACATTTGTAAGTATACAATAAGATTTTCTCTAGTGTTATTTTAATGTAGAATATTTAATTACAATTGTTTTAATTATAGCACTGAATTACAATTTAAAACAAAAATTCCCCCTTTGGGATTTCTTGTTTGTTTCATTATTTTAATCTAATTATAATTCATATATATTTACCACTTATTTATAAAATTACCAAATAAACTGATATTTATTCTGCTCATGTATTGAATATAGAGCTACTTATTGTAAAATACACAGATAAATATCTACTTCCGTTTCCAAATCAAATTATGTTACATTTAATTACAAATGATAATGAAATTCTTATAGCTTTTCTGTACAGGTTTTACACAAATTTCACTTTAAATTCCAAAACTTTAAAATTATTTAATTTATTCTCTGCATTATTTATCTCTGTTTACAAATTTGTTATAAATTTGTGTACAAAAGAAAGGAGATTGGTTTTATTTAAAATACCCCAATATTAAATTATTTAAAAAAAGTTTGTGGGGTTAATATTTGCAGATCACACTATAAAAATAAACATCCAGTATGTTTCATTTTAACTGGATGAATGAGAAGTAAACACTGGCTGAATTTTCCACTTGAGTTGCTAGGAGACCAGTCGTTTTGTGATGTCACAGCTACTCAGGTTGAGAACCATTGTGATGGCCTAGTAGTTTATTTGTGCAGGCCTGCCAAAGTAGCATTTCAAGCTGCAATGCTCAAAATCATGCAGATAAGAAAAGTACCTGTAGAAAAAGCTATTTGAGGTGGCACATGTTTCTTCCAAAATTCAAGATGTGTCTCATTAAGTTGGACCAACTGATTCAGGAAACTCCGGTAGATCTGTTTGTGTGAACAAACATTCTCTGGGGACTTGGACTTGAGGTCCATGATTGAAGAAAATGCTTTTCAGGGTTTGTCTGAAGAATCCTTGATAAAAAGACCATGTTACACACATTGTGTCTCTGAACCAGATGAAGATAACGATTTTCGTTCTCTGACATTTCCAATAAACTCTGGAAAATGGCTGGGAGTGACCAATTTAAATCCATCTGGTGGGATGATAATGGAACTACCGTAGTGATTGATAAAGATGTCTTTAAGAAGGAAGTTTTGGAAAGAAAGGCCCCTTTCAGAATATTTGAAACTGGAAGTATGAAATGTTTTGTTAGACAGCTTAACCTTTATGGATTTCATAAAGTGATGCAGAATTTTCAAAGATCTGCTTGTCTAGCAGATTTTCTGGCAGAAGGAAAAGAAGTCTCTGTTTTAAGCAAGGTTTTCAGAAATTTTAGATACCACTTGGTAAGATATATAAAGTTTTATTTTGCAAATCAATCAATGTTAATATAATTGTAAAGCTAGATTTTTAAAATTTTATAAAACTACTAAAGCCAAAATTCTTTGTTTCTTCTAAAAAATGAGGACAGTGCCTTAAATATTCAAGATTATGAGAAACTTTGCTTGCAATTATGAATCTTACCAGAAACCTAAATAAATGTATTAAAGCTGTCTTTAAAAAGTGGCATGCACCGTTACTGCAAATGCTAACTTCTTTAATTTGATGACTATACTATTTAAATGCGTATGTTCCAAATAAGGAACTTCAAAAAGTAGTCAACAATGTTCATATTTTGATGATATTATCTTTGCATAGTAAACGTGAAATCTGTGGGTTTATTGGTTAAGCTTATTGTAGTGTTGTATTTTGGTTTAAAATATTACTAAAACATTCCTCCTTTGGTTGTAGCTGCAGTTCTACCATAATCCAAATTTTGAACGAGGCTGTCTCTAGATTTTAGTGAGAATAAAAAGAAGAGTTGGTATTAAAAATGCCTTTCTGGTATCTTCATTGGCTGAAGAATTCAAATAAAGCACTTTAAAGAGGGGGTAATGTGGATAATCATAATTCCGATTTTGTGGCTGACACTAGTGGAGAAAGTGCATTTTTATCTTCTGCAAATTTAAACATACCTCTAATAAGAAAGCCCTCTGCTAGCCACATAATTGGTGATACAAACATCCCGGTCAGAGGTGATTTTTCTCCATCATCAATGTCAGTTAGACCACCAGAACAAATTGCAGTGGATAAACGTGCTATTTTAAATCAGTTGACCACTGTCCACGGGCACTCTCAAAGCAGTTACACTGAAGCAAATGGCCGTGTTGTGGACTTCGTTACAACTACAACTTCTAATTCTCAGTACAGCATCTTGTCTCCAATACAGAGCAATTATTTTGGACTGATGGTGGAGACTTCTAATTTTCCAAATAGATATCACAACATATCTGACAATGAACGTCATTTTTCTAAACTTCAACCAGGGATCAACCCACGGTTTCCAGTGCCAGTGAGGTTGGCAAATGTCAACAAATATCTGCAATTTTCTTATTTGAACAATAAACATAGATGTGTACTTCTATTTTCTTTATATTTGTTTAAAATAGAGTAAAGAGTTAAATGGGAGACTAAGATACCTTTTAAAGAAAAAAGAAGATATTTCATTGATATAAATACTTGATGGAAAAGTATGGGAGTAAATTTAAATAATTTCTTGTAAGGAAGAAGAGAAAATGGAACAATTTTGAGAAGTCTAAAACATGGAGAGAGGGAAAACTAATAAGTGGTTTCTGGTTCATCCTGGAAAGTATTTAAAGTGTTAAGTTAGGATAGGTTGCAACAGGAGATAAATGCAGGAACCGGCCCAGGGATCATGGTCTCTTTTATGTCATCCCTGGAATCATAAAAATCACATGATATAGTCTCAGATGGCACATTCAGCATGTGATAGAATTTAAGAAGTAATTTTATCTATGGTCTTATATGTGCTGTTCTCAAAGTATTCCAATTGGTGCTTTCTTTTCCTCCCCTCAAGAGTCTACACTATATTTTCTAGTGAATATTTAATGTTGCTTTTATGTTCCAGCCAAAAACAAGCTTACATCCTCAGGGTGACAATTTATGACTTTCCAACACTAAGCCCACAAACTCAATATAGTTTAGTCATTTTTTATAGATCTGGCATCTGATTACCTTGGCATATCTTTATGTTTCACTGTATCTGGTGATATATCCAGGCAAATGCTTATCAACCATATTAACTCCAAACTCACAAGTTTTGCTCCAGCTCATCCTTGGACTTAGGATATCCTCCTTTTGCATACTTAGATTTTCCATGTCTCAGCACAGAAATCACCTCCTGCAGATATTTTCTGTCTATCCCCCTTTCCTTGTCTAACTTGGATACCAGCACAGTAAGCACAGCACATGCCAGCGGATGCATTTTCGTATTTAGTGAATGAAAAAATATGTTGACTTTAAGCAAAATTTACTTTCCTGAAACAACAAATCTCTCATGGTTTTCAAACTATTTCATTATGGCCTTTACTCTCCATCACAAAATAGCTAATTTCATAGCCAAAGGTCTAATCACCCAAGAGATTAAGTGGTGGTAGGTACAGGAGACAATGTATTATTCTCTTCTGAATTCATGCCTCCAGATGCGTAAAGCATTCCATTCACATTTGCTGGATTTTCTCCTGTCTCTTCATCACCCAACCACCCCAAAATAACTGATTCTCATCCCCATAGCTATAACTATACTGACTTCTAGTTAATTTACTTCTTAGAATCAGAGCTTTTTACAGAAGAGACAGTGCCATTGCAAATATTTAATGTAGGTTTATACACCCCACATAAATTTTGCCCCTTCTAACCTTCACACAGGAAGTATCTAAGAGGTACTTGCCCCTTGGTTGGGGTGGTCATATTCAGTAACCAAATTGCAATCTAAAATGTGTGGACAAGAAGGAGGTGAGGATGATAGAAATAAAAATTTGTCCAAGTGCAAGAATACCAAATTTCTGCAGATATTAAGAAATATAAAATATTCATGGAAGTCTTTGATGGTTTCCCATTAATTTAAAATAAAAGGTGAAGCATTTTCAGAAAGTGAAATGCCCTGAAATGCTGCAAAAATTGTAGGCAAGGTCAGGGATCCTAAGGCTTCTACTCACAAACATGCAGCCAGTGTCAGCTGATAAGATTGGAATGGCAACATTGAGTCCTGAAAATGTGTCACCAGTTGTGAAGAAAGCTTTTGACAATCTGGAGAATGGGCAAATGGGCCAGTGTAATCTCTAGCAACATCCCACCAATATGACCTTTGCCAAGAGAAGAAAAGAGACCACTTGCAGCAGGAGAACTGTGTCTGGACAGCAGTGGTTCTTCCTACAACAGAAACATCAAACTTTTAAGTGTTTCAGCTCAAATCTGATGGTGGCTATGTTGTTGCTTACATTAGCATTCTGGGGTTCAGATGGGCTGGTTCAGCAGCTAGTTTCCATCTCTCTTATCAGACAGTGGGTCTTACCGTGATCATCTTAACAAGGTTCTATACTGATAAGTCAAAAGCTACAGTTTACTCTCAAAATTACAAATCCTGAAAAGAATATTGTTTGTTTGTCCATCTGTAGTCTTCTCCCTGGGAAAACCTAGACTATAGGCAAAAGTACAAAAGTTGGCTGGTGCTTTTAAAACTATTCTCTGAGATCTGCCCACTGAATTCTTCCCACTAAATACTACAAATCTTTCTACCACTGTGTGTGTGTGTGAAATGGATAGTTAAGCTGTAACTAAGATTTTCTTAGTTGAGTCATCAGTGAATTATTCCTCTGCATTTGGCAGAATCTCTGTGAATTAAGAGTTTCATTGGAACCACCAGCTTTTCTTCCGATCAGGGATAGGCAGATTATATTTCTCCCAGTATACTAATTGTTACCTGTTCATTGAATCCTGAGCTGATGCTAGGGTCAAGCCACTGAACCCTTGAATTAGACTGAGGCATATACATTCTCCAGTCCCCAGAGCCCAGCACAGGTCTGTGTCTCCTTTTAATTTAAGATTATGTCCAAGTTTTTTTTTTCTTTTATTTCTTATTGTTGACACAACTTATTTTGGCTTTGAACTACCCTTGACAAATTTATAGAGACTGAACCAGTGACTTATTCCCATTCACCTAGAAATTGCAATAACTTTTCTTTCCTTGGACTATCTGGAATGGAGTGAGCGTAGTCATCATTTTGAAAGCAATCCTCAGTCCTAATAATGCAGAACTTTAAAGTTCTTTGCCCAGCACTTGAGCGAGGATATTTGTTTTAGATCTCAGGGATTATCCTCACATCCCCTAATACAACCATGGGAAAACACCATATTGTTTTCCAAAATCAAGTCTTTGTCAGTATTGCATTCCCATTGCAAAACAGTTAAGAATTGTAGGGGTTCTGAGATTTCACCATGCTGAGATTTTTAGCAACCTTGCATGCTCCTTTCTTACAGAGGCTGTCGTGAAGATGAGACCTTCTGTCAGAGACATTGAACTTTATCACTCACAGCAAATGCAGCCAGGGTTAACATTTGTATCCATTCCCTAATCTCAGATGAATACACAGAGTGAAATTTTCATGTCTACAAAAGCTGTGTGCGGTTATCATGAAGAAGTTTAAGGCAGGGTAAAACACAAATTTTTTTAGTATCCCTCTGCATTATTTAGTAGAATCACTTTTTTATTAGTATCTTTACCTAGGATAAGTGTATCATGACTCAAGTTTACTTGTTGCAAAAGCAATCATGAGAAATGACATGGGAAAAAAATGATCATTGTCTTTCCATTTTTCCTTCAGCTTTTATTGAGATATAATTGGCCAAAAGCATTGTGCAAATTTAGTTGCACAGTGTATTGATTTGTGTTACATGTATCATGGAATAAATATCTTAGCTACTTTAGGGAGAATTCAGTATCTCATTTGGATACAATTTTAAAGAAATACAATTTTTTTTGTTGTGATGAGAAAACTTAGAGTCTACCCTCTTAACAACATTCATATATAACATAAAGCAGTATTAATTTTATTTATCCTGTTAATACGTAGCATCCGTTGAACATCATTATTTTACGGCTGGATGATTGCATACTTTGAGTGCATTAATCTAATTCTCCTTTCCCAAACCCTGCCTCTGTTAACTAGAAATCTGATGTTTATTGTATAAGTATGTTTTTTTGGTTTTGAAGTATACTTTAATGTATAACAATGTGTTAGTTTCTCTTACAGAACATAATGTTTGCAATTTTTAGTACATTTCAAACTGATCAGAAGAATAAATCTAGTTATGATATGTTGCTATTTAAAAATATTTCATCATTATTTACGATTTCCCATACAATACATTTCTTGCCCCTGACCCATTTAATTTGCAAATGGAAAATTTCTTTCTTAATTTCCCTCAAATATTTCTTTTTCTTCACCACATTTCCCTCCTTCTTGTGAACAACCTGTTTATTTCTATTTCTATAACTCCTTTTCTGTTTAGTTATGTTCATTTGTTTTGAATTCCAAATATGAGTAAAACCATTCAGCATTTGTCATTCTCTCTCTGACTTATTTCAATTAGCATATTACCCCCTTGGTCTACCCAATTGTTGCAAATGACAAGAAATTATTCTTTTTAGAACTGAGAAATAACCCATTCAATTTTAATGTGTGTGTGTGTGTGTGTATATATATATATATATATATATATATATATATAATTTACAAATGTAGATAAATCTGTAGTTAATAGATGGGTAGATATATATATTGTAAACACACATTTTCTTCATCCGTCATCTATTGATGAGCAGTTAATTTGCTTCTATATCCTGTCAATTTCAAATAATGCCACAGTGAATATAGGGTTGAATTTATCTTTTCTGATTAGCATTTTTATTTTCTTGGAATAAGTATCCAGATATGGAAATGTTGGATAATATTTCATTTTTAATTTTTAGATAAAACTCCACAGTGATTTCCACAGTGGCAGCACAAATTTACATTCACTCAAGCATTGCATCAGCATTCAATTTCTTACATCCTCACTAATATTTATATTTGTTAGCTTTTTGATCATAGTCATTCTGACAGGATTGACATAAAATCTCCTTGTGTTTTGGACTTGCATTTTCCTGATGGTTAGTGATGTTCACCATTTTATATGCCTGTTGATTACATTTCCGCCACTGTATATTCATTTTTTTTGTAATGGGCTAAATGAGCATAACTGTCTGATTTCATTTTTAGTCATTCTGTTGTGTTCCATTATTCTGTTTGTTCTGTGCCACAACCATATTCATTACTGTAGGTTTGTATTATAGTTTTAAATCAGGGCAGTGCTACATCTTCTTTGTTCTTTGTTAAAGTTTTTTGTGTTTTTAATTGTTTGTTTTCTTTTCTTTTCTTTTCTTTTTTAGTGATTTCAACTCTTTTGTGTTTACATGTAAAATTAAGAATTATTTTTTGTAAGTGTATGAAAATGCCCTTGGTATTTTGATAGGCACTGAATTTAATTTGTGTATAACTTGGCTAGTACTACCATTTAAACAATATTATTTTCCTCATCTATGAACACATTATATCCTTTCATCTGTTTGCATTATCTTCAATTTCTTTTATAAAGTTTTATAGTTTTCTGAGTACACGTTTTTACCTCCTTGGTTTGATATCTTTCTTGATTTTCTTTTTGTAATGCAACTGTAAATGAGACAGTTCCCTCACTTTCTCTATTTGTTAGGTTGTTGTTAGTGTGCAGAAATGCAAAATTTCTGTATGTTAATTTTACATTCTGAAATTTTACCAAATGCATTGATAAGCCCTAGTAGTTTTTTGGCACCGTTTTTTACGATTTCTGTTTAAATTATGACATCTGAAAAAGATACTTTTACTCCTTTTCTTAATTAGCTCTATTTTACTTACTTTTATTTTGGATAGCTATGGCTAGAATTTCAAATACTATACTGAATAAAAGTGGTAAGATAGAACATTCTTTTCTTCTTCCTGCTCTTATTGGAGATGCTTTCAGCTTTTAACCAGTGAGTGTCATGTTAGCTGAGTTCTTGTCATATATGTGCTTAACTGTTTTAAGGTATGTTCCCTCATGCCCAATTTGAGGAGAAATATAATCATAAACAGATACTGAATTTCTCAAAACATTTTATGACTATTTTGAGGTGACCATATAATTTTTATTTTTCAATTTGTTAGTTTGGTGTATCACATTGATTAATTTGTGGATAATGGATCACTTTTGCGTCCCTGGAATAATAGGGACTTAATCAAAATGTATTATCCTTTTAATGTATTGTTTGCTTTTCTAAAGTTTTAGGGATGATTTTTGCATTTATGCTTATCAGTAGTATTTAACCTGTAATTTTATGTGGTATTTGTTCCTGTTTATGTAGTAGTGTGATACAGAAAGGTGGGGCAGGAAACCTCCCTTCTTCTCGAAATTTTTGGAATTCTCTGAGAAGTATAGGTGATATCTCTTCTCTAAATGTTTGGCAGAAGTCACCTTTGAACCTGTCTAGGACTGGAATTTTGTTTATTGGGAGATTTTGTTTAATTACTTATTAAATATCATTAGTGATAATCTGTTCATATTTTCTATTTCTCATTCCATCCTGGAGATAAAGTCTTTTAAAGAAATTTTCCATTTCTTCTAGGATTTCCATTTTAATTGGCATAAAATTTGTTGTATCATGTTATGGTGCTTAGTGTTATTTTGATATAAGCTCTAACTTCTCATTTATTTTTGAGCATTTTAATCTGTAGTCACTTTATTGCTCATGAGTCTTGTTAAAGTTTCTCAGTTAAATTTATCTTTCAAAAGACATTATTTAGTTTATTGAGATGTTTCTATTTTTAATCTTTGTTTTATTTATTTATGTTCTGACCGTTCAGCTGCCTATCCTTCTACTAACAAGTTTGTTTATTATTTTGCTACATCTTTTGTTTATAAGATTATGTTAAAAGAGAGAGATGTTTCTTATTTGCATAAGTGGGATTATTTTGCTATAAGTATCCCTATTAATACTGCTTTTGCTATATCCCATGGACTTTGTTTTTGTTGTCGTATTTATTTATGTATTTTTTCCTTGATTTATGCAGCAATCCATTGGTTGTTTAATATTGTATGATTTATCCTCCAAACTATAAAATTTTTCTCAGTATTTTTCATTTAGTAAATTTCTATTCTCACAGAATCCATATGTTTCTTCACAAAACAAGGAGAAAAGTACTAAAATTTATACAAAATTCTGAAAGACCCAAATATCATAAAATTATCTTTGAAAAATGAACAAAGCTTTTGTTATTATCCTCCCTGACTTTAGAACATACTACAAAGCAACAGCAATTAAAATGTCAAAATATGTCACTAAAAGAGACACATAGATCAATGGAACAAAATAAAGTTTCCTAAAATAAACCCACACAAATATGGGCAATTAGTCTACAAAGAAGGAGGCAAAGGTATACAATGGAAAAAAGGCAGTCTCTTCAACAAGTAGTTCTTGGAAAACTGGACAGTACATGTTAAAGGAAGAGGTAAGAGCACTTCCTACCATAGCATAAAAACTAAGATAAAAATTTATTAATTTTGTAAATGTAAAACATGAAACTATACAATTTCTGGCCAAGAACATGAGCAGAACTGCCTTTGAGATAATTCATAGAAATATTTATTTTTGATCTATCTCCTAAGTAAAAGATAAAGGAAAACTAACAATAATACTTTTTAATTTTACTGAGGAAAAAATAGATATATTATGTGATACAAGGATTCAACTTTTTGTATAAGTGTGAAGTGCAAAACCTTTTGCAGAGCAAAGGAAACGTTCAGCAATATGTATGACAACACACAGAATAGAAGGAAGAGTTTCAGACAATGAAACCAACATTGTGTTAATATCCATAATATATAAATAGCATATTAGTCTCGATATTTAAAATCAAAGACACCAACTTAAAATCAGTTTAATTATCTTCATGGAAACTATTCAAAAACAGACATGTGAATGACTTTCATTCACATAAAAAGAAACATAACGTTGCTATTCATTAGGAAATCATAAATCAAAACCAGAATGAAATATAATCTCACAGCAACCAAAATGGCTATCAAAAAAAGTCTTCAAATGACAAACATTAATGACAATGTAGACAAAAGGAACCCAGGTACACTATTGGTGGAAATATAAATTGATGCATCCACTATTTTACAAATGTGGACAGTGCTAATAAAACTAGAAATAGAAGCATTATATGTTGCAGCAATTCCAGTTTTTGATATAAATCTGAAAAAAATGAAAACATTAACTTTAAAGGATATATTACCCCCAATGTCCTTAACATCATCATTTATAATAGTGAAGGATAGAAGCACAAATCAAGTGCCCATCAGCAGATGACTGGCTGAAGTAGATGTGAGATATAGATCACATAATAATAACTTACTCATTGTCATATCAAAAAATAAAATTCTACCATTTGGAACAATGTGACTGGACCCAGATAATGTTGCACATAGGAAAATAAGTCATACAGAGGAAAACACACTGTGTTATCACTTACATGAGGAAACTAAAGATATAAGAGAAATAATCATAAAAAAACAGAAACAGAATCACATATATATGTGTAGTGTACCAAGTAGTGGTTTCCACTGGGGATAGGGAAGATGGATGTGGAAGACAGAAATATGCAAGCTACTAGTTATAAATTTGAGAAGCAACGGGGCTATATTTACAGCACAGAGAAAATTTTTTATAATTTAAATGATTTTAAGAGATTATAGTCTTATATTATAGTAAAATATTCATGCATGTGGGAAAAATTTTGAAGAAAAGAACCCAGGAAAATAAAAATATTTTGTAGGACTCTAATATTAAGGGAGGTGATTTGTTCACTTTCTTTACTCTTTTTATAATGTCCTTATTAGAATTTAAGCTTTTAAATGAAAAAGTGTAGACTTTGAAAAAAGTGACAGAAGTTTAAACTATTTCTGTCTCTCCCCTTAAATCTACAGTCAGTGAAACGATCACATCTCAACAAAAATAACTACAACACAAAGCAATACACCAGAACACATGTGTAAGGCTGCAGTTTGGTGGGCTAAATCACATAAATGTGGCTGAACTGAGGGAAGAGAAGAGTTGGTGCCTGCGACCAAGGCCCACTGACTAGGGTATCAGAGCCCACAGGTTCAGAGTACCCAGTAGAAACAGGGTCTCAGTGGTTCACACAGCTTCAGCTTCCAACTGCACCAGAACTCATGGTCACAGGTAACTAGGAGGGAGCCACAATGCAGACAGAATTTGCATCCTTTAGACCCTCAGACATTCATGACATTCTCCCTACTCCCCATTCATAGTGGTGGAGAAAAGTTACCTTGCAACATTGGACATGGCAAAGGCACTTGCCTGATACCAAATAACCACCTGTCTTTACACCGTTCCTCAATGTGTGCACTGAGTCTTAAGGGATATCGGATAAAAGGAAGAGTTCACCAGCCCAGTGACAACAATGGCATTAACTACCAGAGTTGTCTAAGAAGTGACAATGTAAGAAATCTTTTATCCAGACAGTAGCGTCTAGAAAGTGCTATTTTGAAATATTATCAGAGGTAGCTCAGGTAAGTGAAACCAAATATTGTGCAATATTGCAAACTAATAGAAAACAAAAGCAAAACTCCAAATCCAAATCTGTTTTTTTTGGTGTCATCAGAGCAATAAATTACCAAGATCATGACCAATCACAATAACATTAAAGGGCAGGCACACACACAGATACACACACACAGACACTGACACAGACAGAGACACACGCACAGGCACACGCACACACACAAGCACATGCACACACACACACAACCACATGCACACACACACACAATGTCAACCCTGCAGATAACAAACTTAAAGTCATGGAATACTTCTGTGTAATTAATAGAGAATCCAAAGAGATGTCATACAATAACTCAATACAAAAAACAAAACTCAGAAAGCAGTTAAGTGAGCTCAGGATTAAAATGAATGTTGATAAGGAATACATTACCTAAGAGACTTAAACTATAAAATAAACAAACATTATTGGAGGACCAGATGAACTTAATAAATGAGATGAAGAATGCAACAGAAAACACTGTAAGAAGACTGTCTTTGTGGAGTAGAGATTAACAAACTCACCAATACAAAACTAAAAATGATAGGAGATGGCAGAGATACAAGATATTAAAAAGTGAGGAAATTCTACAATAGCCATCAAACTTCTTCAAGAAGTGCACATTAGAGTGAAATCCTGGATGGAGAACAAAGTTAGAAGGCAGCTGATGGTTTATTTAAAGTAGTAATAGTTGATAACTTCCTGAACCTGGGTAAGAAACTGATATTCAAGTCCGTGAGCCAACTAAACACAAATAACTTTATGACAAAAAGACCTCTTCAAGATACGTCATATGCAAATTGACAAGTCAATGACAGAGTAAAATTTTAAAGGCAGCAGATAAAAGTTATGGTAATCTACAAAGGAACCCCCATTAGACTATCAGCAGATTTCTGAGCAGAAAACATCCGCCAAGGATTATTAAAATGACATTTTCAAACTGCTGAAATAAGAAATCTCTCACCCAAGAATACTCTACCTTGCACAATTATCACTTAGATATAACATGAAAATAAAGGCTTTACCAGACAAACAAACCTGAATGAGATGAAAAAACAAAACTGAGACACCTTACAAGAGGTGCAGAAAAGAGCTATACTAAGAAAAATATAATGGCAAATATACGCAAAGCATTGAATAATAATAAGCAGAGACCACGAGAAAGTTGCAACTGATTCTTTGGGTATGTTTTTATATGCTACTATAGTATATGGATTAAAGAAAGAAGAATGGGAAACCAGTTGCAATAAATATACATACATCACTCTGGTAACATTTTCACAACAGTAAAAGATATAATTTGAGTCAGTAATCCTAAAAGATAAAAAGTGAAAATAAAGTTATATTAAAGGAAGATGGTATCAGCAGAAAAAGCACTAAATTTTACATGAGATGCGTCATTTTTAATTGCAGTACAGTAGATGTTCTATATTGTGTAGTTTCAGATGTACAGCCTAGTGATTCCAACCACTTTGTTGATTACACTGCATTATAAATTATTACAATAATAATAACATTCAATTATTATGTTATTGTGTATAATACCCTGATCAATATAGATCATCCCTGTTGCTTATCTCCTTTATGTATAATAATTTTTATCTTTCAATGTCCTACCATTAAATTGTCTTTCCCTTTCCCTTTGGTAAACATAAATTTTTCCCATATCTTTCAGTCTCCTTCAGTCTTGTCAATCTCATCTCTCTATCCCTCTACCATGTCTCTATCAATCTATTTATCCATCTATCTATCTATCGATCTATCTATCTATCTATCTATTATGTATCTATGTATCTTTCCTCCTACGTGTCTATTTATCTGTCATCTATCAATAGATAGCTATAGATGGATGTACACAGATATGTGTTAATGTTTAGATTCAACATATAAATTATATTATACATTTTTGTCTTTGTCTAAGTTACTCCACTAAGCACAATGTTTACTAGCTCCATTCATGATGCTGAAATAGCAATTTGTTGTACTTTTTCATGTCTGAGTAATATTCCATTGCATATTTATAGAAATATCATATCTTTTTAAGTCCATAGTTTACTGTGGACACTTGTATTGCTTCCCTGTCCTGCATATTATAAAGAGTGCTCTTGTGAACATTGATTCTTCTCAATTTAGGGTGTTTTCTCCAGATTTTTTTCTAGGAGAGGTGTTACTGTTTCATATGGTAGTTCTGTTTTAGGTTTTAAAGAAATCTGAATACTGTTTTCCATAGAAGTAGTACCAATTTACATTCCTACAAAGAGTATACAAGAGATTAGTTTCCTCCACATTGTCTCCAACAATTTCTCTTTGTAGACTTTGTGATAATAACCATTTGACCAGTATGAAGTGATACCTCATTGGGGTTTTGAACTGCAATTAATTAATAATTAGAAATGTTGAGCATTTTTATCACTTGCCTGTTACTCATCTGTATGTTTTCTTTGGAAAAATATTAACTCAGGTACTCTGCTCTTTTTTTGATTAGGTTTTTGTTTTTCACATTGAGTTGTGTAACCTAAATCCATCTTACATCTATTAACCTACATCTATTAACCCCTGCTCACTTGCATTGTTTGCATATATGTTCTCCCATTACACAGGCAGTGTTTTCATTTCATTCACACTGTCTGTAGTTGTGCAGAAGTTTTCAAGTTTATTTAGGTCCCACTTGCTTATTTTTGCTTTTATTTCTTTTTCCTTAGGAGACTGATATAAGAAAATATTCCTATAATATATATCCAATAGAGTATATCCTATATTCCCTTCTAGTAGTTTTGTAGTATCAGGTCTTACATTTAGGTCCTTAAAACACTTGGATTTCATTTTTGTATATGATTTCAGGGGATGCTCTAATTTCACTGTTTTACATGTAGCTGTCCAGCTTTCCAAACACCATGCATTGACGAGACTGTCTTTTCTCCATTGTGTACTCTTGCTTCTTTATCATTGATTTGTTGCTCATAGGTGTGTGGAATTATTTCTAGGCTCTCTGTTTTAATTGATTATACCTCTGTGCCAAAGCCATGCTGTTTTTATTACTGTAGGTTTGTAGTATAGTAAAGTATCTGGAAGGTTTGTACCTACAGATATGTTTTCCTCAAGATAATTTTGACAATTTTTATTGGTTTCATGTAAAACTTAGAGTAATTTATTTTCTGGTTCTGTGGGAAATACTACAGCTTTGTAACAGGAATTGCACTAAATCTGTTAGTTTCTTTGTGTAGTACGGCCATGTTAACAATATTAATTCTTTCAATCCAAGAGCACAAGACATCTTTCCAATTCTTTGAATCATTTTTAATTTCTTTGTCAATGTGTTTTAATTTTCAGTGTTTAGATCTTTCATATATGTGGTTACATTTATTCCAAGATATTCGAGGGGATGGGATTATAAATAGTATTGCTTTCAAAGTCCAGTTTAGGGTATCTCATGATTAATGTGTAGAAATGCAAGAGACTACATTAATCTTGTACCCTGATCCCTTGCTGAAATTATTTATTGTTCATATTAGTCTGTGTGGAGACCTTAGGACTCTATGCAGATTGTTATGTCATCAATACTGGGGAAAATTTTGTCTCTTTATTTCCATTTTGCATTTCTTTTACTTCTTTTTCTTTCCTTTCCCTTTCATCTTTTACTATGGAACAGAAGTGCTGAGAGTAGGAATCCTTGTGTTGTTCCAGAATTTACCCTGAAGGCTTTCAGGTTTTTCCCCTAATATTATAAATTGTTATAAATTGCCTTTCTATGTTGAGAGATGTTCCTATTGTACTCAAATTTATGAGAGTTCTGATCATGAATGTATGTTGAATTTTGTCTAATTTTTTCTGTGTGTATTGACATGGTCCTGTGAATTTTGTTCTTCCTGTATTAAATATGTGTCATGCTGATTGACTTGTGTATGTTGAACAATCCTTGTGACTCGGGAAGGAATTCAACTGATCATCGTGAATAATCCTTTCTATTTATTGCTGGATTAATTTTTTTATTTTTTTTGAGGATTTTTGAATGTATATTCATCAAGGATATTGGCTTCACATTTTCAAATTTTTTTTTGGTAGTGTCTGTCTGGTTTTGTTATCATGGTATTGGTGGCCTCATAGAATAACATTGGAAATGTTCCTTTCTCCTACATTTTTTGAAATAGTTGAGAGGAAAGAGGTTTTAATGAAGGCATCCAAGCATTTTGTTCAAGGGCTGTTTTTAAAATTCTAGATATTATTTAACTTATAATGATTGCTCTTTTCAAGTTTTCAGTTTTCTCTTTATTCATTGTTGGCAGGCTGTACGTTTCAAGAAATTTGTCCATTTGTTTAAGGTCGTCCTGTTGGTTGTCACGTAACTGCTCAGAGTGCTTTCATAATCTTTGTTTGCATTTGTATACTATCAGACATTATTTCTACTGTTTCACATCTTATTTTGTTTGGGTCCAATCTGTATTTGTTGATAAGCCTGGCTAAATGCTTATCAATTTGTTAATATTTTTAAGAAAAATAAGCTGTTGATTTTTATGATTTTTAATTAATTTTTTAATTTTTATTTTATTTATTTTCAACCTAATCATTAAAGATTTTTCATTCTACTGCCATTGGGTTTGGTTTGTTTTTGTATCTAGTTATTTTGGTTGGTAAGCTTGGTCTTTTGTGTGAGTTTTTTCTTTTTCCTTGTAGAAGGCCTGAACTGTTCTAAACTTCCCTCTTATATTTGCCTTTACTGCATCCCATACATGTGATGAAGCTGTGTTTTCATTGTAATATGTCTCCAGGTATGATTTTACTACCTCTTTGATTTCATCATTGACCTTGTTTTATTGTATTTTTTTAAAGGATGTGGTTTAATCTCATGTTTGTGCTTTTCCTGTTCTTCTTTCTAGAGTTGAAGCATAGTTTCATAATTTTGTGTATGGAAAAATACTTGCTGTAATCTTTATTTGCATAAATTTTCTGAGGCTCTATTAATGACAAAATATGTGGTTAATTCCTTTGATAACAACATGTGCACACTTGAGAAGCCTATGTGTTCTGCTTTTCTGATGCTGTGTCCTATAGCTCAGTTAGGTTCAAATGACCTAATCTGCTATTAAGATCTCTGTTTCCTTACAGATATTCTTTCTGGATGATACCGCCATCAGAATAGTAAGGTGTTAAACTCATCTACTATTATTGTTTCATAATTAATTAATTCCTTCATATCTACTAATATTTCTTTTTATACTTAGATCTATGTTGTTGGGTCCATATATAATTTAATGAGTGTAATACTCTATTTTTATATTGATCTCTTTTTCTTTATGTAATCTCATATTTATCTTTCATTGTGGCCCTTATTTTAAAATGTATTTTGTATGAGTTGTGCATTGCAATCTGCACTTTCTTGTCATTTACATAAAATAACTTTTCCATCTATTTCCTGGCTGTGTTTATCTTCCACCATAAACTGAGAGTTTTTGCAGGGGAAGCGAAGATGGTGGAGCAGAAGGATGCTCGTAGCTCACCTTTTCCCACAAATGCACCAAGACTCACATCCACAGACCCACTCAGCTAACCAGAGAACGTGCAGAAGTCTGATAGGACTTTGTCCTCTTCAAAAGATAATGATGCAAAAAATCTGGTAGGAGAAAATGAAGAAAAAAAGAAAAAAGGCAAAACATATTGGGACAGGTCCTACTGGGATGGAGCAACAAAGAAAGACTCATTCTCATTCACTGGGTCTCCCCTCTCCAACTGAGAGGCCAGCAGGACGGAGGGGGAGCCTCCAAGGATTTGACCTGTACTGAGTTTAAGTTGACTAACTGTACTAAGTTCAACAGGCACAGAGGATCCCTGTTACACCCAGCCTAAGATGCATTTTGGCAGCTGCGGGCAGGGACTTGCTGCCCAATCTGGGTGGAAGATGAGGATATCTGCACTGAGGCAGCCTGGGGGATAAAAGGGGGCTGTGTGCAATTGCTGTGGATGCACAGGGCAGAACAACCTGGGCCCTCCATAAAACAACAGGGCAGACGTTCCCTTGGAGGGGAAAGCTACAATCCCCATCTCTGAAAATCCACAAAAGTTTCTAGGACAAGGGAGCAGGGGCTCAGACACAGCCACCATACCCTCTGGTGCTTTGCACCCAGGCAGCAGTGAGAGCAAAACCTGCATTCACTCTTAAGTACTTAGCAGTCTCAAGTGCCAGAAGGGGACTTGTCTACAGCCTGAGGCAGATAAGATAAATCTGTCCTATTTCCATAGAGAACTTGTTCCACCAAGATAAACAAGGAGCTGTGTTTTGGCCTAGACGAGGGACAGGGCACAGAGCAGTGGAGAGACTGGCTCCCTAAGGGGGCTGGTTGGCCCCCACATTTTGGGCTTGAACGCAGCCCCTGACCTTGTGGCTCAGAGAGGGCATGACAGCCACAACTCCCTGGTCAGTGTGAAACATCTGACTACAGCATCAGTTAGGGCAGTGACAAGCCATCCCACTGTAAAGAGAGCTGCTCTAGAACCAGTGTTGTGAGTTGCAGTGATCTGCTTGCCGACAGGCTCTGGGAGCAGCACAGATGAGGGCTCTTATTGAGGGCCTCTGGAGAAAGCAAGCTGAGCTTCCAAAACAGGATGAATACAGAAAGACTTCACATTAAGTTACACAGTCTCCAGGAGGACACATAATACCACCTTGTTTTAGTCTGTATTTACCTGTACTATTTACCATTACCCTCTTAATTTTTACTTCTTAGGCCATTATATATACCCCCATTTTAATCCCTTGGAAATTGTTTAAAATATTTTTATTATTATAATTTTTCAAAACTCTGCTTCAACTTGCTCTTCTCTTATGCATTATACAATGTCATGAAACATTTATTTCCCCTTTTTTAAAGTTCTTTATGTCTCTCTCTCTTTTTGCTCTTTTCTAAGATGTATTTCTACATAGGCATTAGGTAGATAAACTCCTTTAGGACCAAAATAGGTAACTGATACTCCATAAAACACAGTGTTAGAGACGTAGGAGCATGATGAAGAAGCAGAGAAACTATTCCCAAATAAAAGAACAAGAGAAATCCCCTGAAAGAATGATCAGTGAAATGGACAACGATAGCCTACTCGAACAAGATTTCAAAAAAGGAGTGATCAAATTAATGAAGGAAATAAAAGCTAAAGTTTAGAGATATAAAATATGTTAAAAATGATAAGGAAGCTATAAAGAAGAGCCGAGTAGTATTGGTAAACATGTCGACTGAGATGAGGAATGATCTAAAGGTGTCACAAAGCTGACTAGATAACACAGAGGAAAGAATTAGTGACTTAGAAGACAGGAGAATAGAAGATATCCAATCAGAAGAGCTACAAAAGAAACAATGTGAAACAAATTAAAAAAAAAGGGACTTACGTAATAAGAGAAAGCATGCCAATCTTGGCATGATAGAAGTCCGAGAAGGGGAGGAAAGATCAAACGGGTTTGCAAAGGTGTTTGAATAATTCATGAATGAGAAATTCCAAAGCTTAAAGAAGGAATCAGATATCCAAATATAGGAAGCTCAGAGTGTCCCAAACAAGAACTCAAATAAACCCACACCAAGATACATAATTAAGATGGCCAGAGTCAAGGATAAGGAAATGAACATAAAGGCAGCAAGAGAATAGCAAAGAGTGAGTTACAAGGAAATCCCCATAAGGCACCCAGCTCATTTCACTACAAATATACTACAGACCAGAAGGGAGTGGCAAGATATATCCAATGTCCTGAGTGAAAAAAGGATATACCCTAGTATACTTTAATCAGCAAGACTATCCTCTATGGTAGAAGGAGACATAAAGAATTTCACAGACAAGAAAAAGCTACAAGAGTTTAGTAAAACTAGACCCATGCTAAAAGAAATATTCAAAGGTCTACTCTAAAATGAAAAGCAGCAGGATGCTACAGAAATGTGAAACTCACAGCTGGAAAGGTGATATCTCATGAATTGCAAATAAAAAAAACAAAATTTATAACAAGATATACAAATCATTGAGAGTGGGAAATGGAGGCAGGAAAATAGAGAATTTTTTATTTTTGGTCTTTCCTTTTAAAAATTTTTGTTCTCAGTAGGATGGGTCTGAGATCATGTTACTATAAGTTTAATAAAAGCAGTTATAGTAATGGTCTAATAGGCTTATATAAAAGGGCAAAAGTAAGACAAAACATATTCATGAGTCAGTAAAACTAAATAAATTTCATGATAATACAAAGGAAAATGACCAAACCAAAAAAGGAAGATGAAATGAACAAGGAGGAAACACCAAATCAACTACAAAATAAGGTCAAAATGGCAATAAACACAAACATATCATCGATTATTTTAAATGTTAATGGACTAAATGCTGCAGTCAAAATGTCATTGTGTGGCTGGCTGGATAATATAGCAAGAACTTTCAATATGCTGCAAACAAAAACCCACATCAAGGAGAAGGACACATATAGATTGAGATAAAAGGATGGAAAAGGTTATTCCATACTAATGGAAAAGCCAAAAAAGCATGTGTTGCCGTACTGATTTCAGACAAAAGAGTCTTTAAAACAAAGGCTATAAAGATAAAGAAGGATATTTTATAATGATTGCAGGATTGATACAAGATGAGGATAACACACTCCTTAATACATATGCACCAAATAGAGGAGCAACTAATTACACTATATAATTACTAACAGATATAAACAGGGATAGCGATGGAAATCTAATCATAGTTGGAGGTTTCAACACTGCATTAACATCACTGAACAGATCATCAAGAAAGAAAATAAATTAGGCAACAGGGAAGTTTAATAATACAACAGAAATATTACACTTGGTGGATATTTTCAGAGCATTGTACCCCCCCAAAAATAGTATATACATTCTTTTCAAGTGCACATGGGACATTTACCAGTATTCTTGATATACTTGGGCACAAAAATACCAAAGTAATTTTAAGAAGATAGAAATTACCTCAAGAAATTTTACTGACGACAATGCCATGAAGCTAGAAATCAAAAACAGAGGAACAAAGGAGAACAAAAGAGAAACATGAGGATTAAACAATATGTTATTAAAAACCAATTGGTCAAAGAAGAAATCAATGCTGAAATGAAAAATTACCTTGAGACAAAAGAAAATGAAACAAAACCACACAAAATTTATGGGACACAGCAAAAGCAGTGTTGAGATGGGAGTTTATAGCGATACAGGCATTCCTCAAAAAAGAACAATCACAAATAAACAATATAACCCATCAGCAGAATGAACTAGAAAAAGAAGAACAAAAAAGCACAAAAGGAAGCAGAAGAAAGGAAATCATAAATATTGGGGAGGAAATAAATAAAATAGAGTTTAAAAAGTCCATAGAGGAAAAATCACCCAAACCAATGGCTGGTTTTTCAAAAAAGTATGTAAAATCGACAAACCTCTGGCCAAACTCAAAAAAAAGAAAAGAGAGATAGCATAAATTAGCAAAATAAACAGGAGAATGTAGAAATTAAAGCAAAAATTAGAAATACAGAATATTATATGAGCATATAATGAAAAGCATATGGAAACAAACTGGATAACCTAGAGGAGATGGACAGGTTTCTGGAAACATACTGTCCACCAAGACTGAATCAAGAAGAAACTGACCCCTTGAACAAGCAGAGCACTAGAAATGAAATCAAAATAGCAATATAAAACCTACCTATAAATAACAGTCCAGAACCGGACGGCTTCAGAACGGAATTCTACGAAACATGCATAGAAGGACTCAAGCCAGTCCTTCTCAAACTCTTCCGGAAGATTGAAAAGGAAGGAATACTCCCAAAGTCATTCTATGTAGCCACAATCACCCTGATACCACAAACAGGTGAAGACACTACCAAACAAGAGGATTATAGGCCAATATCACTGATGAACACAGATGTCAAAATACTTACCAAAATAGAAGCAAATAGAATCCAACATCACAGAAAACAATTATACAACATGACCAAGGGGGGATCATGTCAGGGACAAAGGGGCGGTTCAACATATGCAAAAGAATCAATGTAATACAGCACATCAACAAGAGAAAGGATCAAAACAGCATGACCTTCTCAATAGATGCAGGAAAAGCATTTGATAAAATTCCACACCCATGTATGAAAAAATCTCTCACCAAAGTGGGCATAGAGGCAACATATCTTAGCATCATGAAAGCTATAGGTAACAAACCCACAGCCAGCATAGTACTCAATGGTGAGAAAGTCAAAACCTTCAAGCTAAAATCTGGGACAAAACAAGGATTCACACTATCTCCACTACTACTCAACATAGCCATGGAAGTCCTAGCCACAGCAATCAAACAAGAGAGAGAATTAAAACGGATGCAAATTGGAAAGGAAGAGATAAAAGTCTCACTATATGCAGAAAATATGTTACTATATATACAAAACCCTTCAAGATCCAGACAAAAACTACTACAGCTGATCAAAGAATTCAGCAAGGTAGCAGGTTACAAGATTAAGGTTCAAAAATTAGTGACATTTCTTTACGCTAATGATTCAGATAATACTATAGAGCTACAGTCAACATGACAGCACTGTATTGGTAGGAAAATAGACATATAGGCCAGTGCAACAAAATAGAGAGCCCAGAAATGAACCCACAAACTTTTGGTCAATTAATTTTCGACAAAGTAGGCAAGAAAATACAATGGAAATGAGACAGTCCCTTCAGCAAATGGTGTTGGGAAAACTGGACAGCAGCATGTAAATCAATGAAGCTAGAACACTCCCAATGAAGCTAAAACAACATACACAAAAATAAACTCAGAATGGATCAAAGACTTAAAACATAAGAGAGGATACAATAAACCTCCTAGAGGAAAATATAGGCAAAACAGTATCTGACATACGTCTCGTAAATTTTCTCATAGAAAACATGAAAGAAAGAATAAACAAATGAGACCTAATGAAACTTACAAGCTGCAGCACAGTAAAGAAACTGGAAGAAAAACAAAGAGACAACCTACGGAATGGGGAAAAAATTTGAATATGAAACCTACAAAGGCTTGATCTCCAGAGTATATAAGCAGCTCATCCAACTGAATAAGAAAAAATAAACAACCCAATGCAAAAATGGTTAGAAGACCTAAACAAGAAATTCTCTAAGGAAGATACACAAATGTTCAAAAGACACATCAGATAATTCTCAATATCACTGATTATCAGAGAAATGCAAATCAAAACTGCAGTGAGGTATCACATCACAGCAGTCAGAATGGCCATCATTTAAAAATCCACAAATGACAAAAGCTGGAGAGGCTTTAGAGAAGAGGGAACCGTCCTTCACTGCTGGTGGCAATGCAGTTTGGTGCAGCCACTGTGGAAAACAGGATGGAGACTCCTCAAAAGCCTAAGAATAGACTTACCATATGACCCAGGAATCTCGCTACTGGGCATAAATCCAGAAGGAACCATACTTCATGATGACACCAGCAACCCAATATTCATAGCCAGCACTATTTACAATAGCCAAGACAAGGAAACAGCCTAAATGTCCATCGACAGTTGACTGGATAAAGAAGAGTTGGTATATTTATACAATGGAATACTGTCAGCCATATAAACCGACAACATAATGCCATTTTCAGCAACATGGTTGATCCTGGAGAAAATCAGTCTAAGTGAAGTAAGCCAGAAAGAGAAAGAATAATATCATATGAGATGGCACATCTGTAGAATATAAATACAAAACAAAACAAAACAAAACAAAAAAGCACAAATACAAAACAGAAATAGACTCGCAGACATAGAATACAAGGTTTTGTTAGCCAAGGGGGCCGGGGGTGGGAAGAGATAGACCTGGAGATCTAAATTGCAGAATAAACAGGATTGTACTGTATAGCACAGGGAAATATATAAAAGATCATACGGCAGCTAACAGAGGAAAAAATGGGACAACAAATGTATATATGTTCATTGTAACTGCAAAATTGTGCTCTACGCTGGAATTGGAGACAACTTTGTAAAATGACTGTAAATCAATAAAAATAACCTCAAAAAAACATGATCCTATGTATTACAAATGTAAATATACATTAGAGAGAAAAAGAAAACTATGCAAAAGAGCAGTAAAACAAAAAAAATTTTATGTTTTATTTTAAGATAAGCAAAATCAAAAAACCTCTAGCCAGGTGCATCATGAAGATAACAGAGATGCTCCAAAGAAATAAATAAAGAAATAAAAGAATAGAAATAACTATTGTTACCTGAGATATATAAGTAAGGGATCATTTTGCCAACACTTACATGCCAATAAATTGGACAAAGTAGAAGAAATAGAGAAATGTCTAGAAAGAGACAGCAATAAGGAGAAACAAATAATTTGAACCAACTGGTTACTAGAAGAAAAATAGAATCTGCATTTAAAAAAATCGTTAAATAGAAGTGCAGATTTAAACAGTTCCCATGGAGAAATATACAAAAATACAAAGCAGAAGTAATAGTCTTCAATCTATTCAAAAATATTGAAGATGTGGGAAACTCCCAAATTAACTTTATGAAGTTTTAATCACCCTGATAGCAAAGCCAACAAACACAGTACAGGCAAAGGGAACTTCAAGCCAATAAATTTGATAGATTTTAATGCAAAAATTCTAAAAAATATTATTAGCAAATTAAACCCAGCAATACCTAAAATGAATCATAAACAAAGATCAACTTGGATTAATTGCAGGGTCACAAGAGAGGTTCAACATACACAAATCAATCAGTTTGATACACCATTTAACAAAAGGAAAAGAGAAAATGTTGTGGTCATCCCAATAAATCCATAAAAAGCATTTCACAAAATTCAACATTTATTCATTAAAACAGCAACAACAGCAACAAAAACAATAACAACAGCAACAAAAACAGAAACCTCTTACCAATGTAGGATTCAGGAAATATACCTCAACATAACAAAAGTCATTAATTACAAACCCACAGACAACATAATATGCAAAAGTGAAAAACTGAAAGCCAAATTAAGGAAGAAGACATGAATGCCCAATCTCAGCATTTCTATTAAACACAGAATGGAAAGTCCTAACAACAGAAATCGGACGAGAAAAAAAGTTATTCAACTTGGATTGAATGAAGAAAAATGTAATTATTTTAGATTACATGATAATCTACATAGAGATCCCTAAAGATTCTCCACAACTAAACAACTAAAACTAATAAAGTCATTAAGCATAGAAGCATGATTCATGATTAATATATAAAAACTGTCACATTTCTTTACACTAACAATGAAACAGTCCATAATTTTAAAAAATCCATATGAAATCAGATCAAAAAGATGAAAAACCTTTGGAAAATCCAAGATAATAACATTTTTAGGACACTGATAAAGAAATTTGAAGATGATGCAAAGTAATGGAAAGAAATCTCAAGGTCTTAGTTTAGAGGAATTAATATTGTTAAAATATACATACTACAAAATATGCCTACAGATATAAATTGATTAAGATTGGACTACATGATATTTTCCACAGAACTAAAAACAGTCCTAAGATTTGTATGGAGCTGCAAAAGAACCAGAACGGAAAAAGTAACAATGAGGAAAAAGATCAAAGTTGGTGGCATAACCAATAACCCTCCCAGATCTCAGACTATATTTCTAAAATACAGTAATCAAAACAGCACAATGCTGGAAAACAAACATCTATAACTCTGGAACAGAACACAGAGGCAGAAATAAAACATCATACCTATGGTCAACTAAACAATGACAAAGGAAACAAAAATATACAATATCTTAAAGACAGTCTCCAGCAAGTGATTTTGAGAAAGCTACACAGCTACATGTAAATCAATGAAATTAGAACACTCCCTCACACTGTATAAAAATAAACTGTAAATGTTTTAAATACCTGAATCTAATATATGACACAATAATACTCCTGGAAACTAACATAGGCAAAATAAGACAAAAATTGTAGCAAATTTTTCTTGTGTCACACTCCCAAGCTAAAAACAATAAAAGCAAAATAAACAAATAGGTCTTAATTAAACTTAAAAGCTTCTAGAAAACAAAATAAACAGAATGAAAAGATGAACTTCCAAATGGGAGGAAAATTTAGGAAACAATGCAATCAACAGGAGGCTAATTTGTAATATACACAAATCGTTCATAAAACACCATCTCAAAAATCTACAAACAACTCAGCCAGAAAATGTGCAGAAGACAATTCTTTAAAAAAGACACACAAATAACAAACAGGAACATAAAAACATGCTCATATTGCTAATCATTATACAAAGGCAAGACAAAAATTAAATAATGTTTTACCTCACACTAGTGAGAAGGGCTGTCATCCAAATGTCAAAAATAATAAAGACTGGGGAGGTTGTGGAGAAAAAGGAAATATCCGACGCTGTTGGTCGGAATGAAAACTAGTGAAACCACTTTGGAAACGGTATGGAAGTTTCTTTAAATAATAAAAATAGACGTATTATATGACCCAGCAATACCACTCCTGGACATATAAAATATAAACCCTGAAATAAAGAATCCTAGGGTAAAGTATAAGAAGTACACTCTGACATTGGACTTAATTTGATTCTAAATATGTCTCCACTGGAAAGGGAAGCAGAAGCAAAACTAACAAAATATGATTGTATCACTCAAAAGAGATTTACCCTGCAGAAGCTGTGAGAAATGTCACATAACAAGGCTGTATATGAAATGGCCTACTCAATGTATCCAGCATGGGTGGCTGGATAGCCTATGCCGGGTAAGATCCTCACAGGAGGACAACCTAAGACAGGCAGAGCCGGCTGGATAAGAGATGGCCTAATTAATGAAGTTCCTTGATGAACTTTAAAACAATCCTTGATCATTTAATAACCTGCACTTACAGCAGGAGCATGGGGATATAAATAGCTAAAGATTATTAACAGTGTTATAACTTAGATTATATGTGAGGCATTGTGTATGTCCTATATAAACCCTTTTTCTAAGAATCAATAAAAAGAGAACTGCTCTGCTGCTCTCCACACAGTGTTTGTGTGTATATGATATCGTGCCACTGACAGGGTTAATTTAATTGGTTGGGAGTATCTTAAAAGGATGTTGCATTATATACAATGCTCTTTCTGCACATATTGAAATGATTATGTGAGTTTTATTTCTCATTCTATTAGTGTGGCATGTCACCTTTATTGATTTGAATATTTTGAAGTATCCTTAAACCCAGGGATAAATCCCTTTACTCACGTATGTTTATGATACATTAAATGTGTTGTTGAATTCATTTTGCTTGTGTTTTGTTGAGAATTTTAGCACATATTTTCATCAGGGATAATATTCTATATTTTGCCTACAATGTCCTTTCTAGCATTGTTATGCAAATAAAGCTGGCATCATAAAACAAGTTTGGAATCTTTCACCCCCTTCAAAGTCTTGGAAGATTTGGGGAAGAATTGGTGAAAAATTGCCTTCAAATGTATGACAGATTTCACCAATAATGTCACCTTGTAAATTTTTTATGGTTTGGGAAGTTTGGATTATTGATTTACTCCTACACACTTTTGCTCTATTTAACTTTCTAATTTCTTCTTGATTCAGTATTGGAAGACATATGTTTCTGGGAAATTGTCTTTTGTTCTAGGTCATTCAAATCGTTGGCTAGTGGTAACATCTTATGATGCTTTGCATCTCTACAACATCAGTGGTAATATCTTCTCTTTTATTTCTAATTTTATTTGAGTCTTTGTTTTGTTAGCCAACCTAAACTTTTGTCCAGTTTATGTTTAAAAGAAACAGACAGGAATTTTTTTTATCTTTTCAATTGTTTCTCATGTTATTTGCCTTACTCTCATTTATTCAATATTCTTCTTTATTCTTTCTGTTTTCTCCTAGATACTTGAGGTTTAAAAATAGGTAGTGTGAATATTTATATTTCTTGTATTATTAAACATTTTTTATTTATTTATTATTTATTATTTATTTATTCATTTATTTATTTACATATTCATTCATTTATTTATCATTGAATTACTGCCATTTACAATGTGTCAATGCGTGATGTAGGGCACAGTGTCCCCGTACATGCATATATTTGTGTGCCTATTAAATGCAAGTTGACGATATTTTACATACTGCCCTGTGTCATACAAGAGAAATTTTCAAAAATCTATGTTTATATAAAGTGGATAACACTTATAAATTTACAGCTCCCAAATATATCCTCTCACAGGCCCTTTCCTCAGTAATCATAAAATGGTTTATTATATCTGCAAGTGTGTTTCAGTTTTGTAGATGAAATCATAATGTTCTCATTCAAATTTTTTTAAGACTCAACATATGTCTTGTCATGTATTATTTTTCTTTCTCTTTCTGACTTACTTCAATTAGAATGACACTTTTTGAGGAGATCCATTTTGCTGCAAATGTCATTCTTTTATCATTTTTTATTGCAGAATATTATTCCATTGAGTAAATATGGCATAATTTCTGAATACTGTCATCTGTTGTTGGACAATTAGGTTGCTTCCATGTCGTGGCTCTTGTATATAGAACTGCTAAAACATTGCGGTGCAGGTGTGTTTTTGGATTAGTGTTCCCTTTGATTTATACCCAGAAGTGGGATTGCTGGATCGTATATTAAGCCTATTTTTATTCTTATGAGGAATCCCGATCCTGGTTTCCACAATGACTGCACCAAACTACATTCCTTTCAACAGTGCAGGAGGATTCCCTTTCTCCACAGCTTCCCCAGCATTTATTGCTTTTGGACTTTTGAATGATGGCCATTGTGACTATTGTGAGCTGATACTTCATTATAGTTTTGAATTGCCCTTCTCTGATAATGATAGAGAGCAATTTTTTTTCATATATCTATGTGGCATTTGTATGTCTCTATTGGAGAATTCCTTACTTAGGGCTTCTGCCCATTTTCAGATTGGATTTCTTTTATTATTATTATTATTATTATTATTATTATTATTATTATTATTATTATTATTATTATTTTGTATTAAGTCTTTATGTTTTAGAAATTAAGACTTTGTCAGTTGCATCAGTTCTAAATATTTTCTATAATCCTGTAGGTTTTCCTTTTGATTTGTTTATGGTTCCCTTTGCTGTTCAAAAACTTATAAGTTTAATTAGGTCCCATTCATTAATTTTGTTTTTACATCCATTACCTGTGTAGGCTGTTCTAGGAGATCATTGCTGAGATTTATCTCAGAGTGTTTTGCCTACGTTTTCTTCTAGGATATTTACTGTGTCTTGCCTTACATTTAAGTCTTCAAGCCATTTTGAGTTTATTCTTGTGTATGGAGTGAAGGAGTGTTCTAACGCCATTGCTCTGCATGCTGCTATCCAGTTTTCCCAACACCATTTGGTGAAGAGTTTGTCTTTTCTCTGTCATATTCCTGGCTATTCTTTCAAAGATTAATAGAATATAGGCCTGTAGACTTATTCATAACCCTGTATTCTGTTCCATTTGTCCATATGCCTGTTTCTGTACCAATATCATGTCATTTTGATTATTGTAGCACTGCAATAGTGTATGGAGGCCTGGTGATTTATTCCTTCACCCTCTTTCTTTTTCTTTAATATTGCTTTAGGAATTATGGATCTTTTATGATTCTATGTAAATCTTAGGACCATTTGTTACAGTCCTAAAAAGAAATGTTTTGCATAATTTGATAGGAAATCACATTATGTCTGTGGATTGCCTTGGGCTGTATGGCCATTTTAACAATATTGTTTCTTCCATTACAAGACCATTGGGTATCTTTTCAATTCTTCAGTTCTTTTTTGATTTCCTTAATCAATGTTTTCTAGTTCTCCATGTATAAGAAATTCACCTCCTTAGTCAGATTTACTCTTAAGCATTTTATAGTTTTGGGTGAAGTTGTAAAAGCGGTTGGTTCTGTACTTTGTTTTCCTGTTGATTCAATGTTAGTGTAAAGAAATGCAATTGGTTTTCCTACATTATTCTGGTTACCTTGCCCAGTTCCTTTTTCAGCCGAAGTAATTTTTTGTGAAGCTTTTATATTTTTATATATAGTGTCATGTCTGCATATCGTGACATTTTAACTCTTCTTTTCCATTCTGAATATTTCATTTCTTTTTCTTGCCTGTTCGTTGTGCCTAGGACTTCCAAGACTATATTGAATTGAAATTGTGAGAATGGGCATCCTTGTCTTGTCTCAGGTTTTTGTGGGAAGGTTTTCAGTTTTCACCATTGAGTAATTTGCTGGCTATATGTTTGTCATAAATAGCTTTCAATATATTGAGTTATGGTCTCTCTATGCCCACTGTGATAAGAACTTTTATTGCAAATATGTGTTAAATTTTATCAAATGCTTTCTCAGCATCTACTGAGATGATCATGTGGTTTTGTGTCCTCTCTGTTTTTGATACGATGTATCACAATTGATTGATTGATTTACATATGTTAAACCATCCTTGTGATCTTGGGATGAACCTAACCTGACCATGGTGCATAATCTTTTTTTACATGCTGTTGGATTCTGTTTGTAAATAATTTCTTAAAGACTTTTACATCTATGTTTCTCAATGATATTGGCCTATAGTATTCTTTTGAGGTAGTGTCTTTATCTGGTTTTGGTATCAGGTTATTGTTGGCCTTACGGTGTGAGTTTGGGGGTACTCTCTTCATGTCAATCTTTTGGAAGAGTTTGAGGAGGACTGGTATGGATTTTTCTTTGTATGTTGGGACAAATTCCCCAGTGAATCTATTTGGGTATGAATTTTTGTTTGTAGAGATTTTTATTTTGTTGATAATCATATTCCATTTCTGGTGATCTGTCTGTTCATATGGTGAATTTCTTCCCAATGCAATTATGGTGGGCTATTTCCAGAAACTTCTCCATGACTTCTTGGTTATCCAGTTTGTTTCAATACAATTGCTCATGGTATTCCCTTATGATATTATGCAAATTTGTTGTACTCTTTGTAGTTTCTCCACTTGCATTTCTTATGTTATTTGTGTTCTCTCTCTTTTCGTGTTGGTGAGCCTGTCCAGAGATTTGTCAATTATGTTTACTTTTTCAAAAATGAGTTTGATTAATTTTCTCTATTTTTAATCTCTTTTTCACTTCTTTCTTCCTTGATCTTTATTATTTCCCACTTTCTGGATACTTTTGGATTTGTTTGCTCTTCTATTCATGACTAGTTTACGAAGAACATTTGGTTATTTATTTGAAATTGCTCTTCTACATTAAGGAGGGCCTTGTCACTATGAACTTCCCTCTTAAGCCATCTTTAACTCTATTCCATATACTTTGTGTAGTGTTTTCTTATATTTCTCAAGATATTTTTTAATCTCTTCTTTTACTTCTTACCTCCTTCACTTGTTATAGTACCATGTTTTTTAATCTACATGTTGTCATTTTTTCTCCCAGTTTTTCTTTGATTGATTTCTAGTATCATGTTATTACTCTCAGAAAAGATGCTTGAAATAAATTTTATCTTCTTAAGTTTGTTGAGGCTTCTTCTGTGCCTGAGTACATAATCTTTCCTAGAAAGTGTTCCATGTGCACTGGAAAAGAATTTATATTCTGTTTTGGGAAAAAGTATTATTTTGGAAATATCAACCAACTCCAATTATTTTATCATATCTTTTAGTATCATTGTTCCCTTATTAATTTTCTGTCTGAAAGACCAGCCTAGTAATTGTAATGGGGAGTTATAGTCTCCTACTTTGAATTTGTTCCCATCGATTTCTCCCTTTTTATTTATTAGTATTTGCTTTATGTGTTTAGGCGCTCTTATATTGAGTGCATATATCTTAATGAGTATAATACCCTCATTTTGTATTGCTCCTTTCATCATTATATCATGTCTTGTTTATCTTTCTCTATGGCCTTTGTTATAAAATCTATTTTGTGTGAACTCAGTACTGCTAGTCCTGCTTTCTTATCATGTCGATTTGCATGGAATGTATTTTTCCATCTTCTGACTTTCAATTGATGTGTGTTCCTCTTACTAAATTGGGTCTCTTGTATGCTTCATAATGTAGGGTTTTGTTATATTATCCCATCTGACAATATATATCTTTTGATTGAAGCACTAAGTCCATTAACATTTGTGATAATTATTGATAGACTGCTGTTTATTTCCATTTTGAACTTCATTTTCCAGTTGATTTGGTATTTCCTTTTTGTTCATTTCTTTTCCTTTTTGTGGCTTGATAAGTTTTCTTTTATCATCTTGGTTTCTATTTGGCTTTGTGACTTCATTGTAAGCTTTTGACCTATGGTTCCCCTGTTTTGTATGTATATTTACCCATAAATATAACTGTATTTTTTAACTGATAAAAATACAAATTGTAACCCATCATACAGAGAACAGAAACAAGAAGAAAACACTTTGTATTGTCCTGTTTCACCCTCTGACCATTAAAAATTTTGATGTCCTGTTTTACAACATCATTTTTATTTTATTGTAAGTCATTGTAGTTATTGCCTTTTTAATTATGACATTCTCCTTTCTCTACCATCCGGCTTCTTTTTTTCTTAGAGTACATCTTTCAATATGTCTTTCTCTGTTGCTAAATTCTTTTAGTATTTGCTTGTGTGGAAGTTATTTATCTATTTTTCTATTGTTAAGGATAGCCTTGCTTGATAAATTACCATAGATTTCAGCTTTCTTTCATTCAGGACTTTGAATATGTCTTACCACAGCCTTCTGCCTTTTGTATTTGTGTAGGAAACGTGTTCACAAATATAATATAAATAATTATATATATATGTAATAAATACCTAGTAATAAATTTAACAAATAAGGAGAAAACCTATAAGTTAAAAAATAGAAAACATGGATGAATGAAAATAAAACTGATCCAAAGAAGTGAAAATATCTCTTATGTTTATGATGTGAAACAATGTGGTTGAAACAACCATACTACTCAAAGGAATCTACATTTAGTGTGATACATGTCAAAATACCCATGAGATTTTTCCATTTAATGGAAGAAATAATTTCAAAATTTGTATTTAAACATAAAGATCATGAGTTGCATTAATAATCTTGAAAAAGTGTATTAAATCTAATTGTGTAAATTTCTCTGTTGTTAAACAATCCTACAAAGCTTTAGTAATTAAAACAACATGATACTGGCTCAAAAACAGACACCAATCAATAGAAGAGAATAGAGCAACCAGATACAATCACTCACACCTATGATCAATTAACCCATGAAAAAGGAAGCTAGAGTATAAAATGAAGAAAAGACATACTCCTCATTATGTAGTGCTGGGGAGTTTGTACATGTAAAAGATAGATTAGAATACTTCCTCACATTGTACACAATCCATAAAAACAAAATATCTTTCTATTTATTTTGTTTACTTATATTTCATACACCTGTAATTTATAGATGTATGTTTAGATCTTTTATTTCACTTATCAATTGTATTCCTATTTTATTCTTTTTGGTATAAATATAAACACAATTGTATTCCTAATTTCTCTTTCTGATAATATGTTGTTACTATATAAAAATGCAACGGATATTTGTATATTGATTTTGTATTCTGCAAATTTACCAAGTTTGTTCATTATTTGTAACAGTCACTGGAGGAGTCTATGAGTTTTCTATCTATGTTTAATTATATAATCTGTAAAAACTTACTGCTTTTTTACAAGTTGGATGCATTTTTATTTTTTCTTGTCTAGTTGTTTGGCTAGGACTTCTAGTAGTATAATTTAGGACTTGTGAGAATGAGCTACTTTTTCTTATTACTAAACAAGTGGAAAACGTTCCTGTACGTTAACATTGAACTTGATGTTAGTCATGGGTTTTTCATGTATGGCTTTTATTATGTTTAGTTTCATTTTATCTGAAGTGAATTTGTTAAGAATATTTTTTTTTAAAAAAGCTAAGATGAGTTCTGTGAATAATACTCCTAAATATTTTGATATTGTTATTTTTGAATTCTCGGTTTCTTAAGGGATGGTATCACATATATTGATTTGCGTACATTAAATGCTATTTATGAATCGGGACTAAATCTAACTTAATTATACTTTATAATACTAATATATGCAATGATTTCAGGTTGCTAATGTTTATTTAGATTGGAATATACACATACTGAAGGAAAAATTTACATTGTGATTTGAGTGTATATTTACTCATTTAAAAATTTAATCTCTTATTTTGAATTTGGCTTATGTTTAATTGAATTTATTTCTAAATAAAGAATATAAGTTTTGGTAGAACTGGATTTACTACAGTTTACTGATACAGAAAATAGCTATTATTTACACTTGGTGAACAAAACCGTTGCCTTAAATGCCGTATTTTACTAACAATGCCAAATGTTTTAGGACTGAGAAACATTCTTCCTAAAATGCACTACCTAGTCTTTTCCACCCCAACCAGCATATACTGTTATTTCTTTTTTTTGATTGTTTATTTCTTTACCCCTTAATTGAGGCACTGATTATTGAACCCAGAATCTTGTACATAAGTGTATTTATTAACATAACTTTGGAACACTTAACAGAAGCCACAACGGTATGGATTATAAAAATGATAAGAATATTTATTCCTTCTAGGGACTGAAAAACCTCTGAGTGAAAGAATGGCTAAAATAAACTTATGTAAGTATGCTATAAGCCTTCCTCTTTTGTAATTTTAAAATAGAATATTAAATAACATTTGTTTTATTATAGCACTCAATTGCAATTTAAAACAAAAATTCCCCCTTTGAGATTTCTTAAATTTGATTGATTTTTTTATTCTAAATTTATTTCATAAATATTTAACATTTATTTATAAACAAACCAGAAAAACTGATATTTATTCTGCTCATGTTTTGAATATAGAGCTACTTATTGTAAAGTACACAGGTAAATAACTACATTCATTTCCAGATCAAATTATGTTTCACTTTAATTACAAATGATATTGAAAAGGTATACATTTTCTGTACAGGTTTTACACAAATTTCACTTTAAATTCAAAAACTTTAAAATTATTTTATATATTTTGTGCAATATTTATACTCTGTTCACCAATCTGGTATAAATTTGTGTACAAAGGAATGGAGATTGGTTTTATTTCATAGACCCCAAAATTAAATTATTTAAAAAGATTTTGTTGGATAATATTTGCAGATCACACTATAAAAATAAGCATCATATATGTTTCATTTTAACTGGATGAATGAGAAGGAAATACTGGCTGAATGTTACACAAGATTTGCTAGGAGACCAGTCGTTTTGTGATGTCACAGCTACCAAGGTTGAGAACCATTGTGAAGGCATAGCAGTTTATCTGTGCAGCCTGCCATAGCAGCATTTGAAACTGTAGTGTTCAAAATCATGCAGATTAGAAAAGTAGTTGTAGAAATAGTTATTTCAGATGACACATGTTTCTTCAGAAATTCAAGATGTGTCTCATAAAAATGGACCAAATGGTTCAGGAAACTCTGGTAGATGTCTATTTTGTGAAAAAATATTCTCTGGGGACTTGGACTTGAGGTCTATAATTGAAGAAAATGCTTTTCAGAATTTAACTGAAGAAGCCTTGATAAAAAGGCAATGTAACACACATTGTGTTTCTGAACCAGATGAAGATAATGATTTTCGTTGTCTCACATTTCCAAGAAAACTCTGGAAAATGGCTGGGAGTTATGAATTTAAATCCATCTGGTGGGATGATAATGGAACTTCCATAGTGATTGATGAAGGTGTCTTTAAGAAGGACCTTTTTGGAAAGAAAGGCCCCTTTTAGAATATTTGAACCTGGAAGAATGAAAAGTAAATTACACAGCTTAAATTTTATGGGTTTAGTAAATTGAGGCAGAATTTTCAAAGATCAGCTTGTCTAGCAGACTTGCTGGCAGAAGAAAAAGAAGTCTCTGTTTTAAGCAAGGTATTCAAAAATTTTAGTTACCACTTGGTAACTAATATATAAAATTTTATTTTGTTCATCAATCTATGGTAATATAAATGTAAATTTAGATTTTGAAAAGTGTATAAAAATACTAAGGCTAAAATCCATTATTTTCTCTAAAAAATGAGGACAGTGCCTTAAGTATTCAAGATTATGAGAAACTTTGCTTGCAACAATGAATCTTAACAGAAATCTAAATAAATGTATTAAAGCTGCTTTTGAAAAGTGGCTTTCACCGTTACTGCAAATGCTAACTTCTTATATTTGATGACTATACTATTTAAATATGTATTTTCCAAATACGGAACTTCAAAATATCGTTAGTAATGTTCATAATTTGATGATATTATCTTTGCATAGCAAACGTAATATCTGAGGTTTTATAGGTTAGGCTTATTGTAGTCTTTTATTTTGATTTAACGTATTACTAAAATGTTTTTCCTTTGATTGTAGCTGCAGTTCTATCATAATCCAAAATTTAAATGAGGCTGTCCCCAGCTTTTAGTGAGAATAAAAAGAAGACTTGGGATTAAAAATGCCTGTCTGGTATTTTCATTGGCTGAAGGTTTCAACAAGAAACACTTTAAAGCAGTGGGTATTGTGGATAATCATAATTCTGGTTTTGTGTCTGACACTACTGGAGAAAGTGCATTTTTACCTTCTGCAAATTTAAACATCCCTCTAATAAGAAAGCACTCTGCTAGCCACATATTTGGTGATACAAATACCCCGATCATATATGATATTCCTCCTCCATCATCATAATTTTTCTCCTCCATCATCAATGTCAGTTAGACCACCAGAACAAATTGCAGTGGATCAACGTGCTATTTTAAATCATTTGACCACTGTCCATGGGCACTCTCAAAACAGCTACACTGAAGCAAATGGCTGTGTTGTGAACTTCATTACAACAACAATTTCTACTTCTCAGTACAGCATCTTGTCTCCCATAAAGAGCAATTATTTTGGACTGATGTTGGAGCCTTCTATATTTCCAAATGTATATCACAACATATATGCCAATGAAGGTCGTTTTTCTAAACTTCAACCAGGGAGCAACCCACGATTTCCAGTGCCAGTGATAGCTGATACATCAGCTTCCTCTCTTTCACGGCAAGCCCATCAGCCGTCTTCAGTTTATGAACGTCATCCTAATCACAACTGATCTACCAGAGGACTACCAGATTATGCAGGATAACAAAGATTAAAATTGATGTTGTGAAATGTCCACAAATATCTGCAATTTTCTCATTTGAACAATAAACATAGATGTGTACGTGTATTTTCCTTATTTTTTTTAAATAGAGTTAAGAGTTAAATGGGAGACTAAGTTACCATTTAAAGAAAATAGGGACATTTGATTGATATGATCATTTGATGGAACAAAATGGGAGTAAATTTAAATAATTTCTTGTAAGGAAGAAATTTTAAAAAGAATAAAACATGGAGAGAGAAAAGTACTAAGTGGTTTCTGGTTCATCCTGGAAAGTATTAAATATGTTAAGTTAGGATAGGTTGGAACAGGAGTTAAATGCAGGAACCGGCCCAGGGATATCATGGTCTCTATTATGCCATCACTGGAATCAGAAAGGTCACATGATGTAGTCTCAGATGGCACATTCAGCATTTGGTAGAATTTAAGAAGTAATTATATCTGTGGTCTTCTTTGTGCTGTTCTCAAATCATTCCAATTGCTTTAATTTCCTGTCCTCAAGAGTCTACACTATATTTTCTAGTCAGTACTTTATGTTGCTTTTATGTTCCAGCCAAAGACAGACTTACATCCTCAGGTTGGCACTTAATGCCTTTCCAACTCTAAGCCCACAAACTCAACTTAGTTTAGTCATTTCTTATAAATCTGGCATCTGACTACCTTGGCATATCTTTATGTTTCACTGTATCTGGAGACACATCCAGACAAATGCTTGTCAACTATGTTAGCTGCAAACTCACCACTTTTGCTCCAGCTCATTCTTGGACTTTGTGTATCCTCCTTTTACCTACTTAGAGTTTCCCAGTCTCAGCACAGAAATCACCTCCTCCAGATGTTTTCTGTCTAATCCCCTTTTCTTTTCTAACTTGGATACCAGAACAGTAAGCACAGCATATGCCACAGGATGCATTTTAGTATTCATTGAATGAAAAATACATGTTGACTTTAAGCATAATCTACTTTCCTGAAACAACAAAACTCTCTTGGTTTTGAAACTATTTCGTTATGGTCTTTACTCTTCACCACAAACTAGCTCTTTTCATAGCCCAAGGACTAGTCACACAAGACAGTAAGTGGAGGTAGGTACAGGAGACATAGTATTATTTTCTTCTTAATTCATGCCTCCAGAGACCTAAAGCATTCCATTCTCATTTGCTTAATTTTTTGCTGTCTCTTCATCACCCTCCCACCCCAAAATCGCTGATTCTCTTCCCAATACCAATAACTATACTGACTTCTATTTAATTTACTTCTTAGAACCAGAGTTTTGTCCAGAAGAGACAGTGCCATTGGAAACATTTAATGTAGATTTATACATCCCACAAATCTTGTGCCCATTGTAACCTTCACACAGGAAGTAACTATGAGGTACTTGCCCCTTGGTTGGGGATGTTCTATTCAGTAACCAAACTGCATTCTAAAATGTGTGGAATAGAAGGAGTGTGGTAGAATTAAAAATTTGTCCAACTGCAAGAATACCAAATTTCTGCAGTTTTAAGAAATATAAAATAGTCATGGAAGTCTTTGATTATTTCCCATTAATTTAAAATAAAGGTGAACCATTTTCAGAATGTGAAATGCCCTCAAATGCTGGAAAAATTGTACACATGATCAGGGATCCTAAGGCTTCTGCTCACAATCATGCAGCCAGTGTCACCTGATAAGATTGGAATGGCAAAATTGTGTCCTGAGAATATGTCACCAGTTTTGAAGAAAGCCTTTGATAATCTGGAGAATGGGCAAATTGGCCAGGGTAAACTCTAGCAACGTTCCACCAATATGACCTTTACCAAGGGAAGAAAAGAGCCCACTTGCAGATGGAGAAGTGTCTGAACAGCAGTGGTTGATCCTACAACAGAAACATCAGGCTTTTAATTTGTCAGCTCAACTCTGATGGTGGCTATGTTGTCGCTTATATTAGCAGTCTGGGGTTCAGATGGGCTGGTTCAGCAGCTTGTTTCCAGCTCTCTTATCAGACAGTGGGTATTACCGTGATCATCTTAACAAGGTTGTATACTGATAAGTCAAAAGCTACAGTTTACTTTCAAAATTAAATATCCTAAAGAAGAATACTGTTTGTTTCTCCATGTGTAGTTTTCTACCTGGGAAAATCTAGACTATTGGCAGAAGTACAAAAGTTGTCTGGTGCTTTGAAAACCATACTCTGAGCACTGCCCACTGAATTCTTCCCACTAAATACTACATATATGTGTACCACTGTGAGTGTGTGTGAAGGATTGTTAAGCTGTAACTAAGTTTGTCTAAGTTGAGTCATCAATGAATTACTCCTCTGCATCTTGCAGAATCTCTGTGAATTAAGAATTTCATTGATCCACCAGATTTTCTTCCGATCAGGGAGAGGTAGATTATATATCTCCCAGTACACTAATTGTTACCTTTTCATTGAATCCCGAGGAGATGCGAGGGTCAAGCCACTGAACCCTTGAATTGGAATTAGGCATATACATTCTCCAGCCCCCAGAGCCCAGCACAGTTCTGTGTCTACTTTTAATTTAAGCTTATATCCAATTTTTTTCTTTTAATTCTCATTGTTGACACAACTTATTTTGGCTTTGAACACCCGTTGACTAATTTATAGAGCCTGAATCACTGACTTATTCCCGTTCACCTAGATATTGTGATAACCTTTCTTTCCTAAGACTACCTGCAATAGAGGGAGCATAGTCATCATTTTGAAAGCAGTCCTCAGTCCTAATAATGCAGAACCTTTACACTTCTTTGCTCAACAGCTGAGCAAGACTGTTGTGGATCTCATGGATTTTCCTCACATCTCCTATTGCAACCGTGAGAAAACACCACATTGTTATCCAAAATCAAGTCTTTGTCAGTATTGCATTCCCATTGCAAAACAGTTAGTAATTGTAGGAGTTCTGAGATTTTATCATGCTGACATTTTTAGCAACCTAACATGTTCTTTAAATACAGATGCTGTCGGGGAGATGAGACCATCAGTCAGAGACAGTGAACTTTATAAATCACAGCAAGAGAAGCCAGTTTTAAATTTGTATCCATTCCCTAATCTCAGATGAATACACAGAGAGAAATTTTGATGCCTACAGAAGCAGTGGGCTTTTAACATGAAGAATGCATAGGGCATGGTTAAACACTAATTTTATTAATATCTTTATGTATAATTTATTAGAATTACTTATTTATTTGTAACTACCTAGAATAAGTATGTCATGACTCAAGTTTACTTGCTGCAAAAACAGTCATGGGAAATTACATGGGAAAAATGACCATTGACTTTACATTTTTCCTTCCACTTTTATTGAAATATAATTGGCATAAACCATTGTGTAAGTTTAGGTGCACAGGACAGTGATTTGAATTACAAGTGTCATAAAATAAATCTCATAGCAACTTTTGGGAGAATTCATTATCTCATTTAGATAAAATATTAAAGAATTATTATTTGTCTTTTGCTTGTGATGAGAAACTTTACGGTCTACTATCGTAACAACATTCATATAGAACATAAAGCAGTATTAATTGTAATTTTCATGTTACTACGGGGAATCCCTAGAACACGTTTATTTTACGGCTGGAGGTTTGTAACTTTTGAGTGCATTAATCAAATTCTCTTTTCCCAAACCCTGCCTCTGTTAACTACAAATATATTTTTTCTATATCTATGTTTTTTTGTTTTTGAAGTGCTCTTTAATCTATTAACTGTGTTAGTTTCTCTTACACAACTAACTGCTCTTTTTAATACATTTCAAATTGATCACCAGAATATATCTAGGTATGATATGTTGCTATTTAAAGATATTTCATAGTTATTGACTATTCCCCATACAGTACATTTATTGTACCTGAGTCATTTAATTTGCAACTAGAAAATTTTCTCTCTTAATTTTCCTCAACCTTTTCTTTTCTTCACCCCTTTACCATCCTTCTTGTGAACAACCTGTTTCTTTGTATATCTATATCTCCTTTTCTGTTTTGTTTTGTTCATTTATTTTAAATTCAAAATATGAATAAAGCAATTCTGCATTTGTCATTCACTTTCTGACTTATTTCACTTAGCATTTTACCTTCTTGGTCTACCCATTCCCTGCACATTACAAGAAATTATTCTTTTTAGAGCTGAGTAATAACCCATTGTATATTTTTTTTGTGTGTGTGTGTATATATATATACAGATCATATATATATATATATATATATATACAGATCATATATATATATATATATACTGGGTGTGTATTTATATTTATAAATATAGATAAATCTCTAGTTAAGATGGGTAGATATATATACTATAAACACGCATCTTCATTATCCATTATTTATTAATGAGAAATTAATTTGCTTCTATATTCTGTCTATTGTGAATTATGCCGCAGTGAATATAGGGTTGAAATTACCTTTTCTAGTTAGTGCTTTTATTTTTTTGGAATAAGTATCCAGATATGGAAATGTTGGATTATATTTCATTTTTAATTTTTGATAAAGCTCCTTGTTTTTGTCCACAGTGGCAGCACATAATTACATACACTCCAGCAATGCATCAGGGTTGTTTTTCTTACATCCTTACTAACACTAATGTTTCTTATCTTTTTGATTATAGTCATTCTGACAGGACTGACATAAAATCTCATTGTGTTTTGGACTTGCATTTTTCTGATGGTTAGTGATGTTGATCGGTTTCACGTGCCTCTTGGTTACCTTTCCCCCACTGTATATTCATTTTTTGTAATGGGCTAAATGACCATAACTGATTTCATTTTCAGGTATTCTTTGTGTTCCATTATTCTGTTTGTTCTGTGCCACTACCATATTCTTTTTATTACTGTAGATTTGTATTATATTTTAAAATCAGGGAGAGTGAAACATCCTCTTTGTTCTTTTTCAAAGTTGTGTTTTCAGTTTGTTTATTTTCTTTTATTTCTTATTTTTAGTGATTTCAACTCTTTTGTGTTTACATTTATATTTTAAAATTATTTATTGTAAGTGTCTGAAAATGCCCTTGCTTTTTGATAGGCACTGAATTTAATTTGTGTAATTTTTTGGCCAATACTGTCATTTAAAGGATATTTTTTCCTCATTTATGGACACAATATATCCTTTATCTGTTTGCATTATTTTCAATTTCTTTTATAAATGCTTTATAGTTTTCTGAGTACAGGTCTTTTACCTCCTTGGTTGGATAAATTTCTTGATTTTTTTTTGTTTTGTAATGCAACTGTAAATGAGACATTTCCCTCACTTTCTCTATATGTTAGCCTGTTGTTAGTGTGTAGAAATGCAAGATTTCTGTATGTTAATTTTACATTCTGAAATTTTACCTAATGCATTGATAAGCCTTAGTAGATTTGTGGCACCATTATTAGGATTTCTTTTAAAGTATGTCATCTGCAAACAGATTCTTTTACTCATTTTCTGAAATAGGTATATTTTATTTACTTTTATTTTGGAGAGCTATGGCAAGAATTTCCAATACTATACTGAATAAAAGAGGTAAGAGCGATCATTCTTGTCTTCTTCCTGCTCTTATTGGAGATGCTTTCAGCTTTTAATCAGTGAGTGCCATGTTAGCTGAGTTCATGTCATATATGACTTTAACTCTGTTGAGGTATATTTCCTCATGCCCATTTTGAGGAGAAATATATTCATAAATAGATACTGAATTTGTCAAAATATTTTATGACTCTATTTATCGACCATATAATTATTATTCTTCAATTTGTTAGTGTGGTGTATCTTACTGATTAGTTTGTGGGTATTGAGTCTGTTTTGCATCCCTGGAATAAAATAGACAATCATATTGTTTAATCTTCTTAATGTATTGTTTGATTTGCTAACAATATAGTGATGATTTTTGCATCTATGCTTATCAGTATTTACCTATAATTTTTTGAGGTATTTTTTCCAGTTTTAGTAGTAGTGTGATACAGAAATATGGGGTAGGAAGCCTCCCTTCCTCTCGAAAATTTGGAATACTCTGAGAAGTATAGGTGATAGCTCTTCTCTAAATGTTTGGCAGAAATCACCAGTGAAGTTGAGTAGGCCTGGAATTTTGTTTCTTGGGAGATTTTGTTTAATTACTTATTCAATTTCATTAGTGATAATCTGTTCATGTTTTCTTTCTCATTCCATTCTGGAGATTAAGTCTTTCAAAGAAGTTGTCCATTTCTTCTAGGGATTCCATTTTATTGGCATATAATTTGTTGTATTTGATGCTTTGTATTTCTTTGATATAAGCTGTAACTTAATATTTATTCCTGAGCTTATTAATCTGTACTCTCTTCATTGCTCATTTGTCTCGTTAAATTTTATCAACTTTATTTATCACTCAAATGCAATTATTTAGTTTGATTAAATGTTTCTATTTTAATCTTTATTTTATATCATTATGTTCTGTCCTTTCAGCTGTCTTTCCTTCTACTAACAAGTTTGTTTATTATTTTGTTACAACGTTTGGTTGTAAGAATATGTTATAAGAGAGAGATGTTTCTTATTTGTATAAGTGGGATTATTTTGCTATAAGCACCCCTATTAATACTGCTTTTGATGTACCCCATGGATTTGGTATTTGTTGTCATTTTTCTTTATATATTTTTCCTTTGATTTATACAGCAAACCATTTGTTGTAAATATTGTATGATTTATCCTCCACACTATAGTATTTTTCTCAGGTTTTTTCTTTTAGTAAATTTCTATTCTCATAAAATCCATAACTTTCTTCACAAAATAAAGAGAAAAATAATAAAACTTATAAAAACATCTGAAAGACCCAAATTTTCTAAAACTATTTTGAAAAATGAAAAAAGCTTTGTGTATTACCCTCTCTGATTTTATAACACACTACAAAGCTACAGTAATCAATACATCAATATATGGCACTTAGAGAAACACATAGAGCATTGGAACAAAATAAATAGTTGTTAAATAAACCCACACACATATGGTCAATTAGTCTACAATGAAGGAGGCAAGAGTATACAATGGAGAAAAGGCAGTCTCTTCAAGAAGTAGTTCTGAGAAACTGGACAGTACATGTAAAAGTAAGATGTAAGAGCACTTCCATCCATAGTATAAAAAATGAGATAAAAATGGATTTATTCCCTTAATGTAAAGCCTGAAACTATACAATTTCTGACCAAGAACAGGAACAGAACTGAATTTGAGATAAATCATAACAATGTTTATTTTTGATCTGTCTCCCAATTAAACAAAAAAGGAAAACTAACATTTACAGTTTTACTTTACTAAGGAAAAAAGAGGTACTATATGATACAGGGATTCTACTTCTTGTATAAGTGTGAAGTGCAAAACCTTCTGCAGAGCAAAGGAAACCTTCAACAAGACATATGATAACAGACAGAATAGAAGGAAAAATTTCAGACAATGTGACCAACAAGATGTTAATATCCATAATATATATATAGCATATTAGATTCAATATTTAAAAAGCAAAGACCCCAACTTAAAACAGTTGAAGGATCTTCATGGAAATTTTTCAAAAACCGACATGTGGATGATATTCATGCACATAAAAGTAACATAACATTGCTATTCATTAGGAAATCATAAATCAAAACCAGAAAGAAATATAATCTCACAGCAACCAAAATGGCTATTAACAAAATGTCTACAAATGACAAACATTAATAAGAATGTGGATAAGGGGGGACAAATATACACTGCTGGTGGAAATATAAATTGATGCATCCACTGTTATAAAAGTGTGGACAGTGCTCAGAAAACTAGAAATAGAAGCATTATATATTGCAGCAATTCCAGTTCTGGGTATAAATCTGAAAAAAATAGAAAACATTGACTTAAAGGATATATTACACACAATGTTCATCATCATCTTTTATAGTAGCCAAGGAGAGAAGCACAACTCAACTGCCCATCAATAGATGATTGGCTGAAGTTGATGTGTGATATAGATAACATAATAAATTCTTAGTCATTGTCATATCAAAAAATAAAATTCTGCCATTTGGAAAAATGTGACTGGACCCAGAGAGTGTTGAACATAGGAAAATAATTCATACAGGGAAAAACAATCTATGTTGTCACTTAAATGAGGAAAATAAAGATATAATAGAAATAATCATAAAAAAACAGAAACAGAATAACATATATATGTGTAGTGTACCAAGTAGTGTTTTCCTGTCGGGACAGGGAAGAAGGATGAAGAAGACAGAAATGTGCAAGCTACTAGTAATAAATTAGAGAACCAAAAGGGCTATATTTACAACACAGAGAAATATATTAATAATTTAAATGATTTTAAAGATATTATAAGCACATATGATAGTAAAATGTGCATGTAGGTGGGAAAAACATTGAAGAAAAGAACCCAGAAAAATCAAATATTTTGTTGTACTCTGATATTAAGGGAGGTGATTTGTTCACTTTCTTTAGTGTTCCTATAATGCCCTTAGTAGAATTTAAGCTTTTATTTGAAAAAGTATATACTTTTTAAATTGACAGAAGTTTAAACTATTTTTGTCTCTCCCCTTACATCTACAGTCAGTAAAACTTTCACATCCCAACAAAAATAACTACAACACAAAACAATACTCCAGAACGCATGTGAATGGGTGAAGTTTGGTGGACTAAAACACACAAAAGAGGCTGAATTGAGGGAAGAGCAGATTTGGTGTCTGCTACTAAGTCCCCCTGACTAGGATATATGAGTCCACTAGTTCAGAGAACCCAGTAGAAACAGGGTCTCAGTGGTTCACACAGCTTCGGCCACCAACTGCACCAGTACTCATGGTCAAATATAACTAGGAAAGAGTCACAATGGAGACAGAATTTCCATCTTTCAGACACTCAGACATTCATGACTCTGTAACTATTCTCCATTCACAGTGGTGGACACAAGTTACCTTGCAACACTGGACATTGCAAAGTCACTTGCCTGATTCCAAATACCAACCTGTCTTTACACCTTTCTTCAATGTGTACACTGATTATCAAGGGATAACGTTTAAAAGGAAGGGTTTGCCGTCCCAGTGACAACAGTGGCATTAACTACCAGAGAAGTCTAAGAAGTGACAATGAAAGCACATCTTTTATCCAGACAGTAGCGACTGGAAAGTGCCATTTTGAAATACTATCAGAGGTAGCTCAGGTAAGTAAAACCAAAAATTTTGCAATATTGCAAACTACCAGAAAACAGAAGCAAGGACTCCAACTCCCAATCTTTTATTTAGTGTTATCAGAGCAATAATTTATCAAGATCATGAACAATCACAGTAACATTATAGGGCACGCACACACACAGATACACAGACACAAACACCGCCACTGACACAGACACACACGCACACGCACCTGCACACACACACACACACACAATGTCAACCCTGCAGCAAACAAACTTAAAGTCATGGTATATTGCCATATAACTAATAGAGAATCCAAATAGGTGTCATACAGAATCTCAATACATAAAACAAAACTCAGATAGCAGTTTAGTGAGTTTAGGAATAAATTAAATGCTGATAAGCAATACATTACCAAAGAGACTGAAACTATAAAATAACCAAATATTGTTGGTGGACCAGGAGAACTTAATAAATGAGATGAAGAATGCAACAGAATGCATTAGAAGTAGACTGTCTTTGTGGAATTGATTAGCAAACTCACAAATGCAAAACTAGAAATGATAGGAGAGGGCAGAGATACAAGATATTAACAAGTGAGGCAATTAAATAATAGCCATCAGACTTCCTCAGGAAGTTCACATTAGAGTGGAATCCTGGAGGGAGAAGAAATTTAGAAGACAGCTGATGGTGTATTTAAAATGTAATAGATGATAACTTCCTGAACCTGTGTAAGGAACTGATATAAATGTCCGTGAGCCAACAAGACACCAATAACTTAAAGACGAAGGGATCTCATTCAAGATACGTCATATGCAAATTGTGAATTCAATGACAGAGTAAAATTTTAAAGGCAGCAACAAAAATTATAATAATTTACAGAAGAACCCCCATTAGGCTATCGGCAGATATCTCTGCAGAAAACACAGGCCACTGGTAAATAAACTGACATTTTCAAACTACTCAGAAAAGAAATCACTCACCCAATAATACTTACACGGTTATCACTTAGATATAAAGTGAAAATAAAGAATTTACCAGACAAACATAACCTGAATGAGAAGAAAAAATCAAACCGTGTCACCTTATAAGAGGTGTAGAAAAGACATCTTCTAAGAAATATAAAATGGCAAACATATGCTAAACATTGACCAAAATGCTAGGGAGAAACCACGAGAAATTTGTAACTGTTTCTTTGGGAATGTTTTTAAATGCTACTATACTATATTGATTAAAGAGTGAAAAATGTGAAATCAGGGGAAATAAATATAGAAACATCAATCTGTTAAGATGTTCACAAGAGTAAAAGAAATAATTTGAAACAGTAATCATAAAAGTTAAAGAGTAAAAATAAAATAATATTAAAGGAAGATGCTATCAGCAGAAAAAGCACTAAATTATACATGAGATGTTTTCATTTTAATTGAAGTACAGTAGATGTACTATATTGTGTAGTTTCAGATGTACAGCATAGTTATACTAACCACTTTGTAGATTATATTTCATTATGAATTATTACACTAATTGCAACATACAATTATTTTAAGCTATTGTGTATAATTTCCTGATCTATAAAGTTTATCCTTGTTGCTTCTCTCCTTTATGTATGCTACATTTTTCTCTCAATGTCCTACCAATAAATTTTCTTTCCCTTCCTTTTTGGTAAACATAAATATTTTCCCATATCATTGAGTCTGCTAAAGTCTTGTCTATCTAATCTCTTTACCCCTCCATTATGTCTCTATCTACCTATCTATCTCTCTATCTATCTATCTATCCATCTATCTATCTATCTATCATGAATGTATGTATCTATCCTTCTATCTATCTACTTATCTGTCATCTATCAGTAGATAGCTATAGATAGATGTACACAGATATTTGTTAGGCTTTATATTCCACATATAAATTATATTATATACTTTTGTCTTTGTCTAAATCACTTCACTAAGCATAATATTTACTAAGTCCATTCATGATGCTGAAATTGCAATGTGTTATACTTTTTCATGGCTGAGTAATATTCAATTGCATATTTATAGAAACATCATTTCTTTTTAAGTCCATAGTCTTCTGTGGATTCTTGGATTGCTTCCCTGTGTTACATATTATAAACAGTGCTGTTGTGAACTTAGGTCCTTCTCAATTTAGGGCGTTTTCCCCAGATTTTTCCTTGGAGAGTTATTACTGGTTCAAGTGGTAGTTAACTTTTTATTTTTAAACAAATCTGAATACTGTTTTCCATAGAAATTGCACCAATTTACATTCCTACCAAGAGTATACAAGAGATTTCTTACCTCCACATCGTCTCCAACACTTTCTATTTAAAGACTTTTTGATAATAGCCTTTTGAGCAGTGTGAAGTGATACCTCATTGTGGTTTTGATTTGCAATTACCTAATTAGTAATGTTGAGCAATTTTATCATTTCCCTCTTACTTATCTGTATGTTTTCTTTGGAAAAATATTAACTCAGGTACTCTGCTCTTGTTTTTGATTGGGTTTTTGTTTTTCACATTGAGTTGCTTAACCTAAATCCATTTTACATCTATTAACATACATTTACTAACCCCTGGTCACTTGCATTGTTTGCCAATATGTTCTCCAATTACACAGGCAGTGTTTTCTTTTCATTGATAGTGTCCTTTGCTGAGCAGAAATTTTCAAGTTTGTTTAGGTCCCACTTGCTTATGTTTGCTTTTATTTCTCTTGCCTTAGGAGACTGATATAAGAAAATATTACTATGATATATACTCAATATTGTATCACCTATATTCCCCTCTTGCAGTTTTATAGTATCAGGTCTTTCATTTAGGCCCTTAATACACTTGGAGTTTATTTTTGTATATGATGTCAGGGAATGCTTTCATTTCACTGTTTTACATGTAGATGTCCAGCTTTCCCAACACCATCCGTTGACGAGACTGTCTTTTCTCCATTGTGTATTCTTGCCTCTTTTATCATAGATTCATTGCTCATAGGTGTGTGGAATAATTTCTAGGCTGTCTATCTGGTTTTCTTGATTATATCTCTGTGCCAATGCCATCCTGTTTTTATTACTGTAGGTATCTAGTATCGTAAGGTATCTGGGAGTGTTATACCTCCAGATTTGTTGTTTTTTCTCAAGATCAGATTGGCAAATTTTAATGGTTTCATGTAAAACTTAGATTTATTTATTTTCTGGTTCTGTGGAAAATACTACAGCTTTGTAACATGAATTGCATTAAATCTGTCAGTTTCTCTGTGTAGTATGGCCATGTTAACAATGTTAACTCTTTCAATCCAAGAGCCCAAGACATCTTTCCATTTCTTTAAATCATTTTTAATTTCTTTGTCAATGTTTTATAATTTTCATTGTGTAGATCTTCCACATATGCGGTTACATTTATTCCAAGATTTTCAGGGAATGGTGTTTTAAATATTTTTGCTTTCAACGTCCATTTTATGATATGTCATGTTTAATGTGTTGAAATGCAAGAGACTTCTTTACATAAATCTTGTACCCTGCTCCCTTGAGGTAATTATTTATAGTTCATAATAGTCAATGTGGAGCCCTTAGGAGTCTCTGTATAGATATTTATGCCAGCAGTACTGGTGACAGTTTTGGGTCTTTCTTTCCATTTTGTGTTTCTTTTACATCTTTTTTTTTCCTTTTCCTTTCTTGTATTACTATTGAACAGAAGTGGTGAGAGTAGGAATCCATGATTTTTTCCCGAATTTAATAAGAAGGCTTTCAGCCTATCTGCTGAGTATTATAAATTGTTATAAATGGCCTTTTGTATGTTGAGAGAGTATTATAATTTGTTATAAAAGGCTTTTAGTATGTTGAGAGATGTTCCCATCAGAACTTTCAAGAGAGTTCTGATGTTGAATGTATGTTGAATTTTCTCAAATGCTTTTTCTCTGTGTATTGACATGGTCTTGTTAATTTTGTCCTTCCTTTATTAGACATGTGTCATGGAGATTGACTTTTGTATGTTGAACCTTTCTAGTGACTCTGGAAGGAATCCAACAGATCATCATCTATAATACTTTGTATGTATTGCTGAATTAATTTGTCAATGTTTTTTTGAGGATATTTCAAAGTATATTCAGCAAGGATATTGGATTTTCATTTTCTTTTTTGTTTTTTTGGTATTGTCTTTGACTGGTTTTGCTATGGGTAATGGTGGCCTCATAGAATAACATTGGGAATATTCCCTCTTCCTTCATTTTTTAAAATAGTTGGGGGAAAGAGGTTTTAGGGAATGCATCCAGGCATTTTGTTCAAGGGGAGCTTTAAAATTATAGAATTTATTTAACTTATACTGATTGCTCTTTTCAAGTTCTCCATATTCTCTTTATTCAGTGTTGGCAGAATGTATGTTTCTAGAAATTTGTCCATTTTTTTAGGTTGTCCAATAGTTTTTCATGTAACAGCTCATAGTGCTTTCATAATCTTTTTGCATTTCTGTAATATCATATGTTATTTATACTGTTCCATTTATTATTTTGTTTGGGTCCACTCTCTGCATTTTTTCATAAGCCTGTCTAAATGCTTATCAATTTGTTAATATTTTTAAGAAAAATTAAAGCTGTTGATTTTACATATGTAATTTATTTTTCAACTTGTATTTTATTTATTTTCAACCTAATCATTAAAAATTTCTCATTCTACTGCCTTTGGGTTTTGTTTGTTCTTATTTCTTGTTATTTTGGGTGGTATGCTGCGTCCTTTGTATGAGGTTTTTCTTGTTCCTTGTGGAAGGCTTGATTTGTTCTCAACTTCCCACACAGCTTTGTCTTTGCTGCATCCCATACGTTTTATGAAGCTGTGATTTCATTGTAATTTGTCTCCAGGTATGATTTTATTACATCTTTGATTTCATCATTGACCTTGTTTTATTTTATTTTTTAAAGTATGTTGTTTGACTTCATATTTGTGCTTTTCCTATCCTTCTTTCTAGAGTTGATGCATAGTTTCATAATTTTGTGTATCAGAAACTATTTGCTGTAATCTATATTCGCTTTAGTTTCCTGAGTCTCATTTCATGACATAATATGTGGTGAATTCTTCAGATAATATCCTGTTCACACTGGAAAAGCTTATGTGTTCTGATTTTCTGATGCAGTGTCCAAAAGCTCAGTTAGGTTCAAATGATCTAATATGCTATTAAGACCTCTGTTTCCTTACAGATATTCTTTCTGGATGATCTAGCCATCAGTATAGTGAGGTGTTAAACTCATCTACTATTATTGTTTTATTATGAATTAATTCCTTCATGTCTACTAGAACTTCTTTTTATACTTAGGATCTATGGTTTTGGGTCCATATATAATTTAATGAGTGTAATACCCTATTTTTTTATTGATCTCTTTTTCTTTATATAATCTCATGTTTCTTTCATTTTGGCCCTTATTTTAAAATGTATTTCCTATGAGTTGAGCATTGCAATCTGCACTTTCTTGTCATTTCCAGGGAATATCGTTTCCATTTATTTCCAGACTATGTTTATCTTCCACCATAAAGAGAAACTTTGGGGTGGAGGAAATGATGTTGGAGTAGAAGGACGCTCGTAGCTCACCATAACCACAATTGCACAAAGGGTCACATCCACAGACCCACTCAGCTAATCAGAAAACCTTCAGAACACTGACAGAGCATTGTCCTCTTCAATAGATAAAGATGTGAAATATCTGGTAGGAGAAAAGGAAGAAAGAAAGAAGAAAAGGCAAAATAGAGTGGGACAGGTCCCATGGGGTGGGAGCAGCAAAGAAGGATGGGTGCTCATTCAGTGTGTCTCCCCTCTCCAACTAAGAGGTCGGCAGGATGGAGGGGGAGCCTCCAAGGCTTGGACCTGTACAAATTATAAGTTGAGTTACAGATCTTTGTTAAACAGGCACAGAATATCCCTGTGACACCCAGGTGAAGATGCAGCCCAGATGCAGGGTGCAGGGCCATGCTTCCCTAGCTGGGTGGTAGATGCAGATGGCTTCACTGTGGCAGCCTGTGGGAATGGAGTGGGCTTTGTGCCATGGCTGTGAGTGAACAGGGCAGAACAACACAGGCCCTCCATAAAACAACAGGGCAGATGTGCCCTGTGGGGGGAATGTTGAATTTCACATCTCTGAAAATCCACAAAAGTTTCTAGGTGAAGAGAGCTGGGGCTCAGACACAGCCACCACACCTTCAGGTGCTTTACACCCAAGTGGCAGTGGGGGCAAAACCTGCATCTACACCTAAGGACTTAGCAGATTCAAGGGCCAGATGGAGACTTGTCTACAGCATGATGCAGATAGGATCCTACTGCCCTGGTTCCTCAGAGAATTTGTCCACCAAGACAAACAAGGAGCTGGATTTTGGCCCAGACCAGGGACAGGGCTGTTCCTCAGTCTTCCCTGAGCCCACTTCCGGTGTGCCAACCCAAGGCAGAGCGTACAGTGGCACAGAGCATAGAGTGATTGGCACACTGATGTGGTGGATTCCCTCCCACATTTTGGGCTGGAATACAGCCCCTGACCATGTTGGTGGGAGAGGGCATGATGCCCAATCCTGCCTGGTTAGTCTGCAACATCTAACTGCAGCACCAGGCAGGGCAGTGACAAGCCAGCCCAGAGTAAATAGAGCTGCACCTGAACCAGTGTTGGATGTAGGAGCGATCAGCTTGCTGACATGCCCTGGGAGCAGCACAGATGAGGGCTCCAATGAAGGGCCTCTGGAAACAGGAAGATGAGCTTCCAAAACCAGATGAATACAGAAACACTTCACATTAAAATACAGAGTTTACAGGAGGACACTGACCACTCTTTTGTTTTAATCATTTTTTACCTGTTCCATTTTCTATTACACACTAAATTTTTACTTCTTAGGCAATTATACATACCCCCATTTTAATGCCTTTTAAATTTTTAAAAATATTTTTATTATTATTAACTGTCAAAACGCTGCTTCAAATTGCTTTTCTAGTTTTCATTATAAAATGTCTTGAAACCTTTATTTATCACTTCTGTAAAATTCTTTATTTCTCTCTTTCTTTTTTCTCTTTTACAAGTTGCATTACTTCATAGGCATTAGGTTGATAAACTCAATTAGGACGACAGTAGATAACTGAAACACTATAAACCTCAGTGCCAGAGATGTAGGAGCAAGATGAAGAAGCAGAGAAACCATTCCCAATTAAAAGAATGAGAGGAATCCCCTGAAAGAATGATCAGTGAAATAGACATCAATATCATACTAGATCAAGATTTCAAAAAAGGAGTGATCAAATTACTGAAGGAAATAAAAGAGATAGTGTTTAGAGATATAAAATATGTCAAAAATGAAATGGAAGCTATAAAGAAGAGCCAAGAAGTATAGGTAAACACGTTGAATGAGATCAGGAATGATCTAAAGGTGTAGCAAAGCTCACTAGATAACACAGAAGTACGAATTAGTGACTTAGAAGACAGGAAAATAGAAACATCCAATCAGAAGAGCTACAAAAGAAACAATGAGAAACAAATGAAAAAAACAAAAGGGATCTATGGGATAATAGAAAGAATGCCAATCTTGGCATGATAGAAGTCCCAGAATGGGAAGGAAAATCAAAGTGGATTGCAAAGGTTTTTGTAAAAATCATGACTGAGAACTTCCCAAACTTAAAGAAGGAATCAGATATCCAACTACAGGAAGCTCAAAGTGTCCCAAACTGGAAGAACCCAAATACACCCACATGAAGACATATAATTAAGATGGCCAGAGTCAAGGATAAAGGAATTATCCTAAAGGCAGCATGAGAATAGCAAAGAGTGAGTTACAAGGGAATCCCCATAAGGCTCCCAGCTGATTTCACTACGCAAATACTACAAGCCAGAAGGGAGTGGCAAGATATATTCAAAGTCCTGAATGAAAGAAATGATATTCTGTAGTATACATTGATCATCAAGGCTATCATTTATGGTAGAAGGAGACAAAAAGAATTTCACAGACAAGAAACATCTACAAGAGTTTAGAAACACTAGACCCATGCTAAAAGAAATATTGAAAGGTCCCCTCTAAAAAGAAAAGAAGCATGATGCTACAGAAATTTGAAACTCACAGCTGGAAAGGTGATAGCTCATGAAGTATAAATAAAATAAACATAAAATTTTAACAAAATATATACAAATCATTGACAGTGGAGAGGGAGGCAGGAAAACTAGAGAATTTTGTTTTTTGGTCTTTGCTTTTAAAATAATTTGTTCTCAGTAGAATGGGTTTGAGATCATGTTACTATCCATTTAATAAAAGCAGTTATATTAATGGTCTAGGGACTTATAAAAAACGGTAACAAGAAGATAAAAACTTATGAGGGAGTCACAAAACTAAATAAAATTCAAGATAATACAAAGGAAAATGACCAAACCATAAAAGGAAGATGAAAGGAACAAAGAGGAAATAACAAATCAACTGCAAAGAGAAGGTCAAAATTGCAATAAACACTGAACTATCATCAATTATTGTAAATGTTAATGGACTAAATTCTCCACTCAAATGTCATAGAGTGGCAGGCTGGATAATAAAACAAGAACCTTCAATATGCTGCATACAAGAGACGCACTTCAGGAAGAAGGAAACATAGATTGAAAGTGAATGGATGGAAAAGGGTATTCCATGCAAATGGAAAAACCAATAAAGCCGGCATTGCAGTATTGATTTCAGACAAAATATTCTTTAAAACAAAGGCGATAAAGAAAGATAAAGAAGGACATTTTATAATGATTGAAGGAGTGATACAGTATGAGGACAGCACACTCATTAACACATATGCAACAAATACAGGAGCATATAAGTATATAAAATAATTGCTAACAGATATAAATGGGGATTCATATTTGGAGATTTCAACACTGCATTAACATCACTGGACAGATCATCGAGACAGAAAATAAATTAGGCAACAGAGAAGTTAAATAATACAATAGAAATTTTACACTTGGTGGATATATTGAAAGCATTGCACCCACCGAAAATAGGATATAAATTCTTTTCAAGTGCATGTGGAACATTTTCCAGGATTCATGATATACTTGGGCACAAAAGAAACCTCAGCAATTTTAAGAAGATAGAAATTACCTCAAGCATCTTTACTGACCACAATGCCATTAAGCTAGAAATCAACAACAGAGAAACAAAGGAGAATAAAAGGAAAACATGGAGATTAAACAATATGTTTATAAAAAACCATTGGGTCAATGAAGAAATCAAAGCTACAATAAAAAAGTACCTTGAGACAAAATAAAATGAGGGCAAAACCAAACAAAATTTATGGGACACAGCAAAAGAAGTGCTCAGAAGGGAGTTTATAGTGATACAGGCCTACCCCAATAAAGAAGAACAATCACCAATAAACAATTTAACCCACCAGCAGAATGAATTAGAAAAAGAAGAACAAAAAAACCCCAAAAGGCAGCAAAAGAAAGGAAATCATAAATATTGGGGAGGAAATAAATAAAATAGAGTTTAAAAAGACCATAGAAAAAAATTCAACCAATCTAAAGGCTGGTTTTTCAAAAAAGTTTGTAAAATCGAAAAAACTCTGGCAAAACTCAAAAAGAAGAAAAGAGAGTGAGCACATATAAGCAAAATAAGAAAGGAGAATGTAGAAATTACAACAAATAAAATAAAAATAAAAATATCATACGAGAATATTATGAAGAGTATATGGAACCAAACTGTATAACTTAGAAGAGATATAGAAGTTTCTGAAAACATACTGTCCACCAAGACTGAATCAAGAAGAAACTGACCCCTTGAACAAGCAGAGCACTAGACAGGAAATCAAAATAGCAATATAAAACCTCCCTACAAATAACAGTCCAGGACCGGACGGCTTCTCTGGTAAATTCTACAAAACATAAAAAGAAGATCTCATACCAGTCCTCAAATTCCGTCAGAAGATTAAAAAGTGAGGAATACTCTCAAACTCATTCTATGAAGCCAAAATCACCCTGATACAACAACCAGGCAAAGACACTACCGAAAAAGAGGATAATAGGCCAATATCACTGATGAACACAGACGATAAATTCCTCACCCAAAGAGAAGCAAATAGAATTCAACAACACAGAAAAATGATTATACATTATGACTAATTAGGGATCATGCCAGCAACACAGGGATGTTTCAACATATGCAAATCTATCAATGTAATACAGCATATCAACAAGAGAAAGGACCAAAACCACAAGATCATCTTAACAGATGCAGGAAAATCATTTGATAAAACTCAAAACCCACGTATGATAAAAACTCTCACCAAAGTGGGCATAGAGGGAACATATCTCAGCATCATGAAAGCTATAGACAACAAACCTACAGCAAGCAGAGTACTCAACAATGAGAAAGTGAAAATCCTCCTACTAAAATCTGGGACAATAAAAGGAAGCACACTATCATGACTCCTACTCAAGATAGCCTTGGAATTTCAAGACACAGCAATCAAAGAAGAAGATAAGTAAAAGGGATGCAAATTGGAAAGGAAGAGATAATGTCTTACTATATGCAGATAATATGTTACTATATATAGAAAACCCTACAAGATCCAGACAAAATTTACTAAAGCTGATCAAAGAATTCAGCCAGGTAGCAGGTTACAAGATTAAGGTCCAAATATCAGTGACGTTTATTTACGCTAATGATTCAGATAATACTATAGAGCTACAGTCAACCTGACAGCGCTGTATTGGGAGAAAAACATACATATAGGCCAATGGAACAGAATAGGGTGTCCAGAAATGAACCCACAAACTTTTGGGAAATAAATCTTTGACAAAGGAGGAAAGAAATTTCAATGGAATAGAGACAGTCCCTTCAGCAACTGGTGTTGGGAAAACTGGACAGCAACATGTAAATCAATGAAGCTAGAACACTCCCAATAAAGCTAGATCACCATACACAAAAATAAACTCAGAATGGACCAAAGACTTAAACATAAGACAAGATACAATAAACCGCCTAGAGGAAAATATAGGCAAAACGTTATCTGACGTATGTCTCGAAAATTTTCCCGTAGAATAAATAAAAGAAAGAATAAACAAATGAGAACTAATGAAACTTACAAGCTTCTTCACAGTAAAGAAACCGGAAGTAAAACAAAAAGGCAACCTACGGAATGGGAAAAAATTTGCAAATGAAGCCGAGAAAGGCTTGATCTCAAGAGTATATAAGCAGCTCATCCACTGAATAAGAAAAAATAAACAACCCAATCCAAAATTGGGTAGAAGACCTAAACAAGCAATTCTCCAACGAAGACATCCATATTATCAAAAGGCACATCAGAAAATGTTCAATATCACTGATTATTAGAGAAATGCAAATCAAAACTGAAGTGAGGTATCACCTCACACCAGTCAGAATGGCCATCATTCAAAAATCCACAACTGACAAATGCTGGGAAGGCTGTGGAGAAAAGGGAACCGTCCTTCACTGCTGGTGGCAATGCAGTTTGGTGCAGCCACTGTGGAAAGCAGGATGGAGATTCCTCAAAAACCTAGCAATAGACTTAACATATGACCCAGGAATCACACTCCTGGGCATAAATCCACAAGGAACCCTAATTCTGGATGACACATACACACCAATTTTCATAGCTAGCACTATTTACAATGATCAAGACATGGAAACAGCCTAAATGTCCATCGACAGTTGACTGCATTAAGAAGAGGTGGTATATTTATTCAATGGAATAGTAGTCAGTCTTATAAACCGACAACATAATGCCATTTCCAGCAACATTGATGGTCCTGGAGAAAATCAGTCTAAGTGAAGTAAGCCAGTAAGAGAAAGAAAAATACCATATGAGATGGCTCATGTGTGGGATCTAAAAACAAAAGAAACCAAACAAAAAATGCATAAATACAAAACAGAAATAGACTCGCAGGCAGAGAATACAAATTTTTCGTAGCCAAGGGGGTAGGGGGTGGTAAGAGATAGGCTGGGAGGTCAAAATTGTAGAATAGATAAACAGGATTGTACTGTATGGCACAGTGAAATATATAAAAGATCTTGCTGCAGCTCACAGGGGAAAAAATCTGACAACAAATATATATATATATATATATATGTTCATCGTAACTAAAAAATTGTGCTCTACACTGGAATTTGATACAACTTTGTAAAATGATTAAAAACCAATTAAAAAAAGTTAAAAAAAGAAAGAAAACATGATCCTAAATATTAAAGGTGTAAATATAAATTAGAAAGAAAAAACAACTCTGCAAAAGAGTAGTAAAACCAAAGATTATGTTCTTTTTTTTTCCCTTTTATGGTAAGCATAATCAAGAAACCTCTAGCCAGGTGCATCATGAAGAAAAGAGAGATGCTCCAAAGAAATAAAGTGACAAATAAAAGTGGAGAAATTACAATTGCTCCCTCAGATATACAAAAACGGATCATTTTGTCAACTCTTACATGCCAATTAACTGGACAAATTAGAAGAAATAGACAAATGTCTAGAAAGAGACAGAGATAAGGAGAAACAAATAATTTGAACAAACTGATAACTAGCAGAAAGATAGAATATGCATTTAAAAAAATCTTTAAATTGAAGTGCAGATATAAACAACTCCAGTGGAGAACTGCACAAAAATACAAAGCAGAACTAATACTCTTCCAACTATTCAAAAATAGTGAAGATGCGGGAAACTCCCAAGTTGATTCTATGAAGATTTCATCAACCTGATAGCAAAGCCAACAAAAAAAGTACGGGCAAAGAGAAATTCAAGCCAATATATTTGATTGATTTAGATGCAAAAATTTTACAAAATATTATTACCAAACTTAATCCAGCAATAACAAATATGAATCATACACCATAATCAATTTTAATTCATTGCAGTGTCATAAGAGAGGTTGAACATACATGAAATCAATCAGTTTGATACAGCACGTTAACAAAAGAAAAAGGAAAAACGTCGTGGTCATCCCAATAAATCCTTAAAAAGCAATTCACAAAATTCAACATTTATTCTTTAAAACAGCAACAACAGCAACAACAATAACAATAACAACAACAACAAGAGCAGCAACAACAACAACAGAAACCTCTTACCAAAGTAGGATTCAGGAAATATACCTCAACATAAATAAAGTCATTAATTACAGAACCACAGAAAACATAAAATGCAAAAGCGCAAAACTGAAAGCCAAATAAAGGAATAAGAAAAGGATGCCCACTCTCACCATTTCTATTAAACACAGTATGGGAAGTCCTAGTAACAGCATTCGGACAAGAAAAAAAGTTACTCAAGTTGGATTGAATGAAGTAAAACTGTTATTATTTTAGATGACCTGATAATCTATACAGAGAACACTAAAGATTCTGCACACCAAAACAACTAAAACTAATAAAGACATATAGCAGAGTAGCATGATTCATGATTAATATACAAAAACTGTCATATTACTTTACACTAACAATGAAATATTCCATAATTTTAAAAAATCCATATGAAATCAGATCAAAAATGAAAAACCTATGAATAAACCAAGATAATAAAATCTATAGGAAACTGATAAAGAAATTTGAAGATGATGCAAATAAATGAAAAGAAATCTCAATGTCTTTGTTTAGAGGAATTAATATTGTTAAAATATACATACAACAAAAGATGTCTACATATATAAAGTGATTCAGATCGAAATAAATGATATTTTCCAAAGAACTAAAAACAGTCCTAAGATTTGTATGGAACTGCTAAAGAACCAGAACTGAAAAAGGAACAATAAAGGAAAAGAACAAAGTTGAAGGCATAACCCACAACCCTCCCAGATCTCAGAATATATTACAAAAATACATTAATCAAAACAGCACAATACTGGAAAACAAACAAACATCTATATCACTGGAACAGAACACAGAGGCAGAAATAAAACATCACACGTATGGTCAACTAAACTATGACAAGGAAAACAGAAATATACAATGCATAAAAGGTAGTATTCAGCAAGTAATGATGAGAAAGCTAAACAGCTACATGTAAATCAATGAAATTAGAACACTCCCTCACACTGTATAAAAATAAACTCAAAATGTTTTAAATAGATCAATCTAATACATAACACATTAAAAGTCCTGGAAACTAACATAGGCAAAACAAGATAAAAATTATAGTGAAATATTGTTATGTCACACTCCCAAATTAAAAACATTAAAAGCAAAATAAAAATATAGGTCCTAATTAAATTTAAAAGCTTCTACACAGGAAAATAAACAATATGTAAAGATGAACTTCCAAATGAGAGAAACCATTAGGAAACAATGCAATCAACAAGAGGCTAAATTATAAAATACACAAATCGTTCCTACAGCTCCATTTCAAAAATCTACAAACAACTCATTCAGAAAATCAGTGGAAGACAATTCTCTAAAGAAGACACACAGATGACAAACAGGAACATAAAAACATGCTCACATAGCTAATCATTATACAAATGCAAGACAAAATTAAAATAATGTTTTACCTCAAACTACTGAGAAGGGCTGTCATCCAAATGTCTACAAATAATAAAGACTTGGGAGGTTGTGGGGAAAAAGGGACTCTCCAATGCTGTTGATGGGAATGAAAATAGGTGCAACCACTTTGGAAACAGTATGGAAGTTCCTTTAAAAAATAAAAATAGACCTATCTTATGATACTGCAATCCCACTCCTGGTCATATAAAACATAAAACTGGAAGAAAAAAAAACATCCTAGTGTAAAATATAAGAAGTACACACTGACATTGGACTTAACTTGATTCTACATATGTCTCCTCTTACAAGGGAAGCCGAAGGAAAACTAACAAAATATGATTGGATCACTCTAAACAGATTTACACTGCAGAAGAAATGATCAATAAAATGAAAAGTCAACCAACACATTGGAAGAATATCTTTGTAAGTGATATTTTCCAATCAAGTTTTAATATCGAAATATATGCCAAAATCTTACCCCACAACAACAACAAAAAAGACCAAACAATCTAATTAAAAAAGTTGTCCGTAGGAACTGAATAGAGAGATCTGAATCAATTTTCTGTAGAAAACATACATTTGGCTAAATGAAACATGAAAATATGTTTAGAGTTATAAATTATTAGGAAAGTCATAAACCAAAAATGAGACAAGACCTCACACTTGTCAGAAGGCTCGTATCAAAAAAAATTGATGTTGGTGAGATTGTGGAGAAAAAGGAACACCGTGGACACTGTTGATAGGAATGCAAAGTATTGATTCAATTGCATATATACATAAAATTTTCTACATCTATTTTTCTGTCAAGGGATGTTGTGTTTGAAGGCCCCTGTCTGAAGGCTCTAGAGAATAAGCCCATGTGCTGAACTGATAAAAAAGCTGTGAGGAATGTCACATATCCAGGCTGGATAAGAAATGGCCTACAAAATGTATCCAATATGAATGTCTGGATAGCCTATGCTGGGTAAGATCCTAAGAGAAGGGCAACCTAAGTCAGGCACAGCCAGCTGATAAAGAGATGGCCTACTTAATGAAGTTCAGGGATGATCTTTAAAACAATACTTGATCATTTAGCCTCCTGTGCTTACTGCAGGATCATGGGGAAATAAATAGCATAAGAATATTAACATTGTTATATCTTAGGTGATATGTGAGGCATTGTGCATGACCTATATAAATCCTTTTTCTAAGAATCAATAAACAAAACTGCTTACTTCTCTCCACAGAGTATTTGTGTGTATATGATATCATGCCACTGACAGGGTTAATCTAATTTGTTGGGAGTATCATAAAAGGATGTTGCATTATATACAATGCTGTTTCTGCACCTATTGAGATGATTATTTGAGTTTTATTTCTCATTCTATTAGTGCGGCATGTCATCTTTATTGATTTCAATATTTTGAAGTATTCTTAAACCCAGGGATAAATACCTTTACTCATGTATGTGTATGATACATTAAATGTGATGTTGAATTCATTTTGCTTGTGTTTTGTTGAGAATTTTGGCACGTATGTTCATCAGGGATAATATTCTATATTTTGCATATAATGTCCTTTCTAGCCTTGTTATGCAAATAAAGCTGGAATCATAAAACAAGTTTGGAATCTTTCACACCCTTCAAATTCTTGGAAGATTTGTGGAAGAATTGGTGAAAAATTGTCTTTAAATGTATGACAGAATTCACGAGAAAAATTCATCTTGTAAATTTTTTCTGATTTGGGAAATTTGGAGTACTGATTTTCTCATACACACTTTTGCTCTATTTAACTTTCTAATTTCCTCTTGATTCAGTTTTGGAAGACATATGTTTCTGGAAATTTGTCTTTTGCTCTAGGTCATTCAAATCGTAAGCTAGTGATAATTTCTTATGATGCTATGCATCTCTGCAACATCACTGGAAATATCTTCTCTTTTATATCTAATATTATTTGAGTCTTTGTTTTGTTAGCCAATCTAAAATTTTGTCCACTTTATGTTTAAAAGAAACAACCTTAGGCATATTTTTTTCCCCTTTTCAATTGTTTCTGTATTTCCCTTACTCTCATTGATTCAATTTCTTCTTTATTCCTTCTGTTTTCTCCTGGGTTCTTGATGGGTAAAGTTAAGTAGTGTGAATCTTTGTATTTCTTTTATCATTAAATATATATATATATTTATTTATTTATTTATTTTTATTTACATATTTATTCATTTATTTATCATTGAAGTACTTCCGTTTAGAACGTGTCAATCTGTGGTGTAGAGCACGGTGTCCCCGAAGATGCATATATTTGTGTGCCTATTAAATATTACTTCACGGTATTTAACTTACTGCCTTGTGTCATACAAAAGAAATTTTGAAAACATCTATTTTTAAATATAATGGATGACATTTATAAATGAACAGTTCCCAAATATATCCTCTACCAGACTCTTTCCGCAGTAATCATAAAATTGTTTAGTAAATCTGTGAGTGTGTCTCAGTTTTGTAGATGAAATCATAGTTTCCTCATCCAAATTTTTTTTAAGGGTCCACATATGTCGTGTCATGTATTATTTTTCTTTCTCTTTCTGGATTACTTCAATTAGAATGACACTTTTTGGGGAGACCTATATTGCTGAAAATGTCATTGTTTTGTCATTTTTTATTGCAGAATATTATTCCATTGTGTAAATACGGCATGACTTCTGAATACTGTCATCAGTTGTTGGACAATTAGGTTGCTTCCATGTCGTGGGTTTTCTATATAGCACTGCTAAGAACTTTGTGGAGCAGGTGCCTTTTTGAAATAGGGTTCCTTTTGATATATACCCAGAAGTGGGATTGCTGGATCATATGTTAACTCTATTTTTATTCTTTAGAGTAATCCCCATCCTGGTTTCCACAATCACTGCACCAAACTACATTACTACCAACAGTGTAGGAGGGTTCCCTTTCTCCAAAGCTTTCCCAGAAATTATTGTTTGTGAAATTTTGAATGATGGCCATTGTGACTACTGTGAGTGACACTTCATTATAGTTTGAATTGCCCTTCTCTGATAATGATAGTGAGCATTTTTTTTTTCATATATCTATGTGGCATTTGTATTTCTCTATCGGGGAATTGCTTCTTTAGGGATTTTGCCCATTTTCAGATGGGGTTTCTTGTTTTTTTTATTATTATTAGGTTGTATGAAGCCTTTATATTTTGAAAATTAAGACTTTGTCAGTTGCATCAGTTCTAAATATTTTCTTGAAACCTGTAGATTTTCATTTTGCTTTGTTTATGGTTCCCTTTGCTGTGCAAAAGCTTATAAGTTTAATTAGGTCCCATTTATTAATTTTGCTCTTACATCCCTTCCCTGGGTAGTCTTTTCTAGGAGATCATTGCTGAGATTTATCTCAGAGTGTTTTGCCTATGTTGTCTTCTAGGAGATTTACTGTGTCTTGCCTTACATTTAAGTCTTCAAGCCATTTTGAGTTTATCCTTGTGTATGGAGTGGAGGAGTGTTCTAACTCCATTGCTCTGATGCTGCTATCCAGTTTTCCCAACACCGTTTGGTGAAGAGATGGTCTTTTCTCTGCCATATTCTTGGTTACTCTGTCAAACATTCATTGAATATAGGCCTGTAGATTTATTCCTAGGCCCTCTATTCTGTTCCATTGGTCCATATGCCTTTTTCTGTACCAATATCATGTAATTTTGATTATTGTAGCTCTGCAATAGTGTATGTAGACCTGATGGGTTATTATTCTAGCCTGTTTCTTTTTCTTTAATATTACTTTGGAAACTATGGATAGTTTATGACTCTTTGTAAATCGTAGGATCATTTGTTTAAGTCCTATAAAGAAATGCATTGCATAATTTGATAGGAAATCAAATTTTCTTGCCTGATCATTGTGGCTAGGACTTCCAAGACTATGTTGAATTGAAATTGTGAGAATGGGAAACCTTGTCTTGTCTCAGGTTTTTCTGAAAAGGTTTTCAGTTTTTCACCGTTGAGTATTTTACTGGCTATATATTTGTCATAAATAGCAATCATTATGTTGAGATATGGTCACTCTGCACCCACTGTGATAAGAACTTTTATTGCAGATAGGTGTTAAATGTTATCAAATGCTTTTTCTGCATCTACTGAGATGATCATGAGGATTTTTGTCCTCTCTTTTGTTAATATGGTGTATCACAGTTGATTGATTGATTTGCAAATGTTAAACCATCCTTGTGTTCATGGGGTGAACCTAACTTGATCATGGTTTATGATCTTTATTTACATGTTGTTGGATTCTGTTTGTTAATAATTTTTTAAAGACTTTTACATTTATGTTTATCAATAATATTGGCATATAGTTTTCTTTTGAGGTAGTGTCTTTGTCTGGTTTTGGTATCAGGTTGATGTTGGCCTTATGGTGTGAGTTTGCATGTACTCTCTCCATATCAATATTTTGGAAGAGTTTGAGGAGGACTGGTATGGATTTTTCTTAGTATGTTTGGTCAAATTACCCAGTGAAGCTATTTGTTTCTGAAATTTTGTTTGCAGAGATTTTTTATTTTATTGATAATTCTATTCCATTTCTGGTGATCTGTCGGTTTAAATGTTCAATTTCTTCTTGATGCAATAATGGTGGGCTGAATGTTTCCAAAAACTTCTCCATTTCTCTAGGTACTCCAGTGTGTTTCCTTGCAGTTGCTCATGGTATTCCCTTATGATTTTTTGCAAATTTGTTGTACTCTTTGAAGTTTCTACATTTTCATTTCTTATATTATTTGTGTTCTCTCTCTTTTCTTGTTGGATAGCCTATCCTGACTTTTGTCAAGTTTGTTTCAAAAATATTTTGATTGATTTTCTGTATTTTTTAAAATTTATTTCAATTCTTTCTCCCTTGATCTTTATTATTTCCCACTTTCTGCTGATTTTTCATTTTGTTTGCTCTTCTTTTCATGATTAGTTTACATAGAATATTGGATTGTTTATTTGAAATTGCTCTTCTACATTTAGGAGTGCCTTGTCAATATGAACTTCCCTGTTAAGCCTGCTTTAATTTTATTCCATGGAATTTGTGTAGTGTTTTGTCATATTTCTCAAGATATTTTTTAATTTCTTCTTTTACTTCATCATCTCCCCTCCTTGTTTTAGTACCATTTTGTTTAATCTACATGCTGTCAATTTTTCAGCCTGTTTTTCTGTGATTGATTTCTAGTTTCATGGTATAATACTCAGAATAGAACCTTGAAATAAATTTTATCTTCTTAAATTAGTTGAGGCTTCTTCTGTGCCTGAGTACATAATCATTCCTAGAAAATATTCCAAATGACATGGAAAAGAATGTATACCCTGTTTTTGGGAGAAGTACTATTTTGGAAGTATCAACCATCTCCAATTATTTTATCATGTCTTTTAGTATCTTTGTTCCCTTATTAATTTTCTGTGTGAAAGACCTGTCCAGTGATGGTAACAGGGTGTTACAGTTTCCTACTGTGATTGTGTTCCCAGCGATTTCTCTCTTTTTATTTATTAGTATTTGCTTTATGTATTTCGGTGCTCCAATTTTGAGTGTATATATCTTAATGAGTATAATACCTTCATTTTGTATTTCTCCTTTCATCATTTTATCATGTCCTTGTTTATCTTACTCAATGGCCTTTCTTGTAACTCTATTTTGGGTGAAGTCATTACTGCTAGTCCTGCTTTCTTGTCATGTCCATTTGCATGGAATATATTTTTCCTTCTTCTGAATTTCAATTGATGTGTGTTCCTCTTACAAAAGTGGGTCTCTTGTATGCTTCATAATGTAGGGTCTTGTTATATTATCCAATCAGATAATATATACCTTTTGATTGAAGCACTAAGTCCATTAACATTTGTGATAATTATTGGTAGACTGGTGTTTATTTCCATTTTGAACTTGATTATCCATTTGATTTGGTATTTCCTTTTTGTTCATTTCTTTTTCTTTTTGTGGCTTGATTAGTTTTCTTTTTTTATTTTGGTTTCTTTTTGGCTTTGTGAGTTCATTGTACGCTTTTGACTTATGGTTACCCTGTTTTGTATTTATATCGACCCGTACTATGTCTATTTTAACTGATAAGAATACAAACTCAAACCCATCCTACAGAGAACAGAAACAAGAAGAAAACACCCTTTTTGCCCTGTTTCACTCTGTGACCCTTAAAATTTTTGATGTCCTGTTTTACAATATCATATTTATTCTGCTGTAAGTCATTGTAACTATTCCCTTTCTAATTATGCCTTTCTCTTTTCTATAGCATCCTGCTTCTTTTTTATATAGAGTTGATTTTTCATTATTTCTTTTTCTCTTGCTTAATTCTTTTAGTATTTGCTTCTGTGGAAGTTATTTACCTCTCCTTCTATTCTAAAAGATAGCCTTGCTTGATAAATTATCTTAGATTACAGCTTTCTTTCATTCAGGAATTGAATATGTCTTGCCACTGCCTTCTGACTGTTGTATTTGTGTAGGACACGTGTTTACAAATATAATATATATATGTAAAGAATACCTAGAAATGAAGTTAACAAATAAGGAGAAAACCTATAAGTTAAAAACAGAAAACTTTGATGAAGGAAATTAAGACTGATCCAAAGAAATGAAAAGCTTTCTTATGTTAATGATGTGAAACAATGGTTGAAACAACCATTCTACCCAAAGGATTTTACATTTAGTGTGATTCATGTCAGAATACCCATGAGACTTTTTTGTTAAATAGAAGAAATAATTTCAAAATTTATATGCAAACACAAAGATCATGAGTTGCCAAAATAATCTTGAAAAAGAGTATTAAATCTAATGGTGTAAAATTCTCTGATGTTACAAAGCTTTAGTAATTAAAACAACATGATACTGGCTCAAAAACAGACACCAATCAATAGAAGAGAATAGTGCAACCAGATATAATCCGTCAAACCTATGATCAGTAAGCCCATGAAAAAGGAATCAAGAGTACAATATGAAGAAAGCACATTCTCCTCAATAATTAATGCTGGGGAGATTTAACATGTAAAAGATAGAGTAGAATATTTCCTCACATTATATGCAATCTATGAGCACAGAATATCTTTCTATTTATTTTGTTTACTTATTTTTCTTGCACCTGTAATTTATAGATCTATGTTTATATCTTTTTTTTTCACTTATCGTATGTATTTCTATTTTATTGTTTTTGGTATAAATTTACACACAATTATTTTCCTAATTTCTATTTCTGATAATATGTTGTTACTATATAAAAATGCAACGGATATTTGTGTATTGATTTTGTATTCTGCAAGTTTACTAAGTTTGTTCATTATTTCTAACAGTCACTGGAGGGGTCTATGGAGTTTTTAACTCTGCATAATTATGTCATCTATAAAATCTTTACTACATTTTTACAAGTTGGATGCCTTTTTACTTTTCCTTGACTAGTTGTTCTGGCTAGGACTTCTGATAATGTAATTTAGGGCTTGTGAAAATGAGCTACTTTTTCTTATTACTGGACCAGAGGAAAACCTTCCTGTATGTTAACATTGAACTTGATGTTACTCATGGGTTTTTCTTATATGGATTTCATAATGTTTAGTTACATTCTAGAGCGAATTTGGTAAGAATATTTTTATAAAAAAGTTAAGATCACATTTGTCAATAAATTTCCTACATTTTTTAAGATTGTTATTTTTGAATTGTTTTTAAGGGATAGTATCACATATATTCATTTGCAAATGTGAAATAATATTTATGAACCAGGACTAAATCCAACTTAACTATAGTTTATAATACTTATAATATGCCATGAATTCAGGTTGCTAGTATTTATTTACAATGGAATTTACAGATACTGAAGGTAAAATTTGCATTGCACCTTGAGTGTACATTTATTTATTTAAAAATTTTATCACTTATTTTGAATTTGGCTTATGTTTAATGGAATTTATTTTTAAATAAGTAATATAACTTTTGGTAGAACTGGATTTACTACATTTTACTAATAGAGAGCATAACTATTATTTACCATTAGTGCACAAGACACATGACTTATAATGCCATACTATATTAACAATGCCAACAGTTTCAGGACTGAGAAACTTATTGCTTCCTAAAATGCATTACCAGGTCTTTTCCACCCCAAACCACATATAATGTTATTTCTTTGTCTTTTGATTATTTGTTTGCTTGCCCCTTAATGGAGGCACTGCTTTTTGAACCCAGGATCTTGTGCGTAAATGTATTTATCAACATCATTTTGGAACACAAAGCAGAAGCCCAAGAGTATGGATTATAAAGATAACCAGAATATTTATTTTCTTTTAGCGAATGAAAAACCTCTGAGTGAAAGAATGGCAAATATAAACATTTGTAAATATACAATAAGATTGTCTCTTTTGTAATTTTAATGTAGAATATTAAATTATATTTGTTTCACTTATAGCACTTAATTAAACTTTAAAACAAAAATTGCCCCCTTTAGGATTTCTTAAATTTGATTGATTATTTTAATCTAATTTTATTTCATGTATATTTACCATTTATTTATAAACTTACCAAATAAACTGATATTTATTCTTCTCATGTTTTGAATATAGAGCTACTTATTGAAAAGTACACAGATAAATACCTACTTCCATTTCCAAATCAAATTATTTTTCACTTTAATTAGAAATGATGATGAAATAATTATACATTTTCTGTACTGCCTTTACACAAATTACACTTTTAATTCCAAAACTTTAAAATTATTTTACTTATTTTGTGCATTATTTATACCCTATTCACCAATATGGAATAAATTTGTGTACAAAAGAATGGAGATTTGTTTTATTTTTAAGACCCCAAAATAATATTATTTAAACAGATTTTGTGGGGATAATATTTGCAGATCACACCATAAATATAAGCATCATTTATGTTTCATTTTAATTTTATGAATGAGGATAAACACTGTCTGAATGTTTCACTTGAGTTCCTAGGAAACCTGACGTTTTGTTATGTCATAGCTACTTAGGTTGAGAACCATTTTGATGGCCTAGCAGTTTATCTGTGCAGGCCTGCCAAAGCAGCATTTGAAGCTGCAGTGCTCAAAATCATGCAGATTAGAAAAGTAACTGTAGAAAAAGTTATTTGAGATGACACATGTTTCTTCAGAAATTCAAGATGTGTCTAGTTAAGATGGACCAACTGGTTCAGGAATCTCCAGTAGATCTCTATTGTGTGATCAAACATTCTCTGGGGACTTGGACTTGAGGTCTATGATTGAAGAAAATGCTTTTCAGACTTTGTCTGAAGAATCCTTGATAAAAAGACCATGTTACACACATTGTGTTTCTGAATGACATAAAGATAATGAATTTTGTTCCCTGACATTTCCAAGAAAACTCTGGAAAATGGCTGGAAGTGACCAATTTAAATCCATCTGGTGGGATGATAATGGATCTTCCATAGTGATTGATGAAGATGCCTTTAAGAAGGAAGTTTTGGAAAGAAAGGCCCCTTTCAGTATATTTGAAACAGGAATTATGAAAAGCTTAGTTAGACAGCTTAACCTTTATGGGTTTAATAAAGTGAGGCAGATATTTCAGAGATTTGCTTGTCTAGTTGACTTTCTGGCAGAAGAAAAAGAAGTCTCTGTTTTAAGAAAGGTATACATAAATTTTAGTTACCACATGGTAACTTATATATAAAATTTTACTTTGTACATCAATCTATGGTAATATAAATGTAAAGCTAAATTTTGAAAATTGTATAAAATTATTAAAGCTAAAATTCATTATTTTTTCTAAAAAATGAGGACAGTGCCTTATGTATTCAAGATTATGAGAAAATTTGCTTGCAAATATAATTCTTACCAGAAATCTAAATAAAGATATTAAATCTGCTTTTGAAAAGTGGCATTCACCGTTACTGCAAATGCTAACTTCTTAAATTTGATGACTATACTATTTAAATGTGTATTTTCCAAAAAAGGAACTTCAAAATATCATTAGCAATGTTCATATTTTGATGATATTATCTTTGCATTGTAAACATGAAGTCTCAGGTTTTATAGGTTAGGCTTATTTTAGTGTTGTATTTTGGTTTAAAATATTAATAAAATCTTACTCCTTTGGTTGTAGCTGCAGTTCTATCATAATCAAAATTTTAACTGAGGTTGTCCCCAGCTTTTATTGAGAATAAAAAGGAGAGTTGGGATTAAAAATGCCTCTCTGGTATCTTCATTGGCTCAAGATTTCAGAAGAAGCAATTTAAAGGAGGCGGTAATGAGGATATTCATAATTCTGATTTTGTGGCTGACACTAGTGGAGATAGTACATTTTTACCTTCTGCAAATTTAAACATTCTTCGAATAAGAAAGCCCTCTTCTAGCCACATAATTGGTTATACAAATAGCCCGATCAGAGATGATTTTTCTCCTCCATCATCAATGTCATTTAGACCACCAGAAAAAATTGCAGTGGATCAACATGCTATTTTAAATCAGTTGACCTCTGTCCATGGGCACTTTTAAAGCAGCTACACTGAAGCAAATGGCCGTGTTTTGAAATTAATTACAACTACAACATCTACTTTTCAGTGCAGCATCTTTTCTCTGAGACAGAGCAACTATTTTGGACTGATGGCGGAGCCTTCTACTTTTCCAAATAGGTATCACAACATATCTGCCAATGAAGGTCATTTTTCTAAACTTCAACCAGGGAGCAACCCATGGATTCCAGTGCCAGTGATGGCTGATACATCAGCAACCATTCTTTCAAGGCCAACTCATCAGCCATCTTCAGTTTATGAATGTCATCCTAATTACAACTGATCTACCAAAGGACTACCAGATTATGCAGTGAAGCAAAGATTAAAATTGATGTTGGAAAATGTCAACAAATATCTGCAATTTTCATATTTAACAATAAACATAGATGTGTACCTGTAATTTCCTTATTATTTTTTAAAAATGGTTAAGAGGTAAATGGTAGAGTAAGTTTCCATTAAAAGAAAAAAGTGATATTTGATTGATATGATCATTTGATGGAAAAATATGGGAGTAAATTTAAATAATTTCTTGTAAGGAAGAAGAGTAAATGGAAGAATTTGGAAAAAGACAAAAACATGGAGAGAGGGAAAATTACTAAGTGGTTTCTGGTTCATCCTGGAATGTAGGAAAGTGTTAAGTTAGGATAGGTTGAAATAGGAGATAAATGCAGGAACCGGCCCAGGGATCATGGTCTCTAATATGTCATCCCTGGAATCATAAAGGTCACATGATGTAGTCCCAGATGACTCATTCAGCATGTGGTTCAGGGTAAGAAGTAATTTTATTTATGGCCTTTTTGTGCTGCTCTCAAAGCATTCCAATTGGTGCTTTTACTTCCTGCACTCAAGATTCTACACTGTATTTTCTAGTTAATAATTTATGTTGCTTTTATTTTCCAGACAAAGTCAAGCTTATGTCCTCAGGGTGGCATTTAATGCTTTTCCAACTCTAAGCCCACAAACTCAACTTAGATTTGTCATTTCTCTATAAATCTGACATCTAACTACCTTGGCATGTCTTTATGTTTTACTGTATCTGGAGATACATCCAGGCAAATGCTTGTCATCTATGTTCACTCCAATCTCACCACTTTTACTCCAGCTCATCCTTTGACTTTGTGTGTCCTCCTTTTACCTACTTAGACTTTCCCAGTCTCAGTGCAGAAACCAACTCCTCCAGATGTTTTGTCTTTCCGCGTTTCCTTCTCTAACTTGTATACCAGCACATTAAGCATAGCACATGCCACCGGATGCATTTTAGTATTTAGTGAATGAAAAATACATGTTGACTTTAAGCAAAATCTACTTTCCTGAATCAACAAAACTCTCATGGTTTTCAAATTATTTCATTATGTTCTTTACTCTTCACCACAAACTAGCTCTTTTCATAGCCCAAGGACTATTCAGTCAAGACAGTAATTGGAGGTAGATACAGGAGACAAAATATTATTTTCTTGTTTATTCATGCCTCCAGAGGTCTAAAGCATTCCACTCTCATTTGCTGGAATTTTTCCTGTCTCTTCATCACCCAACCACCCCAAAATAGCTGATTCTCTTACCCATACCAATAACAATACTGCCTTCTAATTAATTTACTTCTTAGAATCAGAGCTTTGTCCAGAAGGGACAGTGTTATTTCAAATATTTAATGTCAGTTTTTTCACCCCACATAACTTGTGCCACTTCTAAACTTCGCACAGTAAGTATCTAAGAGATAATAGCCCTTTGGTTGGGGCGGTCATATCCAGTAACCAAATTGCAATCTAAAATGTGTGGACTAGAAAGAGGTGAGGGTGGTAGAATTAAAAATTTGTCCAGCTGCAAGAATACCAAGTTTCTGCAGATATAAAGAAATATAAAATATTCATGGAAGACTTTGACAATTTCCCATTAATTTTAAATAAAAGGTGAATCATTTTCAGAATGCAAAGTGCCCTGGAATGCTGCAAAAATTGTAGACAAGGTCAGGGAGCTGAAGACTTCTGCTTACAATCATGCAGCCAGTGTCAGCTGATAAGAGTGGAATGGCAATATTGAGTTCTGAAAATGTGTCACCAGTTTGGAAGAAAGTCTTTGATAATCTGGAGAATGACAAATGGGCCAGGGAAAGCTCTAGCAACATCCCATCAATATGACCTTTACCAAGAGAAGAAAAGAGCACACTTGCAGCAGGAGATCTGTGTCTGGACAGCAGTGGTTTTTCTTATAACAGAAACATCAAGCTGTTAATATTGTCAGCTCAAATCAGATGGTGTCTATGTTGTTGTTTATATTAGCAGTCTGGGGTTCAGATGGGCTGGTTCAGCAGCTATTTTCCAGCTCTCTTATCATTCAGTGGGTCTTACCGTGATCATTTTAAGAAGGTTCTATACTGATAATTCAAAAGCTAAAGTTCACTTTCAAAATTGAAATTCTGGGGAAAAACATTATTTCTTTGCCCATCTGTAGGTTCCTACCTGGTAAAAGCTAGACTATTGGCAAAAGTACAAAATTTGGCTGGTGTTTGAAAACTATACTCTGAGCTTTGCCCACTGAATTCTTCCCAATAAATACTACGAATCTGCCTACCACTGTGTGTGTGTGTGAAGATGGATTGTTAACAGTAACTAAGTTTGTCTTAGTTGAGTCATCAGTGAATTATTCCTCTACATCTGGCACAATCTCTGTGAATTTAGAGTTTCATTGAGCCACCAGATTTTCTTCCGATCAGGGAGAGGTAGATTATAATTCTCCCAGTATACTAATTGTTACCTTTTCATTGAATCCCGAGCTGATGCTATGGCCAAGCCACTGAACCCTTGAATTGGACTGAGGCATATACATTCTACAGTTCCCAGAGCCCAGCAAAGACTGTCTCTCTTTTTAACTTAAGCTTATGTCTAAGTTTTTTTTTCTTTTAATTCTCATTGTTGACACAAGTTATTCTGGCTTTGAACACCCGTTGACTAATTTATAGTGACTGAAGCTATGACTTATTCCCATTCACATAGAAATTGCAATAACCTTTTTTTCCTTGGACTACCTGGAATAGAGTGAGCATAGTCATCATTTTGAAAGCAGTCCTCAGTCCTAATAATGCAGAAATTTTACACTTATTTGCCCAGGAATTGAGCAATTATGTTTGTTGTGGATCTCAGCGATTATCCTCACATCCCCTAATGCAACCATGAGTAAACACCATATTGTTATCCAAAATCAAATCTTTGTCAGTATTGCATTCCCATTGCAAAAGATTTAAGTATTGTAGGAGTTCTGAGATTTTACCATGCTGAGATTTTTAGCTGCCTAGTATGTTCATTTCTTACAGATGCTGTGGGGTTAAATGAGAACATCATTCAGAGACAGTGAACTTTATCACTTACAGCAAGGACAGTTTTAAATTTGTATCCATTCCCTAATCTCAGATGTATACACAGAGAGAAATTTTGATGCCTACAGAAGCAGTGGTCTGTTAATATGAAGAAAGTTTAAGGCATGGTAAAACAGTAATTTTATTAGTATCTTTATGTAAATATATTAAAATCACTTATTTATTAGTATCTTTACCTAGGATAAATATATCATGACTCAAGTTTAATTGCTGCAAAAACAATTATAAGAAATAACATGGGAAAAAATGACCATTGACTTTACATTTTTCCTTCAGCTCTTATTGAGATATAATTGGCAAAAAACATTGTGTAAATTTAGGTGCACAGGATAGTGATTTGATTTACAAGTATCATAAAATAAATATCATAGCAACTTTAGGGAGATTTCATTATCTCATTTAGATACAACTTTAAAGAAATACAATTTGTCTTTTGGTTGTGATGAGAAAACTTATGGTCTTCTCTCTTAACAACATTCATATAGAACCTAAAGCAGTATTAATTGTAATTTTCATGTTACTACGGGGCATCCCTAGAACACGTTTATTTTTCTGCTGCAGGTTTGTAGCTTTTGAGTGCATTAATCAAATACTCCTTTCCTAACCCCTGCCTCTGTTAACTACAAATCTAATTTTTTTCTATAGTATGTTTGTTTGTTTTTGAAGTGTAGTTTTATATATAACACTGTGTTAGTTTCTCTTACACAACATACTGTTTTCTATCTTTAATACATTTCAAACTGATCACAAATATAAAACAAGTTTTGATATGTTGCTTTTTAAAGATATTTCATGGTTATTGACTCTTCCCCATACAGTACATTTCTTGTCCCTGACTCATTTAATCTGCCAATGGAAAATTTTCTCTCTTAATTTGCCTCATATATTTCTTTTTCTTCATCACATTTCCCTTCTTCTTGTGAACAACCTGTTTCTATATCTATAACTCCTTTTCTGTTTTGTTATGTTCGTTTGTTTTAAATTCCAAATATGAGTAAAACCATTCAGCATTTGTCATTCACTTTCTGACTTATTTCACTTAGCATATTACCCTCTTGGTCTACCAATTTGTTGCAAATGACAAGAAATTAATCTTTTCAGAGCTGAATAATAACCCATTGAACTTTTATTTTTGTTTGTGTGCATATATAAATATATATATATTTAGGGTGTCTGTATATATATGTATAAATATAGACAAATCTGCAGTTAATAGATGGGTAGATATATTTACTATAAAAACACATCTTTTTATCCATCATCTGTTGATGAGCAATTAATTTGCATCTATATCCTGGCTATTGTAAATAATGCCACAGTGAATATAGGGCTGAATTTATCTTTTCTGATTAGTGTTTTTGTTTTCTTGCAATAAATATCCAGATATGGAAATGTTGGATAATATTTCATTCTTAATTTTTAGATAAAATTGCATACTGTTTTCCACAGTGGCAGCACAAATTTACATTCACTTAAACAGTGTATCAGAGTTCTATTTCTTACATCCTCACCAACACTTATATTTGTTATCTTTTTGATAATAGTCATTCTGACAGGACTGACATAAAATCTCATTGTGTTTTGGACTTGCATTTTACTGATGATTTGTGATGTTGACCGATTTCATGTGCCTGTTGGTTGCCTTTCCCCCACTGTATATTCATTTTTGTAACGGGCTAAATGACCATAACTGTGCGATTTCATTTTTATGGATTTTGCTGTGTTACATTATTCTGTTCATTCTGTGCCACTACCTTATTCTTTTTAATACTGTAGCTTTGTATTTTAGTTGAAAATCAGGGACTGTGTTACATCCTGTTAGTTCTTTGTCAAAGTTATTTTTGTTTTTAGTTTGTTTTCTTTGTTTTCATTTTATTTTAGTGATTTCATCTCTTTTGTGTTTACATGTAAATTTAAGAATTATTTATTGTAAGTGTCTAAAAATGCCGTTGGTATTTTAATAGGAACTGAATTTAATTTGTGTATTTTCTTGTCTAGTACTGTCACTTAAACAATATTTCTTTCCTAATCTATGAACAGAGAATTTCCTTTCATTTGTTTGCATTATCTTCATTTTCTGTTATAAATATTTTATAGGTTTCTGAGCACAGATCTTTTACCACCTTGGCTGCACACATTACTTGATTTTTGGCTTTTTTTGTAATGCAACTGTAAATGAGACAGTTCCCTCACTTTCTCTGTTAGCTTGATGTCAGTGTGTAGAAATGCAAGATTTCTTTATGTTAATTTTATATTCTGAAATTTTACAAAATGCATTGATAAGCCCTAGTAGATTTATGCCATCTTCTTTAGGATTTCAATTTGAAATATGTCATCTGAAAACAGATACTTTTACCCCTTTTCTTAATTAGCTATATTATATTTGCATTTATTTTGGATAGCTATGGCAAGAATTTCCAATACTGTACTGAATAAAAGTGGTAAGAGTAAGCATTCTTGCCTTTTTCCTGCTCTTAAAGGTGATGTTTTCTGGTTTGAATCAGTGAGTGTCATGTTTGCTGATTTTGTGTCATTTATGGCCTTAAATGTGTTGAGATATGTTTACTTATGCCCACTTTGAGGAGAAATATAATCATAAATAGATACTGAATTTGTCAAAACATTTTATGACTCTTTTGAGGTGACCATATAATTTTTGTTTTTCAATTTGTTAGTGTGGTGTATCATATTAATTAATTTGTGGGTAATGAATCACTTTTGCATCCCTGGAATAAAATGGACTTAATCATAATGTATAATCCTTTTAATGTATTGTTTGCTAACATTTTAATGATGATTTTTGCAACTATGCTTTTTAGTAGTATTTAACATGTAATTTTATGAGGTATTTGTTCCTGTTTTTGTAGCAGTCTGATACAGAAATGTGGGGTAGGAAGCCTTCCTTCCTCTGCAAATTTATGGAATTCTCTGAGAAGTATAGGTGATAACTCTTCTCTAAGTGTTTGGCAGAATTCACCTGTGAAGCTGCCTAGGCCTGGAATTTTGTTTCTTGGGAGATTTTGTTTAATTACTTATTCAATTTCATTAGTGATAATCTGTTCATATTTTCTAATTATCATTCCATCCTGGAGATTAAGTCTTTCTAAGAAATTGTCCATTTCTTTTACGGTTTCCATTTTAATTGGCATATAATTTGTTGTACCTTCTTATGATGCTTTGTGCAACTTTGATATAAGCTGTAACTTCTCATTTATTTTGGAGTTTATAAATCTGTACTCTCTATTTTGCTCATGAGTCGGGTTAAATTTTATGAATTTCATTATTCTTTCAAAAGATATTATTTAGTTTGATTAGATGTTTCTATTTTTAATCTTTATTTTATTTATTTATATTCTGAACTTTCAACTGTCTTTCCTTCTACTAACAAGTTTTTTTAATTGTTTTGCTACATATTTTGTTTGTAAGATTATGTTATAAATGAGAGATAATTATTATTTGTATAAGTGGGATTATTTTGCTATAAGCTTCCCTATTAATACTGCGTCTGCTTTACCCCATGGACTTTGTTTCTGTAGTAATATTTCTTTATATATATTTCCTTTGATTTATACAGCAATCCATTTTTTGTTTAATATTGTATGATTTATCCTCCACACTTTACAATTTTCCCAGGTTTTTTCTTTTAGTAAATTTCTATTCTACAGAATCCATAAGTCTCTTCACAAAACAAAGAGAAAAATAATAAAATTTATAAAAAATATGAAAGACCCAAATTTTCTAAAATTATCTTTGAAAAATGAACAAAGCTGTGGGTAATATCCTCCCTGACTTTGGAACATACAACAAAGCTACAGTAATGAAAACACCTAAATATGGCACTAAAAGAGACACATAGAACAATGGAACAAAATAAAGAGTCCTAAAATAAACCCACACACATATGGTCAATAAGTCTACAATGAAGGGGGCAAGAGTATAAAATGGAAAAAAGGCAATCTCTTCAACAAGTAGTTCTGGGAAAACTAGACAGTTCATGTAAAAGGAAGATGTAAGAGCACTTCCTTCCATAGTATACAAAATAAGATAAAAATGGAATAATTTTCTAAAAGTAATACCTGATAATTAACACTTTCTAACCAAGAACAGGAGCAGATCTGCCTTTGAGATAAATCATAGCAATATTTATTTTTAATCTATCTCCTAAGTAAAAAGAAAAGGAAAATTTACAATAACAGTTTTTAATTTTACTGAGGAGAAAATAGATGTAATATGTGATAAAGGGATTCTACTTCTTGTATAAATGTGAAGTGCAAACATTTTGCAGAGCAAAGGAAACCTTCAGCAAGATATATGGCAACACACAGAATAGAAGGAAGAATTTCAGACAATGAAACCAACATTTTGTTAATATCCATATTTATAGCATACTAGACTCAATATTTAAAAAACAAAGACTCCAACTTAAAAACATTTGAAGGATCTTCAAGGAAACTTTTCAAATACAGACAGGTGGATGATTTTCATGCACATAAAAAGAAACATAATGTTGCTATTAATTAGGAAATTGTAAATAAAAACCAGAATGAAAAATAATCTCACAGAATCCAAAATGGCTATTAAAAAAGTCTTCAAATGTCAAACATTAATAAGAATGTCGATAAAAGTGAACCCAGATACACTGTTGGTGGAAATATAAATTGATGCATTCACTATGATAAGAGTGGACAGTGCCCAGAAAACTAGATATAGAAGCACTATATGTTGCAGCAAATCCAGTTTTTGATATAAATCTTAAAAAAATGAAAACATTATCTTTAAAGAAAATATTACCCCCAATGTTCTTAACATCATCATTTATAATAGTCAAGGAGAGATGCACAACTCAACCCCCCCATCAACAGATGATTGGCTGAAGTTGATGTGAGATATAGATAACATAAAAAATACTTAGTCATTGTCATATCAAAAAATAAAATTCTGCCATTCAGAGCAATGTGACTGGACCCAGAGAGTGTTGTACATAAAAAAAAAAAAGTCATACAGAGAGAAACAAACTACGTTATCACTTATATAAGGAAACTAAAGATATAAGAGAAATAATCATAAAAAAGAGAAACAGAATCACATATATATGTGTAGTGTACCAAGTAGTTGTTTCCTGTGACGACAGGTAAGAAGGATGGAGAAGACAGATATGTGCAAGGAACTAGATATAATTTAGAGAAGCAACACTGTCATATTTGCAGCACAGAAAAATATTTTAATAATTTAAATGATTTTAAAGAAATTATAGGCATATATTATAGTAAAATTTGCATGTAGGTGGGAAAAACATTGAAGAAAAGAACCCAGGAAATACAAAATAGTTTGTGGTACTCTGATATTAAGGGAAGTGATTTGTTCACTTTCTTTACTGTTCTAATAATGTCCTTAGTAGAATTTAACCTTTTAAATGAAAAAGAATATGCTTTTAAAAAAGTGACATAAATTTAAACTATTTCTGTCTCTCCCCTTAAATCTACAGTCAGTGAAAGGATCACATCTCAACAAAAATAACTAAAACACAAAACAATACTCAAGAGTGCAGGTGTACAGCTGAAGTTTGGTGGGCTAAAACACATAAAGGAGGCTGAAATGAGGGAAGAGCAGAGGTGGTGCCTTCATCCAAGGCCCACTGACAAGGTTATCTGAGCCCAGAGCTTCAGAGTACACAGCAGAAACAGGGTCTCATTGGTTCACACAGCTTCAGCCACCAACTGCACCATTACTCATGGTCACAGGTAACTAGGAGGGTGGCACAGTGGAGACAGAAATTCCATCCTTCAGACACTCAGATATTCATGACACAATCCCTACTCCCCATTCACAGTGGTGGAGACAAGGTACCTTGCAACATAGGACATGGCAAAGGCACTTGTGTGATTCCAAATGCCCACCTGTCTTTACACCTTTCCTCAATGTGTACACTGAGTCTCAAGGGATATCAGATAAAAGGAAAGGTTCACTGGCGCAGTGACAACAGTGGCATTAACTACCAGAGATATCTAAAAAGTGACAATGTAAGCAATCTTTTATCCAGACAGTAGCATCTGGAAAGTGCCATTTTGAATTATTATCAGAGGTAGCTCAGGTAAGTTAAACCAAAAATTGTGCAATATTGCAAAATACCAGAAAACAAAAGCAAGGGTTACAACTCCCAATTTGTTATTTAGTGTCATCAGAGCAATAATTCACCATGATCATGACCAATCACAGTAACAGTGTAGGGCACGCACACACAGAGATACTCACACACAGACATCAACACAGATGCAGACACACAAGAACACACTCACAAACCCACACTCGCACACACGCACACACAATGTCAACCCTGCAGCAAAGAAACATAAGTCATGGAATATTGCCATATAACTAATAGAGAATCCAGACAGTTGTGATACAGAAACTCAATACAAAAAACAAAACTCAGAAAGCAGTTTAATGAGCTCAGTATTAAAATAAATGTTGATAAGGAATACATTACCTAAGAGACTGAAACTATAAAATAACCCAACATTATGAGGACCAGATGAACTTTGAAAATAAGATGAAGAATGCAACAGAAAGCATTGGAAGAAGACTGTCTTTGTGGAAGAGAGATTAGCAAACTCACCAATACAAAGCTAGAAATGATAGGAGATGGCAGAGATTCAAGATATTAAAAAGTGAGGAAATTTTACAGTAGCCTTCAGACTTCCTCAGGAAGTGAACATTAGAGTGAAATCCTGGAGGGAGATGAAATTTAGAGGGCAGCTAATGGTTTATTTAAAGAAGAAATAGTTGATAATTTCCTGAACCTATTTGAGGAACTGATATACAACTCTGTGAGCCAACAAAACACCAATAACTTTAAGACAAAGAGACCTGTTTCAAGATACGTCATATGCAAGTTGGCAAGTCAATGACAGAGTAAAATTTTAAAGGCAGCCAAAGAAAGTTTTGATAATGTACAAAGAACCCCAATTAGGCTCTCAGCAGATTCATGAGCGGAAAATATGTGCCAAGGCTAAATAAAATGACATTTTCAAACTACTGTATTTAGAAATTCCTCACCTAAGAATATTCTACCTCGCACAGTTATCACTTCGGTATAAAATTAAAATAAAGCCTTTACCAGAAAAACAAATCCTGAATGAGATAAAAAAAAAAAACAAACCAAGACACCTTAAAAGATATGAGGAAAACTGCTATTCTAAGAAAAATAAAATGGCAGAACTATGCAAAAAATTGAACAAAATACTAAGCAGAGACCACGAGAAAGTTGCAACTGATTCTTTGGGTATGTTTTTAAAGGCTGCTATTCTATATGGATAAAATAGTGTAAAATAGGAAATTAGTTGCAATAAATAAATATACATCAATCTGGTAAGATGTTCTCAACAGTAATAGAAATAATTTGAGTCAGTATTCATAAAAGGTAACTTGTAAAAATAATACAATATTAAAGGAAGATGCTATCAGCAGAAAAATGACTAAATTATACATAAGATATTTTATTTTTAATTGAAATAGAGTAGATGTATTCTTTTGTGTAGTTTCAGATGTATATCATAGTGATTCCAACCACTTTGTAGATTATATTGCATTATAAATTATTACAATAATTGTAACATACAATTATTATATGTTATTGTGCATAATTCCCTGATCTATACAGATTATCCTTGTTTCTTCTCTCCTTTATATATACTAATTTGTATCTGTCAATATCCTACCATTAAATTGTCTTTCCCTTCCCCTTTGGTAAACATAAATATTTTCCCATATGATTCAGTCTGCTTCAGTCTTGTCTATCTAATCTCTCCATCTCTCTACCATATCTCTATCTATCAATCTATCTATCTCTCTATCTATCTATCTATCTATCATGTATCTATGTATCTATACTTCTATCTATTTATCTGTAATCAATCAATAAATAGCTATAGATAGATATACTCAGATACTTATTATTCTTTAGATTCCACAAATAAATTATATTATATACTATTGTCTTTGTTTAAGTTACTTCACTAAGCACAATATTTACTAGGTCCATTCATGATGCTGAAAGAGAAATGTGTTGTACTTTTTCATGGCTGAGTAATATTCCATTGCATATTTATTGTAACATCATACCTTCTTAAATCCATAGTCTAATTTGGACTCTTGGATTGCTTCCCTGTCTTGCATATTATAAACAGTGCGGTTGTGAACATTGGTTCTTCTCAATTTAGTGTTTTTCCCCAGATTTTTCCTAGGAGAGATATTACTGGGTCATATGGTAGTTCTCTTTTTACTTTTAAAATATCTGAATTCTCTTTTCCATAGAAGTTGTATATTTTACATTCCTACCAAAGGATACAACAGATTTGTTTCCTCCACATCGTCTTCAACACATTCTATTTGTAGACTTTTTGATAATAACCATTTGAGCAGTGTGAAATGATATCTCATTGTGGTTTTGATTTGCAATTACCTAATAATTAGTAATGTTGAGCATTTTTATCACTTGCCTGTTACTCATCTTTTTGTTATTTTGGAAAAATATTAACTCAGGAACTCTGTTCTATTTTTTGATTGGGTTTTTGTTTTTAACATTGAGTTGGGTAACCTAAATCCATGTTACATCTATTAACCTACATCTATTAACCACTGGTCACTTGCATTGTTTGCAAATATATTCTCCAATTACACAGGCAGTGTTTTCATTTCATTCATAGTGTCCTTAGCTGTGCAGAAGTTTTCAAGTTTGTTTAGGTCCCATTTGCTTATTTTTGCTTTCATTTCTTTTGCCTTAGGAGACTGATATAAGAAAATATTCCTATGATATATATACAATAGTGTATCTCCTATATCCGCTTCTAGCAGTTTTTTAGTATCAGGTTTTACATTTAGGTCCTTAATACACTTGGAGTTTATTTTTGTATATGATGTCAGGGAATGCTCTAATTTCACAATTTTACATGTAGATGTCCAGCTTTCCCAACACCATCCATTGACCAGACTGTCTTTTCTCCATTGTGTACTCTTGCCTCCTTTATCATAGATTCATTACTCATAGGTGTGTGGAATTATTTCTAGGCTTTCTATCTGTTTTTATTGATTACATTTCTGTGTCAATCCTATGCTGTTTTTATAACTGTAGGGTTGTAGTGTAGTAAGGTATCCAGGAGGATTGTACCTCCAGATTTGTTCTTTTTTTCTCAAGATCATTTTGGCAAATTTTAATGGTTTCATGTAAAACTTAGAGTTATTTATTTTCTGGTACTGTGGGAAATACTACAGCTTCGTAACAGGAATTGCACTAAATCTGTAGGTTTCTTTGTGTAGTTCGGCCATGTTAACAATATTAACTCTTTCAATCAAAGAGCACAGGACATCTTTCCATTTCTTTGAATAATTTTCAATTTCTTTGTCAATGTTTTTTAATTTTCAGTGTGTAGATCTTTCATATATGTGTTTTCATTTATTCCAAGATATTTGGGGTGATGTGATTATAAATAGTATTGCTTTCAACATCCATTTTAAGGTATCTCATGATTAATATGTAGGAATGCAAGAGACTTCTTTACATTAATCTTGTACCCTGCTCCCTTGAGGAAATTTTTATTGTTCATAATAGTCTGTGTGGAGCCCTTAGGACTCTATGTAGATTGTTAGGTCATCAGTACTGGTGACAATTTTGCCTCTTTCTTTCCATTTTGCATTTCTTTTACTTCTTTTTCTTTCCTTTTTCTTTCTTCTTTTACTATGGAACAGAAGTGCTGAGAATAGAAATCCTTGTGTTGTTCCCAAATTTACTCAGAATGCTTTCAGCCTTTCCTCTGAGCATTATAAATTGTTATAAGTGGCCTTTAGTATGTTGAGAGATGTTCCCAATGCACTCCCTTTAATGAGATTTCGGATCATGATGTGTGTTGAATTTTGTCTAATGATTTTTCTGTGTGTATTCACATGGTCCTGTGAATTTTGTCCTTCCTTTTTTATATAAGTGTCATGCTGATTGACTCGTGTATGTTGAACTATCCTTGTGAATCTGGATGGAATCAAACTGATCATCGTGTATTATCCTTCCTATCTACTGCTGGATTAGTTTGTTGATGTTGTTCGAGGATTTTTGAATGTATATTCATCAAGAATATTGGCTTTACATTTTCTTTTTTTTTTTTTTTGGTAGTATCTTTGACTGGTTATGTTATCATGGTATTGGTGGCCTAATAGAATAACTTTGGGAATTTTCTTTCCTCCTTCATTTTTTGAAATACTTGGGAGGAAAGTGGTTTTAGAGAAGGCATCCAGGCATTTTGTTCAAGGGGTGTTTTTAAAATTATACATTTTATTTAAATTGCACATATTGTTCTTTTCAAGTTTTCAGTTTTCTATTTATTCAGTGTTGGCAGGCTGTATGTTTCAAGAAATTTATCCATTTCTTTAAGATCGTCCAGTTGGTTGTCATGTAACTGCTCAGAGTGCTTTCATAATCTTTGTTTGTATTTCTGTAATATCAGATGTTATTTCTACTGTTTCATTTATTATTTTTGGGGGGCCCACTCCCTGTATTTCTTGATAAGCTTGGCTAAATTTTATCAATTTGTTAAAATTTTTAAGAAAATAAAAGCTGTTTTTTTATGATTTTTAATTTATTTTTTAATTTTATTGTATTTATTTTCAACCTAATCATTAAAGATTTCTCATTCTACTGCCTTTAGGTTTTGTTTGTTCTTATTTCACTTTATTTTGGGTGACAGGCTTGGTCTTTTGTGTGAGGTTTTCCTTTTTCCTTGTAGAAGGCCTGAATTGCTCTAAACTTCCCCCTTAGATTTGCCTTTGGTGCATCCCATAAATTTTATGAAGCTCTTTTCATTGTAATTTGATTCTATGTATGTTTTCATTATCTCTTTGATTTCATCATTGACCTTGTTTTATTTTATTTTTTTAAAGGATGTAGTTTAATCTCATGTTTGTGGTTTTCCTGTTCTTCTCTCCAGATTTGATGCATAGTTTCATAATTTTGTGTATGGAAAATTACTTGCTGTAAACTATATTAGCTTAATGTTTCTGAGGCTCTTTTTATGACATAATATGTGGCTAATTCTTTAGAAATCATCCTGTGCACCCATGAGAATCTTATGTGTTCTCCTTTTCTGATGCAGTGTCCAATAACTCATTTAGATTTAAATGATCTAATTTGACATTAAGACCTCTGTTTCCTTACAGATATTCTTTCTGGATGATATGGCCATCAGAAAAGTGAGGTGTTAAACTCATCTATTATTGTTTTATAATGAATTAATTACTTCACGTCTACTAATATTTCTTTTTATACTTATGATCTACATTGTTGGGTACATATATAATTTAATGAGTGTAATACTCTATTTTTATTTTGATCTCTTTTTCTTTATGTAATCTCATATTTATCTTTCATTGTAAACCTTATTTTAAAATGTATTTTGTATGATTTGAGCTTTGCAATCTGCACATTCTTGTCATTTCCATGAAATATAATTTCCATCTATTTCCTGGCTGTGTATGTCTTCCACCATAGAGTAAGTTTTTTTGGGTGGAGGCCAAGATGGTGGAGGAGAAGGATGCTGGTATCGCACCCTTTTCCACAAATGCACCAAGACTCATCCACAGACCCACTCAGCTAACCAGAGAACCTGCAGAACTCTGATAGAGCATTGTCCTCTTCAAAAGATAAAGATGCAAAAAATATGGCAGGAGAAAAGGAGGAAAGAAAGAAGAAAAGGTAAAGCAGACTGTGACAGGTCTCACAGGGAGGGATCAGCTAAAAAGGACTGGCGCTCTTTCACTAGGTCTCCCCACTCCAACTGAAATGTTGGCAGAACGGACGGGGAGCCTCCAAGGATTGGATCTCTGAAGTCTATAAGTTGACTGACAGTACTAAGTTAAACAGGCAGAGGATCCCTGTGACAGCCAGCCTGTGATGCATCCAGGCAGCTGAGGGCAGGACCATGCTGCAAGACCTGGTTGGAAGATGGGGATGGGTGCACTGAGGCAGACCGGGGGAATGGATGGGGCTGTGTGCTATTGCTGTGGGTGGACAGGGCAGAAAAACCTGGGCCCTCCATAAAACAACAGGGCAGACGTGCCCTGGCAGGGGAAAGGTGCATTCCCCATCTCTGAAATTCCACAAATTTTCTTGGAGAAGAGAGCTGGAGCTCAGCCACAGCCACCATACCCTCTGGTGCTTTGCACCCAGGTGACAGTGGGGGCAAAACCTGTATCCTCTCCTAAGGACTTAGCAGCCTCAAAAGCCAAATGGGGCTTGTCTTCAGTCCGAGGCAGATAGGATACTCCTGTCGTTTTTCCTCAGAATACTTGCTCTGCCTAGACAAACATGGAGCTGAGTTTTGGCCCAAACAGGGACAGGTCTGTTCCTAAGTCTACCCTGAGCCCAATTCTGGTGTGCAAGCCTGAGGCAGAGCATTCAGTGGCACAGAGCAGTGGAGAGACTGGCACCCTAAGGTGGCTGGTGGCCCACCAAATTTTGGGGTTGAATGCAGCCTCTGACCATGGTTCTGGGAGAGGGCATGACATCCACTCCTGCCTGCTCAGTCAGAAACATTTGACTGCAGCCTCAGACAGGGCAGTGAGAAGCCAGCTCACAGTAAAGAGAGCTGCTCCAGAACCAGTTTTCGGTGTAGGAGCAATCTACTTGCTGATAGGCTCTGGGAGCAGCACAGATGAGGGCTCCAATGGAGGGCCTCTGGAAAAAGCAAGCTCAGCTTCAAAAACAGGATGAATACAGAAAGAGTTCACATTAAATGTATACAGTCTCCAGGAGGACACTGACCACCCCCTTGTCTTAATCTGTTTTTACCTGTTCCATTTTCTATTACCCTCTTAATTTTTACTACTAAGTCAATTATATATACCCCCATATTAATCCCTTTGAAATTTTTTAAAATATTTTTAATATTATTATTTTTCAAAACTCTGCACCAACTTGCTTTTCTATTATTCATTATACAATGTCTTCAAACTTTTATTTCTCCCTTCTTTAAAATTCTTTATGTCTCTCTCTCTTTTTTCTCTTTTCTTAGTTGTATTTCTACATAGGCATTGTGTAGATAAACACTTTTAAGAGCACAGTAGATAATTGATACTCCATAAACCACAGTGCCAGAGAGGTAGGAGCAAGATGAAGAAGCAGAGAAAACAATCTCAATTAAAAAACAAGAGAAATCCCCTGAAAGAACGATCAGTGAAATAGATATCGATAGCCTACTTTATTAAGATTTCAAACAAGAGTGATCAAATTATTGAAGGAAATAAAAGATAGAGTTTAGAGATATAAAATATGTAAAAAATGAAATGGAAGATATAAAGAAGAGCTGAGTAGAATAGGTAAACCCATTTACTGAGATGAGGAATGATCTAAAGTGGTCGCAAAGCTGACTTGACATTGCAGAGGAATGAATTATTGACTTAGAAGACAGGACAATAGAAAGCATCCAATCAGATTGTCTACAAGAGAAACAATTGAATAAAGCATGAGACCTAAGGGATAATAAAAAGCATGCCAATCATGGCATGATAGAAATCCCAGAAGGGGAGGAATGATCAAAGGGGATTGCAAAGGTTTTTGAAGAAATAATGACTGAGAACTTCCCAAACAGATACAAGGAATCAGATATCCAAGTACACGAACCTCAGAGTGTCCCAAACAGGAAGAACCCAAATACCAACACCAAGACATAAAATTAAGATGTCCAGAGTCAAGGATAAAGAAATGATCCTAAAGGCAGCAAGAGAATAGCAAAGAGTGAGTTATAAGGGAATCCCCATAAGGCTCCCAGCTGATTTCACTACATCAATACTAAAGGCCTGAAGGGAGTGGAAAGATATATTCAATGTCCTGAATGAAAAAATGTTATATCCTAGGATACTTTAATCAGCATGTTTATCCTTTATGGTAGAAGGATACATAAAGAAATTCACAGACAAGAAAATGCTACAAGAGTTTAGCAACACTAGACCCATGCTAGAAGAAATATTTAAAAGTCTACTCTAAATAGAAAAGCAGCAGGATACATCAAATATGTGAAACTCACAGCAGGAAAAGTGCTAACTCATGAATTACAAATAAAATACACACAAAATTTTAAAACAAGAGATACAAATCATTGAGAATGGGAGAGGGAGGCAGGAAAAGAGAGAATTTTTTTTGTTCTTTCTTTTTAAAATATTTTGTTCTCTGTAGGATGGGTTTGAGATCATGTTACTATAAGTTTAATAAAATCACTTATAATAATGGTCTAAAATACTTATAAAAAAGGGTAACAACAAGACAAAAACTTATCAGGGTGTCAATAAAACTAAATAAAATGCATGATAATACAAAGGAAAATGACCAAACCATAAAAGGAAGATGAAAGGAACAAAGAGGAAATACCAAATCAACTGCAAAAATAATGTCAAAATGGCAATAAACACAAACCTATAATCGATTATTTTAAATGTTAATGGACTAAATGCTCCAGTCGAATGTCATAGAGTGATATGCTGGATAATAAAGCAAGAAATTTCAATATGCTACATACAAGAGACCCAATTGAGAGAGAAGGACACATAGAGATTGAGAGTGAAAGGATGGAAAAGAGTATTCCATTCAAATGGAAAAGCCAAAAAAGCAGTTGTTACAGTAGTCATTTCAGATAAAGTAGTCTTTAAAACTAAGACCATAAAGAAAGATAAAGAAGGACATTTTATTCTGATTGAAGGAGTGATATAAGATGAGGATAGCACACACGTTAATATATATGCACCAAATAGAGGAGCTCCTAAATACATAAAATAATTACTAACAGATATAAATGGGGATACTAATGGGAATCTAAACATAGTTGGAGATTTCAACACTGAATTAACATCACAGGACAGATCACTGAGATAAAAAATAAATTAGGCAACAGAGAAGTTAAATAATCAATAGAAATATTACACTTGGTGGATATTTTCAGAGCATTGCCCCACCCACAAAATAGGATATACATTATTTTCAAGTGCACATGGGACATTTTCCAGGATTCATGATATACTTGGGCACAAAAGAAACCTCAGCAATTTTAAGAAGACAGAAATTACCTCAAGCATGTTTACTGAACACAATGCCATGAAGCTATAAATCAACAACAGAGAAACAAATGATAACAAAAGGAAAACATGGAGATTAAACAATATGTTATTAAAAAAACAATGGGAAAATAAAGAAATCAAAGCTGAAATGAAAAAGTACCTTGAGACAAAAGAAAATGAAAGCAAAACGACACAAAATTTATGGGACACAGCAAAAGCAGTGCTGATAGGGGAGTTTATAGTGATACAGGCCTTCCTCAAAAAAGAAGGACAATCACAAAAAATTAATTTAACTCACCAGCTGAATGAACTAGAAAAATAAGAACAAAAAATCGCCAAAGACAGCAAAAAGAAGGAAATCATAAATACTGGGGAGGAAATAAAATAGAGATTAAAAAGAGCATAGGAAAAAATTAAATCAATCCAAAAGGTGGTTTTTTTAAAAAGTAAGTAAAATCGACAAACCTCTGGCAAAACTCAAAATGAAGAAAAGAGAGAGAGCACAAATTTGCAAAATAAGATAGAAGAATGGAGAAATTACAACAAATAAAATAGAAATACAGAATATCATATGAGAATATTCTGAAGACTATATGCAATCAAACTGTATGACCTAGACGAGATGGACAAGTTTCTGGAAACATACTGTCCACCAAGACTGAATCTAGAAGAAATTAACCCCTTGAACAAGCAGAGCACTAGAAATGAAATCAAAATAGCAATATAAAACCTCCCTATGAATAACAGCCCATGACAGGATGGCTTCACTAAGGAATTCTACCAAACATACAAAGAAGGACCCATATCAGTTTTACTCAAACTCTACCAGAAGATTGATAAGGAAGGAATACTCCCAAAGTCATTCTATGAAGCCACATTCACCCTGATACCACAACCAGGCAAAGACACTACCAAACAAGAGAATTAAAGGCCAATATCACTGATGAACACAGACGCCAAAATCCTCACCAAAATAGTAGCAAATAGTATCCAAAAACACAGAAAAAAGATTATACATCTTGACCAAGTGGGGATCATGCCAGGGACACAGGTGTGGTTCACCATATGCAAATCAATCAATGTAATACAGCACATCAAAAAGAGAAAGGAACAAAACCGCATGATCATCTCAATAGATGCAGATAAAACATTTGCTATAATTCAACACACATGTATGATAAAAATTTTAACCAAAGTGGGCATAGAGGCAACATATTTCTGCATCATGAAAGCTATAGACAACAAATCTACAGACAGCATAGTACTCAACGGTGAGAAAGTCAAAATCTTCCCACTAAAAACTGGGACAAGGCAATGATGACCACTCTCACCATTTCTATTAAACACAGTATGGGAAGTCCTAGCAACAGAATTCGGACAACAAATAAAGTTATTCAAGTTGGATAGAATGAAGTAAAACTGTTATTATATTAACTTAGATGACCTGATCATCTATATAGAGAACCCTAAAGATTCTCTAGAACAAAACTACTAAAGCTAATAAAGACATTTAGCCAAGTAGCATGATTCATGATTAATATATAAAAACTGTCACATTTCTTTACCCTAACAGTGAAATATTCCATAATTTTAAAAAAATTCATATGAAATCAGGTCAAAAAATGAAAAACCTAAGAAAAACCAAGATAAAAAAATCAATAGGATACTGATAAATAAATTTGAAGGTGATGCAAAGAAATGGAATGAAATCTCAAGGTCTAGTTGAGATTAATTAATATTGTTAAAATATGCATACTACAAAAGATGTCTACAGATATAAAGTGATTCAGCTCGAACTACATGATATTTTCCTCATAACTAAAAATACTCCTAAGATTTGTATGGCACTGAAAAAGAACAAGAACTACAAAAGTAACAATGAGGAAAAAGAAAAAATTTGGAGGTATAACCCAAAACCCTCCCAGATCACAGAATATATTACAAATATACAGTAATCAAAACAGCACAATACTGGAAAACATACAAGCAACTATATCACTGGAACAGAACACATAGGCAGAAATGAATCATCACATCTATGGTCAACTAAACTATGACAAAGGAAACAAAAATATACAATGCCTAAAAGACCATCTTCAGCAAGTGATATTGAGAAAACTAGACAGCTACATGTAAATCAATGAAATTAGAACACTCCCTCACACTGTACACAAATAAACTCAAGATGTTTTAATTATCTGAATCTAATACATGACACAATAAAACTCCTGGAAACTAACATATGCAAAACAAGAGAGAAAATGTAGTAAAATTTTCTTACGTCATTCTTCCAAGCTGAAAACAATAAAAGCAAAATAAATAATAGGTCCTAATTAAACTTAAAAACTTCTACACAGCAAAATAAACAGAATGAAAAGATGAACTTAAATCTAAGAACACATTAGGAAACTACGCAATCAACAAGAGGCTAATTTCTAAAATACACACATCGTTCATTCAACTACATTTCAAAAATCTACAAACAACTCAGACAGAAAATGAGCAGAAGACAATTCTCTAAAGAAGACACACAGATGACAAACAGGAACATAAAAACATGTTCACATTGCTAATCATTATACAAAGGCAAGACAAAAATAAAATAATGTTTTACCTCACACTAGTGAGAAGGGCTGTCATCAAAATGTCTCAAATAATAAAGACTGTGGAGGTTGTAGAGAAAAAGGGACTCTCCAACGCTCTTGGTGGGTATGAAAATTGGTGCAACAACTTTGGTAACAGTATGGAAGCTCCTTTAAATAATAAAAATAGACCTATCATATGACCCAGAAATCCCAGTCCTGGGCATATAAAACATAAAACCTGAAAACAAAGAATCCTAGGGTAAAACATAAGAAGTACACTTGACTTAATTTGATTCTTTATATGTCTCCTCTGGCAAGGGAAGCAGAAGCAAAAGTAACAAAATATGATTAGATCACTCTAAACAGATTTACACTGAAGAAGAAATGATCAATAAAATGAAAATTCAACCAAAACAATGGGAGAATATATTTTCAAGTGATATTTTCCAATCAACTGTTAATATCCAAAATATATGGCAAACACATACACCACAACAACAAAAAAGACCAAACAATCCAATTTAAAAAAAGTCCATAGGAACTGAATAGATAGATCTGAATCAATTTTCTGAAGAAAACATACAGTTGGCAAAATGACACATGAAAATATGTTCAGAGTTATAAATTTTTTGGAAAGTCATAAACCAAAAATGAGACAAGACCTCACACTTCTCAGAAGGCTCTCATCAAAAAGTAAAGAAATAGATGTTGGAGAGATTGTGGAGAAAAAGAATAACCGAGGACACTGTGTATGCAAAGAATGCAAAGTATTAATTCCATTGCATATAAACATCAAATTTTCTTCATCTAGTTTTTTTCAAGGGATGTTGGGTTTGTAGGCCCCTGTCTGAAGGCTGTAGAGATTAAGCCCATGGGCTGAACTGATAAACAAGCTGTGAGGAATGTCACATATTCAGGCTGGATAAGAAATGGCCTATTCAATGTATCCAGTATAGATGGCTGGATACCCAATGATGGGTAAGTTCCTCAGAGGAGGACAAACTACGGCAGGCACAGCCGCCGGCTGGATAAGAGATGGCCTGCTTAATGAAGTTCCGTGATGAACTTGAAAACAATCCTTGATCATTTAACATCCTGTGCTTTCTGCAGGAGCATCGGGACATAAATAGCTTAAGATTATTAACATTGTTATAACTTAGATGATATGTGAGTTATTGTGCATGTCCTATATAAACCCTTCTTCTAAGAATCAATAAACAGAGAACTGCTTCGCTTCTCTCCACACAGTGTTTTTGTATATATGTTATCGTGCCACTGACAGGGTTAATTTAATTTGTTGGGAGTGTCTTAAAAGGATGTTGCATTATATACAATGCTCTTTCTGCACCTATTGAGATGATTATGTGAGTTTTGCTTTTCATTCTATTAGTGTGGCATGTCACCTTTATTGATTTGAATATTTTGAAGTCTCCTTAAACCCAGGGATACATCCCTTTACTCATGTATGTGTATGATACATTAAATGTGTTGTTGAATTCATTTTGCTTGTGTTTTGTTGAGAATTTTGGCACATATGTTCATCAGGGACAATATTCTATATTTTGCATATAATGTCTTTTCTAGCATTGTATTGCAAATAAAGCTGGCACCATAAAATAAGTTTCGTAACTTTCACCCCCTTCAAATTCTTGGAAGATTTGGGGAAGACTTGGTGAAAAATTGTCTTCAAATTTATGACAGAATTCACCAGTAAAGTCATCTAGTATATATTTTCTTGTTTGGGAGGTTTGGATTTCTGATTTACTCATACACACTTTTGCTCTATTTAAATTTCTAATTTTTTCTTGATTCAGTATTGGAAGACATATGATTCTGGGAATTTGTCTTTTGTTCTAGGTCATTCAAATTGTTGGCTAGTGGTAATTTCTTATGATGCTCTGTATCTCTACACATCTACAATATCTTCTCTTTTATTTCTAATTTAATTTCAATCTTTATTTTCTTAGCCAACCTAAAAGTTTGTCCAATTTATGTTTAAAAGAAACAGACTTATGTATATTTTATATCTTTTCAATTATTTCTCTTGTTATTTCCCTTACTCTAATTCATTAAATTTTCTCTTTATTCTTTCTGTTTTCTCCTAGATTCTTGATGTGTAAAGATAAGTAGTGTGAATATTTGTATTTCTTTTATTATTAAATATTATTTATATAGTTATTAATTTATTTACTTACATAATTATTTACTTATTTACTTATTTATTCATTTCTTTATCAATGAAGTACTACCATTTACAATGTGTCAATCTATGGTGTATAGCACAATGTCCAAATTCATGCATATGTTTTTGTGCCTATTAAAATAAACTTCATGATATTTACATACAGCCCTGTGTCATACAAAAGGCATTTTGAAAAAATCTATTGTTATATATAGTTGATAACATATATAACTCTACAGCTCCCAAATATATCGTCTCTTAGCCCCTTTCTTCAGTAACCATGAGATTATTAAGTAGGTCTGCAAGTTTGTTTCAGTTTTGTAAATGGAATCATAGTGTTCTCATCCAAATTTTTTTTAATGTTCTACATATGTGATGTCATGTATTATTTTTCTTTCTCTTTCTGGCTTACTTCAATTAGAATGACACTATTTGGGACATCCATTTTGCTGGATTTGTCATTGTTTTATTCATTTTTTATGGCAGAATATAATTCCATTGTGTAAATATGGCATAAATTCTGCATATTGTCATCTCTTGATGGACAATTAGTGTGCTTCCATGTCGTGGCTCTTGTCTATAGCACTGCTAAGAATATTGGGGTGCAGGTGTCTTTTTGAATTAGGGTTCTCTTTGATATATACCCAGATGTGGGATTGCTGGATCATATGTTAAGTCTAGTTTTATTCTTTTGAGGAATCACCGTCCTGTTTCCCACAAAGACTGCAACAAACTATATTCCTACCAACAGTGTAGGAGTGGTCACTTTCTCTACAGCTTCCCCAGCATTTATTGTTTGTGGAGTTTTGAATGATGGCCATTGTGACTATTGTGAGTTGATACTTTATTAAAGTTTTGAATTTCCCTTCTCTGATAAAGATAGTGAGCAATTTTTTTTTCATATTTCTATGTGGTATTTGTATGTCTCTAATGGAGATTTGCTTGCTTAGGGCTTTTGCACATTTTCATATTGGGTTTCTTGTTTTTTCTTTATTATTATTAGGTTGTATGAACTCTTTATATTTTAGAAATTTAGCCTTTTTTCGGTTGCATCACTTCTAAATATTTTCTTTAATCCTGTAGGTTGTCATTTTGACTTGTTTATGGTTCACTTTACTGTGCAAAAGCTTATAAGTTTAATTAGGTCCCATTTATTAAATTTGCTCTTACATCCATTACCTGGGTAGGCTGTTCTAGAAGGTAATTGCTGAGATTCATCTCAGAGTGTTTTGCGTATGTTTTCTTCTAGGAGATTTACTGTGTCTTGGCTTACGTTTAAGTCTTCAAGTCATTTTGAGTTTATACTTGTGTATGGAGTGAAGGAGTGTTCCAACTCCATTGCTCTGATGCTGCTATCCAGTTTTCCCAACACCAGTTGGTGAAGAGATGGAATTTTCTCTGTCATATTCTTGGCTACTCTGTCAAATATTAATTGAACATAGGCCTGTAGATTTATTCCTAGGCTCTCTATTCTGTTGCATTTGTCCATATGCCTGTTTCTGTACCAATATCATGTCATTTTGATTATTGTAGCTCTGCAAAAGTGTATGGAGTCCAGGCGGTTTATTCTTCCGTCCTATTTCTTTGTCTTCAATATTGTTTTGGAAATTATGGATTTTTTGATTATATATAAATCATATGATCATTTGTTTCATTCCTAAAAAGAAAAGTTTTGCATAATTTGATAGGAACTCCGATTAAGTCTGTGGATTGCCTTGGGCAGTATGGCCATTTAAACAATAGTATTTCTTCAATTATTAGACCATTGGGTATCTTTTCAATTCTTCAAATCTTTCTTGATTACCTTAATCAATGTTTTCTTGTTTTCTATGTATAAGTCATTTGCCTCCTTGGTCAGAGTTTTGATTAAACATTTTATAGTTTTGGGTGAAGTTATAAAAGGGGATGTTTCTATACTTTGTTTTCCTGTTGATTCAATGGCAGTGTAAAGAAATCTAAATGGTTTTTGTACATTACTCTGTCTACCTTTCCCATTTCCTTTTATTGCCTAAGTTATATTTTGTGAAGCTTTTACAATTTTCTTTATATAGTGTCATGTCTGCATATCGTGACAATTTTACCTCTTCTTTTCCAGTCTGAATTTTTATTTCTTTTTCTTGCCTGATCTTTGTGGGTAAGAATTCCAAGACTATATTGAATTGAAATTGTGAAAATGGGCATCCTTGTCTTGTCTCAGGTTTTTGTGGGAAGTTTTCCAGTTTTTCACCATTGAGTATTTTGCTGGCTATATGTTTGTGGTAAATAGTTTTCATTATATTGAAATATGGTCCCTCTATGCCCACTGTGATAAGAACTTTTATTGCAAATAGGTGTTAAATTATATCAAATGCTTTTTCTGCACCTACTGAGATGATCATATCGTTTTTGTCTTCTCTTTTGTTGATATGGTGTTTCATAATTTATTAATTGATTTGCATATGTTAAACCATCCTTGTGTTCCTGGGATGAACCCAACTTGTTCATGGTGAATGATCTTTTTTTTAAATGCTGTTGGATTCTGTTTGTTAATAATTTCTTAAGGACATTTACATCTATGTTTATCAATGATATTGGCCTATAGTATTCTTCTTGGGGTAGTGTCTTTGATTTTCTTATCGGTTTGATTTTGACCTTATGGTGTGCGTTTGGGAGTACTCTCTCCATATCAATCTTTTGGAAGAATTTGAGTTGGAATTGTATGGATTTTTCCTTGTATGTTTGGTCAATTTCCTCAGTGAAGCTATTTAGATCTGAATTTCGTTTGCAGAGATTTTTTATTTAATTGATAATTCTATTCCAGTTTTGGTGATCTGTCTGTTCAAATGGTTAATCTCTTCTTGATGCAATATTGCTGGGATGAATGTTTCCAAAAACTTCTCCATTTCTTCCTGGTTATCCAGTTTGTTTCCATACAGTTGCTCATGGTATTCCCTTATGATATATTGTAAATTTGTTGTACACTTTGTAGTTTCTCCATTTTCATTTCTTATATTATTTTTGTTCTCTCTCTTTTCTTGCTGGTGAGCCTGTCCAGAGATTTGTCAATTTTGTTTACTATTTCAAAAAAGAGTTTGATTGATTTTTTCTATTTTTTAACTTTATTTTATTCTTCCTCCCTTCATCTTTATTTTTTCCTTCTTTCTGCTGACTTTTGGTTTTGTTTGCTCTTCTTTTCTTGATTAGTTTACATAGAAAATTAGATTATTTATTACAAATTGTTCTTCTACTTTTAGGAGGGTCTTGTCACTCTGAACTTCCCTCTTAAGAGTGCTGTTACTGTATTCCATGGACTTTGTGTAGTGTTTTGTCATATTTCTCAAGATATTTTTTAATTTATTCTTTTATTTCATCACCTACCCCCCTTGTTTAGTACCATGTTTTTAATCTGGATGCTGTTATTTTCCTCCCTGGTTTTCTGTGATTGATTTCTAGTTTCATGCTATTATACTCAGAAAAGCTGCTTGAAATTATTATTATCTTCTTAAATTTGTTGAGGCTTCTTCAGTGCCTGAGTTCATAATCTTTCCTAGAAAATGTTCCATGTGCACAGGAAAAGAAAGTATATTCTCTTTTGGGGAGAAGTACTGTTTTGAAAATGTCAACCATCTCTAATTATTTTATAATGACTTTTAGTATCTTTGTTCCCTTATTAATTTTCTGTGTGGAAGACCAGTCCAGTGGTGGTAATGGGAATCTGTAGTCTCCTACTGTGATTGTGTTCCCAGGGATTTCTCTCTTTTTATCTATTAGTATTTGCTTTTCTTTTAGGTGCTCCTATATTGAGTACATATATCATAATGAGTATAATATCCTCACGTTGTATTGCTTCTTTAATCATTATGTCTTGTCCTTGTTTATCTTTCTCTATGGCCTTTCTTGTAAATTCTATTTTGTGTGAAGTCAGTACTGCTAGTCCTGCTTTCCTGTCAAGTGCATTTGCATGGAATATAATTTTCCATCTTTTGATTTTCAATTGATTTGTGTTCCTCTTACTAAAGTGGGTCTCTTGTATGCTTCATAATGTAGGGTCTTGTTATATTATCCCATCTGACAATATATATCTTTTTATTGAAGCACTAAATCCATTAACATTTGTGATAATTATTGATAGACTCTTGTTTATTTCCATTTGAACTTCATTTTCCAGTTGATTTGGTATTTCTTTTTTGGTCATTTCTTTTTCTTTTTGTGGCTTGATAAGTTTTCTTTTATTTTCTTGGTTTCTTTTTGGTTTTGTGACTTCATTGTAAGCTTTTGAGGTATGCATACTTTGTTTTGTATTTATATTGACCCGTACTATATCTGTTTGATTTAACTGATAAGAATACAAATTCAAACCCACCCTACAGGGAACAGAAACAAGAAGAAACCACTCTGTATTGTCCTGTTTCACTCTCTGACCCTTAAAACTTTTGATGTCCTGTTTGATAACATCATATTTATTCTGTTGTATACCATTGTAGCTATTGTCTTTATAATTATGCCTTTGTCTTTTCTATAGCATCCTGCTTTTTTTTTATTTAGAGTAGATCTTTCATTATTTCTTTTTCTTTTGCTAAATTCTTTTAGTATTTGCCTGTGTGGAAGTTATTTATATCTCCTTCTATTCTAAAGTGTAGCCTTGCTTGATAAATTACCATAGATTTCAGCTTTCTTTCATTCAGGACTTTGAATATGTCTTGCCACTGCCTTCTGCCTGCTGTATTTGTGTAGGAAACGAGTTTACAAATATTATATATATAATTATATATATATGTAAAGAACACCTAGAAATGAAGTTAGCAAATAATGTAAAAAAAATATGTTAAAATACAGAAAACTTTGATGAAGGAACTTAAAACTGATCCAAAGAAACTAATAGATCTCTTATGTTAGTGATGTAAAACAATGTGGTTGAAACAACCATACTACACAATGGAATCTACATTTAGTGGGATTCATGTCAAAATACCAGTTAGATTTTTCCATTAAACAGAAGAAATATTTTCAAAATTTATATGTAATCACAAAGATCATGAGTTGCCAAAATATTCTTGAAAAAGAGTATTAAATCTAGTGATGTAAAGTTCTCTGATGTTAAACAGTCCTACAAAGCTTTAGTAATTAAAACAAAATGATACTGGCTCAAAAACAGGCACCAATCAAAAGAAGAGAATAGAGCAACCAGATATAATCCCTCACACCTATGATCAATTAACCCATGAAAAAGGAAGCAAGAGTACAAAATGAAGAAAGACATTCTCCTCAATAAATAATGCTGGGGAGATTGAACATGGAAAAGATATATTAGAACATTTCCTCACACTGTATACAATCCATGAGCACAGAATATCTTTCTATTTATTTTGTATACTTATATTTCTTGCACCTGTAATTTATAGATCTATGTTTAGATCTTTTATTTCACTTACCAAATTTACTCCTATATTATTCTTTTTGGTATAATCTTACACACAATTATTTTCCTAATTACTTTTTCTGATAATGTGCTGTTACTATATAAAAATGCAATGGATATTTGTATATTGATTTTGTAATCTGCAAGTTTACTAAGTTTGTTCATTACTTCTAACAGTCACTGGAGGATTCTATGGAGTTTTCTATCTATGCATAATTGTGTCTTCTGTAAAAACTTCAATGCTTTTTTGCAATTTGGATGACTTTTTTATTATTTCTTGACTAGTTGTTCTGGCTAGGATTTGTAGTAGTGTTATTTAGGATTGGGAAAATGAGCTACATTTTCTTATTACTGGACTAGAGGAATACCTTCCTGTATGTTAACACTGAACTTGATGTTAGACATGGGTTTTTCATATATACCTTTTATTATGTATAGTTACATTCTATCTAGAGAGAATTTGTGAAGAATATTTTTCTAAAAAAATTTAAGATCAGATCTGTCAATAATTTTCCTTCAATTTTGAGATTGTTATTTTGAATTGTTTGTTTTTTATGGGATGGTATCACATAGGTACATTTGCACATGTTAAATAATATATATGAATGAGGACTAAATACAAATTAACTATAGAACATAATACTTATAATATGCTATGAATTCGGGTTGCTAATATTTAATTTTAGTGGAAATTACAGATACTGAAAGAAAAATTTTCATTGTAGCTTGAGGGTACATTTATTTATTTAAATATTTTATCTCTCATTTTAAATTTGTTTTATGTTTAATGGAAATTATTTTAAAATAAGTAATATAAATTTTGGTAGAACTGGATTTACTACGATTTACTGATACATAACATAGCTATTATTTACAGTTAGTGCACGAAACACTTGCTTAAAATGCTGTATTATAGTAAGAATGACAACTGTTTCAGGACTGAGAAACATATTGCTTCCTAAAATGCATTACCTGGTCTTTTCCACCCCAACCCACATATACTGTTCTTTCTTTCTTTTTTGATTGTTTCTTTGCTTGCCCGTTAATGAAGGAACTGCTTATTGAACCCAGGATCTTGTGCATAAGTGTATTTATCAACATCAATTTGGAATACTTAACAGAAGCCACAAGAGTAATGAGTATAATGATGACAAGAAAATTTATTACTTGTGCGGACAGAAAAATCTCTGAGTGAAAGAATGGCAAAAATAAACATTTGTAAATATACAATAAGATTGTCTCTTTGTAATTTTAAAGTAGAATATTAAATTACATTTATTTTACTTATAGCACTGAATTACAATTTAAAACAAAATTTCCCCCTTTAGGATTTCTTAAAATTTCTTAAAATTTTATTGATTATTTTAATTCATAAATATTTGCAATTTATATATAAACATACCAAATAAACTGATATTTATTCTTCCCCCTTTTAGAATATACAGCTACTTAGTGTAAAGAACAAAGGTAAATTCCTACTTCCATTTCCAAATCAAACTATGATTCACTTTAATTACAAATGATGATGAAATAGTTATACATTTTCTGTACAGGTTTTACATAAAATTTCGCTTTAAATTCCATATCTTAAAAATTATTTTATATATTTTGTGCATTACTTATTCTCTTTTTCACTAATCTGGTATAAATTTGTGTACAAAAGGATGGAGATTGGTTTTATTTCATAGACACCAATATTAAATTATCTAAAAAGATATTGCGGGGATAATATTTGCAGAACACACTATAAAAATAAGCATCCTATATGTTTCATTTTAACTGGATGAATGAGAAGGAAACACTGGCTGAATGTTACCCTTCAGTTGCTAGGAGACCAGTCATTTTGTGATGTAACAATTACTGAGGTTGAGAACAATTCTGATGGCCTAGTAGTTTATCTTTGCAGGCCTGCCAAAGCAGCATTTGAAGCTGCAGTGCTAAAATCATGCAGATCAGAAAAGTACCCGTAGAAAAAGTTATTTGAGGTGGCATATGTTTCTTCAGAAATTCAAAATTTGTCTTGTAAAGATGGACCAATTTTTTCAGGAAACTCCGGTAGGTCTCTATTGTGTGATCAAACATTCTCTGGGGACTTGGACTTGAGGTCTATAATTGAAGAAAATGCTTTTCAGACTTTGTCTGAAGAATCCTTGATAAAAAGTCCAAGTTACACACATTGTGTCTCTGAACGACATGAAGATAATGATTTTCGTTCTCTTAAATTTCCAAGAAAGCTCGGGAAAATGGCTGGGAATGACCAGCTTAAATCCATCTGGTGGGATGATAATAGAGCTTCCATAGTGATTGATGAAGATGCCTTTAAGGAGGAAGATTTGGAGAGAAAGGCCCCTTTCAGAATACTTGAAACTGGAAGAATGAAAAGTTTAGTTAGACAGCTTAACCTTTATGGGTTTAGAAAAGTGTGGCAGAATTTTCAAAGCTATGTTTGTCTGGCTGAATTTCTGGCAGAAGTCAAAGAACTCTCTGTTTTAAGCAAGGTATACAGAAATTTTAGTTACCACTTGGTAACTTATGTATAAATTTTATTTTGTACTTCAAACTATGGTAAAATAAATGTAAAACTAGATTTTGTATATTGTATAAAACTACTAAGAATAAAATCCTTTATTTTTTTCTAAAAGAGTGACAGTGCCTTAAGTAGTCAAGATAATGAGAAACTTTGCTTGCAACTATGAATCTTAACAGAAATCTAAATAAAGGTATTAAATCTGCTTTTAAAACGTAGCATTCACCTTTACTGAAAATGGTAACTTCTTAAATTTGATGACTATGCTATTTAAATGTGTATTTTCCCAATAAGGATCTTCAAAATATCGCAAGCAATGTTCATATTTTGATGATATTATCTTTGTATAATAAACGTGAAATCTGAGGTTTTATAGGTTAGGCTTATTGTAGTCTTGTATTTTGGTTTAAAACTCTATTTAAATCTTTCTCTTTTGGTTATAGCTGCAGTTCTATCATAATCCAAATTTCAAACGAGGCTGTCCCCAGCTTTTAGTGAGAATAAAAAGAAGACTAGTGATGAAAAATGCCTCTCTGGTATCTTCATTGGCTGAAGATTACAAAAAGACACACTTTAAAGCAGAGGGTAATGTGGATAATCATAATTCTGATTTTGTGTCTGACACTAGTGGATAAAGTGTATTTTTACCTTCTGCAAATTGAAACTTGCCTCTAATAATAAAGCCCACTACTAGCCACATAATTGATGGTACAACTATCCTGATCAGATGTGAGTTTTCTCCTCCATCATCAATGTCACTTAGAGCACCAGAACAAATTGCAGTGGATCAACGTGCTATTTTAAATCACTTGACCACAGTCCACGGGCACTCTCAAAGCAGCTACACTGAAGCAAATGGCCGTGTTGTGAACTTCATTACAACTACAAATTCTACTTCTCAGTACAGCATCTTGTCTCCCACACAGAGCAATTATTTTGGACTGATGTTGGAGACTTGTACTTTTCCAAATAGGTATCACAACAGGTCTGCCAATGAAGGTCGTTTTTCTAAACTTCAACCAGGGAGCAACCCACGGTTTCCAGTGCTAGTGAAAGCTGATACATCAGCTACATCTCTTGCAACTTGAACTCATTAGCCAACTTCAGTTTAAAAACGTCATCCTTATTACAACTGATCTACCAGAGGACTACCAGATTATGTAGGATAACAAAGATTAAAATTGATGTTGGCAAATGTCGACAAATATCTGCAATTTTCATATTTGAACAATAAACATAGATTTTTAACTTTATTTTCCTTATATTTTTTATATAGAGTTAAGAATTAAATGGGAGTCTATGTTAACATTTTAAGAAAATAGAGATATTTGATTGATATGATCATTTGATGGAACTATATAGGAGTAAATTTAAATAATTTCTTGTAAGGAAGAAGAGTAAATGGAAGAATTTGGAAAAAGACAAAAACATGGAGAGAGGGAAAAGTACTAAGTGGTTTCTGGTTCATCCTGGAAAGAATCAAATGTGTTAAGTTAGGATAGGTTGGAACAGGAAATAAATGCAGGAACCGGCCCAGGGATCATGGTCTCTATTATGTCATTCCTGGAATCATAAAGGTCTAATGATGTATTCCCAGATGGCACATACAGCATGTGGTAGAATTTAAGAAGTAATTTTATCTATGGTCTTCTTTGTGCTGCTCTCAAAGCATTCCAATTGGTGATTTCAATTCCTGCCCTCAAGAGTCTACACTATATTTTGTAGTCAATAATTTATGTTGCATTTATGTTCCAGCCAAAGACAAACTTATGTCCTCAGGGTGGCACTTAATGCCTATCCAGCTCTAAGCCCACAAACCCTACTTAGATTTGTCATTTCTCTGTAAATCACGCATCTGACTATCTTGGCATATCTTTATGTTTCACTGTATCTGGAAATATATCCAGACAAATGCTTGTCAACTATGTTATCTCCAACCTCAACACTTTTGCTCCATCTCATCCTTGGAATTTGGGTGTCCTCCTTTTACCTGCTTAGACTTTCCCAGTTTCAGCAGAGAAACCACCTCCTCCAGATGTTTTCTGTCCATCCCCCTTTCCTTGTCTAACTTGGATACCAGCATAATAAGCACAGCACATGCCACAGGATGCATTTTAGTATTTAGTGAATGAAAAATACAAGATTACTTTAAGCAAAATCTACTTTCCTGAAACAACAAAACTCTCATGGTTTTCTAACTATTTCATTATTGTCTTTACTCTTCACCACAAACTAACACTTTTCATAGCCCAAGGACTAGTCACTCAAGAGAGAAAGTGGAGGTAGGTACAGGAGACAAAGTATCATTTTCTTTTTAATTCATGCCTCCAGAGGCCTAAAGCATTCCATTTTCATTTGCTGGATTTTTTGCTGTCTCTTCATCACCCACCCACCCCAAAATAGCTGATTCTCTTCCCCATAGCTGTAACTATACTGACTTCTTATTAATTTACTTCTTAGAATCAGAGCTTTGTCCAGAAGGGGCAGTGCCATTGCAAACATTTAATGTAGGTTTATGCACCCCAGATAAATTTGCCCCTACTAACCTTCACACAGAATGTATCTAAGAGGTCCTAGACCCTTGGTTGTGGTGGTCGTATTCAGTAACCAAATTGCAATCTAAAATGTGTGGACTAGAAATAGGTGAGGGTGGTGGAAATAAAAATTTGTCCAACTACAAGAATACCAAATTTCTGCAGATATTAGGAAACATAAAATATTCATGGAAGACTTTGACAATTTCCCATTAATTTAAAACAAAATGTGAAGCATTTTCAGAATGTGAAATGCCCTGAAATGCTCGAAAAGTTGTATGCAAGTTTAGGGTTTCTAAGACTTCTTCTCATAATCATGCATCAAATGTCAGCTGATAAGACTGGAATGGCAATATTGAGTCCTGAAAATGTGTCACCAGTTGTGAAGAAAGCCTTCGATAATCTGGAGAAAGAGCAAATGGGCCAGGGTAAGCTCTTGCAACATCCCACAAATATGACCTTTACAAGAGAAGAAAAAACTCCACTTGCAGCAGGAGAACTGTGTCTGGACAGTAGTGGATGTTGACACAACAGAAACATCAAGCTTTTAATTTTGTCATCTCAAATCTGATGGTGGCTATGTTGTTGCTTACATTAACAGACTGGGGTTAAGATGGGCTTGTTCAGCAGCTATTTTCCAGCTCTCTTATCAGACAGTGGGTCTTACCGTGATTATCTTAACAAGGTTCTATACTGATAAGTCAAAAGCTACAGTTTACTTTCAATATTAGAAATCCTAAAGAAGAATCTTGTTTGTTTCTCCATCTGTAATTTTCTACCTGGGAAAAGCTAGACTATTGGGAAAAGTACAAAAGTTTGTTGGTGTTTTGAAAACTATTCTCTGAGCTCTGTCCACTGAATTCTTCCCACTAAATCTACAAATCTGTCTACCTCTGTGTGTGTGAAGATGGATTGTTAAGCAGTAACTAAGTTTGTCTTAGTTGAGTCATCAGTGAATTATTCCTCTGCATCTGGCAGAAACGGTGATTTAATAGTTTCATTGAGCCACCAGATTTTCTTTCAATCAGGGAGAGGTAGATTATATTTGTCCCAGTATACTAATTGTTACCTGTTCATTGAATCCCGAGCTGACGCTAGGGCCAAGCCACTGAACCCATGAATTGGACTGAGGCATATACATTCTCTAGTCCCCAGAGGCCAGCACTGGACGGTGTCTCCTTTTTAATTTAAGCTTATGTCTAATTTTTTTCTTTTAATTCTCATTGTTGACACAACTTATTTTCGGTTTCAAAACCCGTTGACTAATTTACAGAGACTGAACCACTGACTTATTCTCATTCACCTTGAAATTGCAGTAACCTTTCTTTCCTTGGACTACCTGGAATAGAGTGAGCGTAGTCATCATTTTGAAAGCAGTCCTTAGTGCTAATATTTCTGAACCATTACAGTCCTTGTCCAGCACTTGAATGAGAATATTTATTGTGGATCTCAGGGATTATCCTCACATCCCCTAATGCAACCATGAGAAAACATCACATTGTTATCCAAAATCAAGTCTTTGTCATTATTGCATTCCCACTTCAAAACAGTTAAGAATTGTAGGAGTTCTGAGACTTTATCATGCTCAGATTTTCAGCAACCTAGCATATTCCTTTTTTACCGTTGCTGTCGTGGAGATGAGACCATCGGTCAGAGACACTGAACTTTATCACTCACAGCAAGAGCAGCCAGGTTTAACTTTTGTATACATTCCCTAATCTCAGATGAGTACACAGAGTGAAATTTTGATGCCTACAGAAGCAGTGGTCTGTTAACATTAAGAAATTTTAAGAATGGTAAAACACTAATTATAATAGTATCTTTATGTATAATTTATTAGAATCACTTATTTATTAGAATCTTTACCTTGAATAAGTATATCATGACTCAAGCTTACTTGCTGCAGAAACAATCATCAGAAATGATATGAGAAATAATGACCATTCACTTTCCATTTTTCCTTTTTCTCGTTTCTAGTGAGATTTAATTGGCGTAGAACATTTTGTAAGTTTAGGTGCACAGGATAGTGATTTGATTTACAATTATCATGAAATTGATATCCTAGCAACTTTAGGGAGAATTCATTACCTCATTTACATACAATATTAAAGAAACACAATTTGTCTTTTGGTTGTGATGAGAAACCTTAGGGTCTACTCTCTTAACAACATTCATATATAACATAAAGCAGTATTAATTGTAATTTTCATGTTATTACGGGGCATCCCCAGAACACGTTTATTTTACTGCTGGCAGTTTGTACTTTTTGAGTGCATTAATGAAATTCCCCTATCCCAAACCCTGCCTCTGTTAACTACAAATCTATTTTTTTCTTTAATTATGTTTGTTTTTGAAGTGTACTTTAATCTATAAACTGTGTTAGATTGTCTTACACATCATACTGTTTTCTATTTTTATTACATTTCAATCTGATCACCAGAATATATGTAGTTATGATATGTTGCTATTTACAGATATTTCAGAGTTATTTACTATTCCCCATACAGCCCATTTCTTGTCCCTGACTCATTTAATTTGCAAATGGAAAATTTTCTCTCTTAATTTTACTCAAATATTTCTTTTTACTCACCCCATTTCCCTCCTTCTTGTGAACAACCTGTTTCTTTGTATATCTATGTCTCCTTTTCTGTTGTGTTTTGTTCATTTGTTTCAAATACCAAATATGATTAAATTCATACAGCATTTGTCATTCTCTTTCTGAATTATTTCACTAAGCTTATTACCCTCTTGGTCTACCCATTTGTTGCAAATGACAGGAACTTTTTCTTTTTATAGCTGAGTAATAAAAAATTGTATTTTTATCTGTGTATGTGCATATATAAAAAACTATAAAATATAAAAATAAAAAAATAGATGGGTAGATATATATACTATAAACACACATATTCTTTATCCATCATCTGTTGTTGAGCAATTAATTTGCTTCTATATCCTGGCTATTGTAAATAATGCTGCAGTGAATATATGGTTAAATTTATCTTTTCTAGTTAGTGTTTTTATTTTCTTGGAATAAGTATCCAGTTATGGAAATGTTGGATTATATTTCATTTTAAATTTGTAGATAAAACTGCATACTCTTTTCCACAGTGGCAGCACAAATTTGCATTCACTCCAGCAGTGCATGAGGTTGTTTTACTTACATCCTCACCAACCCTTATATTTGTTATCTTTTTGATAATAGCCATTCTGACAGGACTGACATAAAATCTCCTTGTGTTTTCGACTTGCATTTTTCTGATGGTTAGTGATGTTGACCGGTTTCATATGCTTATTGTTTACCATTCACCCACTGTATATTCATTTTTTGTAATGGGCTAAATGACCATAACTGTCTGATTTCATTTTTAGGCATTCTTTGTGTTCTATTATTCTCTTTGTCCTGTGCCACTACCATAGTCTTTTTATTACTGTAGATTTGTATTATAATTTTAAATCAGGGAAACTGATACTTCCCCTTTGTTCTTTGTCAAATATGTTTGTTTTTATTGTTTCTTTTCTTTTCTTTTCTTTTCTTTTAGTGATTTCAACACTTTTGTTTTTACATGTAAATTTAAGTATTATTTACTGCAAATTCTGAAAATGCCCTTGGTAATTTGATAGGCACTGAATGTAATTAGTGTATTTTCTTGGCTAGTATTGTCATTTAAAGAATATTTTTTCTCATCAATGAACAAAGTATATCCTTTCTTCTGTTTGCATTATCTTCAATTTCTGTTATAAATATTTTATCGTGTTCTGTGTACAGGTCATTTACCTCCTTGGTTGGATATATTTCTAGATTTTTTATTTTTAATGCAACTGTAAATGAGACAGTTCCCTCAATTTCTCTATCAGTTAGCGTGTTGTTAGTGTGCAGAAATGCAAGATTTCTGTATGTTTATTTTACATTCTGAAATTTTACCAAATGCATTGATAAGCCCTAGTAGTTTTGAGATGCCATCTTTATGATTTCTGTTTAAAGCATGTCATCTGCAAACAGATAGTTTTACTCTTATTCTTAATTAGATATTTTATATTTACATTTATTTGGATAGCTATGGCTAGAATTTCCGATACTATACTGAATAAAAGTGTTAAGAGTGAACATTCTTGTCTTCTTCCTGCTCTTAAAGGAGATGCTTTCAGCTTTTAATCAGTGAGTGTCACGTTAGCTGAGTTCTTGTCATATATGACCTAAACTGTGTTGAGGTATGTTTCCTCATGTCCACTTTGAGGAGAAATATAATCATAAATAGTTACTGAATTGTCAAAACATTTTATGACACTACTGATGTAACAATATAATTTTTATTCTTCAATTTGTTAGTGTGGTGTATCATATTGATTACTTTGTAGGTAATGAATCACTTTTGCATCCCTGGAATAAAATGGACTTATTCATAATGTATAATACTTTAAATGTATTTTTTGCTTTGCTAACAATTTAGTGATGATTTTTGCATCTATGCTTATCAGTAGTTTTTAACCTCTAATTTTTTTAGGTATTTCTTCCAGTTTTAGTAATAGTGTGATACAGAAAGATTGTGTAGGAAGCCTACCTTCCTTTCGAAATTTTTGCAATATCTGAGAAGTATAGGTGATAGCTCTTCTCTAAATGTTTGGCAGAATTCTATTGGGAGGCTTTCTAGGCCTGGAATTTTGTTTCTTGGGAGATTTTGTTTAATTAGTTATTCAATTTTATTAGTGATAATCTGTTCATATTTTCTATTTCTCATTTCATCCTGCAGATTATGTCTTTCTAAGAAATTGTGCATTTCTTCTAGGGTTTCCATTTTATGATATATAATTTGATGTATCTTCTTATGATGCTTTGTATTGCTTTGATATGAGCTGTAACTTCTCACTTATTTCTGAGCTTATTAATCTGTACTCTTTTTTTACCCACGAGTCTGGTTAAAGTTTATCAATTTTGTTTATCTTTCAAAAGCCATTATTTAGTTTGATTGAATGTTTATATTTTTAATCATTATTTTATTTATTTATGTTCTCACCTTTCAGCTGTCTTTCCTTCTACAAACAAGTTTGTTTCTTATTTTGCTAAATCTTTTGTTTCTAAGATTATGTTATAAGAGATGTTTCTTATTTGTATAAGTGGGATTATTTTGCTAAAAGCATCCCTATTAATACTGCTTTTTCTATACCCCATGGACTTTGTTTTTGTTGTCATTTTTCTTTGTATATATTTCCTTTGATTTTTACATCAATCCATTGTTTTTTAAAATTGTATGATTTATCCTCCACATTTAACCATTTTTCTTAGATTTTTTCTTTAAGTAAATTTCTATTCTCACAGAATCCATATGTTTCTTTTTAAAAAAAAAGGAGAAATATAATAAAATTTATAAAAACACCTGAAAGACCGAAATTTTCTAAAATTGTCTTTAAAAAATGAACAAAACTGTGGGTATTATCCTCCCTGACTTTAGAACGTACTACAAAGCTACAGTAATCAAAACATCAAAATATATCACTAAAGAGACATATAGACCAATGTAACAAAATAAAGAGTCCGAAAATGAACCCACATACATAGGGTCAATTAGTCTACAATGAAAGAGGCAAGAGTATACAATGGAGAAAAGGGAGTCTCTTCAACAAGTAGTTCTGGGAAAACAGGACAGTATATGTAAAAGGAAGATGTATGAACACTTCCTTCCATAGAATACATACTAAGATAAAAATGGATTTATTTCCTAAATGTAAAACCTGAAACTATACAATTTCTGATCAAGACCATGAGGAGAAATGACTTTGAGGTTAATCATAGTAATATTTATTTTTGATCTGTCTCCTAATTAAAAAAATAAAAGGAAAATTAACAATACTATTTTAAGTTTACTGAGGAAAAATTAGATGTATTAAGTGATACAGGGATTTTATTTCTTGTATAATTGTGAAGTGCAAAACTTTGCAGAGCAAAGTGTAACTTCTACAAGACATATGACAATACAAAGAATAGAAGGAAAAATTTCAGACAATGAGACCAACATTTTGTTAATATCCATAAAATACATGCAGCATATTAGACTGAATATTTTAAAACACAGGCCCCAACTTAAAAACAGTTTAAGGATCTTCCTGGAAAGTTTTCAAAAACAGACATGTGGATGATTTTCATTCACATAAAAAGAAACATAACTTTGCTATTCATTAGGAAATCTTAAATCAAAACCAGAATGAAATATAATCTCACAGCAACCAAAATGGCTATTAAAAATGTCTTCAAATGAGAAACATTAATAAGAATGTCAGTAAAAGGGAACCAAAGTACACTGTTGGTGGAAATAAAAATTGATGCATCCACTAGTATAAAAGTTTAAACAGTGCACGGAAAACTAGAAATAGAACCATTATATTTTGCAGCAATTCCAGTTTTTGTTATAAATTAGTAAAAACATGGAAATATTAACTTTTAAGGCTATATTACCCCCAATGTTCTTAACATCATCATTTATAATAGCCAAGGATAGATGCATAATTCAACTGCCCATCAACAGATGATTGGCTGAAGTAGATATGAGATATAGATAACATAATAAATACTCATTGCCATATCAAAAAAAAAATTCTGCAATTTGGAACAATGTGACTGGACCGAGAGAGTGTTGTATATATGAAAATAAGTCATACAGAGAAAAAAAACTCTACGTAATCACTTACATGAGGAAACTAAAGACATAAGAGAAATAATCATAAAGAAACGGGAACAGAATAACATATATATGTGTAGTGTACCAATTAATGATTTGCTTTGGAGACAAACAAGAAGGATGGGGAAGACAGAACTATGCAAGCTAATAGTTATAAATTAGAGAAGCAACAGGACTATATTTACAGCACAGAGAAATATTTCAAAAATTTAAATGATTTTAAAGAGATTATAGGCATATATTATAGTAAAATGTGCATGTATGTAGGAAAAACATTGAAGAAAAGAACCCAGGAAATTCAAAATAGTTTGTAGTACTATGACTTTAAGGGAGTTGATTTTTTCACTTTCTTTACTGTTCTTATAATGTCCTTATTAGAATTTTAGCTTTTAAATGAAAAAGCATGTAGTTTGAAATAAGTGACATAAGTTTAAACTATTTCTGACTCTCCCCTTAAATCTACAGTCAGTAAAACATTCACATCTCAACAAAAATAACTAGAACACAAAACAATAATCCAGAACGCATGTGTAAGGCTGAAGTTTGGTGGGCTACAACACATAAGGGAGGATTAACTGAGGGAAGAGCAGATTTGGTGACTGCAACCAAGGACAACTTACAAGGGTATCTGAGCCCACAGGCTCTGAGAACCCAGTAGAAACAGGGTTTCAGTGGTTCACACAGCTTCGGTCTCCAACTGCACAAGTACCCATGTTCACAGGTAACTAGGAGGGAGCCACAATAGAGAAAGAAATTCCATCCTTCAGACACTCAGACATTCATGACACTGTCCTAACTACCCATTCACATTGGTGGAGACAATTTACCTTGCAAAACTGGACATGAAAAAAGCACTTGCCTGATTACAAATACTCACCTGTCTTTACATGTTTCCACAATGTGTACACGGAGTCTCAAGGGATATCAGATAAAAGGAAGGGTTCACCATACCAGTGACAACACTGGCATTAACTACCAGAGAAGTCTAAGTGACAATGAAAGCACATCTTTTATCCAGACAGCAGCTACTGGAAAGTGACATTTTGAAATATTATCAAAGGTAGGTTATGTAAGTAAAACCAAAAATTGTACGATATTGCAAACTACCAGAAAAAAAAGCAAGGGCTCAACTCCCAATCTGTTATTTAGTGTCATCAGAGCAATAATTTACCAAGATCATGACCAATTACAGTAAAATTATAGGGCATACACACACACAGATAAACACACACAGACACCGAAACAGACACAGACACACACGAACATGCACATGCACACACACACACAATGTCAACCCTGCAGCAAACAAACTTAAAGTCATGGAATACTGCCATATAATTAATAGAGAATCCAAATAGGTGTCATATAGAAACTCAATACAGAATACAAAATTCAGATAGCAATTTAGTGAGCATAGGAATAAATTAAATGCTGATAAGCAATACATTACAAAAGAGACTGAAACTATTAAATAACCAAACATTATTGGAGGACCAGATGGACTTAGTAAATGAGATGGAGAATGCAACAGAAAGCATTGGAAGCAGACTGCCTTTGTGGAAGAGAGTTTAGCAAACTCACCAATACAAAAATTCAAATGATAGAAGAGGGCAGAGATACAAGATATTAATAAGGGAGGAAATTCTACAATAGCCATTAGACTTCTTCAGGAAGTGCACTTTAAACTGAAATCCTGGAGGGAGAAGAAAGTTAAAAGGTAGCTGATGGTTCATTTAAAGAATTAATTGTTGATAACTACCCGAACCTGTGTAAGGAACTGATATACAAGTCCATGAGCCAAAAAAAACACCAATAAGTTTAAGACAAAGAGACCTCCTTCAAGATACGTCATATGCAAATTGGCTAGTCAATGACAGAGTAAATTTTTAAAGGCAGTCAAAAAATGTTATGATAATCTACAAAGGAGCCCCCATCAGGCTTTAAGCAGAATTCTCAGCAGAAAACAAAGGCCAAGGCTAAATTAAATGGCATTATCAAACTACTGAAATAAGAAATCTCTCACCCAAGAATATTCTACCTTGCACACTTTTCACTTAGATATAAAGTAAAAATAAAGACTTTACCAGAAAAAACAAGACCTGAATGAGATGAAAAAAACAATACTGAAACAACTTACACAGGGTGCAGAAAAGAGCTCTTCTAAGAAAAATAAAATGGCAAAAATATGCAAAACATTGAACAAAATGCTAAGCAGTTACCACAAGAAATTTGCAACTATTTCTTTGGGTATTTTTTAAATGCTACTAAACTATATGGATTAAAGAGGGAAAAATAGGAAATCAGGGGCAATAAATATATAAACATTAATCTGGTAAAATGTTCACAAGAGTAAAGGAAATATTTTGAGACAGTAATCATAAAATATAAAGAGTAAAAATAAATCAATATTAAAGGAAGCTGCTATCAGTGGAATAAGTACTTAATTTGAATGAGATGTTTTATTTTTAGTTGAAGAACAGCAGACGTACTATATTGTGTAGTTTCAGGTGTACAGCATAGTGATTCCAACCATTTTGTGGATTATATTGCATTATAAATTATTACAATACTTTTAACATTCAATTATTTTAAGTTATTGTGCATAATTCCCTGATCTATACAGATTATCCTTGTTGCTTCTCTCCTTTATATATATTACATTATATCTCTCAATATCATACCATAAAATTGTCCTTGCCTTCTACTTTGGTAAACATAAATTTTTTCTCATATCTTTCAGTCTGTTTCAGTCTTGTCTATCTAATCTCTCTATCTACCATGTCTCTATCAATCAATCAATCAATCAATCAATCAATCAGTCTATCTATCTATCTATCTATCTATCTATCTATCTATCTATCTATCCATCATGTATCTTTGTAACTATCCTTCTATTTATATGTCATCTATCAATGGATAGCTATAGATAGATTTACAAAGATAATTTTTATTCTTTTGATTCCAAATATAAATTACATTATGTACTTTTGTCTTTGTATAAGTTACTTCACTAAGCACAATATTTACTAGGTCCATTCATGATCCTGAAATAGCAATTTGTTATAATTTTTCATGGCTCAGTAATATTTCATTGCATATTTATAGAAACATCATATCTTTTTAAGTCCATAGTTTACTGTGGACTCTTGGATTGCTTCCCTGTCTTGCATATTATAAAGAGTTCTGTTGTGTACATTGGTTCTTCTCAATTTAGGGTTTTGTCCCCAGATTTTTCCTAGGAGACGTATTACTGTTTCATATGGTAGTCCTGTTTTACGTTTTAAAGAAATCTGAATACTGTTTTCCATAGAAGTTGTACCAATTTACATTCCTACCAAGAGTATACAAGAGATTTCTTATATCCACATTGTCTCCAACACTTTCAATATGTAGACTTTTTGATAAAAACCATTTGACCAGTGTGAAGTGATACCTCATTGTGGTTTTGATTTGCAATTACCTAATAATTAGTAACATTGAGCATTTTTATTACTTGCCTGTTACTCATCTTTAAGTTTTCTTTAGAAAAATATTAACTCAGTTACTCTGCTCTTGTTTTTGATTGGGTTTTTGCTTTTCACATTGAGTTGTGTAACCTAAATCCATGTGACATCTATTAACCTACATCTATTAAACCCTGGTCACTTGAATTCTTTGCCAATATGTTCTCCAATTACATAGGCAGTGTTTTCATTTCATTGATTGTGCCATTAGCTTTTCAGAAGATTTCCAGTTTGTTTAGGTCCCACTTGCTTATATTTGCTTTTATTTCTTTTGCAATAGGAGACGGATTTAAGAAAATATTACTATGATATAGATGCAATAGAGTATCACCTATATTCCCTTCTAGCAGTTTTATATTATCAGGTCTTACATTTATGTCCTTAATAAACTTGGAGTTTATTTTTGTTTATGATGTCATGGAATGCTCTCATTTCACTGTTTTACATGTACATGTCCAGCTTTCCCAACACCATCCATTGACAAGACTGTCTTTTCTCCATTGTGTACTTTTCCCTCTTTTATCATAGATTCATTGCTCATAGGTGTGTGGAATTATTTTCTGGCTCTCTGTTTTTATTTATCTCTGTGCCAATGCCATGTTGTTTTTTATTACTGTAGGTTTGTTGTATAGTAAGCTATCTGGGAGGATTTTACCTCCAGATTTTTTGTTTCTTCTCAAGATCATTTTGGCAATCTTTAACGGTTTCATGTAAAACTTAGAGTTATTTTTTTCTGCTTCTTTGGAAAATAGTACAGCTTCGTAAAAGGAATTGAACTAAATCTGTAGGTTTGTTTGTGTAGTACGGCCCTGTTAACAACTTGAACTCTTTCATTCGAAGGGCACAAGAAATCTTTCTATTTCTTTGAATTATTTTTAATTTCTTTGTCAATTTTTTTTTTAATTTTCAGTGTGTAGAACTTTCACACATGTGGTTACATTTATTCCAAGTTATTCGAGGGGATGTGATTTTAATTAGTATTGCTTTTAACTTCCATTTTATGGCATTTAATGATTAATGTGTAGAAATGCAAGAGATTCTTTACATTAATCTTGTACCCTGCTCCCGTGCTGAAATTATTTATTATTCATCATAGACCGTGTGGAGCCCTTAGGACTCTATGTAGATTGTTATGTCATCAGTACTGGTGACAATTTTGCCTCTTTCTTTCCATTTTGCATTTCTTTTACTTCTTTTTCTTTCCTTTTCCTTTCTTCTATTACTATGGAACAGAAGTGCTGAGAGCAGGAGTCCTTGTTTTCTTCCCGAATTTACCCAGAAGGCTTTCATCTTTTCCCTCTGAGTATTATAAATTGTTATAAATGGCCTTTACTATGCTGAGAGATCTTCCCATTTTACTCACTTTCATGAGAGTTCTGGTCATGAATGTATGTTGAATTTTGTCAAATCCTTTTTCTGTGTGTATTGACATGGTCCTGTGAATTTTGTCCTTCCTTTTTAGATATGTGTTATGCTGATTGACTTGTGTAATTTGAACATCCTTCTGACTCTGGAAGGAATCAAACTGATCATCGTGTATAATCCTTTCTATGTATTGCTGGATTAATTTGTTGATGTTCTTTTGAGGATATTTGAATGTGTATTCATCAAGGATATTGACTTTACATTTTCTTTTTTTTTTTTTTTTTGGTATTGTCTTTGGTTTTGTTATCTGGGTAATGGTGCCTCATAGAATAACTTTGGGAATTTTCCTTCCTCCTTCATTTTTTGAAATAGTTGGGGGGAAAGATGTTTTAGTGAAGGCATCCAAGTATTTATTTCAAGGGGAGTTTTAAAAATTATAGATTTTATTTAACATATACTGATTGCTCTTTTCAAGTTTTCTGTTTTCTCTTTATTCAGTGTTGGTAGGCTGCATGTATTTAGTAATGTGTCCATTTCTTTTAGGTCGTCTAGTTGGTTGTCACATTACTGCTCATAGTGCTTACATAATCTTATTTTGTATTTCTGTAATATCAAATATTATTTGAACTGTTTCATTTATTATTTTGTTTGGGCCCACCCTGTGTATTTCTTGATAAGCCTGGCTAAATGCTTACTATTTTGTTAATAATTTTAAGAAAAAAAATCTCTTGATTTTAGAACTTTTAACTTATTTTTTGATTTTTATTTCATTTATTTTCAGCCTACTCACTGAAGAGTTTTCATTCTACTGCCTTTGTGTTTTGTTTGTTCTTATTTCTTGTTATTTTGAGTGGTATGCTTTGTCCTTTGTGTGAGGTTTTTCTTATTCCTTTAGAAGGCATTAATCGTTGTAAACTTCCCACTTAGATTTGTCTTTGCTGCATCCCATACATTTTATGAAGCTGTGTATTCATTATAATTTATCTCTAGGTATGATTTTATTACCTCTTTGATTTCATCATTGAACTTGTTTTATTATATTTCTTAAAGGATGTGGTTTAATCTCATGTTTGTGCTTTTCCTGTTCTTCTTTCTAGAGTTGATGCATTGTTTCATACTTATGTGTATGGAAAAATACTTGTTGTAATCTATATTTGCTTAAAGTTCCTGAGGCACTTTTCATGACATAATTTGTGGTTAATTCCTTAGATAACATCCTGTGCACACTTGAAAAGTTTATGTGTTCTGCTTTTCTGATGCAGTGTCCAATAGACCAGTTAGGTTCAAATGATCTTATATACTATTAAGATCTCTGTTTCTTTACAGATATTCTTTCTGGATGAACTGGCTATCGGAATAGTGCGGTGTTAAACTCTTCTACTATTATTGCTTTATAATGAATTAATTCCTTTATGTCTACTAATATTTTTTAATATACTTAGGATCTAAGGTGTTGGGTCAATATATAATTTAATGGGTGTAATACTCTATTTTAATATTGATCTCTTTTTCATTATATAATCTCATATATATCATTCATTGTGGCCTTTATTTTGAAACATATTTTGTATGAGTTGAGCATTGCAATCTGCACTTTCTTATCATTTCCATGAAATATCTCTTTCATCTATCTCCAGGCTGTGTTTATCTTCCACCATAAAGTGAGCATTTATTGGGGTGGAGGACAAGATGGTGGAGTAGAAGGATGCTCGTTACTCACCCTTTCCCACAAATGCACCAAGGCTCACATCCACAGACCCACTCAGCTAACCAGCTAACCTGCAGAACTCTGGCAGAACATTGTCCTCTTCAATAGGTAAAGATGCATAAAATCTGGTAGGAGAAAAGGAAGAAAGAAAGAAGAAAAGGCAAAACAGAGTGGGACAGGTCCCACGGGGAGGGAGCAGCAAAGAAGATCTGGTGCTCATTCACTTGGTCTCCCCTCTCCAACTGAGAGTTCGGCAGGACGGAGGGTGTGCCTCCAGGGCTTGGATCTGTACTGAGTATAAGTTGACTGACACAACTAAGTTAAACAGGTACAGACACCCTGCCCAAAATGCAGCCCAGAAACTGGGGACAGGGCCATGCTTCACGAGGTGGGTGGAAGATGGGGATTTCTGTACTGAGGCAGTCCAGGGGAATGGATGGGGCTGTGTGCCATGGCTGTGGGTGTACAGGGCAGAACAACCTGGGCCCTCCATTAAACAACAGGGCAGTTGTGCCCTGTGGGGGAAAGGGTGCATTCCCAAAGCTGAAAATCCACAATAGTTTCTAGGTGAAGAGACCTGGGGATCAGACACAGCCACCATACCCTCTGGTGCTATGCACCCAGGTAGCAGTGGGGGCAAAATCTGCATCTTCGCCTTAGGACATAGCAGCCTTAATGGCCAGATGGAGATTTCTCTAACACCTGAGGCAGATAGGATACATTTGCCCTGGTTCCTCAGAGATCTTGCTTCACCAAGACAAACAAGAGCTGGGTTTGAGCCAGTCCAGGGACAGGGCTGTTCTTCAGTCTTCCCTGATCCCACTACTGGTGTGCAAACATGAGGAGGACTGTACAATGGCACAGAGCAGCAGAGAGACTGGCACCCTGAGGGGGCGTGTTGCCCCCCATTTTTGGGTTGGAATGCAGCCCCTGACCATGATGCTGGGAGAGTGACTGATGCCCACTCCTGCCAGGTCAGTCTGCAATAGCTGACTGCAGCATCAGTCAGCATAGTCACAAGCCAGAAAACAGTAAAGAGAGCTGCTCCGGAAGCAGTGTTGGGGTTAGGAGCCATCTGCTTGCCGACAGGTACTGGGAGCATCATAGTTGAGGGCTCCAATGGAGGGCCTCTTAAAACAGGAAGATGATCTTCCAAAACAGGATGAATACAGAAAGACTTAACATTAAATGTACACAGTCTGCAGGAGGACACAGACCACCCCCTTGTTTTAATCTGTTTTTACCTGTTCCATTTTCTATTACACTCTTAATTTTTACTTCTGAGACAATTATATATACCCCCATTTTAATCCCTTTGAAATTTTTTAAAAATAATTTTATTATTAAAATTTTTCAAATCTCTGCTTCAACTTGCTCTTCTATTATGCATTATACAATGTCTTCAAATATTTATTTCTCCCTTCTTAAAAATTCTTTGTCTCTCTCTCTCTCTTGTTTCTCTTTTCTAAGTTGTATTACTACATAGACATTAGGTAGATAAATTCCTTTAGGATCACAGTAGATAACTGATACTCCAAAACCACAGTGCCAGAGAGGTAGGAGCAAGATGAAGGAGCAGAGAAACCATTCCCAATTAAAAGAACAAGTGAAATACCATGAAAGAATGAACAGTGAAATAGACATCGATAGCCAACTAGATCAAGATTTCAAAATAGGAGTGATCAAATTACTGAAGGAAATAAAAGATAGTGTTTAGAGATATAAAATATGTTAAAAATGAAATGGAAGCTATAAAGAAGATCCCAGCAGAATAGGTAAACACATTGACTGAGATGAGGAATGATCTAAATGCATCGCAGAGCTGACTAGCTATCACAGAGGAATGAATTAGTGACTTAGAAGACAGGACAATAGGAAGCACACAATCAGAATATCTACAAGAGAAACAACAAGAAACAAATGAAAAAAGCATAAGGGACCTATGGGATAATAGAAAGCATGCCAAAATTGGCATGATAGATGTCCCAGAAGGGGAAGAAAGATCAAATGGGATTGCAAAAGTGTTTGAAGAAATCATGACTGAGAATTACCCAAACTTAAAGAAGGAAAATATATCCATGTATATGAATCTCAGAGTGTCCAAAACAGGAATAACCCAAATAGACCCACACCAAGAAAAAAGATTAAGATGGCCAGAATCAAGGATAAAGAAATTATCTAAGGCAGCAAGAGAATAGCAAAGAGTTACAATGGAAATTCCCATAAGGCTCCCAGCTGATTTCACTACACAAATACTACAGGCCAGAAGGGAGTGGCAAGATATATTCATAGTCCTGAATGAAAAAAATGATATACCCTAGAATACTTTAACCTCAAATGCTATCCTTTATGGTAGAAGGAGACATAAAAGTTTTCACAGACAAGAAAAAGCTACAAGAGTTTAGAAACATTAGACCCATGCTAAAAGAAATTTTGAAAGGTCTACTCTAAAAAGAAAAGCAACAGGATGCTACAGAAATGTGAAACTCACAGCTGGAAAGGTGATAACTCATGAATTATTAATAAAATAAACAAAAAAATTTAAAATAAGACATACAAATAATTGAGAGTGTCAGAGGGAGGCAGGTAAATAGAGAATTTTTTTTGGTCTTTCATTTTAACCTTTTTTCATTTTGGTAGGATGAGTTTGAGATCTTGCTACTATCCATTTAATAAATGCAGTTATAGCAATGGTCTTAAAGACTTATATAAAAGGGTAACAACAAGACGAAATCTTATCAGAGTGTAACTAAAACTAAATAAACTTCATGATAATACTAAGGAAAATGACCAAACCATAAAAGGAACATGAAAGGAACAAAGAGGAAATACCAGATCAACTGTAAATATAAGGTCAAAATAGCAATAAACATAAATATATCATAGATAATTTCAAATCTTAATGGACTAAATGCTCCAGTTAAAAGTCATAGAGTGGCAGGCTGGATAATAAAGCAAGAACATTCGATATGCTGCATACAAGAGACCCACTTCAGGGAGAAGGAAACATATTGATTGAGAGTGAATGGATGGAAAAGGGAATTCCATACAAATGGAAAAGTCATAAAAGCAGGTGTTGCAGTACTGATTTCAGACAAAAGAGTCTTTAAAACAAAGGCCATAAAGAAAGATAAAGAAGGACATTTTATAATGATTGAAGGAGTGAAACAAGACGAGGATAGAACACTCGTTAATACATATGCACCAAATAAAAGAGAACCTAAGATAATAAAATTCTTACTTACAGATATAAAGGGGGATAGTGATGGGAATCTAATCATAGTTGGAGATTTCAACACTGTATTAACATCACTGGACAGATCATCGAGACAGAAAATAAAGTAGGCAACACAGAAGTTAAATAATACAGTAGAAATATAACAGTTGCTGGATATTTTCAGAGCATTGCACAATCCACAAAATAATATATACATCCTTTAAAACTGCACATGGCACATTTTCCAGGATTCATGATATATTTGGGCACAAAAGAAGCCTCAGCAATTTTAAGAAGATAGAAATTACCTCAAGCATCTTTACTGACCAAAATGCCATGAAGCCAAAAATCAACAAAAGAAAAAAAAAGAACAAAAGGAAAACTTGGTGATTAAACAATATATTATTAAAAAACCAATGGGTCAATGAAGAAATTAAAGCTGAAATGAAAAAGTACCTTGAGACAAAAGAAAATGAAAGCAAAACCACACGAATTTTATGGGACACAGCAAAAGCAGTGCTCAGAGTGGAGTTTATAGTGATACAGGCCTTCCTCAAAAAAGAAAAACAATTACAAATAAACAATTTAACACAGCAGCAGAATGAACTAGAAAAAGAAAAAGAAAATACACCAAAAGGCAGCAGAAGGAAAAAATCATAAATATTGTGGAAGAAATAAATAAAATAGTCATTGAAAAAACCATAGGAAAAAAATCAACCATTCCAAAAGCTGTTTTACAAAAAGAAAGTAAAATCGACAAACCTCTGTCAAAACTCAAAAAGAAGAAAAAAGAGTGTACAAATTAGCAAAATAAGATAGGAGAATGGAGAAATTGCAACAAATAAAATTGAAATACAGAATATCATACGAGAATATTATGAAAATTTATGGAATCAAACTGGATAACCTAGAGTAGATGGACAAATTTCTTGAAACATACTGTCCACCAAGACTGAATCAAGAAGAAACTGACCCTTTGAACAAGCAGAACACTAGAAATGAAATCAAAATAGCAATATAAAATCTCCCTACAAATAACAGTCCAGGACCAGACGGCTTCACTCAGCAATTCTACCAAACATACAAAGAAGGACTCATACACACTTTCTCAAACTCTCCCAGAATATTGAAAATGAAGGAATACTAAAGTCATTCTATGAAGCCATAATCACCCTGATAAAACAACCAGGAAAGGACACTACCAAAAAATAGGATTATAGGCCAATATCACTGATGAACACAGACACCAAAATCCTCACCAAAATAGCAAATAGAATCCAACAAAACAGAAAAATGATCATACATCATGACCAAGTGGCGATCATGCCAGTGACACAGGGGTGGTTCAACATATGCAAATCAATCAATGTAATACAGCACATCAACAAGAGAAAGGACCAAAACCACATGATCATCTAATAGATGCAGGGAAATCATTTGATAAAATTCATCAACCACGTATGATAAAAGCTCTCACTAAAGTGGGCATAGAGGGAACATAACTCAGCATCATGAAAGCTATAGATAACAAACCTAGAGCTAGCATAGTACTCAACAGTGAGACAGTTAAAACATTCCAACTAAAATCTGGGACAAGACAAGAATGCACACTCTCACCACTCCTACTCAATATAATCTTGGAAGTCCTAGCCTCAGGAATCAAACAAGAGAGAGAAGTAAAAGGGATGCAAATTTGAAAGGAAGAGGTAAAAGACTCACTATGTGCAGATAATATATTACTATATATAGCAAATCCTACAAGATCCAGACATAAACTACAATAGGTGATCAAAGAATTCAGCAAGGTAGCAGGTTACAAGATTAAGGTTCAAAATTCAGTGGCATTGCTTTAAGCCATGGGGCGGGGGGTGGGAAGAGATAGACTGGAGGGTCAAAATTGTAGAATAGATAAACAGGATTGTACTTTATACCACAGGGAAATCTATAAAAGATCTTACAGCAGCTCATAGACAAAAAATGGGACAACAAATGTATATATTGTTTAATCACCAAAAATCAGTGGCATTTCTTTTTCAGATAATTCTATAGAGCTACAGTCAACATGACAGCACTGTACTGGGAGGAAAACAGAAATATAGGCCAATGGAACAGAATAGAGAGCCCAGAAATTAACCCACAATCTTTTGGTCAATTAACCTTCGACAAAGGAGGCAAGAAAATACAATGGAATAGAGACAGACTCTTCAGCAAATTGTGGGAAAACTGAACAGCAGCATGTAAATCAATGAAGCTAGAACACTCCCAATTAAGTTAGAACACGATACACAAAAATAAACTCAGAATGGATAAAAGACTTAAACATAAGAAAAGATACAATAAACCTCCTAGAGGAAAATATAGGCAAAACAGTATCTGACATAAGTCTCGAAAATTTTCTCATAGAAGGATTAAAAGCAAGAATAAACAAATGAGACCTAATGAAACTTACAAGCTTCTGCACAGTAAAGAAACCGAAAGTGAAATAAAAAGACAACCTACGGAATGTGAAAAAAATTTGCATATGAAACAGACAAAGGCTTGATCTTCAGAGTATATAAGCAGCTCATCCAACTGAATAAGAAAAAATAAACAACCCAATGCATAAATGGGCAGAAAACCTAAACAATTGATTCTCCAAGGAAGTCATACAAATGATCGAAAGGGACATCAGAAAATGCTCAATATCACTGATTATCAGAGAAATGCAAATCAAAACTACAGTGAGGTATCAACTCACACCAGTCAGAATGGCCATCATTCAAAAATCCACAAATCACAAATGCTGGAAAGGCTGTGGAGAAAAGGGAATCGTCCTTCACTGCTGGTGGCAATGCAGTTTGGTGCAGCCACTGTGGAAAGCAGGATGGAGATTACTTAAAACCCTAGGAATTGACTTACCATATGACACAGGAATCCCGCTCCTGTGCATAAATCCAGAAGGAACCCTACTTCAGGATGACACCTGCACCCTATTGTTCAGAGCCAGCAGTATTTAAAATAGCCAAGACATGTAAACAGCCTAAATGTCCATCGACAGTTGACTGGATAAAGTAGAGGTGTTATATTTATACAATGGAATATTTGTCAGCTATATAAAATGACAACATAACGCCATTTTCAGCAACATGGATGCTTCTGGAGAAAATCAGTCTAAGTAAAGTAAGCCAGAAAGAGAAAGAAAAATACCATATGAGATGGCTCATCAGTGGAATTTAAACTTAAAATACAAAACAAAAAAGCACAAATTCAAAACAGAAATAGACTCGCAGACATAGAATACAAAGTTTTGGTTGCCATGGGGCGGGGGGTGGGAAGAGATAGACTGGGGGGTCAAAATTGTAGAATAGATAAGCAGGATTGTACTTTATAGCACAGGGAAATCTATAAAAGATCTTACGCCAGCTCATAGAGGAAAAAATGGGACAACAAATGTATATATTTTCATTTTAACTGAAAAAATGTTCTCTAAACTGGAATTGGAGATAACTTTGTAAAATCAATTTAAATCAATAAAAAAATTAAAAATAGAGAAAAACATTATCATAAATATTACAGGTGTAAATATAATTTCTAGAGAAAAAAACTATGCAAAATAGTAGTATAACCAAAGACTTTGTTTTATGTTTTTTTTAAGATAAGCAAATCATAAAACCTCTAGCCTGGTGCATCATGAGGAAAAGATAGATGCTCCAAAGAAATAAAGTCAGAAATAAAAGAAGAGAAATAACTATTGTTACCTCAGATATACAAAAAGGGGATCAATTTGTCAACAGTTACATGCCAATAAACTGGACAACTTAGAAGAAATAGACAAATATCTAGAAAGAGAAAGAGATAAGGAGAAACAAATAATTTGAACAAACTGTTTACTAGAAGAAAAATATAACCTGCATTTACAAAAATCGTTAAATACAAGTGCAGATTTAAACAGCTCCCGTGGCGAACTGTACAAAAATACAAAGCAGAACTTATTCTCTTCAAACTACTTAAATATAATGAAGATGTGGGAAACACCCAAATGAATTTTATGAAGCTTTCACCACCCTGATAGTAAAGCCAACAAACAAAGTACGGGCAAAGAAAATTTCAAGCCGATATATCTGATAGGTTTAGATGCAGAAATTCTACAAAATATTATTAGCAAACTAAATCCAGCAATACCTAAAATGAATCATACACCATGATCAAATTTGATTCATTGCAGTGTCACAAGAGCGGTTCAACATACACAAATCAATCAGTTTGATACAGAATATTAACAAAAGAAAAAGAGGCAATGATATGGTCATCCCAATAAATCCATAAAAAGCACTTCATAAACTTCAACATTTATTCATTAAAACAGCAACAACAACAAAAATAACAACAACAACAACAACAGCAACAATGACAGAAATCTCTTAGCAAAGTAAGATTCAGGAAATATACCTCAACATAAATAAAGTCATTAATTACAGACCCACAGACAACATAATATGCAAAAGTGAAAAACTGAAAGCCAAATTAAGGAATAAGACAAAGATGCCAACTCTCACCATCTCTATTAAACACAGTACGGGAAGTCCTAGCAACAACAATCATACAAGAAAATGTTATTCATGTTGGATTGAATGAAGTAAAACCGTTATTATTTTAGATGACTTGATAATCTATACAGAGAACCCTAAAGATTCTCCACACCAAAACAACTAAAACTAATAAAGACACTTAGCAGAGTAGCATTATTCATGATAAATATACAAGAATTGTCACATTTCTTTACACTAACAATGAAATATTCCATAATTTTAAAAAATGCACATGAAATCAGATCAAAAAATGATAAACCTATGAAAAAACCATGATAATAAAATCTATAGGACACTGATAAAGATATTTAAAGATGGTGCAAAGAAATGTAAAGAAATCTCATAGTCTTAGAGGAATTAATATTGTTAAAATATACATACTACAAAAGATGTCTACAGATATAAAGTGATTCAGATCAAACCACGTGATGTTTTCCACAGAACTAAAAACAGTCCTATGATTCGTATGGAACTGCAAAAGAACCAGAACAGCAAAAGAAACAATGAGGAAAAAGAGCAAAGTTGAAGGCATAACCCATAACCCTCCCAGATCTCATATTATATTACAAAAATACAGTAAACAAAACAGAACAATGCTGGAAAACAAACAAACATCTATATCACTGGAACAGAACACAGAGGCAGAAATAAAATATCACACCTATGGTCAATTAACTATGACAAGGAAACAAAAATATACAATGCCTTAAAGACAGTATCCAGCAAGTGATGTTGAGAAAGCTAGACAGCTACATATAAATCAATGAAATTAGAACACTCCCTCACACTGTACAAAAATAAACACAAAATGACTTAAATATCTGAATCTAATACATGACACAATAAAACCCCTGGAACCTAACATAGGCAAAACAAGACATTAATTGTAGCAAAATTTTCTTATGTCACTCTCCAAAGCTGAAAAGAATAAAAGCAAAATAAACAAAAAGGTCCTAATTAAACTTAAAAGCTACTACACAGCAAAATAAACAAAATGTAAAGATGAACATGCAAATGGGAGAAAACGTTAGGAAACAATGCAATCAACAAGAGGCTAATTTCTAAAATTCACACATCGTTCATACAACTCCATCTCAAAAACCTACAAACAACTCAGCCAGAAAATGAGCAGAAGACAATTCTCTAATGAAGACACACAGATGACAAAAATTAACATAAAATCATGCTCACATTTCTAATCTTATACAAATGCAAGACAAAAAAAATAATGTTTTACCTCACACTATTGAGAAGGGATGTCATCCAAATGTCTACAAATAATAAAAACTGGGGTGGTTGTGGAGAAATAGGGACTCTCCAAAGCTATTGGTGGGAATGAAAATTGGTGAAACCACTTTGGAAACTGTATGGAAGTTCCTTTAAAAAATAAAAATACACCTATCATATGACACAGCAATCCCACTCCTGGGCATATAAAATATAGAACCTGAATACAAAGAATCCTAGGGCAAAAGATAAGATGTACACTTTGACATTGGAATTAATTTGATTCTACATATACCTCCTCTGGAAAGGGAAGCAGAAGCAAAACTAACAAAATAAGATTGGATCTCTCTAAACAGATTTTCACTGCAGAAAAAATGATCAATAAAATGAAAAGCCAATCAACACAATAGGAGAATATATTTTCAAGTGATATTTTCCAATCTAGTGTTAACATCCAAAATATATGGCAAACTCTTACCCCACAACAACAACAAAAAAGACCAAAAATTCAATTTAACGAAATGTTCACAGGAATAGAATAGATAGATCTGAATCAATTTTCTGTAGAAACATACAGTTGGCTAAATGACACATGAATATATGTTCAGAGTTATAAACTATTAGGAAAGTCATAAAACAAAAATGAGGCAAGACCTCACACTTGTCACAAGGCTCTCATCAAAAAGAAAAACATAGATGTTGGTGAGATTGTGGAGAAAAAGGAACATCGTGGACTCTGTTGATAGGAATGCAAAGTATTGATTCCATTGCATATATACATCAAAATTTTTTCATCCATTTTTCTGTCAAGGGATGTTGGGTTTGTCGGCCCCTGTCTGAAGGCTCTAGAGAATAAGCCCATGGACTGAACTGATATAAAAGCTGTGAGGAATGTCACATATCCAGGCTGGATAAGAAATGGCCTACTCAATGTCTCCAGTATGGATGGCTGGATACCCAATGATGGGTAAAATCCTTGGAGGAGGACACCCTAAGACAGGCACAGCCGGCTGGATATGAGATGGCATTCTTAATGAAATTCCGTGATGAACTTTAAAACAATCCTTGATCATTTAACATCCTGTGCTTACTGCAGGAGCATGGCGACATAAATGGCTTAAGATTATTAACATTGTTATAAATTAGATGATATGTGAGGCATTGTGCATGTCCTAGATAAACCCTTCTTCTAAGAATCAATATACAGAGAACTGCTTTGATTCTCTCCACATAGTGTTTGTGTGTATATGATACTGTGCCACTGACAGGGTTAATTTAATTTGTTGGGAGTATCTTAAAAGGATGTTGCATTATATATAATGCTCTTTCTGCACCTATTGAGATGATTATGTGAGTTTTGTTTTTCATTCTATTAGTGTGGCATGTCATCTTTATTGATTTGAATATTTTGAAGTATCCTTAAATCCAGGTATAAATCCCTTGACTCATGTATGTGTATGATACATTAAAAGTGCTGTTGAATTCATTTTCCTTCTGTTTTGTTGAGAATTTTGGCACATATGTTCATCAGGGACAATATTCTATATTTTGAATATAATGTCCTTTCTAGCATTGTTATGCAAATAAAGCTGTCATAAAACAAGTTTGTAATCTTTCACCCCATCAAATTCTTGGAAGATTTGGGGAAGAATTGGTGTAAAATTGTCTTCAATTGCATGACAGAATTCACCAATAATGTCGTCTTGTAAATTTTTTCTGTTTTGTGAAGTTTGAATTACTGATTTACTCATACACACTTTTGCTTTATTTAACTTTGTAATTTCTTCTTGATTCAGTGTTGGAAGACATATGTTTCTGGGAATTTGTCTTTTGTTCTAGGTCATTCAAATCGTTGGCTGGTGACAATTTCTTATGATGCTTTGCATCTCTACAACATCAGTGGTAATATCTTCTCTTTTATTTCTAATTTTATTTGTGACTTTATTTTTTAGCCAACCTAAACTTTTGTCCAATTTATGTTTAAAAGAAACAGGTTTAGGAATATTTTTTTATCTTTTCAATTGTTTCTCTTGTTATTTCCCTTACTCTCATTCATTCAATTTTCTTCTTTATTCATTCTTTTTCTCCTAGTTTCTTGAGGTGTAAAGATATGTAGTGTGAAACTTTGTATTTCATTTATTATTCAATATTTTTTATTTAGTTATTATTTATTTATTTACTTACATATTTATTCATTTACTTACCTTTGAATTATGCCATTTACAATGTGTCAAACTGTGGTGTATAACAGTGTTCCCGTACATGTATACATTTGTGTGCCTATTAAAAGTTACTTCACTATTTTTAACTTACTGCCCTGTGTCATACAAAAGAAATTTTGAAAATATCTATTTTTATATATAGTGGATAACATTTATAATTCTACAGCTCCCAAATATATCCTCTCACAGCCCCTTTTTTCAGTATTCATAAAATTGTTTAGTAGGTCTGCGAGTGTGCTTCAGTTTTGTAGATGAAATCATAGTGTTCTCATCCAAATTTTTTTTTAAGGTTTCACATTTGTCATGTCATGTATTATTTTTCTTTCTCTTTCTTGCTTACTTCAATTAGAATGACACTTTATGGGGGCATCCATTTTGCTGCAAATGTCATTGTTTTATCATTTTTTATTTCAGAAAATTATTCCATTGTGTAAATAAGGCATAAGTTCTGAATACTGTCAACTGTTGTTGGACAATTAGGTTTCTACCATGTCATGGTTGTTGTATATAGCACTGCTAAGATCATTGGGGTGCAGGTGACTTTTGGAAATCGGATTCCCTTTGATATATACCCAGAAGTGTGAATGCTGGATCGCACATTAAGTTTATTTTTATACTTAAGAGGAATCCCCAACCTGGTTTCCACAGTGACTGCACCAATCTACATTCCTACAACAGTGTTGGAAGGTTCCCTTTCTCCACAGTTTCCCAGGCATTAATTGTTTGCGGACTTTTGAATGATGGTCATTGTGACTATTGAGGGGTGATACTTCATTAGAGTTTTGAATTGCCCTTCTCTGATAATGATAGTGAGCAATTTTTTTTTCATATATCTGTGTGACATTTGAATGTCGCTATTGGAGAATTGCTTGTTTAGGGCTTCTGCCCATTTTCAGACTGGGTTTCTTGTTTTTATTTTATTATTATTAGGTTTTATGTAGTCTTTATATTTAAGTAATTAAGACTTTGTCAGTTACATCACTTCTAAATATTATCTTTAATAATGTAGGTTGTCATTTTTCTTTGTTTATGGTTCCCTTTGCTGTGCAAAAACTTATAAGTTTAATAGGGTCTCATTTACTAATTTTGCTCTTACATTCTTTACAGGGTTAGGCTGTTCTACGAGATCATTGCTGAGATTTACCTCGGAGTGTTTTGCATATGTTTCCTTCTAGGAGATTTACTGTGTCTTGACTTTCATTTAAGTCTTCAAGCCATTTAGAATTTATTCTTGTGTATGGAGCGAAGGGTGTTCTAACTCCAGTGCTCTGCATGCTGCTATCCAGTTTTCCCAAAACCAGTGGTGAAGTGATGGTCTTTTCTCTGCCATATTCATGGCTTTTCTGTCAAAGATTAATAGAACATAGGCCTGTAGATTTATTCCTAGGCCCCCTATTCTGTTCCATTTGTCCATATGCCTGTTTCTGTACCAAAATCATGTCATTTTGATTATTGTATCTCTGCAATAGTTTATGGAGACCGGGTGGTTTATTCCTCCAGCCTCTTTCTTTTTCTTGAATATTGCTTTGGGGATTATCGATCTTTTATGACTCTACGAAAATCCTAGGATCATTTGTTACAGTCCTAAAAAGAAATGTTTTGCATAATTTGATAGGAAATTACATTAAGTCTGTGGATTGCTTTGGGCAGTATGGCCGTTTTAACAATATTGTTTCTTCCTTTACAAGACCATTGGGTATCTTTTCAATTTTCATATCTTTTTTGATTTCCTTAATCAATGATTTCAAGTTCTTCATGTATAATTCATTCATCTCCTTGGTCAGATTTATTTTTAAACATTTTATAATTTTTGGTGCAGTTGTAAAAGCGGTTGCTTCTATAAGTTTTTCTCCTGTTGATTCAATGGTAGTGTAAAGAAATGCAATTGGTTTTTGTACATTACTCTGGTTACCTTGTCCAGTTCCTTTTCAGCCTAAGTAATTTTTTGTGAACCATTTACAGTTTTCTATATATAGTGTCATATCTGCACATAGTGATATTTTATCTCTTCTATTCCATTAGAATATTTTGTTTCTTTTTTTGCCTGATCTTTGTGGCTAGGAGATCCAAGACTATATTGAATTGAAATTGTGAGAATGGGCAACCTAGCCTTGTCTCAGGTTTTTGTGGGAAGTTTTCCAGTTTTTCACCATTGAGTATTTTGCTGGCTATATGTTTGTCATAAATAACTTTCATTATATTGAGATATGGTCCCTTTATGCCCACTGTGATAAGAATTTTTATTGCAAATAGGTGTTAAATTTTATCAAATGCTTTCTCTGCATCTACTGAGATGATCATGTGGCTTTTTGTCCTCTCTGTTTTTGATACGGTGTATCACAATTGATTGATTGATTTGCATATGTTCAACCATCCTTGTGTTCCTGGGATGAACCTAACTTCACCATGGTGCATGATCTTTTTTTTACACGATGTTGGATTCTGTTTGTTAATAATTTCTTATGGATATTTCCATCCATGTTTATCAATGATATTGGCCTATAGTTTTCTTTTAAGGTAGTGTCTTTATCTGGTTTTGGTATCAGGTTGATGTTGGCCTTATGGTGTGAGTTTGGGAGTACTCTCTCCATAGCAAACTTTTAGAAGAGTTTGAGGAGGACTGGTATGGATATTTCTTTGTACATTTGGTCAAATTCACCAGTGAAGCTATTTGGGTCTGAAATTTTGTTTGCAGAGATTTTCTATTTTATTGAAAATTATATCCCATTTCTGGTGATCTCTCTGTTCAAATGGTCAATTTGTTCTCGATGCAATAAAGTGGGCTAATATTTCCAGAAACTTCTCCATGTCTTCTTGGTTATCCAGTTTGTTTCCATACATTTGCTCATGGTATTCCCTTATGATATTATGCAAATTTGTTGTACTCTTTGTAGTTTCTCCATTTTCATTTCTTATGTTATTTGTGTTCTCTCTCTTTTCTTGTTGGTGGGCCTGTACAGAGTTTGTCAATTATGCTTACTATTTCATAAAAGAGTTTGGTTGATTTTTTCTATTTTTTAAACTCTATTTCAATTATTTCTTCCTTTATCTTTATTATTTCCCTCTTTCTGCTTACTATTGGTTTTGTTTTCTCTTCTTTTCATGATTAGTTTACAAAGAACGTTAGATTATTTATTTGAAATTGCTTTTATACTTTAAGGAGAGCCATGTCACTTTGAATTTCCCCCTTTAGCCTGCTTTAACTGTATTCCATAGACTTTGCTGGGGAGATTGAAAATGTGAAAGATAGATTAGAGTATTTCCTCACATTGTATGCAATCCATGAGCACAGACTATCTTTTAATTATTTTGTTTACTTATATTTTTTCACCTTTAATTTATAGATCTATGTTTAGGTCTTTTATTTCATTTATCAAATTTATTCCTATTTTATACTTTTTGGTATAAATGTGCACACAATTGTTTTCCTAATTTCTCTTTCTGATAATGTGTTGTTACTATATAAAAATACAACAGATATTTGTATATTGGTTTTGTACTCTGCAAGTTTACTAAGTTTGTTGACTATTTCTAACAGTCACTGGAAGAGAATATGGAGTTTTCCATCTGTGTATAATTGTGTCTTCTGTAAAAATTTTACTGCTTGTTTACAAGTAGGAGTCCTTTTATACTTTTTCTTGACTTGAAATTCTGGCTAGGACTTCTAGTAGTGTAATTTATGACTTGTGAGAATGAGCTACTTTTTCGTATTACTGGACCAGAGAAAATATTCCTGTATGTTAACATTGAACTTGATGTTACTCATGGGTTTTTCATATATGGCTTTTATTATGTTTAGTTATATTCTATTCTAGAGCGAATCGGTTCAGCATGTTTTATATACAAAAGTTAAGATCAGTTCTGTCAATAATTTTCCTACATTTTTGAGATTTTTACTTTTGAATTCTCTGTTTTTTAAGGGATGGTATCACATTTATTCATTTGCATATGTTAAATATTATTTATGAATCGGGACTAATTCAAACTTTACTATAGTTTATAATACTTATAATATGCCTTGAATTCAGGTTGCTAATATTAATTTAGAATGGTATATATGCATACTAAAGGATAAATTTACATTGTAGTTTGAGTGTACATTTATTTATTTACAAATTTATTCCCTCATTTTGAATTTGGCTTATGTTTAATGGGATTCATTTCTAAATAAAGAATATAATTTTTGGTACAACAGGATTTACTACAGTTTACTGATACAGAACATAGCTAGTATTAACAATTAGTGCACAAATCACTTGCCTTAAAATGCGGTATTATAATAACAATGCCAACTGTTCCAAGACTGGGAAACATATTGCTTCCTAAAATGCATCACCGGGTCTTTTAAACACCAACCCACATACAGTTATTTCTTTGTTTTTTGATTGTTTTTGTTTGCCACTTAATGGAGGCACTGCTTATTGAACCCAGGATCTTGTGCATAACTGTATTTATCAACATCATTTTGGAACACTTAACAGAAACCACAAGAGTATGGATTATAAAGATGACAAGAAAATGTATTACTTATAGGGACTGAAAAACCACTGTGTGAAAGAATGGCAAAAATAAATATTTGTAAGCATACAATAAGATTATCCATTGTGTAATTTTAAAGTTGAGTATTAAATTACATTTGTTTTTTTTATAGCACTGAATTACAATTTAAAACAAAAATCCCCCCCTTTGGGATTTCTTAAATTTAATTGATTATTTTAATCTAATTTTAAATCATAATTGTTTACCATTTATTTATAAACATACCAAATAAACTGATATTTACTCTGCTCATGTTTTGAATATAGAGCTACTTATTGTAAAGAACACAGATAAATAACTACTACCGTTTCCAAATCAAATTATGTTTCACTTTTATTACAAATGATAATGAAAGTGTTATACATTTTCTGCAAAGGTCGTACACAAATTTATTTAAATACGAAAACTTTAAAATTATTTTATTTATTTTGTGCATTATTTATACTCTGCTCACCAATCTGGCATAAATTTTTGCACAAAAGGAAAGAGATTTGTTTTATTTCATAGACCCCAAAATTAAAGTATATCAAAAGGTTTTGTGGGGATAATATTTGCAGATCACACTATAAATAACAGCATCCTATATGTTTCATTTAAACTGGATGAATGAGAATTAAACACTTGCTGAATGTTACACTTGGATTGCTAGGAGACTAGTCGTTTTTGATATCACAGCTACTCAGGTTTAGAACCATTGTGATGGCCTAGTAGTTTATTTGTGTAGGTCTGCCAAAGCAGCATTTGAAGCTGCAGTTCTCAAAATCATGCAGATTAAAAAAGTAGCTGTTGAAAAAGTTATTTGAGATGGCACATATTTCTTCAGAAATTCAAGATGTGTCTCCTAAAAATGGACCAACTGGTTCAGGAAACTCCGGTAGATCTCTATTGTGTGATCAAACATTCTCTGAGGACTTGGACTTGAGGTCTGTGATTGATGAAAATGCTTTTCAGAGTTTGTCTGAATAATCCTTGATAAAAAGACAATGTTATACACATTGTGTCTCAGAGTCAGATGAAGATAATGATTTTCGTTCTCTGACATTTCCAAGAAAACTCTGGAAAATGGCTGGTAGTGTCCAATAAAAATCCATCTAGTGAGATGATAATGGATCTTCCATAGTGATTGATGAAGTTATTTTTAAGAAGGAAGTTTGGAAAGAAAGGCCCCATTCAGAATATTTGAAACTGGAAGTATGAAAAGATCAATTAGACAGATTAAGCTTTATGGGTTTAGTAAAGTGCAGCAGAATTTTCAAAGATGTGCTTGTCTAGCTGACTTTCAGGCAGAAGAAAAAGAAGTTTCTGTTTTAAGCAAGGTATTCAGAAATTTTAGTTACCACTTGATTACTTAAATATAAAATTTTATTTTGTACATCAATCTATTGTAATATAAATGTAAAGCTAGATTTTGAAAATTGTATAAAATTACTAAGTCTAAAATTCTTTATTTTCTCTAAAAATAAGGACAGTGTCTTAAGTATTCAAGATAATGAGAAAAATTGATGGCAACTATGAATCTTATCAGAAATCTAAATAAAGGTATTAATGCTGCTTTTCAAAAGTGGCATTCACTATTACTGCAAATGCTAACTTCCTAAGTTTGATGACTACACTATTTAAATGTGTATTTTCCAAATAAGGAATTTTGAAATATCATAAGCAATGTTCACATTTTGATGATATTATCTTTGCATTGTTAATGTGAAATCTGAGGTTTCATAGGTTAGGCTTATTGTAGTCTTGTATTTTGTTTTAAAATATTACTAAAATCTTCCTCCTTTGGTTTTAGCTGCAGTTTTACCATAATCCAAATAATAAACGAGTCTGTCCCCAGCTTTTAGTGAGAATAAAAAGAAGAGTTGGGATTAAAAATGCCTCTCTGATATCTTCATTGGCTGAAGATTTCAAAAAGAAACACTTTAAAGCAGGGGGTAATGTGAATAATAATAATTCTGATTTTGTGACTGACACTAGTGGGGAAAGTGCATTTTTACCTTCTGCAAATTTAAACATGCCTCTAATAAGAACACCCTCTACTAGCCACATAATTTGTGATACAATTACCCTGATCAGAGATGATTTTTCTCCTCCATCATCAATATCACTTAGACCCCCAGAACAAATTGCAGTGGATCAACGTGCTGTTTTAAGTCAGTTTACCACTGTCCACGGGCACTCTTAAAGCAGCTTCACTGAAGCAAATGGCCGTGTTGTGAACTTCATTACAACTACAAATTCTAATTCTCAATACAGCAACTTGTCTCCCGTACAGAGTAGTTATTTTGGACTAATGTTGGAGCCTTCTATTTTTCCAAATAGATATCACAATATATCTGCCAATGAAGTTCGTTTTTCTAAACTTCAACCAGGAGCAACCCACGGTTTCCAGTGCCAGTGATAGCTGATACATCAGCTACCTCTCTTCCAAGGCCAACTCATCAGCCATCTTCAGTTTATGAACGTCATCCTAATTACAACTGATCTACCAGAGGACTACCAGAGTATGCAGGATAACAAAGATTAAAATTGATGTTGGAAAATGTCGACAAATATCTATATTTTTCTTATTTGAACAATAAACATAGATGTGTACCTGTATTTTCCTTATGTTTTTTAAAATAGAGAAAAGAGTTAAACGGAGACTAAGTTACCATTTAAAGAAAAAAGAGATATTTGATTGATATGATCATTTGATGGAAAAATATAGGAGTAAATTTAAATAATTTCTTGTAAGGAAGAAGAGAAAATGGAAGAATTTGGAAGAAGACTAAAACATAGAGAGAGGGAAAAGTGCTAAGTGGTTTCTGGTTCATCCTGGAAAGTATTAAAAGTGTTAAGTTAGGATAGGTTGGAACAGGAGATAAATGCAGGTTCCGGCCCAGGGATCATGATCTCTCTTATGTCATCCCTGGTATCATGAATTTCACATGATGTAGTCTCAGATGGCTTATTCTGCATGTGCTAGAATTTAAGAGGTAATTTTATCTATGGTCTTCTTTGTGATGTTCTCAAAGCATTCCAATTGGTGTTTCCTTTTCCTCCCCTCAAGAGTCTACATTATATTTTCAACTGAATATTTTATGTTACTTTTATTTTCCAGCCAAAGACAAGATTAAATTCTCAGGGTGGCACTTAATGCCTTTCCAAATGTAAGCCCACAAACTCAACATAGTTTAGTCATTCCTTCATAGACCTGGAACCTGAAAACTTTAGCAGATCTTTATGTTTCACTGTTTATGGTGATACATCCAGGCAAATGCTTGTCAATCATATTAAATCCAACCTCAAAACTTTTGCTCCAGCTCATCCTTGGTCGTAGGTTGTCCTCCTTTTACCTAGTTTGATTTTCCCTGTCTCAGCACAGAAACCACCTCCTCCAGATATTTTCTGTCTATCCCCCTTTCCTTGTTTAACTTGGATACCAGCACAGTAAGCACAGCACTTGCCACAGGATGCATTTTAATATTTAGTGAATGAAAAATACATGTTTACTTTAAGCAAAATCTACTTTCCTGAAACAAAAAATCTCATGGTTTTCAAACTATTTCGTTATTATCTTTACTCTTCAATACAAACTAGCTGTTTTCATAGCCCAAGGACTAGTCAATCAAGACAGTATGTGAAGGTAGATACATGAGATAAAGTATTATTTTCTTGTTAATTCATGCCTCCAGAGGCCTAAAGAATTCCATTCTATTTTGCTGGATTTTTTCCTGTCTCTTCATCACCCACCCACCCCAAAATAGCTGATTCTCTTCCCCATACCAATAATTATACTGCCTTCTAATTAATTAACTTCTTAGAATCAGAGCTTTATCCAGAAGAGGCAGTGCCATTGCAAACATTTAATGTAGGTTTATACACCCCACATAAGTTGTGACCCTTCGAACCTTCACACATTTAGTATCTTAGAGGTACTTGACCCTTGGTTGGGATGGTCGTATTCAGTAACCAAATTGCAATCTAAACTGTGTGGAATAAAAAGAGGTGACGGTGGTAGAATTAAAAATTTGTCCAACTGCAATAATACCAAATATCTGCAGATATTAGTAAATATAAATTATTCGTGGAAGACTTTGACAACTTCCCCTTAATTTAAAATTAAAGGTGAAGCATTTTCAGTATGTGAAATGCCCTGAAATGCTGGAAAAATTGAAGGCAAGGTCAAGGAGCCTAAGGCTTCTGCTCACAATCATGCAGCCAGTGTCAGCTGATAAGACTGGAATGGCAACATTGAGTCCTGAAAATGTGTCACCAGTACTGAAGAAAGCCTTTGATAATCGAGAGAATGGGCAAGTGGGCCAGGGTAAGCTCTAGCAACATCCCACCAGTATGACCTTTACCAAGAGAAAAGTGCCCACTTGCAGCAGAAGATCTTTGTCTGGACAGCAGTGGTTGTTCCTACAACAGAAACATCGAGCTTTTAAGTTTGTGAGCTCAACTCTGATGGTGGCTATGTTGTTGCTTACATTAGCAGTCTGGGGTTCAGTTGGGCCAGTTCAGCAGATAGTTTCCAGGTCTCTTATCAGCCAGTGGGTCTTGCCGTGATCATCATAACAAAGTTCAATACTGATAAGTCAAAAGCCACAGTTTACTTTCATTATTAGAAATCCTAAATAAGAATATTATTTGTCCATCTGTAGCTTTCTACCTGGGAAAACTAGATAATTGGCAATAGTAGAAAAGTTGGCTGGTGTTTTGAAAACTATACACTGAGGTCTCCCCACTGAATTATTCCCACTAAATACTACAAATCTTCCTACCACTGTGTGTGTGTGTGAAGATGGATTGTTAAGCAGTAACTAAGTTTGTCTTAGTTAAGTCATCAGTGAATTATTCCTCTGCATTTGGCAGAATCTCTGTGAATTAAGAGTTTTATTGAGCCACCAGATTTCCTTCTGATCAGGGAGAGGTAGATTATATTTCTCCCAGTATACTAATTGTTACCTGTTCATTGAATTCCGAGCTGATGCTAGGGCCAATCCACTGAAACCTTGAATTGGACTGAGGCATATTCATTCTCCAGTCCCCAGAGCCCAGCACAGGACTGAGTCTCATTTTTAATTTAAGCTTATGTCCAAGTTTTTTCCTTTAATTCTCATTGTTGACACAATTTATTTTGGCTTTGAACACCCGTTGACTCATTTATAGAGACTGAACCTCTGATATATTCCCGTTCAACTACAAATTGCAATAACCTTCCTTTCGCTGATCTATCTGGAATAGAGTGCGTGTAGTCATCATTTTGAAAGCAGTCCTCAGTTCTAATAATGCAGATCCTTTTCAGTTGTTTGCCCAGCACTTGAGCGAGAATGTTTGTTGTGGATCTCAGGGATTATCCTCACATCCCCTAATGCAACCATGAGAAAACACCTCATTGTTAAACAAAATGAAAACTTTGTCAGTATTACATTCCCATTGCAGAACAGTTAAGAATTGTAGGAGTTCTGATATTTTACCATGCTGAGATTTTTAGCAACCTAGCATGTTCCTTTCTTACAGATGCTGTTTGGGAGATGAGACCTCTGGTCAGAGACAGTGAACATTATTACTCACAGAAAAGCAGCCATGGTTAACTTTTGTATCCGTTCCCTTATCTCAGATGAATACACGGATTTAAATTTTGATGCCTACAGAAGCAATGGGCTATTATCATGAAAAAAAGGTTAAGGCATGGTAAAACACTAATTATATTAGTATCTTTATGCATTATGTATTAGAATCCCTTATTTATTGGTATCTTTACCTAGGATAAGTCTATCATGACTCAAGTTTACTTGCTGTAAAAACAAACATGAGAAATGACATGAGAAACAATGATCATTGTATATCCATTTTTCCTCCTGCTTTTATTGAGATATAATTGGCATAATACATTCTGTAAGTTTAGGTGCACAGGGTAGGCTTTTGAGTTACATGTATCATGAAATAAATATCATAGAAAATTTAGGGAGAATTCATTTTCTCATTTAGATACAGTATTAAAGAAATACAATTTGTATCTTTGTTGTGATGAGAAATCTTATGGTCTTCACTCTTAACAACATTCATATATAACATAAAGCATTATTTATTGTATTTATCATTTTAATACATAGCATCCCTAGAACACGTTTATTTAACGGCTGGAGGTTTTTATCTTTCGAGTGCATTAATCTAATACTCCTTTCCCAAACCCTGTCTCTGTTGACTACAAATCTGTTTTTTTTTATAAGTATGGTTGTTTGTTTTTGAAGTGTTCTTCAATGTATAACACTGTTTTAGTTTCTCTTACATAACATACTGTTTACAATTTTTAATACATTTCAAACTGATCACAAGAATAAATCTACTTATGATATGTAGCTATTTAAAGATATTTCATAATTATTGACTATTCCCCATATAGTATATTTCTGGTCCCTGACTCATTTAATTTGCTACTGGAAAATTTTCTCTCTTAATTTTTCTCAACTATTTCTTTTTGTTCAGCACATTTCCCTGCTTCTAGTAAACAACCTGTTTCTTTGTATGTCTATAACTCTTTTTCTGTTTTGTTATGTTAATTTGTTTTAAATTCCAAATATGAGTAAAATCATTTAGCATTTGTCATTGTCTGTCTGACTTATTTCATTTAGCATATTACCCTCTTGGTCTAAGCTGCAAATGTCAACAACCTATAATTTTTAGAGCTGAGTAACAACCCATTGAATTTTTATGTGTGTGTGTGCATATAGATATATATATATAGTGTGCATATATATATATATTTATTGTGTGTGCATATATATATACAAATATAGATAAATCTGTAGTTAATTGATGGGTAGATATATATACTATAAACACACATTTTCTTTATCCATCATTTATTGATGAGCAAATAATTTGCTTCTATATCCTCTTTATAAATAATGCTGCAGTGAATATACGTTTGAATTTATCTTTTCTAGTTTGTGTTTTTATTTTCTGGGAATTGGTATCCAGATAAGGAATTGTTGGATCATATATCATTTTTAATTTTTAGATAAAACTCCATAGTTTTTTCCACAGTGGCAGCACAAATTTACATTCACTGAAGCATTACATCAGGGTTCTTTTTCTTACATCCTCACCAATATTTATATTTGTTATCTTTTTGATCATAGTCATTCTGAGAAGAGTGACATAAAATCTCATTGTGTTCTGGACTTGCATTTTTCTGATGGTTAATGATTTTGACCATTTTCATATGCCTGTTGATTACCTTTCCCCCACTGTGTATTCATTTTTTGTAATGGGCTAAGTGACCATAACTGTCTGATTTCATTTTTAGGCATTCTGTTGTGTTCCATTATTCTGTTTGTTCTGTGCCACTACCATATTCATTACTGTAGCTTTGTTTTATAATTTAAAATCAGGGACAGTGATACATCCTCTTTGTTCTTTGTCAAAGTTCGTGTTTTTAGTGTGTTTGTTTTCTTTTCTTTTCTTTTTTTAGTGATTTCAAATCTTTTGTGTTTACATGTAAATTAAAGAATTATGTTTTTTAAGTGTCTGAAAATGTATTTTGTTCTTGATACGAACTGAATTTTATTTGTGTATTTTCTTGGCTTGTACTGTCATTGAAACAATATATTTTCCTAATATATGAACACAGTATATCCTTTCATTTGTTTGCATTATCTTCAAATTCTCTTATAAATATTTTATAGTTTTCTGACTACAGGTCTTTTACCTCCTTGGTTGGGTATATTTCTTGATTTTTATTTTGTAATGCAACTGTAAATGAGACAGTTCCCTCACTTTCTCTATCTGTTAGCAAGTTGTTAATGTGTAGAAATGCAAGATTTCTGTATGTTAATTTTACATTCTGAAATTTTAACAAATGCATTGATAAGGCCTAGTAGTTTTGTGGCATCTTCCTTAGGATTTCTGTTTAAAATTTTTCATCTACAAACAGATACTTTCACTTCTTTTCTGAAATAGCTATATTTTATTTAACTTTATTTTGGATAGCTATGGCTAAAATTGCCATTACGATATTGAATAACAGTGATAAGAGTCAGCAACCTTGTCTTCTTCCTGCTCTTACAGTAGATGCTTTCAGCTTTTAATCAGTGTGTGCCATGTTAGCTGAGTTCTTGTCATATATGACCTTAATTGTGTTGAGGTATGTTTCCTCATGCATAATTTGAGGAGAAATATAATTATAAATAGATACAGAATTTGTCAAAACATTTTATGACTCTTTTGAGGTGACCATATAATTTTTATTTTTCAATTTGTAAGTTTGGTGTATCATATTGATTAATTTGTGGGTAATGAATCACTTTTGCATCCCTGGAACAAAAGGGTCTTAATCATATTGCATAAACCTTTTAATGTACTGTTTGCTTTGCTAACATTTTAGTGATGATTTTTGCATATACGCTTATCAGTAGTATTTAAACTGTAATTTTATGAGGTATTTCTTCCTGTTTTAGTAGTAGTGTAATACAGAAATGTGGGGTAGGAAGCCTCTGTTCCTCTCGAAGTTTTTGGAATTCTCTGAGAAGTATAGGTGGTAGCTCTGCTTTTAATGTTTGGCAGAAGTCACCTAAGAAGCTGTCTAAGACTGGAATTTTATTTCTTGGGAGATTTTGTTTAATTACTTATTCAATTTCATTCATGAGAATCTGTTAATATTTTCTATTTCTCATTCCATCCTGAAGATTTTGTCTTTCTTAGAAATTGTCCATTTCTTATAGGGATTTCATTATAATGTCATATAATTTGTTGTATCATCTTATGATGCTTTGTGTTACTTTGATATAAATTGTAACTTCTCATTTATTTTGGAGCTCTTTACTCCATACTATCTTTTTAGCTCATGAATCTTGTTAAATTTTATCAGTTATATTTATCTTTCAAAAGCCATTATGTAGTTTGTTTAGATGTTTCTATTTTTAATCTTTATTTTATTTATTTATGTTTTGAACTTTCAGCTGTCTTTCCTTCTAATAACAACTTTCTTTATTATTTTGCTGCATCTTTTGTTTGCAAGTTTATTTTATAAGAGAGAGAGATGTTTCTTACTTGTATAAGTGAGATTATTTTGCTATAAGCATCCCCACAAATACTGCTTTAGCTATACCCCATGGACTTTTTTTTTTGTTCTCATAATTCTTTATGTATTTTTCTTTGATTTATGCAGAAATCCATTGGTTGTTTAATATTGTATGATGTATCCTCCACATTTTACAATTTTTCTCACTAATACTAAAATTACTTTTAGTAATTTTCTATTCTCATAGAATCCACATGTTTCTTCACAAAACAAGGAGAAAAAAATAAAATTTATGCAAAATTATGAAAGACACAAATTTTCTAAAATTAACTTTGAAAAATGAACAAAAATGTGGGTATTATTCTCCCTGACTTTAGAACATACTTCAAAGCTACAGTAATCAAAACATCAAAATATATCACTAAAAGAATCACATAGATCAATGGAACAAAATAAAGAGTCCTAAAATAAACCCACACACATATGGTCAATTAGTCTACAATGAAGCAGGTGAGAGTATACAATAGAAAAAAGACAGTCTCTCCAACATGTAGTTCTAGGAAAACTGGACAGTGCATGTAAAAGGAAGATGTATGAGCACTTCCTTCCATTTTATACAAAATAAGATAAAAATGGATTAATTTCCTAAATGTAAAACCTGAAACTATACAATTTCTGACCAAGAACATGAGCAGAACTGCCTTTGAGATAAATCATAGCAATATTTATTTTTAATCTATCTCTTAAGTAAAAAAAAATAAGGTAAACTAACAATAACAGTTTATAATTTTACTGAGGAAATAATAAATGTACTATGTGATACAGGGATTCCACTTCTTTTATAATTGTGAAGTGCCAAACCTTTTGCAAAGCAAAGGAAACCTTCAGCAGGACTTATGACAAAACACAGAATAGAAGGAGGAGTTTCAGACAGTGAAACCAACAAGTTGTTAATTTCAATAATATTTACATAGCATATTAGACTCAATATTTAAAAAACAAAGACCCGAACTTAAAACAGTTGAAGGATCTTCCTGGAAAGTTTTCAAAAACAGACATGTGGATGATTTTCATGCTCATGAAAAGAAACATAACGTTGCTATTCATTAGGAAAATGTAAATCAAAACCAGAATGAAATATAATCTCACAGCAACCAAAATGGCTATTAAAAATGTCTTCAAATGACAAACATTAATAAGAATGTCGATAAAAGGGAACCAAGGTACACTTATGGTGGAAATATAAATTGATGCATTCACTATAATAAAAGTGTGGACAGTGCTAATGAAACTAGAAATAGAAGCATTATATGTTGCAGCAATTCCAGTTTTTGATATAAATGTGAAAAAAACCTGAAAACATTGACTTTAAAGGATATATTACCCCAATGTACTTTACATCATAATTTATAACAGCCAAGGATAGAAGCACAACTCAATTGCCCATCAACATATGATTGGATGATGTAGATGTGAGAGATAGATAACATAATACTTAGGCATTGTCATATTAAAAAATGAAATTATGCCATTTGGAAAAATGTGACTGGACCCAGATATTGTTGCACATAGGAAAATAAGTCATACAGATAAAAACACTCTAAGTTACCACTTACATGAGGAAACTAAAGATATAAGAGAAATAATCATAAAAATACAGAAACAGAATCACATATATATGTGTAATGTACCAAGTAGTGGTTTCCATTGGGGACAGGGAAGATGGATGGGGAAGACAGAAATATGTAAGCTACTAGTTATAAATTTGAGAAGCAACAGGGCTATATTTATAGCACAGAGAAATATTTTATGAATTTAAATGATTTTAGAGATTATAGGCATATATTATACTAAAATGTGCATGCTTTTGGGAAAATATTGAAGAAAAGAACCCAGGAATAACAAAATATTTTATAGTACTCTGATATAAAGGGAGGTGATTTGTTCACTTTCTTTGCTGTTCTTATAATGACCTTATTAGAATTTAAGTGTTTAAATGAACAAGTATAGACTTTGAAAAAAGTGACATAAGTTTAAATTATTTCTGTCTCTCCCCATAAATCAACAGTCAGTGAAACGATCACATCTCAACAAAAATAAATACAACACAAAACAATACTCCAGAACACATATGTACAGCTGAAGTTTGGTGGGCTAAAACACATAAAGGTGGCTGAACTGAGGGAAGAGCAGAGTTGGTGCCTGCATCCAAGGCCCACTGACTAGGGTATCTGAGCCCAGAGCTTCAAAGTACCCAGAAGAAACAGGGTCTCAGTGGTTCCCACAGCTTCAGCCTCCAGCTGCACCAGTACTCATTGTCACAGGTAGCTAGGAGGGAGCCACAATGCAGACAGAATTTCCATCCTTTAAACCCTCAAACATTCATGACACTCTCCCTCCTCCCTATTCACAGTGGTGGAGACAATGTACCATGCAACATAGGACATGGCAAAGGCACTTGTCTGATTCCAACTTCCCACCTGTCTTTACATCTTTCCTCAATGTGTGCACTAAGTCTTAAGGGATATAAGATAAAAGGAAGGGTTCACAGGCCCAGTGACATCAGTGGCATTAACTACCAGATTTATCTAAGAAATGACAATGTAAACAATCTTTTATCCAGACAGTAGCGACTGGAAAGTGCCATTTTGAAATATTATAAGAGGTAGCTCAGGTAAGTAAAACCAAATATTGTGCAATATTGCGATCGACCAATAACAAAAGCAAGGACTCCAAATCCCAATCGGTTTTTTACTGTCAGCAGAACAATAATTCACCAGGATCATGACCAATCACAGTAACATTATAGGGCATGCACACACATAGATACAAACACACAGATATCGACACAGACCCAGATACACACGCACAGGCACATGCACACACACACACACACACACACAGACACACACACTGTCAACCCTGCAGCAAACAAACTTAAAGTCATGGAATATTGCCGTATAACTAATAGAGAATCCAAAGAGATGTCATAGAGAAACTCAATACAAAAACAAAACTCAAAAAGCAGTTTAGTGAGCTCAGGAATAAAATAAAAGTTGATAAGTTATACATTACCTAAGAGACTGAAACTATAAAGCAAACAAACATTATTGGAGGACCAGATGAACTCAATAAATGAGATGAAGAATGCAACAGAAAGCACTGGAAGAAGACTGTCTTTGTGGAAGAGAGGTTAGCAAACTCACCAATACAAAACTAGAAATGATAGGAGAGGGCAAATATACAAGATATCAAAAAGTGAGGAAATTTTACAGTAGCCTTCAGACTTCCTCAGGAAGTGAACATTAGAGTGAAATCCTGGAGGGAGATGAAAGTTAGACGGCAGCTGATGGTTTATTTAAAGTAGTAATAGTTGATAACTTCCTGAACCTGGTTAAAGAACTGATATACAAGTCCGTGAGCCAACAAAACACCAATAACTTTAAGACAAAGGGACCTCCTTCAAGATACGTCATATGCCAATTGGCAAGTCAATGACAGTGTAAAATTTTAAAGGCAGCAAAAAAAAGTTATGATAATCTACAAAGGAACCCTCATTAGGCTATCAGCAGATTGCTGAGAAGAAAACATACGCCAAGGGTAATTAAAATGACATTATCATACTCCTGAAATAAGAAATCTCTCACCCAAGAATACTCTACATTTCACAGTTATCACTTAGATATAAAGTGAAAATAAAGATTTTACCAGACAAACAAACCTGAATGAGATGTAAAAAACAAAACCGAGACACCTTACAAGAGGTGCAGAAAAGAGGTATTCTAAGAAAAATAAAATGGCAAATATATGCAAAACATTGAACAAAATACTAAGCAGAGACCACGGGAAAGTTGCAACTGTTTCTTTTGGTGCGTTTTTAAATGCTACTATTCTATAGGAATTAAAGGGTGAAAAATAGGAAATCAGTTGCAATAAATATAGATACATCAATCTGGTAACCTTTTCACAACAGTAAAAGAAATAATTTGAATCTGTATTCATAAAAGGTAAAGAGTAAAAATAAAACAATATTAAAAGAAGATGCTATCCGCGGAAAAAGGATTAAATTATACATGAGATATTTTATTTTTATTTGAAGTACAGTAGATGAATTATATTGTGTAAATTCAGAAGTACAGCATAGTTATTCCAACCACTTTTTAGATAATATTTCATTATACACTATTACAATTTTAACATAGAGTGATTAAAAGTTATTGTGTGTAATTCTCTTTTCTATATAGATTATCCTTGTTGCTTATTTCCTTTATGTATACTTATTTTTATCTGTCAGTGTCCTACCATTAAATTCTCTTTCCCTTCCACTTTTTTAAACATAAATTTTTTCCCATATCATTCAGTCTGCTTCAGTCTTTTCTATCTAATCTATCTATCTACCATGTCTCTATCAATCTATCTATGTATCTATCTATCTATTTTTCTATCAATCTATCTTTCTATGTATCTTTCTATCTATCTATCTATTTATCTATCTATCATGTATCTATGATTATATCATTCTATGTATCTAATTATCTGTCATCTATCAATAGATAGCTATAGATAGATACACACAGATATTTGATATTCTTTAGATTCCACAGATAGATTAAACTATATACTTTTGTCTTTGTCTAAGTTACTTCACTAAGCACAATATTTACTAAGTCTTTTCATGATGCTGAAATAGCAATGTGTTATACATTTTCATGGTTGAGTAATATTCCATTGCATATTTATAGAAACATCATATCTTCTTAAGTCCATAGTCTACTGAGAACTCTTGGAATGCTTACCAGTCTTGCATATTATAAACAGTGCTGTTGTGAACATTGGTTCTTCTCAATTTATGGCTTATTCCCCAGATTTTTCCTTGCAGAGGTACTACTGTTTCATATGGCAATTCTGTTTAAATATTTAAAGAAATCTGAATACTGTATTCCACAGATGTTGTACCAATTTACATTCCTACCAAGAGTATACAAGAGATTTGTTTCCTCCACCACGTCTCCAACACTTTCTATTTGTACACCTTTTGATAATAGTCATTTGACCCATGTGAAGTGATAACTCATTGTGGTTTTGAACTGCAATTAACTAATAATTAGTAATGCTGAGCATTTGTATCACTTGCATATTACTCATCTGCATGTTTCCATTGGAAAAATATTAACTCAGATACTCTGCTTTTGTTTTTGATTTGGTTTTTGTTTTTCACCTTGAGTTGTGTAACCTAAATCCATGCTACATCTATTAACCTACATCTATTAACCACTGATCACTTGCATTGTTTCCCAATATGTTCTACATTTAAACAGGCAGTGTTTTCAATTCATTAAAAGTGTCCTTAGCTGTGCAGAAGTTTTCAAGTTTATCTAGGTCCCACTTGCTTATTTCTGCTTTTATTTCTTTCACCTTAGGAGACTGATATAAAAAATATTCTTATGATATATATCCAATCTTGTATCACCTATATTCCCTTCTAGCAGTTTTATAGTATCAGGTCTTACATTTCGGTCCTTAATATACTTCTAGTTTATTTTTGTATATGATGTCAGGGAATGCTCTCATTTCACTGATTTACATGTAGATGTGTAGCTTTCCAAACACCATCCATTGACGAGAGCATCTTTTCTCTATTGTGTATTCTTGTCTCTTATATAATTGATTCATTGCTCATAGGTGTGTGGAATTTTTTCTAGGCTCTCTATCTGATTTTATTGATTATATTTCTGTGCCAATGCCATGCTGTTTTTATTACTGTTGCTTTGTTGTATAGTATGGAATCTGGGAGGTTTATACCTCCAGATTTGTTGTTTTTTCCCAAGATCATTTTGACAATTTTAAATGATTTCATGTAAAACTTAGAGTTATTTATTTTCTGGTTCTGTAGGAAATACTACAGCTTCATAACAGGAATTTCACCAAATCTGTATTTTTTTGTGTAGTACGGCCATGTTAGCAATATTAAATCCTTCAATCCAAGATCACAAGAGAGCTATCCATTTTTTGAAAGCTTTTTAATTTCTTTGTCAATGTTTTTTAATTTTCAGTTTGTAGATTTTTCATATACGTGGTTACATTTATTCCAAGATATTCAGGGGGATGGGATTTTAAATAGTATTGCTTTCAACATCCATTTTATGGTATCTCATGATTGATGTGTAGAAATGCAAGAGATTACTTCACATTAACCTTGTGCCCTGCCCCCTTGTGGAAATTATTTATTCTTCATATTAGCATGTGTGGAGCACTTAGGACTCTATGTAGATTGTTATGTCATCAGTACTAGTGACAATTTTGCCTCTTCCTTTCCATTTTGCATTTCTTTTACTTCTTTTTCTTTCCTTTTCCTTCCTTCTTTTACTATGGATCAGAAGTGCTGAGAGTAGGAATCCTTGTCTTGTTCCCAAATTTACTCAGAATGCTTTCAGCTTTTCCCCTAAGTATTATAAATTGTTATAAATGGCCTTTAGTATGTTGAGGGATTTTCCCATTGTACTCTATTTCATGAGCGTTCTGATCATGCATGTATTTTGAATTTTGTCTAATGCTTTTTCTGTGTGTATTGACATGGTCCTGTTAATTTTGAACTTCCTTTATTAAATATGTGTCTTGCTGATTGACTTGTGTATGTTGAGCCATCCCTGTGACTCTGGAAGGAATCCAACTGATCATCGTGTATAATCTTTTCTATGTAATGCTGGATTAATTTGTTGATTTTTTTGAGGATTTTTGGAAGTATATTCATCAAGGATATTTTCTTTACATTTTCATTTTGTTTTTTGATAGTGTCTTTGACTGGTTTTGTTATCATGGTATTGGTGGCCTCATAGAATAACTGAGAATTTTCCTTCCTCCTACATTTTTTGAAACAGTTGAGAGGAAAGAGGTTTTAGTGAATGCATCCAGGCATTTTGTTCAAGCGGTGTTTTTAAAATTATAGAATTTATTTAACTTATACTGATTGCTCTTTTCAAGTTTTCAGTTTTCTCTTTATTCAGTGTTGGCAGGATGTACATTTCAGGAAATTTTTCCATTTCTTTAAGGTCGTCCAGTTGGTTGTCACTTAACTGCTCTGAGTGCTTTCATGATCTTTGTTTGCATTTCTGTGCTATCAGACTTTATTTCTTTTGCTTCATTTCTAATTTTGTTTGGGTCCACTCTCTATTTCTTGATAAGCTTGGCTAAATACTTATCAATATGTTAATATTTTTTAAAAAAAAACCTGTTGATTTTATGAATTTTAATTTACTTTTTAATTTCTATTTTATTTTTTTCAGCCTAATGATTAATGATTTCTCGTTCTACTGCCTTTGGGTTTTGTTTCTTCTTATATCTAGTTATTTTGGATGGCAAGCTTTGTCCATTCTTTGAGGTTTTTCTTTTACCTTGTAGAAGGCCTGAATTGTTTGAAACGTCCCTCTTAGATTTGCCTTTGCTGCATTCCATACATTTTATGAAGCTGTGTTTTCATTGTAATATTTTTCCAGGTATGATTTTATTACCTCTTTGATTTCATCATTGACCTGATTTTATTTTATTTTTTAAAGGATGTGGTTTAATCTCATGTTTGTGCTTTTCCTTTTCTTCTTTCTAGAGTTGATGCATAGATTCATAATTTTGTGTATGGAAAAATACTTACTGTAATCCATATTTGCTTAACGTTCCTGAGGCTCATTTCATGACATAATATGTGGTTAATTCCTTAGATAACATCCTGTGCACACTTGAGAAGTTTTGTGTTCTCCATTTCTGATGCAGTCTCCAATAGCTCAGTTAAGTTCAAATGATCTAATATGCCTTTAAGACCTTTGTTTCCTTACACATATTCTTTTTGGATGATATGGCCATCAAAATAGTGAGGTGTTAATCTCATCTACTATTATTGTTTTATAATGAATTAATTCCTTCATGTCTACTAATATATCTTTTTATACTTAGGATTTTCAGTGTTGGGTCCATATATAATTTAATGAGTTTAATGCTTTTTTTTATTTTGATCTCTATTTCTTTATATAATCTCATATTTATCTTTAATTGTGGCCCTTATTTTAAAACGTATTTTGTATAAGTTGAGCATTGCAATCTGCACTTTCTTGTCATTTCCATGAAATATCTTTTCCATCTATTACCTGGCTGTGTTTACTTCCACCATATTGTGAGACTTTTTGTGGGAGAAGCCAAGATGGTGGAGCAGAAGGATGCTCGCAGCTCACCCTTTCCCACAAATGCACCAAGACTCATATCCACAGACCCTCTCAGTTAACCAGAGAACCTGCAGGACTCTGGTAGAACATTGTCCTTTTCAATAAATAAAGATGCAAAAAATCTGGTAGGAGAAAATGAAGAATGAAAGAAGAAAAGGCAAAACAGATTGGGACAGGTCCCACAGGGATGGAGCAGCAAAGAAGGACTGGCACTCATTCACTGGGTCTCCCCACTCCAACTGAGAGGTTGGCAAGAAGGAGGGGTAGCCTCCAAGGTTTGGACCTCTACAGAGTATAAGTTGACTGACAGTACTAAGTAAAACAGGCACAGATGATCCCTGTGACACCCAGCCCAAAATGCAACCTGGCAGCTGGGGGCAGGGCCATGCTGCCTGAGCTGGGTGGAAGATGGGGTGGTTGTACTGAGGCAGCATGGGGGATTGGAGGAGGCTGTGTGCCATTCCTGTTGGTGCACAGGCAGAACATCCTTGGCCCTCCATTTAACAACAGGGCAGACATGTCCTGGGAGGGGAAAGGTGCATTCTGAATCTCTAAAATTCCACAAAAGTTTCTAGGACAAGAGAGCTGGGGCTCAACAGCAGCCACCATACCCTCTATTGCTTTGCACCCAGGCAGCAGTGAGAGCAAAATCTGCATTCACTCCTAAGGACTTAGCAGCCTCAAGCACCAGATGGGGACTTGTCTACAGCCTGAGGCAGATAAGATACTTCTGTCCTATTTCCTCAGAAAACTTGCTCCACCAAGACAAACACGGAGCTGGGTTTTGGCCCAGACCTCGGGCAGGGCACAGATCAGTGGAGAGACTGGCACCCTGAGTGGGCTGGTGGCCCCCCACCTTTTGGGATGGAATGCAGCCCCTGACCATGTGGCTGGGAAAGGGTGTGATGCCCACTTCTGCCTGGTCATTCTGAAACATTTAACTAAGGCATCAGTTAGGGCAGTGACAAGCCAGCACACTCTAAAGAGAGCTGCTCTGGAACAAGCATTGGGGGAAGGAGTGATCTACTTGTCGACAGGCCTTGGGAGCAGCACAGATGAGGGCTCCAATGGAGGGCTTCTGGAAAAAGCAAGCTGAGTTTCCAAAACAGGATGAATACAGAAAGACATCACATTAAATTACAGAATCCAGGACACACTGATCACCCTTAGTTTCAAACTGTTTTTACCTGTTCCATTTTAAATTATCCTCTTAATTTTTACTTCTTAGGCAATTATATATACCCCTATTTAAATCTCTGAAATTTTTAAAAAATATTTTTATTATTATTATTTTTCAAAATTCTTCTTCAACTTGCTCTTCTATTATGCACTATACAATGTCTTCAAACATTTATTTCCCCTTCTTTAAAATTCTTTGTCTCCCTCACACATTCTTCTCTTTTTATTTGTATTACTACATAGGCATTATGTAAATAAACTGCTTTAGGACCACAGTAGGTAACTGATACTCCATAAACCACAGTCCCAGAGTGGTAGGGGCAAGATGAAGAAGCAGAGAAACCATTCCCAATTAAAAGAACAAGAGAAATACCCTGAAAGTATGATCAGTGAAATAGACATTGATAGCCTACTAGATCAAGATTTCTAAAGATGAGTGATCAAATTACTGAAGGAAATAAATGATAGTGTTTAGAGATATAAAATATGTTAAAAATGAAATGGAAGCTATAAAGAAGAGCTGAGTAGAAAAGGTAAACCTGTTGACCGAGATGAGGAATGATCGAAAGGTGTTACAAAGCTGACTAGATAACACAGAGGAATGAATTAGTGACTTAGAAGACAGGACAATAGAAAGCACCCAATCAGAAGAGCTACAAGAGAAACAATGATAAACAAATGAAAAAAGCATAAGAGACCTATGGGATAATAGAAAGCATGCCAATCTTGGCAGGATAGAATTCCCAGAAGGGGAGGAAAGATCAAAGGGGATTGCAAAGATGTTGGAAGAAATCATGACTTAGAACTTTCCAAACTTAAAGAAGGAATCAGATATCCAAATACAGGAAGCTCAGAGTGTCCCAAAAAGGAAGAACTCAAATAAACCCACACCAAGATGTATAATTAAGATGGCCAGAGACAAGGATAAAGAAATGATCCTAAAGGCAGCAAAAGAATAGCAGAGAGTGAGTTACAAGGGAATCACCATAAGGCTCACAGCTGATTTCACAACACAAATACTACAGACCAGAAGGGAGTGGCAAGATATAGTCAAAGTCCTAATGAAAAAAATGATATACACTAGGACACTTTAACCAGCTAGGCTATCCTTTCTGGTAGAAGGAGACATAAAGAATTTCACAGACAAGAATAATTTACAAGAATTTAACAACACTAGACCCATGCTAAAAGAAATATTGAAAGGTGTACTCTAGAAAGAAAAACAGCAGGATGGTTCAGAAATGTGAAACTCACAGCTGGAAAGGTGATAGCTCATGAATTATAAATAAAATAATCACAAAATTTTAAACAACACATACAAATAATTGAAAGTGGGAAAGGGAGGCAGGAAAATAGAAAATTTTTTTTTTTTGGTCTTTCATTTTAAAATATTTTGTTCTTGGTAGGATGGGTTTGAGATCATATTACTATCCGTTTAATAAAATCAGTTATATTAATAGTATAATAGACTTATACAAAAGGGTAAAAACAAGGCAAAAACTTATTCATGGGGTCACTAAAACTAAATAAATTTCATGATAATACCAAGGAAAATGTCCCAACCAAAAAAGGAAGATGAAATGAACAAAGCAGAAATACCAAATCAACTGCAAAGATTAGGTCAAAATGGCAATAAACACAAACATATCATCGATTATTTTAAAAGCTAGTGGACTAAATGCTCCAGTCACAGTCATTGAGTGGTAGGCTGGATAATAAAGCAAGGACCTTCAATATGCTGCATACAAGAGACGCAATTCAAGGAGAAGGAAACATATAGATTGAGAGTGAAAGTATGGAAAAGGGTATTCCATACAAATGGAAAAACCAAAAAAGCAGTTGTTACAGTACTGACTTCAGACAAAACAGTCTTTAAAGCAAAGGCCAGAAAGAAAGATAAAGAAGGACATTTTATAATGATTGAAGGAGTAATACAAGAATAGTATAGCACACTCGTTAATACATATGCACCAAATAGAGGACAACCTATACATTAAAAAATTACTAACAGATATAAAGGGGGATAGTGATGGGAATCTAATAATAGTTGGAGATTTCAACACTGCATTAACATCACTGGACTGTTCATCAGAAGACAAAATAAATTAGGCTTTAGAGAAGTTAAATAATACAATAGAAATATTACAGTTGGTGGATATTTTCAGAGCACTGCACCCCCAAAAAATAGTATATACAATCTTTTAAAGTGCACATGGGACATTTTCCAAGATTCATGAAATACTTGGGCACAAAAGAAACGCCAACAATTTTAAGAAGATAGAAATTACCTCAAGAATATTTAATGACCACAATGACATGTAGCTTCAAATCAACAACAGAGAAATAAAGAACAAAATGAAAACATGGGGATTAAAAAATATGTTATTATATAACAAATGGGTCAAAAAGAAATCAAAGCTGAAATGAAAATGTACCATGAGACAAAAGAAAATGAAAGCAAAAGCACTCAAAATTTATGGGACACAGCAAAAGCAGTGTTGAGAGGGGAGTTTATAGTGATAGAGGTCTTCCTCCAAAAAGAAGAAAAATCACAAATTAACAATTAAACCCATCAAGAGAATGAACAAGAAAAATGAGAACAAAAAACCCCAAAAGGAAGCAGAAGGAAGGAAATCATAAGTATTGGGGAGGAAACAAATAGAGTTTAAAAAGACCGTAGGAAAACAATCAACCAATCCAAAAGTTGGTTTTTTGAAAAAGTAAGTAAAATCGACAAACCTCTGGCCAAACACAAAAAGAAAAAAAGAGAGAGAGCACAAATTAGCAAAATAAGACAGGAGAATGGAGAAATTACAACTGATAAATTAGAAATACAGAATATCATACGAGAATATGATGAAAAGTATATGGAACCAAACTGAATAACCTAGAGGAAATGGAAAAGTTTCTGGAAACTTACAGTCCACAAAGACTGAATCAAGAACAAACTGACTCATTGAACAAGCAGAACACTAGAAATGAATCAAAATAGCAGTATAAAACCTCTCTACAAATAACAGTCCAGGACCAGAAGGCTTCACTGCGGAATTCTACCAAACATGCATAGAAGAACTCATACCAGTCCTTCTCAAATTCTTCCAGAATATTGAAAAGGAAGGAACACTCCCAAAGCCATTCTATGAAGCCACAATCACCCTGATACCACAAACAGGCAAAGACAATACCAAACAAGACAATTATAAGCCAATATCACTGATGAACACAGACGCCAAAATTCTCACCAAAATAGTAGCAAATAGAATCCAGAAACACAGAATAAAGATTGCACAACATGACCAAGTGGGGATCATGCCAGGGAAAAAGGGGTGGTTCAACATATGCAAATTAATCGATGTAATATAGCACATCAACAAGAGAAAGGAACAAAACCACATGAGCATCTCAATAGATGCAGGAAAATCATTTGATAGAATTCAACACACACTTATGATAAAAACTCTCACCAAAGTGGGCATAGAGGCAACATATCTCAGCATCATGAAAGCTATAGATAACAATCCTACATCTAGCATAGTACTCAACAGTGAAAAAGTCAAAATCTTCCCACTAAAATCTGGGACAAGACAAGGATGCACACTATCACCACTCCTACTCAACATAGACATGGAAGTCCTAGCTACAGCAATCAAACAAGAGAAAGAAGTAAAAGGGATGCAAATTGGAAAGGAAAAGGTAAAAGTCTCACTATATGCAGACAATATGTTACTATATATAGAAAACCCTACAAGATACAGGCAAAAACAACTACAGCTGATCACAGAATTCAGCCAGGTAGCAGGTTACAATATTATGGTTCAAAAATCAGTGGCATTTCTTTATGCTAATGATTCAGATAATAATATAGAGCTACAGTCAAAATGGCAGCACTGTATTTGTAGGACAAGATACACATTGGCCAATGGAACTGAATAGAGAGCCCAGAAATGAACCCACAAACTTTTGGTCAATTAATCTTCGAAAAGAAAGCAAGAAAATACAATGGAAGGGAGACAGTTACTTCAGGAACAGGTGTTGGGAAAACTGGACAGCACCATGTAAATCAATGAAGCTAGAACACTCCCATTGAAGCTAGAACACCATACACAAAAATAAACTCAGAATGAATCAAAGACTTATACATAAGACAAGATACAATAAACCTCCTAGAGGAAAATATAGGCAAAACATTATCTGACATACATCTCATAAATTTTCACGTAGAAGAAATCAAAGCAAGAATAAACATATGGGACCTAATGAAACTTACAAGCTTCTGCACAGTAAAGAAACTGGAGGTGAAACAAAAAGACAACCTACAGAATGGGAAAAAAATTTGCATATGACACCGACAAAGTCTTGATCTTCAGAGTATATAAGCAGCTCATCCACCTGAATAAGAAAAACTAAACAACCCAATGCAAAAATTGGTAGAAGACATAAACAAGCAATTCTCCAAGGAAGACATACAAATGATCAAAAGGCACATCAGAAAATGCACAATATCACTGATTATCAGAGAACTGCAAATCAAAACTACAATGATGTATCATCTCATACCAATCAGAATGGCCATCATTCAAACATGCACAAATGACAAATGCTGGAGAGGCTGTGGAGAAAAGGGAACCATCCTTCACTGCTGGTGACAATGCAGTTTGGTGCAGCCACAGTGGAAAACAGGATGGAGATTCCTCAAAAGCCTTGGAATGGACTTACCATATGACCCAGGAATCCCACTCCTGGTCTTAAATCCAGATGGAACCCTACTTCTGGATTACACCTGCACCCCAATATTAATAGCCAGCACTATTTACAAGGCCAAGACTGGGAACCAGCTTAAATGTCCATCAAGATTGACTGGATAAAGAAGAGGTGGTATGTTTATACAATGTAATACTGGTTAGCCATATAAACACACAACATAACGCCATTCTCAGCAACATGGATGCTCCTGGAGAAAATCAGTCTAAGTGGAGTAAGCCCGAAAGAGAAAGAAAAATACCATATGAGATAACTCATCTATTGAATCTAAATACAAAACAAAACAAAAAATGCACAAATAAAAAACAAATAGACTCGCAGACATAGAATAAAAAGTTTTGTTTGCCAAGGGGGCGGGGGGTGGGAAGAGATAGACTGGTAGTTCTAAGTTGTAGAATAGATAAACAGGATTGTACTATATAGCACAGGGAAATATATAAAAGATCTTACGCAGCCCACAGAGGAATTAATGGGACAACAAATGCATATATGTTCATTGCAACTGCAAATTTGTGCTCTACACTGGAATTGGAGACAACTTTGTAAAATGACTGTAAATCGATAAAAAACTTAAAAAAAGAAAAAAACATGATCCTAAATATTACAGGTGTAAATATTCATTAGAGAGAAAAAGAAAACTATGCAAAAGAGCAGTAAAACCAAAGATTTTTTTTATGTTTTCATTTTAAGATTAGCAAAATCAAACAACCTCTAGCCAGGTCCATCATGAAGGAAAGACAGATGATCCAAAGAAATAAGGTAAGATATAAAAGAAGAGAAATAACAATTGTACCCACAGACATACAAAATAGGGATCATTTTGTCAACACTTACATGCCAATAAACTGGACAACTTAGAAGAAATAGACAAATGTCTAGAAAGAGACAGAGATAAGGAAAAACAAACCATTTGAACAAACTGTTTACAAGAAGAAAGATAGAATCTGCATTTAAAAAAAAATTGTTAAATAGAAGTGAAGATTTAAACAACTCCCGTGGAGAAATGTACAAAAATACTAAGCAAAAGTTATACTCTTGAAACTATTCAAAAATATTGAAGAGGAGGGAAACTCCCAAATTAATTCTATGAAGCATTCATCACCCTGATAGCAAAGCAAACAAACAAAGTACAGGCAAAGGGAACTTCAAGCCAGTAAATCTGATAGATTTAGAAGCAAAAATTCTACAAAATATTACCAGAAAACTAAATCTAGCAATACCTAAAATGAATCATACACCAGATCAACATGGATTAATTGCAGGATCACGAGAAAGGTTAAACATACACAAATCAATCAGTTTGATACAGCACATTAAAAAAAGGAACAAAGAAAATGACGTGGTCATTCCAATAAATCCATAAATTGTGTTTCACAAAATTCAACATTTGTTCATTAAAAGAGCAACAAGAGCAACAAAAACAAGAACAACAACAGCAACAACAACAGAAACCTCTTAGCAAAGCAGTATTCAGGAAATATATCTCAACATAACTAAAGTCATTAATTACAGGTTCACAGACAACATAATATGCAAGAGTGAAAAACTGAAAGCCAAATAAAGGAATAAGACAAGGATGCCCAATCTCACTATTTCTATTAAACACATTATGGGAAGTCCTAGCAATAGCAGTTGGACAAGAAAAAAATTTATTCAAGTTAGATTGAATGAAGTAAAACTGGTATTATTTTAGATGACATGATAATATATGTAGAGATCCCTAAAGATTCTAAAAACCAAAACAACTAAAACTAATAAAGACATTTAGCAAAGTAGCAGATTCATGATTAATATACAATAACTGTCACATTCTTTACACTTACAATGAAATATAACAATTTTAAAAAATCCGTAAGAAATCAGATCAAAAAATGAAAAACCTATGGAAAATCCAAAATAATGGAACCTATATGACACTGATAAATAAATTTGAAGAAGATGCAAAGAAATGGAAAGAAATCTCACGGTTTTAGTTTAGAGGAATTAATATTGTTAAAATATACATACAACAAATTATGTCTACAGATATAAATTGATTCAGATTGAACTACATGATACTTTCCACAGAAGTAAAAACAGTCCTATGATTTGTATGGAACAGCAAAAGTACCAGAACTGCAAAAGAAACAATGAGGAAAAAGAACAAATTTGGAAGCATAACCCATAACACGCCCAGATCTCAGACTATATTAAAAAGATACAATAATCAAAAGAGCACAATGCTGGAAAACAAAGAAACATCTAAATCACTGGAACAGAACACAGAGGCAGAAATAAAACATCACACCTATGGTCAAATAAACTATGACAAAGGAAACAAAAATATACAATGCCTTAAAGACATTCTTAAGTAAGTGATGTTGAGAAAGATAGATATCTACATGTAAATCAATGAAATTAGAACACTCCCTCACACTGTATAAAAATAAATTCAAACGGTTTTAAATATCTGAATCTAATACATGACACAATAAATCTCCTGGAAACTCACAAAGTCAAAACAAGACAAAAATTGTAGCAAAATTT